>NC_086322.1:212590069-213211195 GCF_036172605.1 Pelobates fuscus
AGTTATGGTGCCAGTAGTGCCAGGATCCCACCCCGGAGTAAGTAGTCATACCGTTTAAGAACAGTTTGACAACTTACCTGGGGTCTGCTGGGATATAGGGCATAGGAGAAGTGGTGTGTGTTAGGGGTGAAGTGTGTGTGAAAGGTGCAGTGTGTGTGTGAGTGGTGAAGTGAGTGTGAGTGCGTAAGGGTGGCAGTGTGTGTGTTAGGGGGCAGTGTGTGTATGGGGGCACTGTATGTCTGTGTGGGGCAGTGTGTGTATGGGGGGGCACTGTATGTCTGTGTGGGGCAGTGTGTGTATGGGGGGCACTGTGTGTATGGGGGGGTCGTGTGTGTGTGTTTGGGGCAATGTGTGTATGGGGGGGCAGCAGGGTGTGTAGGGCACTGTGTGTGTATAGGTGTGCAGTGTGTGCGGGGCAGTATGTGTATGGGGCAGTGTTTGTGGGGCAGTGTGTATGGGGACAGTGTTTGTGGGACAGTGTTGTATGGGGACAGTGTTTGTGGGGCAGTGTGTGTATGGAGGCAGTGTTTGTGGGGGCAGTGTGTGTATGGGGTCAGTGTGTGTAGTGTTTGTATGTGGGGCAGTGTTTGTGGGTCAGTGTGTGTAAGGGGGAAGTGTGTGTATGGGGCAGTGTTTGTGGGGCAGTGTGTGTGTGGGGCAGTGTGTGTGTATGGGGACAGTGTGTATATGGGGGCAGTGTGTATATGGGGGCAGTGTGTGTATGGGGGCAGTGTGTGTATGGGGGCAGTGTGTGTATGGGGGCAGTGTGTGTATGGGGGCAGTGTGTGTATGGGGGCAGTGTTTGTGTGTATGGGGGCAGTGTTTGTGTGTATGGGGGCAGTGTTTGTGTGTATGGGGGCAGTGTTTGTGTGTATGGGGGCAGTGTTTGTGTGTATGGGGGCAGTGTGTGTATGTATGGGGGCAGTGTGTGTGGGGTCAGTGTGTGTATGGGGTCAGTGTGTGTATGGGGTCAGTGTGTGTATGGGGTCAATGTGTGTAGTGTGTGTATGGGGTCAGTGTGTGTATGGGGTCAGTGTGTGTATGGGGTCAGTGTGTGTAGTGTGTATGGGGACAGTGTGTGTATGGGGACAGTGTGTATATAGGGACAGTGTGTATATAGGGACAGTGTGTGTATGGGGACAGTGTGTGTATGGGGACAGTGTGTGTATGGGGACAGTGTGTGTATGGGGGCAGTGTTTGTGTGTATGGGGCAGTGTTTGTGTGTATGGGGCAGTGTTTGTGTGTATGGGGGCAGTGTTTGTGTGTATGGGGGCAGTGTTTGTGTGTATGGGGGCAGTGTGTGTATGTATGGGGTCAGTGTGTGTAGTGTGTGTATGGGGTCAGTGTGTGTATGGGGTCAGTGTGTGTATGGGGTCAGTGTGTGTGGTGTGTGTATGGGGTCAGTGTGTGTATGGGGTCAGTGTGTGTAGTGTGTGTATGGGGTCAGTGTGTGTATGGGGTCAGTGTGTGTAGTGTGTGTATGGGGTCAGTGTGTGTATGGGGTCAGTGTGTGTATGGGGTCAGTGTGTGTAGTGTGTGTATGGGGTCAGTGTGTGTATGGGGTCAGTGTGTGTAGTGTGTGTATGGGGTCAGTGTGTGTATGGGGTCAGTGTGTGTAGTGTGTGTATGGGGTCAGTGTTTATATGGGGACAGTGTGTGTATGGGGACAGTGTGTATATGGGGACAGTGTGTATATGGGGACAGTGTGTGTATGGGGACAGTGTGTGTAGTGTGTGTATGGGGACAGTGTGTGTAGTGTGTGTATGGAGACAGTGTGTGTATTGTGTGTATGGGGACAGTGTGTGTAGTGTGTGTATGGGGTCAGTGTGTGTATGGGGTCAGTGTGTGTATGGGGTCAGTGTGTGTATGGGGTCAGTGTGTGTATGGGGTCAGTGTGTGTATGGGGTCAGTGTGTGTATGGGGTCAGTGTGTGTAGTGTGTGTATGGGGTCAGTGTGTGTATGGGGTCAGTGTGTGTATGGGGTCAGTGTGTGTATGGGGTCAGTGTGTGTATGGGGGCAGTGTATGTTGGGCAGTGTGTATGGGGGCAGTGTGTATGGGGTCAGTGTGTGTATGGGGGCAGTGTATGTTGGGCAGTGTGTATGGGGGCAGTGTGTATGGGGGAGGGGAGGAGGGAAGGGAGGCTTTTTAATAAAAAAAAAATGTATTTAATAAAATATATTATGTCCCCCCTCCCTTCTTACCTTTATTGAGGAGGAGGGGGGACATTTCTGGATCCCTGGTGTTCCCAGTGGGGAATCCCTGGTGGTCCAGTGGTTCCAGTGAACTCTAGCCCGCGCTCCAGGGCTAGAGTTCACTCTCGCGAGATTTGGAGCGTTGCCGTGGTAACCGCGGCAACGCTCCAAATCTCGCGAGAGGAGGACCCGGAGGAGCTGCTGGTAACAGCTCCCGGGTCCTCTCTCCCTCCCCTGCCGGTCGGCTGTCAGTAATGTGCCTGCGGACCGGGGAGGGAGATCACTGATCACTGATCTCCCTCCCGGTCTGCAGGCACAATGCAGGGCTGGCACTTGGGCAATGTCAGCCCTGCACTAGCCGGCAGGGGAGAATCTCGGGGGGGGCAATTGCCCCGTTGCCCCCCCCCTGGATCCGCCAATGACTGGGCATCATGTGAAATGTACCTCCAGTGGCTGTCTGAGTGACTGCTCTCAAAAGGCAGTGTTTACTTTAAAAAGCCTTTAGGGACATACTATACATACCAGAACAACTACATTAAGCTGTAGTTGTTCTGGTCTCTATAGCGTTCCTTTAAGTTTCTAATATGAAATATCTAATTTATTTTAGATTGTATATTCTGTATTACTTAAAGTGTGCTATTATCTGTGTGAGTCTTCAGTGTTGGATATAAATGTGGTATGATGTGTACTCACTAATATTGTATTAATAAATCTGATTGCAATATATGCTGTGTGACAGAGCAATATGGTGAACTGTTTTATAACTCATGTGAAGGACACATGTTGGAGTCTTTTGTACCACATCCATTTGAGCTGTGGTTCTTTCATAATTAGACAAACAGACATCAGAGGAAAGGATTACTACAAGATTTTATATAATGGATTATCAACCACTAATCATCTTACTGCACGCCTGGGACCAAAATAACATCTTGAACAGACTGTGGATTTATTATTTAAGGCACAGATATTGAAGGAGTTATGCCCATTTGAATCTTGCAAGTTCCACCTCACATCATTGTGCTGCAGAGAGCCCCAGGTAAGTTCCTTCAAATTCAACTTTATTTTTTCTAAATTTACCTAACTTTGGAAATTGTAACATACGAGATGTTTTACCTACATTACCTGTTCTCTTTATTAAATATCAGGTTAGCTAGAAATACAGCTGGTATGCTTTCTGATATAGTGATTGGAGATGTCCTTATTCTTCTTTAGATTTTTATAGTGGGTTATAGGTACTTTAAAGACTTTTGTAAAATAATTTTTATGTAAGGTATATTGTTTTATATGTCTTTAGGTTTTCTGGTGAGTCTGGCTTCTATCGATTTTTACAGAAAGTCCTCTACTTTCTGCTTCAGGGGACCTTGCTGGACATCTTGTCATATCTACATGTTGCTTTCTTATAATATATTTAAGCAAAATTTAGGAGGAACATTTTGAAATATAGCACATAGACAATATTTCCAGAAAAGGGCTGGTTTAATTATGACACTGGTTTCCAACCCTCAAGCATTCTAGTGGTTTGGGTTTTGCCAATATCCTCTTTGTGATGGAAGAGGCAATCCTGAAATTCACAGTCAAATTTTGAGGACTGAGAGCATACCTACTGTACTAAGCAATATGTCTTCACACACTGGAAGATATAAAATATAAAAATATGGGTAGGCCATTCCAGGACAAACTGAGAATGAAATCTGTTTTGGCTGTTAAGTCGAGATTAAAATAGAATGCATAGAAGAAGCTACTTGAGTGTATTGATGAAGCCATGTCTCCTGCTTTAAAACAGCTTAATTTCAAATATCTTAAAACATTGCATCGTGTCAGGTGTTCGGGGATAGCTTACGAGTTGATGCCTCAGGAATGTCCGCCTCAATTTAACACATTTTCCAAATTATTCAATACTGTTATAAAAGTTCCCAAAATATTTATCTACAAAAATTACCATTGGCTTTTGTAGATAAATCACTTGGAAAGTTTTTTTAACAGTATTGAAGCATTTGGAAAGCTTATTAAATTAAAGCCTTTGCTCTTTCGAGTACACTATCTGCCATTCGACATGAAGGTATTATATTCAACGCTTTCAGCTCCCTTTTTGCCTTTTCTGGGTGGCATTGCAGCTGGCTCTTGTATTCTTCAAGAAGTCCAGAGGGCAATTAAGTCTATCACATGTAAATAAAAATGAACATTAAATAATGATGGAGAAAATATGTATTTAATTAAGGAACATAGCTCTATGAAGTTTATGAATCGCCACGTGAGTCCAAATTTGGGGGGAAAACATCTGATTTGTGTACAGCAGCTCGACATCTTACAATGAGTGAGATAAACGGGAAATACCATTTCTAAAGGATTGCTATAGCACATTATATGGAAATATTGGCTAGTGCTCATTAACAAGAGGGCTTCAATGAAGTATTGATTGTATTGTACATTTTTCTTCTAATTTGTTTTGCAAGTTTTTGCTGCAATTTCCAATTTTTTAAATAAATTACATTAAATTTTTTTCATTTGTAACAACACAGCAGATTTATGAATTATTTAATTATTTTATTTTTTTTCAACAGAAAAGTGACAGAATTTTCCCATAACTTTAAATGTGGTAGTGTTCTGAAATCAAAATTTAAGTGAAAGCTGGTGGAATTTACAATAGAAAAAAAAACATCATATGTTAATAAATATGATCAAAATAAATTATGGAATTTATTTGCTACTTCCAGAAAACTTTGATACGAAATATCCCCCTCTGTGTAGGCTAATGACGGTTACATTTCTACTGATTTCAAAAAGAGACAAATAGTTTGGGTTAGCCCTTGGATACACATGCTCAATAGTTCACACAGCAAAATAGAAAAAGAGGAGTCTGATTGGTTGGGCTAATTTCTAGAATGGGCAAAGCTAAACTATGATAATGTAATATTTGTGGATTGGAAGAAAAACACGAATTTTAAAGAATTTTATCTTTTATTATTTATTACTAAAATGTTTTAAATGTATTACGACTAAAAACTAGTCAATTCAAGCCCGGAATGCCATTTTAAGCATAGCAAATTATTATTCTATCCCATTTAAACACAGCAAATTATTATTATCTTACTTTTCATCAATGGTTTTATATATACATATTTATTTATATAAACATGAAAACGTACAAAATATTTCTGCGCTTCAACTTCAACATTAATTGATGACAATGTATTTCCTTTTAGGATGAAGAATTACAAGTATGTTTTGCTGGCTGTGGTACTCACCATAATAGAGCAAATTAATGCTCAGTCCTGTGTGGTTGAATCATTTAAAGTCAAGGACAACTTTGACATAACTAGGGTGAGTTTTTACTGTTAAATACATTTAAAAAATAACTATTGTGAAATTACCCACATTTGCATAATTTTTTTTACTACAATGTGGATGCTTCTTTTGAATGTAAAAGCAGCAATGAACTACCATTCTTTAAAAAAAAAACAATGCACAATGAAGGAGGCGGCAGTCAACACAATGTGGGAGTGGGAGGGAGAGGGCAAGGGAGGGGAGAGCTATCTTCCCCTTGCAAGCGCTCTGCCTGCCAGGGGAAGATTTTCATGTCTGGTGTCAGTGTGCAGTGCATGCTGACAACAGATGCAGTTCATGCACAGAATTGGCAGTGTGTGTATGTCTGTATGTATGTGTGTGTGTGTCTATGTGTGTGTGGGGAGGGGAATGGACATATGGGGGGTAGGGAGAAGTAGACAAATGGGGGCGGGGAGTAGATGCATGGGGAGTGTAAGCCTATGACGGGGGCCCAGGGCAATTTTTGCACGGGGCAGCTTGGTTTGTAGTTACGCCTCTGCCTCCAACAAAGATATCTGCTTTTAATTTTCTTGATATAAATGTGTTTTTCAAATCCCTCCTGTACTCTTTCAATGTTCCATTTCACTTGTCTTATTCCTACGAAGCTAACATTTAATTTGTGAATTGGCTATATACTGTATATATGACATGTTCTCACGTGTGTTCTGCAATGTGTTTAATCTCTCCAAAAAATAAAATGACAGAATGATAATTTTCTAAAACAGTTCTTGTAAACATAACGTTTCTTTTTGTATTCCTGTGACCAGTATGGAGGAAAATGGTATGCCATTGGGAAAAAAGACCCAGAAGGTCTGTTTCTTCAAGACAATATATCTGCTGATTACACAGTGGACGAAAATGGCAAGATGAGTGCATCTTCTAGAGGCAGAGTTAAACTGTTTGGGTAAGACACTAATTTACCATGATGCAGTAACTAGAAAACACTGAAATGAATCATTTATTTGTACAACTGCCCATCTTTTCCATACATCTGTACCATAGAATTGCAGACCTCACTATTGCAGAATATGGAAAAAAAAACGGTTGTAATATTTTGTAAAACAAGATTTTTTTAAACTGGATGAATACTGTATTTACAAACCAAAAGAAATGAAACATAACATTTTACAATATTGGTGTTTACAGAAATTGGATTAGAACTGGCTGTTCTCAAACACAACAGCTGTAGTACTTGTAACTCTGACTCCCTCCCACATCGCCCCATCCCCAAAAATACCTATCCAGAAAATGTGGGAAAACAGTTTTATATTGATTGCTAGATGTTGTATTGAATGCCGTGTATAAAATATTTAATATATCTTTATTTCAGGTTCTGGCTCATCTGTGCAGAAATGGCAGCTCAGTATTCAGTGCCCGATCCTTCTGTCCCATCTAAAATGTACATGACGTATCAGGGCTTAGCTAGTTACTTATCCAGTGGAGGTAAGTAAAACTCTCTTATATAGTACTTTATAAAAGATTCTCGATTTTTCTAACTTTAGTGACATAAAGTCGCAAAGACAAGAGGTGAGTATTATGCTTTAACTTTCTTTACTACTTAATAGCAGCAGAGAAAAAAAAGGGTATGATCTTCCGCTGTAAGGGGAAGGAGGCCTCTTTAGTTATGAAAAATGCTATGATCCTCATCCTGTTCTGAGAAATCAGAGACATCATAAGCCATATCAATGGCATCCTCACTCTCTTAATCCTCGCTGCTAAAAGTATCATACGAATCAGGTTTTCTCCCGAGAGACGTTTTTCCACCAGATAACACTTCCTCCCGGGGTGAGGATCTTGTGTGTGATTTATTAGCCCACTTTTTTGGTCTGCTTGGTGAAAGCAGAATTTTATCAGTTTCAAAAACTTGCTCCTTTAACCCCCTAAGGACCAAGCTTCTGGAATAAAAGGGAATCATGACATGTCATGTGTCCTTAAGGGATTAAGGGACACAATAGTCACCAAAACAACTTTAGCTGAATTAATCTGTTTTTGTATATAAATTGTGCATCTGAAGTGCACTGCTCAATTCTCTGTCATTTAGGAGTGTAATCACGTTTGTTTCTGTTTATGCAGCCCTAGTCACACCTCCCCTGTCTGTGACTAACACGGCCTGCATGAAAACAAAATGTTTTTATTTTCTTTAACTTTAAAAAGTTTTTATCTACTGCTCTGTAAGTTGAATTTTAGTTACATACAGGAGGCCCAATGAACAGAGAGACTGCAGTTTAATGATCTATACATCAAAACGGTTTCATTAAGCTAAACTTATGTTGGTGACTATAGTGCCCCTTTAAAGCATGTAAGCCTTTCTCCTCTTAGAATAGGAGGGAGCGTCAAAAATTTTGTTTGCATTTCACAGTACATTTGCGAGGAATGACAGAATCAATCGAATCTTTGTCAGAGTCAATTAAGGAATAATTTTTCTCTGAGGGAGAAATAGTTATATTAGCATGTAAACGCTTTTTAGAATGAGATGAAGCAAAGGAAAAATACTTAGTCAAAGTCTATTGTGCATGTTAGCCACTGCTGATGAAACAGCTTGCTGAACAGATTTTTTTGCACAGATTCATCTAATAAAGCTTTCATCTGTTCCTTAGGCATATTTTCATATTTTACATCTGTCAGGTCCTCATTAGAGGAATGCAGGGAATTTTTTGAAGTCATGACAGAAATGTTTAATTGAAATAATAAAATAGTTTTGAAGGGAGAGTGTAGCTATATAAGTCTGAGGAAATATGTAACACAAAATAAAACGGAGGGGCACAAAAAGGAGCAAGTAAGTTGTAACAATAACAATTGGAAACAAAAATAACTATGAGGTAAATCTATTCAAAAACTGAATGAAATTTAACAATCTGCCGAGTGGTGTCACAAATTCCCGTAATGAAGAGAATGCAGGATGAAATTTGCGGCACTCGCAATGCTGCCAATTAGAAAAGCTCTGCCGTGCATGCGTGATACATCACAATTAAGAGATTTGGACTCCAACAAAATGGCATTGGAATCTGATCTCTACTGACAGAAATAACGGATGAAAACACCAAAATGGTGATTATAGGAGTGTAACGGAGCTCCGTGTACTCCGACCGAGTACCCTCCGTTGATGGATGCTCCTAGCGCTCTCAGAGGACTCCAAGCACTGCAGACGACACCACAACCACCGAAGGCTCCACAACCGCCGTAAGTTAAACTGGAGCCGCGCCGTCTTCCGTCCACCATGGAATGAACCTTCAGCATTCAGGAACGTGTGGGGAAGATCTCTCCTCCTGGAGAGCGTATCCGGAACAAGCTCTTAAAAGAGCTAAGTGATTAAGAGCTCAGGGGAATATGCAGCGCATAGCAATCCCCAGTGTGATATAGCAGTTCCCTCCAATAACGAGACAAGGCTACGTATTGAGGGTCAGAAGAGGTCTGAGGACTGGAACACCCAGCCTGCTTTTTATTAGGATAAGGTACACACAGGACACTCCCAGGGGGAGGATGAAATTAACCAATAACAGCATAGTACAGCCCACAGGTTCCCTCCCCTCAGATAAACAGTTAAACCAATTATTACATACAATAAAAATACAGTTTTCACATACACACTGTAACTTTAAAACCATACATGGAAGTCCCTTTATGACCGACCGCAAGCACAATTTCCTGCCCAAAACAGTTCCATAGATTTGGGCTGTGCGGTCGGTCAATTTCATGCGGAAAAACGACTAAGTCCCATTTCGAACGGGACTTAGTCTCTGGAGCTGCAAGTTCAGTATGGGAGAAGGTAAGGGTCAGCGGTGTTCGGCAAAATGTGTAGCCGATTTTAGTTCCACAGAATCTTTAGCATACACCGCTGACCGCATTCGAATGACTAAAATGGCCGCCGACACGTGTTCGGCTGCCGAATGGCGGCCACCCAGCGCTCGGCAATTAATCTGCAGTAACCTCACAGCCTGGGAGGTAAATTGCCTGCACACTTTAGCTTCTGGGTGGTCCGCCTGTGTGGTACTTGGTTCTGTAAGCCCTATTTACTGAACCAAGTGGGAGAAAGCCAGGGGCAAGTTATTTTACAGGTCTGGGGACATAGTCTTAAAGGGACATTGTTCAGCAAAGTCACAATATGTCCCCAGACGGTTCTTAAAGGGCCATACACACCCAATAAATGTTAATACGTTTTCAGGGGCACAATCTTCCAGGGGCCATAGTCATGAGGCAGGAGGCTGGCAAACATGCTTCTCCACAATCCAGGGAAGCAGGGCAATTTCTCATTTAAAGGGCCAGTTACAAATAGCGATTTGTAACAAGGAGTATAGAACTAAGGAGGCATGCGCTGTAGCGCTCCCCATAGGAAAGCATTGAAAAAGATTTTCAATGATTTCCTATGGGGAAATGAGCGACGCTGGAGGTCCTCACACAGCGTCGCTCTAGCAAAATCTTTGCTAGAAATCAGGAAGTTCCCTCTAGTGGCTGTCTACTAGACAGGAGTTAACCCTGCAAGGTAATTATTGCAGTTTATAAAAAACTGCAATAATTACAGTTGCAGGGTTAGGAGTAGTGGGAGTTGGCACCCAGACCACTCCAATGGGCAGAAGTGGTCTGGGTGCCTGGAGTGTCCCTTTAAGACCTTGTATTCTCTTGTTTGGACGTGCTCCTCAAAACTATATGTGATAGGGTATATATTAGTGTGCATAGATTTCAATGTCAAAATACCGAACAATTACAATTTTTATAATTAAGAATAGAGGTGAACCAAACAGCTTCTTTGAAATTTAGAAGTACTCACCTTTATTTATAAATATGGTGTTCATGGGATATCAGTCAGCATCAATGCAAAATTGCACTGGGTAGTCTTGAAAGGTTGATTATAAAACAACTATAATAATGTATCGAGTTATTTGTGCTGAAGCTTTCAATATCTTTGGTTTAATGTCACATTGCACTCATGTTTACTTCTTACAGGTGACAGCTATTGGGTAATTGACACAGATTATGAAAACTATGCAATAACATATGCCTGCCGCACTCTTAAAGACGATGGAACATGTAATGATGGATATTCTATTATATTCTCCCGTAATCCCAGAGGGCTTTCACAAGCTATCATGAGAATTGTTCGCCAGAAACAGGAGGAAATCTGCATGGCTGGTCAATTCCAGCCTGTACTTCAGTCTGGTACGTGTTGAGATCAAATTTAAACTTGAGGGGGAAAAAAATCAGAACACTTGTTTTGGCCTTGATGTTCCCTATGGTGTTAGAAAATATGCAGGGACCATTTGCCTTTATGTTTATAAAGGCATAGCTTTTCTTAGCTCAATTTATTTTTCGATACTTTATTTGATTGTGATAAATTTGTTTTACAAATCTGATTAATTTGTTTTACACCAGCCTATTAAAGGGTTAATCCAAGCACCATGACCACATCAATTATTTGATGTGGTTATGGTTCAAGGACCTTATACGTGCAGCATCTCATTAGAATAAGTATTGCAAATAGTTACCAATTTTATATTGCTGCCAGGTGTGTTACTTCACTTCTAGCAGTGTCATCACCTGAAACAAGAGTCCCAGGCTGGTCACTGTCACTTCTGTGCATAATCCATCCACAGAAGGTCATTCATTTGCTAAGAGTCCTACGTTGATGTTCTTAGCCAATGAATGACCCATATCTGCAGAAGCCAGATGTGGCACTCCAAGTAAGCGGCAATCCATTACAAAAATAGTTTGTTCCATTACCAGGGAACAGCGCCAGGGTACTCCTAGCATCATAGTCACTACAGTGGGCTGCATTTAACCATTTAACAATTAAATATTGTAGAAAAATAGTTAATATTTCAGACAACTAATCAGGGCTATACAGGCACTACATAAACTGAAAAATAAACATAAAAATGCACAATTCCAGTATTTTCTGCAACATCTAGAATGTATTAGGGGTTCCAGTAACATATTTTTGCATGGGAGACTTTGAAGATGAAAGCATGACACATTCTTACATATGAAAATTGAAATATTCATGCAAATTCACATAGTGCTGTAAAAAGTCATGTCGCTGCTGAAATCAGTTACACTTGGAAATCTATTTAAATATCTGTGATATTTACTATCTCACGCCACAGGTTAACTTCCAACCAGAAGTGAGCGCACTCAGTAGAAAGGGAAAGAAAATGAAATAGCAGACCTAAGCAAGTAAATTATAGCTACAAACAGTGACACTTCATAGTTAGTACAAATAGTAAAAAAAATAAGACATGCTAAGGTCCTTGAGACTTTAGATGTTGTAAGGTAAACCTAATTACTAGCTTTCACACTACATTTAAATAATTCAATAACTGAATTTAAAGATTGTGGAGACCGTGGGACCTGCATAAAAAACAGGAAATATCTACTGAGTGGTCTCTCTCTCTCTCTTTTTTTGTTTTTGTTTTTTCCTCCAATGAAGGGCTGCGGAGTGGAGAGTAATATAAAAAGGGGCCTTGGGGATTACCAGTCTCCTGGACCTCATTATTAAAATTAAGTGCCTTGTTAAAAGGAGATGTCCAGTCTCTTATCTCACTAGACATAGATAATGCATAAGGGATTAACCCCTGACATGGACCCTCCAATCTTCTAGTGGCAAGTGACTTTTAAGGCCAGGCTAGTGGTGTGGGACCTGCATTTTCAAGCCCTTATGTATATCATAATTAAATACAACAAAATAGGCACTACAATTGGAGGGAACAAACCTCGGCTGCCCTTTATATGTCCTGATTCTTTCTATCAGGGTAATTCCCTGATATGAGATTCAAAGTGAATTTAACATTTAACATTTAAGGCCATACTAGATGAACTGGAAGCACAGCTGTCTTAGAGAATTAGTTAGGCGACCAAAAGTCGCATTAACAAGCAGGAAATGCTTCTAGTGGCTGTCTTGTAGACAGCCACTAGAGGCTTACTTAGTGAAGCAATGTAAAGATTGCTGTTTCTCTAAAACTGCAAAGTTTTACATTGCAGGACTAAACACAATAGAGACACTGCACCCAGACCACTTTAATGAGCTGAAGTAGTCTGGGTGCCTATAGTGTCTCTTTATGATCACCTGAACCTTCACATTTCCACCATATGTGGTAGATGGTTCCTGCTGTACATCACCATGTACATCACCATGGGTGTGGGCTGAGAGGGACATTAAGTCATCCTAGTTTATTTTAATGATATCTGCAACTCTCCAGCCATGGGTGGGGGAAACTAAGGCTCCACTAACTTTTTAAAGTTTTTTATTTAATAATTTTGACAGGGGGGTGACAGGGTGACTGAGGGAGGGGGTGACAGAGGGAGGGGTGACAGGGTGATTGAGGGGGGTGACAGGGTGACTGAGGGAGGGGGTGAGGGTGAATTTACAATAATATTAACTTACCATGATTCAGGGGCTGTCTCTCTCCATCCCAGCCCAGACAGTGCAGGTGGTGCAGGCAGAGTGGCCGCAGGGGAGAAACCTGGCAGAATGCACGCTCTGCGCCCCCTGCTGGCACACTCCATAACAACCTCCCTGGTGCTCAGTGATGACTCAGAACACAGGCTGGGAATCCCCTCCCTGTGTTCTGACTCACTCACTGAGCGCCTGAGCCGCGAGGGAGAGGACGACCAGCAGGAGGGACAGAGTGTGGCACCCCCCTACTGGATGGCACCCGGGGCGGACCGCCCCCCCCCACCCCTCCCCCCTTAGTACGCCACTGCAACCGATATAATAGTTTTTCGAATACATTTCAATGACCAATTAACCGATATAATTAAATTGAGACTTATGTGAATGACCTGCTAAGTAAATGAAGTCTTATTCAGGTATTTAGTTAATAAGAATCTGAATGTTTGTTTCAATTTATTTATGAGTGATTAATCTTGTAAAAATATTAACTCACAGGAGCCTGTTAGAAGAACGTGAATCCAACATCATGCTCTTTGTGTGAATATGGAAAGGAAGGAAGAAGGATGCAAGAGAAAAGTTTAAAAAATTGCACAATTTGCTCAAGTTTCAGAGAATTTTATTTGATCTTTTTTTGTAAGCAAATGTACCCTTTCTGTCAAAAATAAAATGGGCATAATTTAGTTATGTGTGTTAAAGTTCCTTGACAGCTTTTTTTCTTTGTCATAGAAGTTCTCCTATGTATTATGTAATGAAATTGACATGGACAGCCATCTTATCAGGAGCAGATTGTTTGACTGTAAGTTTCTTATCAGGTGATGCCACACTAGAAAATGGCTGACAATCACCTTTAACCTCTGCTTATACAAAATTTTGCAAGCCAAAATTAATTTGATAATATTTAATTTACTATGATTAAACTCAAGCTACCTCAGCTGTAACTGCATAGAAAAACAAACTGACTGCTCAAAATTAATACATGTTATTAATATGTTATCAGAGTATTAAGCCTGTCAACATCAAAATAACTGGAGGATACACTACCTATTTTAAATGTTATAATGCACAATTTATTTAATTTCAGTAGTTTGTCTCTAAAGGCTCTCCTGTGAGCTTTGTAGAAAATATTTAATTTATTATTCGATGTCTTCATAAGAGCTTATGTATTTTTAAATTATCGTTCAATGTATAATTTGAATTTATGTGTTTAAAAAAAGGAATAGAGCTGTATAAAATGTTTTTTTTTGTACAATTCGTATGCCTTTGTCATCATCATGAATTGATTGTTGATCAAAATGTCTTATTGTACTTAATTAAAAAGAAATATTCTTTTATGGCTTGTTTTACACTACTGCTAGTTTATCAAAAACGCATTTCTACTTATAACTGTCAGACAAGTTCTAGATGTTAAAGTTTTATCATCACTTATTATGCTACAAGAAGTAAACGTCAAGAACCTACTGGACTGAAGACTCCATTGGAAAATCTGGAAACATATCACATATAAAACAAATGCCTACGTAACAATCTATCATTGGTAACCAGGATATATTTTAAGACTTTCTGCTGCTATCGTCTGAATATTAAAAGTGATCACAATCTTTGTATTATGAACTTTTTCATGGTAACTTCACTAAAGTCAGAATATATGCTGAGAGAAGCATTCACTCTACATAAATGCTTGATTGGACAGGATGAGTACTAAAACACTTTCTCGAGCAAGTGACTATCTGACGGAGTCTATACATAATCTTAGATCATAAGAGAGGGATAGATGCTGCAGATTGGACTCTAGATAAAGACCCCAACCTGATATCACAAGGTGATACTAGAAAATTTATCAGGGAACTTCTTACATTCATTCTAACGGAAAATTACTTTCTATTTGGGGACAAATATTACAAGCAGATAACGGGCATATCTATGGGCTCTAATGTCGCTCCAACATATGCTAACATCTACATGAATCGGATGGAAGACACATGTATTTACCAACACCCTTTGTTCATCAAATGTTTAGTGTGGAAACGTTATATTGACGACGTGTTCGTGTGTTGGCGTGGCACTAGGGCCCAACTACAGGAGTTCTTTGATTCACTTAATACACAAGATCCTAACATTAAGTTCACAATGTATTGTGACATGGTAACAGTCCAGTTTCTAGACGTCCAGGTACGGAGATTACATAACAGACTCCATAGTGACCTTTACATAAAACCCACTGACCGCAATAATTTACTGACGTATGCCAGTTTTCATCCTATCCACCTCAAGAATGGCTTACCTTATAGCCAACTGTTAAGGGTTAAGAGGATTATATCACAGGAAGAGAAGGTAGTTACAGGATTAGATTTTATGGCACAAATATTTATGGAAAGGGGTTATCCCGCACACATAGTGCTAACCCAGAGAGGAAAAGTTCAAAATTTTACTTGTCATGAAACTCTTTATGGCTCGAGAGCAGTCAATAAGACAGAGAGAGAATAGACTTTGTATCACCATATACCCCATTGAATAGAGACATACGCAAGGTTATATTGAAACATTGGCAGCTCTTTAAGGGTGACACACAATTACCCCTGGAATTTCAAAATCCACCACTTTTTTCTTATCAAAGAGCTCCCAATTTGAAGGATATCTTAGTAAAATCAGCTCAAAGAAACAGACTAGGTTCTTCTCTGAGCCAAAGAAGGGTACGTTTCGATGTCTTAGTTGCTCACATTGCAGCAGTGTGAGCAAGGGGGAGTATTTTGTTCACCCTCGGTCTGGCAAGAAATGTTTTGTTAAGGATTACTATACATGTAACTCTGACTTTGTTGTGTATATCTTAAAGTGTCCTTGTGGGTATGTATACGTGTGGGAGACCATCAGGCCGGTAAAAGAGCATATAGGGGAGCATAAAAGGAGTATCAAGGCAGCCTTACAACGAGGTATTGGTGAGGCCCCTGTGCCCAGACACTTCAAATCTCAAGGCCATAGTGTCAACCAACTAAGGTTTCAGGTCATAGATAGAGTTCCACCCCTACGAAGGGGCAGGGACAGACAGAAACTTCTGTTACAAAAGGAAACTAAATGGATTAGTACAATATTTACAAAAAGGTAGATCTAGGTGGAGAAGAGGAACCTCCTCAGCCCCAACCCTGATCCACCCAATAGGAAACCCCACCCTTCGGTAATGCTTCTGACTAAAACTTAACGTTTATTTCAATACGTAAAAATAAAATAATCTATATATGTGTTGACACCAAAAAATAATACAGTGAAGAAAAATGGTGAGAAAATTGATTAAAAATAATAAGGAGAGCCACAAAATTAATATTGAGTCTAAATGACTGTGGGTGTAGACCATAAAATATATATTAGGTCCTTCCGAAGACACCCCAGATAAGACTCCAGCAAGTGGGCTCAAAAGCCCAATGGGGTAAGATATAGAGAGAGGAGCTCAAAAGGTAGGTATAAAAACCTGTTGCACTTGGTGATAATTTTAGGAATTCTATCAAGTGCATATGGTGCTCAATTGCTCTTTGATCTCTGTGTTTGTGAGATCAATTACACTTTTTGCTTGGGTGTAAAAAGTACCTATTGGGTGTGGACTATAATCTATAATATATATAGTCCTCCCAGAAAAAGACAACACAAAACACACACCCCAAATAGGATTACTGCAAATGGGCTCTTGTTGCCAGAAAGCAGAGAGAGGAGCACAAAATTAGTATAAAAATCTGAAACCAAATTGTAACAAGTGCTACCTTATAACTCTGTTGCTCTTAAGATCCTATTTGTAGGGATATCTTAACAAGTGCACATAGTTGCCCCCTAGTTCAGTATCCCTATATTGTGGGATGTTGAATAGTAACTTGTTGCTTTGCTATCAACATTGTTACCACTAAAAAAGCAGTGGAGCTAAATTGTAGATTTGTCTCAGCTAAATGCACAAACGTAGGAAGCCCCTTCTCTCGAGGGATCCACCTCCCAAACACCCAAATCACATGAAAGGAGCTGAGCATCCAAAACTCCTCTTTGAGGAGTAAAATAATTGATTATAACGAACCCCTCAACCCCCAGATTGTTAAATCTATCTAAAGTTTGCTGGAATCTAAGTAGCGTGGCTTCTCCTGTCTGAATTAACCTAACGCGCGTTTCAGCGCATTGATGCGCCTTCGTCAGAGGTATTATATCAGACTGTCCCTCGTGCAACTCTTTTATAGGAGTACCTGGTCGGAGAACAGTGGGCGTGTCAAAGACTTGTTCGCGCCAAAAAATTCGGTTCAGATGGGTGCCGCCCCCCTAAGAACGTCACCGTTTGATTGGCCGGGATTCTGAAGGTCCTCCCTAGTGCACTATCGTCTAAACGTTCAATTCCCATTGATTAAATTGACGATCTATGTCATTTTTAATCTAGTGGATCAGACAAAGATTAGTCTGTATCCATTATTAGTCTTCATGGTCCAGTTAGCAATCCACTTTGCACCAAATTTATAATTAAAGGAGCTTTGTTCGTAATATATATACATATACACATAGGGGATGCTTCAGTAATACGGAAAAGTATTTGTACCTATTTATATGTTATAAATGTTAGCATAATTAACGTCCTTATTTAAAGGGGCAGGATCCACAAACCTATACATCCATATCTGAATATATGTGATATGTGATCATGATTGTCAGGGACACAAGGTCTGTGTCCTGATTATTTAAAGGGGCTGAACAGGACCAGAACTTAGTGTATATACAAATCTCTTTTAGTTCTTTAACCATATTTCCATAAATGTAGGTGTGGTATCGCCAATCCACTTCTGTTCTAGAGGGGCCGAGGGGCATTAAAAAACCAAACTTAAACACTCTAATAACTAAGGTATTTACACAAATTGTTAAATATACATATATACAGTTGAAGTAATTTGCATTACTATTGATGTTGAATATTAACTACTGTGAAAACTCATTTTAATTTTCAATGAAGGGCGTGAATGTAAACCCTTCATTTAGTCCATTGGGGGCCAGTGTATTGAATTTGTAGATCCAATAGCATTCTCTCTTGAGAAGGGTACGGTCCAGGTCGCCACCTCTGCGTCCTAGCTGAATCTTCTCTATACCCGCAAATTTGATTCCTCGCGTGTCCCCTTGATGTTCATTTCTGACATGTCTGGAAACTGGGGTGTCTCTAAAATTCCTAACCGAATGTATGTGCTCCATAACACGCCTCTTGAAGGGGCGAATAGTTTTCCCCACATATCTGAGGCCACACACACATATCAGTAGGTAAATAATCCCCTTCGTATTGCAATTAAAAAATTGTTTAATCTGACATGTTGGTTGGTCAATCAAGTCTGGGAGAACTTTAGAATCTTTTAACATATAGTGGCAGGCCACACACTTGCCACATTGGTGAGTTCCCTGCACGGAGAGCCAGTTAGTGTTGCCCCTTTTTGTAGATAAATGGCTAGGAACCAACACTTCTTTTAGATTTTTTCCCCTTCGTGCCGTGAGGGAGACAAAAGGAGTCACTACTCCCTTAAGTTGGGGGTCTTGGGAAATCAAAGGCCAGAATCTGCCCAGTATTCGTTTGGTCTGGTCCCATCCAGAGTCAAACGTAGCCACACAACGAATAGGTTCCTGCTTTGTTGGTACTACTTTATCTTTCAGGAGATCTTCCCTATCACTTAACAGTGCCCTTTGAAATGCTTTTTTGAGGCAACGATTGGGATATCCCCTCTCTTTAAACCTAGCTCTGAGGAGTTTGGCTTGGTTGATGAATTCATCCATGGTTGAACAATTCCTCCTCAAGCGTAGGTATTGACCAACCGGGATGCCTCTTTTCAGCGTTATTGGGTGATGACTTTCCCATCTTAGCATCGTATTTGTTGAGGTGGCCTTTCTAAACAGAGTGGTGTCAATTCTTGATTCTTTTGAGATATTGACAGTGCAATCTAGGAAGTTAAGTGTAGAGCCACCAATTTCCATTGTGAGTTTTAGGTTCAGCTCATTGGTGTTCAGGTTCTCTACAAATAACCTGAAGGCGTCCTCCGTGCCTGTCCAGACAACGAGGACATCATCCATATACCTCTTCCAAAGGAAGATGTGTCTTGTGAACTCCATATTGACTTCTGAGAAAACCACATTCTCTTCCCACCACCCCAGGTGCAGGTTGGCATATGATGGAGCACAAGACGTGCCCATAGCTGTGCCCTGCACCTGGTGGTAAAGTTGGCCATTAAAGAGAAAGAAGTTGTGAGTTAACACAAACCTCAGCAACTCTATTACGAATTGCGTGTGGTGCTCATGTCTCAGTCCCCGTGTATCTAGGTAGCATTTAGTATGTGCCAATCCCAGGGTATGGGGGATTGAGGAGTACAGGGCCTCTACATCGAGGCTACACAGAAGTGCACCTCTAGGTAGATTGAGAGACTTTAGGCACTTCAATGTGTCCTTTGTATCTCTCAAGTAGGACGGTAGTTTTTCCACAAATGGTCTGAGTATTTTGTCAAGATACTGACTGGCCCTACTCGTTAGATTGTTTGACCCTGACACAATCGGTCTAGCTGTTAATTGAGTATAGTTCTTGTGCACCTTGGGTAGGCAGTAGAACGTAGACACCACCGGATTTTTGGTGTAAATGTAGGCATGTTCTCTCCTACCCAGTATGCCAGCATCAAATGCTGAGTCCAAGACACATTTAAGATCTGACAGAAATTTGATGGAGGGATCAGAGCTTAATGTACAATAAGTTGTATCATCTTTAAGTATGTTGTTTGCAAGCTGAATATAATGTGCTCTGTTTAAAACAACAATGTTCCCCCCTTTGTCTGCTGGTTTAATGATGATGTCCTCGTTGTCCTGCAGGACACGGAGGGCACGCCACTCATCCCCTGAAAGATTACTATGGGGTCGAGGTTCCAAGGAATCTATTTTGAGTTTGTCTACCATTTTACATACTGATTCAACGAACATATCTATATTCTTGAAGTCTTTGATGTTTGGTGTAAATTTACTTCTAGGGCCCAAGTCTGTGTAGGGATATGGGGAGGTCCCATCATTATCTTCCAATAGGGATACAAGGTCATTCAAACACTGGAATTCTCTGACACTGAAGCCCAATTCTCGAGCTCTTTTTTCATTGATAGTTAAAAAGTATTTATGTAGGGCCAGGCGTCTGCCAAACAAATGGATATCCTTTATCCAGTCAAACTTGCTGAAAGGGGGTACCGGGACAAACGATAAACCCTTCCTTAGGACCTGATATTGTGGGTCAGTAAGTATAATGTCAGAGAGATTAAGGACCTTTGTGTTGGTATCTAGTATCTTTTCCGTGCTCTCCCCCTGTATCTTGTCTGTCTGTATTGTGATGGCATTTCCCCCTCTCGGGGGCTCTGCCCTAAAAAAGTAACCCCTTTTTTAAGGATACCCTTTGATTGTTCGTTCGTACGGGATGTAGAGGCCATGTTAGTGTCCTCATTGTCTGTGTCTGAGGTCTCGTACTCAGATGTGGTGTTTTGATCGGATTCAACATGTGTAACCTTTCTGAATTTCCTATAGACTCGTTCATTCTTATAATCTTGGTGGTCCCTCAGGAATTTCCTGTGTTTCCGATTCTTAATAGAATCCCTGTACTTATTTAGATTTTGTTGGAGACTGACTTCCTGAGTGTTGAAGTTTGGGTCTTCTTTAAACTGTTGTGTGGCTTCAACGGCCTCATTTACTTTATCATTAACCTCTGTAAGTTTTTTACTTTCGAATCTACATATTATATCCATAAAGGTTCGAGAGCAAAGATTTGCCGCCTCTTCCCATTCTTTAAGGAGGGTGGCATCGTTAATATTGGTGTTAGGCATAATTTGTACCCTGAGACCCCTTGGTATCATCGATTTATTGAGGTAATTTTGGAGAGATGAAATTTCCCACCCCATCCTAATCTGTTGTTTACAGAAATTTGATAATTGTCTAAATTTTGATTCTATGTTCATATCTGTAGAGAGAAATGCGCATTCTTTGTCTGAGAATACTTTCTCAGCATCTAGGCACCATTGATTTGGGTCCTTTAATTGGTTTAGGAAGCTGGCCATATTCTGAGTTTACACAGTAGTAGGGAATAAGACACACTTATGCAGGTACTAAAACCAGTTTAGAACAACTTAAGTCAAAAAAAAAGGAAAAGAAAAGAAGCCAGTGACTAAGTCAACCGGCCTCTGAGTGTGCCTGGGGAATCCAAACAAGGGGGTAACCCTTACATACGTGAAAGAGAACAATATTTAACACAGTAGTAGGGAATAAGACACACTTATCCAATTAAAGGACCCAAATCAATGGTGCCTAGATGCTGAGAAAGTATTCTCAGACAAAGAATGCGCATTTCTCTCTACAGATATGAACATAGAATCAAAATTTAGACAATTATCAAATTTCTGTAAACAACAGATTAGGATGGGGTGGGAAATTTCATCTCTCCAAAATTACCTCAATAAATCGATGATACCAAGGGGTCTCAGGGTACAAATTATGCCTAACACCAATATTAACGATGCCACCCTCCTTAAAGAATGGGAAGAGGCGGCAAATCTTTGCTCTCGAACCTTTATGGATATAATATGTAGATTCGAAAGTAAAAAACTTACAGAGGTTAATGATAAAGTAAATGAGGCCGTTGAAGCCACACAACAGTTTAAAGAAGACCCAAACTTCAACACTCAGGAAGTCAGTCTCCAACAAAATCTAAATAAGTACAGGGATTCTATTAAGAATCGGAAACACAGGAAATTCCTGAGGGACCACCAAGATTATAAGAATGAACGAGTCTATAGGAAATTCAGAAAGGTTACACATGTTGAATCCGATCAAAACACCACATCTGAGTACGAGACCTCAGACACAGACAATGAGGACACTAACATGGCCTCTACATCCCGTACGAACGAACAATCAAAGGGTATCCTTAAAAAAGGGGTTACTTTTTTAGGGCAGAGCCCCCGAGAGGGGGAAATGCCATCACAATACAGACAGACAAGATACAGGGGGAGAGCACGGAAAAGATACTAGATACCAACACAAAGGTCCTTAATCTCTCTGACATTATACTTACTGACCCACAATATCAGGTCCTAAGGAAGGGTTTATCGTTTGTCCCGGTACCCCCTTTCAGCAAGTTTGACTGGATAAAGGATATCCATTTGTTTGGCAGACGCCTGGCCCTACATAAATACTTTTGAACTATCAATGAAAAAAGAGCTCGAGAATTGGGCTTCAGTGTCAGAGAATTCCAGTGTTTGAATGACCTTGTATCCCTATTGGAAGATAATGATGGGACCTCCCCATATCCCTACACAGACTTGGGCCCTAGAAGTAAATTTACACCAAACATCAAAGACTTCAAGAATATAGATATGTTCGTTGAATCAGTATGTAAAATGGTAGACAAACTCAAAATAGATTCCTTGGAACCTCGACCCCATAGTAATCTTTCAGGGGATGAGTGGCGTGCCCTCCGTGTCCTGCAGGACAACGAGGACATCATCATTAAACCAGCAGACAAAGGGGGGAACATTGTTGTTTTAAACAGAGCACATTATATTCAGCTTGCAAACAACATACTTAAAGATGATACAACTTATTGTACATTAAGCTCTGATCCCTCCATCAAATTTCTGTCAGATCTTAAATGTGTCTTGGACTCAGCATTTGATGCTGGCATACTGGGTAGGAGAGAACATGCCTACATTTACACCAAAAATCCGGTGGTGTCTACGTTCTACTGCCTACCCAAGGTGCACAAGAACTATACTCAATTAACAGCTAGACCGATTGTGTCAGGGTCAAACAATCTAACGAGTAGGGCCAGTCAGTATCTTGACAAAATACTCAGACCATTTGTGGAAAAACTACCGTCCTACTTGAGAGATACAAAGGACACATTGAAGTGCCTAAAGTCTCTCAATCTACCTAGAGGTGCACTTCTGTGTAGCCTCGATGTAGAGGCCCTGTACTCCTCAATCCCCCATACCCTGGGATTGGCACATACTAAATGCTACCTAGATACACGGGGACTGAGACATGAGCACCACACGCAATTCGTAATAGAGTTGCTGAGGTTTGTGTTAACTCACAACTTCTTTCTCTTTAATGGCCAACTTTACCACCAGGTGCAGGGCACAGCTATGGGCACGTCTTGTGCTCCATCATATGCCAACCTGCACCTGGGGTGGTGGGAAGAGAATGTGGTTTTCTCAGAAGTCAATATGGAGTTCACAAGACACATCTTCCTTTGGAAGAGGTATATGGATGATGTCCTCGTTGTCTGGACAGGCACGGAGGACGCCTTCAGGTTATTTGTAGAGAACCTGAACACCAATGAGCTGAACCTAAAACTCACAATGGAAATTGGTGGCTCTACACTTAACTTCCTAGATTGCACTGTCAATATCTCAAAAGAATCAAGAATTGACACCACTCTGTTTAGAAAGGCCACCTCAACAAATACGATGCTAAGATGGGAAAGTCATCACCCAATAACGCTGAAAAGAGGCATCCCGGTTGGTCAATACCTACGCTTGAGGAGGAATTGTTCAACCATGGATGAATTCATCAACCAAGCCAAACTCCTCAGAGCTAGGTTTAAAGAGAGGGGATATCCCAATCGTTGCCTCAAAAAAGCATTTCAAAGGGCACTGTTAAGTGATAGGGAAGATCTCCTGAAAGATAAAGTAGTACCAACAAAGCAGGAACCTATTCGTTGTGTGGCTACGTTTGACTCTGGATGGGACCAGACCAAACGAATACTGGGCAGATTCTGGCCTTTGATTTCCCAAGACCCCCAACTTAAGGGAGTAGTGACTCCTTTTGTCTCCCTCACGGCACGAAGGGGAAAAAATCTAAAAGAAGTGTTGGTTCCTAGCCATTTATCTACAAAAAGGGGCAACACTAACTGGCTCTCCGTGCAGGGAACTCACCAATGTGGCAAGTGTGTGGCCTGCCACTATATGTTAAAAGATTCTAAAGTTCTCCCAGACTTGATTGACCAACCAACATGTCAGATTAAACAATTTTTTAATTGCAATACGAAGGGGATTATTTACCTACTGATATGTGTGTGTGGCCTCAGATATGTGGGGAAAACTATTCGCCCCTTCAAGAGGCGTGTTATGGAGCACATACATTCGGTTAGGAATTTTAGAGACACCCCAGTTTCCAGACATGTCAGAAATGAACATCAAGGGGACACGCGAGGAATCAAATTTGCGGGTATAGAGAAGATTCAGCTAGGACGCAGAGGTGGCGACCTGGACCGTACCCTTCTCAAGAGAGAATGCTATTGGATCTACAAATTCAATACACTGGCCCCCAATGGACTAAATGAAGGGTTTACATTCACGCCCTTCATTGAAAATTAAAATGAGTTTTCACAGTAGTTAATATTCAACATCAATAGTAATGCAAATTACTTCAACTGTATATATGTATATTTAACAATTTGTGTAAATACCTTAGTTATTAGAGTGTTTAAGTTTGGTTTTTTAATGCCCCTCGGCCCCTCTAGAACAGAAGTGGATTGGCGATACCACACCTACATTTATGGAAATATGGTTAAAGAACTAAAAGAGATTTGTATATACACTAAGTTCTGGTCCTGTTCAGCCCCTTTAAATAATCAGGACACAGACCTTGTGTCCCTGACAATCATGATCACATATCACATATATTCAGATATGGATGTATAGGTTTGTGGATCCTGCCCCTTTAAATAAGGACGTTAATTATGCTAACATTTATAACATATAAATAGGTACAAATACTTTTCCGTATTACTGAAGCATCCCCTATGTGTATATGTATATATATTACGAACAAAGCTCCTTTAATTATAAATTTGGTGCAAAGTGGATTGCTAACTGGACCATGAAGACTAATAATGGATACAGACTAATCTTTGTCTGATCCACTAGATTAAAAATGACATAGATCGTCAATTTAATCAATGGGAATTGAACGTTTAGACGATAGTGCACTAGGGAGGACCTTCAGAATCCCGGCCAATCAAACGGTGACGTTCTTAGGGGGGCGGCACCCATCTGAACCGAATTTTTTGGCGCGAACAAGTCTTTGACACGCCCACTGTTCTCCGACCAGGTACTCCTATAAAAGAGTTGCACGAGGGACAGTCTGATATAATACCTCTGACGAAGGCGCATCAATGCGCTGAAACGCGCGTTAGGTTAATTCAGACAGGAGAAGCCACGCTACTTAGATTCCAGCAAACTTTAGATAGATTTAACAATCTGGGGGTTGAGGGGTTCGTTATAATCAATTATTTTACTCCTCAAAGAGGAGTTTTGGATGCTCAGCTCCTTTCATGTGATTTGGGTGTTTGGGAGGTGGATCCCTCGAGAGAAGGGGCTTCCTACGTTTGTGCATTTAGCTGAGACAAATCTACAATTTAGCTCCACTGCTTTTTTAGTGGTAACAATGTTGATAGCAAAGCAACAAGTTACTATTCAACATCCCACAATATAGGGATACTGAACTAGGGGGCAACTATGTGCACTTGTTAAGATATCCCTACAAATAGGATCTTAAGAGCAACAGAGTTATAAGGTAGCACTTGTTACAATTTGGTTTCAGATTTTTATACTAATTTTGTGCTCCTCTCTCTGCTTTCTGGCAACAAGAGCCCATTTGCAGTAATCCTATTTGGGGTGTGTGTTTTGTGTTGTCTTTTTCTGGGAGGACTATATATATTATAGATTATAGTCCACACCCAATAGGTACTTTTTACACCCAAGCAAAAAGTGTAATTGATCTCACAAACACAGAGATCAAAGAGCAATTGAGCACCATATGCACTTGATAGAATTCCTAAAATTATCACCAAGTGCAACAGGTTTTTATACCTACCTTTTGAGCTCCTCTCTCTATATCTTACCCCATTGGGCTTTTGAGCCCACTTGCTGGAGTCTTATCTGGGGTGTCTTCGGAAGGACCTAATATATATTTTATGGTCTACACCCACAGTCATTTAGACTCAATATTAATTTTGTGGCTCTCCTTATTATTTTTAATCAATTTTCTCACCATTTTTCTTCACTGTATTATTTTTTGGTGTCAACACATATATAGATTATTTTATTTTTACGTATTGAAATAAACGTTAAGTTTTAGTCAGAAGCATTACCGAAGGGTGGGGTTTCCTATTGGGTGGATCAGGGTTGGGGCTGAGGAGGTTCCTCTTCTCCACCTAGATCTACCTTTTTGTAAATATTGTTCTCTTTCACGTATGTAAGGGTTACCCCCTTGTTTGGATTCCCCAGGCACACTCAGAGGCCGGTTGACTTAGTCACTGGCTTCTTTTCTTTTCCTTTTTTTTTTGACCTAAATGGATTAGTATCCTAGCAACGTTGTCACCCTCCGGGTTGAATGAAGATTATGATCTGAAGCACTTCTTATAAATAAGTTGTTTTTTTTTGGCAGTAACAGTATTGATTTAACAGTCATCTATATTTACCTTGTGCTCCTTACAGTGACTCCATTAGACCAGAAATGGTCTGATCCTCTTTTTCGCCTATTCTTTGACCTTCACAGGTCCGCTACCTGGCAGCAGTTCAGGGTCCCTCATGTTGAATATCCCAGGATAGTTTGGGCGACTACACGACAGGTAAGTTATATGTAATAGGACTACTAGATTTTTTTGCCTGTTTTTGCTTTGGTCATTTACCATTTTTCGTTTTCATTTTCACAGCTGGTTATTCGACTAGCTTTAATATATACTCTTTTTGAATGGTACCTTAATTGAACCTCTCCTTGATCATCTGCTGCAGGTGAGAAATTTGATATGTCTGCTCTTGATGAGGTGTATATATATGTTACTTACTAGAGTAATACATTATACTTGTACTCATACACAGCCAGTGGTAGGACCGCTTATATCCTTAGCTTATTCCAATGGACATGTTACAATTTTTTTTATTTATTTTTTATTAACCATTCAATATCTGCCCCTGACATTGATTTTGTCTGAATTTAGTGATATAGAAGATCGTTTTGCTCTCACATTGTTTAGCCTTGATTAGATGCCTTCCTCTTTACAGTTATCACTTTTAAGCAACAAAATGCTTCCCATATAAAGATATGGGATATCGTTCAGTCTTTGAATTATGGACATGTCTTACTTAGTATTTAAACTGTCAGTGGTCTTGTATTATATGTAAAATATATTTTTTTCAATTTCGGATGACGTGGTGCTGCACGCTGACGTCACCACGCTAATGCGGAAGTAGTGGAAGAGGCGGATCCGACTATCCAGCCGGTAAAGTGCCACCAATAAGTGATATATAAACGCAGCCATTTCATCTGTCGATTGCAGGGGCCTTCGAAGGGACACTTATGTCCCGAGCGCGCAGCCCAATAGCTGCCAGACTGCTGACACACGTGACAGGAGGACTTAATCGGAAAAACGAACAACAGACACAGAAGAGGACTCTCCCCTTTACTGCTTCATTTATTCATCTCTGCTACAGTCAAGGAGCACCTTTAATACTACTGCAGTCTATCCCTACAACGATACTACCTGTGGTGAGATCCACCCATGTTTCAACTTTTTTGATTCAGTGCACTGTTTTCAACAATTGGACTTCCTTATATATATTTTTTTCTGTTTTTCCTTTTTTATGCTCTCCAGATTTTCTACAATTTCTCAGTAGTGTTGTTTTTTTCTTATTATTTTTTCTATGGGCATATATTTTTTGCCGATATATTTTGTTACCTATATTCTATATGGTAGAAGTGCACATTTACTTATCCAACATCACAAGGTGGTGGATCCACGTATGAAATTTCAGTTCCACATATATGGGATACCAGGACTGTAAATAGTTGTAAATAGTATTTGTATATATCATGAATTTTTGCAATGTGTATGATATATGAATTTATGAAGGGATCACCAATTTGCTATAGTAGCTCTTTTTTTCTTTCATGAATTACACATAATTAGTATTTAATAAATGAATTTTTCTTTGCGTACTTACATATGATTTTTTCCTTATTGTGCATTGTGAATTCATTTAGTGCGGTATTTATGTTTTAGTTTTTTGGAGATTTTATTGGGGTTAAACCTCGAATACCTGCACCAACACGTGATTGAGTGCCAGCACTAACTATTAGGCATGTGCATGGGGAAAATTTCCGGTTCGGCATTCCGAAATTCAGGACTTCCGCAATTCGGAACTCCCGCAATCGGGACTTCGGAACTTAGGAATTTCAGATCTTCGACAGCCTGTGGCTGCTCACTGTTTAAAAAAAAATAATAATAAAAAAGGCCTATTGCACCCCCCCGGCCCCCACTCCTGAGCGGCGGGTGGGGGTCCTAAATCAGAATAAGAGGGGGGACCTTTTGTCCTCACCCCTAGCCCCCACCCCTGAGCGGTGGGTGGGGGCCCTAAATTATAATAAGGGGGGGACCTAATGTCCACCCCCTGGACCCCACCCCTGAGCGGTGGGTGGGGGCCCTAAATTATAATAAGAGGGGGGACCTAATGTCCTCCCCCCTGGCCCCCACCCCTGAGCAGTGGGTGGGGGCCCTAAATACCAATTAAGGGGGGGACGTAATGTCCTCCCCCCTGGCCCCCACCCCTGAGCAGTGGGTGGGGGCCCTAAATACCAATTAAGGGGGGACGTAATGTCCTCCCCCCTGGCCCCCAGCCCTGAGCAGTGGGTGGGGGCCCTAGATTAGAATAAAGAGGGACCTAGTGTCCCCTGAGCGGTGGGTGGGGGCCCTAAATACCAATAAGGGGGGACCTATTGTCCTCCCCCCTGGCCCCCACCCCTGTGCGGTGGGTGGGGGCCCTAAATAAATATTTACCCCCCAGGTGACTAGGGGTCCACAAACCCCTAGTCACCCCGCTCCCAAAAAAACTAACCCCTACCTACCCCCCTCACCCTAAAAATAATGAGGGGGGGACCATTAACTAAGTACCTGTAAAAAAAAAAGAAAAGAAAACTTACCATTTGATGTTTTCTTTCTTCTAAAATGTTATTTTTTCAGACCCAAAAAAGGCCAAATAAAAAATCCATAATAACCGACGCACTTAAAAAAACAAAAAAACTAAAAAACAAACAAGTGCAAAAAAAATAATCCTTCTTCACTCATGGAGGGCTCCACGCAGACTGAGCTCTGCAGGGTGGGGGAAGGATTATAAAGCATTGCCCCGTCCTGTAATTAGGCTCAGAGCACTCTGATTGGTGGGTTTAAGCCATCCAATCAGAGTGCTCTGACAGGTAAATTAAGAGACTGACAGGTAAGTCTCTACATTTACCTGTCACAGCACTCTGATTGGTTGGCTTGAAATCCAGGCTTATAAAGCCTTGCCCTGCCCTACAATTAGGCTCAGAGGACTCTGATTGGTGGATATAAGCCATCCAATCAGAGTGCTCTGACAGGTAAATGAAGAGACTGACAGGAAAGTTACACAGCGTGGGAAAGTTCTTTGGAATTTTCCCACGCTGTGTAATCATAACTCTCTGATTGGTTACTTTCAATCCACCAATCAGAGAGTTATGAGTCAAATTACACAGCGTGGGAAAATTCCAAAGAACTTTCCCAAGCTGTGTAACTTACCTGTCAGTCTCTTCATTTACCTGTTAGAGCACTCTGATTGGATGACTTAAACCCACCAATCAGAGTCCTCTGAGCCTAATTGTAGGACGGGGCAAGGCTTTATAAGCCTTCCCCCGCCCTGCAGAGCTCAGCTTGCGTTTGTTTTTTTGCGTTCGTTTTTTTATTTTATTTTTTGCGCGTTGGTTATTATGGATTTTTTATTTGCCCTTTTTTGTGGCTGAAAAAAGAAGATTTTAGAAGAAAGAAAATATCAAATGATAAATTTTATTTTTACAGGTACTTAGTTAATGCCCCCCCTCATTATTTTTAGGGTGAGGGAGGAAGGTAGGGGTTAGTTTTTTTTGGGAGGGGGTCGACTAGGGGTTTGGGGACCCCTAGTCACATGTGGAGGAGGGGTTAATTTTTTATTTATGGCCCCCACCCGCCGCTCAGGGGTGGGGGCCAGGGGGGAGGACAATAGGTCTCCCCCCCTTATAAAAGAATAAAAGTTTTTATGTTTTAAAGTCCGGAGAGCAGCCTTCCCTTCTATTCTACTATATATATTCATATATATGTATATATATATAATTTTTGTAAAATTATTTTTAATTATACATAGCTATATAGATACATATATGTATTTATAACATCATTCTAGATGTATTTGAATTAAAATATACACGTATATTAATATAAAAATACAGGTAGAATTAATATAAAAATACAGGTTTCAAGATTCTTTTGTTTCAGGTATTGTACTGGAGGATTGGAGGAAGGCAGATGTTGTTCCTATATTTATAAAGGGTTCAAAATCCTTGCCTGGAAATTATAGACCTGTGAGCTTAACTTCTGTAACTGGGAAAATATTTGAAGGGCTATTAAGGGATAATATTCAGGAATTCATTGGGAAGAACTTTGTTATTAGCAATAATCAGCATGGTTTTATGAAACATAGGTCAGGTCAAACTAACCTAATTGCATTCTACGAAGAAGTACCGTATTTATCGGCGTATAACACGCACTTTTTCTCCCTGAAAATAGGGGGAAAATCGTGGGTGCGTGTTATACACCGATATCCCATAATTACTTACCTGTCTTGAAGCGTGGGCCGGTGTTCAGCGCGCACCGCGGTACTGGAACTTCAATTTCAGGTTCCGGTTTCCGGCGGGACTGAAAGGAAGTGTGCACACTTCCTTTCAGTCCCGCCGGAAACCGGAACCTGAAATTGAAGTTCCTGTACCACGGTCCGCGCTGTGAAGCCGGCCCACGCTTCAAGACAGGTAAGTAATTATGGGACAAGGGAAAGTGCACTAGGGGACACTATGGGAGGGGGTGGAGAATACTATGGGGGGGGGAGAATACTATGGGGGGGAAGAATACTATGGGAGGGGGGGAGAATACTATGGAAAGGGGGGGACACTATGGGATGAGGGGGGGAACACTATGGGATGAGGGGGGGACACTATGGGATGAGGGGGGGAACACTATGGGATGAGGGGGGAACACTATGGGAGGGGGTGGAGAATACTATGGAAAGGGGGGGGGACACTATGGGATGTGGGGGGGGAATACTATGGGGGGGGGGGGGAAATTTCCTGGAATTTCCTTCTTAAAATGAGGTGCGTGTTATACGCCGATAAATACGGTAAGTAGAAGTATAGATCAGGGTGTTGCAGTGGATGTGATCTACTTGGATTTTGCCAAGGCATTTGATACAGTTCCTCACAATAGGTTAGTAATAAATTGGTCTAGATGAATATTCTTGTTCTTGGGGAGAACATTGGCTTAAGGATAGAGTACAACGAGTTGTCATTGATGGTAAATTTTCAGGCTGGACAAAAGTGGTAAGTGATGTCCCTCAGGGTTCTGTTTTGGGACCGCTTCTATTTAACATATTTATAAATGATCTTGAAATAGGCATTGAAAGCCATGTATAAGTGTTTGCAGATGACACAAAACTTTGGAAAGTAATAAAATGTGAGCAGGATATTGCTTTGCTGCAGAGGGATTTGGATAGATTGGGGGACTGGGCACTAAAATGGCAGATTAAATTTAACGTAGAGAAATGCAAAGTTATGCACTTCGGGGTTAAGAATGCACAAGCAATTTACACCCTAAATGGTAGTGAACTAGGGATAACCACACACGAGAAGGATTTGGGAATTGTTATAGACAACAAATTAGGCAGCAACATGCAATGTCAATCTGCAGTTGCTAAGGCCAGTAAGGTTTTGTCATGTATAAATAGGGGCATAAACTGTCGGGATGAAAATATAATTTCGCCTCTTTATAAATCGCTAGTAAGACCACATCTTGAATATGCTGTGCAATTTTTGGCACCTGTTCTAAAATAAGATATCATGGCACTAGAAAAAGTGCAGAGATGTGCTACAAAATTGATAAAAAGGAATGGAGCATTTTAGTTATGAAGAAAGGTTAAAAAAATTAAATCTATTTAGTTTGGAAAAACTGCGCCTGAGAGGGGATATGATAACATTATACAAATATATTCGGGGCTAGTACAATCCTTTAACTGGAAATCTATTCAGAAAAAGGGCTATACATAGGACACGAGGTCACACATGTAGGCTTGAAGAAAGGAGATTTCATCTAAGGCAATACAGAGCAAGAGCAATAAGGATATGGAATTCTCTGCCTGAAGAGATGGTTTTGTCAGAGTCATTACAGATGTTTAAGCTGCAATTGGATAAATACTTGCAAAAACATAACATATATATTATATACAGGGATATAATTTCTAATTAGTGGAGTAATAGCTGCTTGATCCAAGGAGACATCTGACTACTATTTTGGGGTCAAGAAGGAATTTTTTCCTAGTTTGTGGCAAAATTGGAAGCGCTTCAGACTAGGTTTTTTGCCTTCTTTTGGATCAACAGCAGAAACATATGTGAGGAAGCCTGAACTTGATGGACGCAAGTCTCTTTTCAGCTATGTAACTATGTAACTATGTAACCAAATTAAACAGATATATATATTTTTTGTTATTTATTTTTATTTTACTTTTTTCCAAATTATTTATAGATTATTTTTTATTATATATATATAAAATTATAAATATATAATTAGCCTCATTGTAAGTGCATTCTAATATATATATATATATATATATATATATATATATATATATATATATATATATATATATATATATATATATATATATATATAATTACATATATATAAATATTAACATACACTTAGATTAATAGTTTATGTATGTGTATGTGCATATAAAATTACCTAGATTATATATACAATTTAAAAACTGTTTTATTACTTTTATTAACTTTTACAACTTTTTTACAGGCTCTAGGGGGACAGCCTGAGAGCTCAGGCAGTTCACCTGCAGGCACTGCATAAGCCGGCTATTCCGGCCATGTGACCGCAAGGACCAAGTGATCAAATGACCCGGGGGTCTGGATCGGACAGAGGGGAGCTGCCTGAGCTCCCAGGCAGACCCCAGGTTTGATACCGCCGACGGGGGGTCAGCGGGGACCCGGTAAGCATTAAGGACGGCAGGGACGTTCAGCGTTTAGAGCCACCCCAAGAACGACTGCATAGAACGCCCGCTGTCCTTAAGGGGTGAAAAGGAGCGTTAACTCTGAGTTGGAAAGCACTCCCCTAATAGTACCCTGTTATAAGAGAGAGAAATCTCCTTGCCCTTAAAATCTGTTTCAGGATTGGTGAATTTACAGAGGTAAACGTGGATTCACCATTTGATTTTGTGGGGCCCCTTTCTCGTGAGATGTAACAAGTGCTTTTCTTGAAAATTCTAATATTATGAAATAATCTTCAGGAGTGATAGCATTCTTGCCGGCTGTACAGAATTTGACCTGTTGTAAAAATCTAAAGGCTTGTGTTAATGACATGCAAATATTCTTTACTTACTATTTAAACTCATAAACAATAGACATTAACACATAACAAACCAATTCATTACAAACCATAGAATTCACAAAAGAGTTACCAACACAAAAAGCACATTAACTGATATTAAAATAAACCATAACCAATCCGAAATAAGTTAGTAAAAAAAGTAAATAAACTTCACACTCTTTGTCCCTCAGAGAAAGCACAGTAAGACAATATTTAGGTTTCAATCTTGATTTTATTTATTTTTTTCTTCAAAGGGCACTTAACAAACTTACAAAGTTGATGGATTACAAATGCAATCTTAAACTAATATTTCAAATTAAATATTTTACTCCATAATTCTAGTGTCCTTTGCAGGCCTCTGCTGGTGTAGAGCCTGCAACCTATTGCTATACCTTTTTCAAACTCCTCCCTACAGGGGCCCGGTCGAACACTGTATCTGCACATCAGACTGGGCCCCTTTTCCCCTGCAGTTCCCCTGCGCGGCAGCTGAATTGGGAGGAAGTGATTACACTTCATTCACACTTCACTTCCTCCCATCGCGTAGAGAGCCTCAAGTTACATAGTTACATAGTTAGATAGCTGAAAAGAGACTTGCGTCCATAAAGTTCAGCCTTCCTCACACCTGTTTTTTGCTGTTGATCCAAAAGGAAAAAAAAATAAATAAAACCCCAGTTTGAAGCACAATTTTGCAACAAGCTAGGACAAAAAAATTCCTTCTTGACCCCAGAATGGCAGTCAGATTTATCCTTGAATCAAGCAGTTATTACCCTACATTGAAAGATTATATCCTTGAATATTCTGTCTTTGCAAGTATGCATCTAGTAGCTGTTTGAACATCTGTATGGACTCTGATAAAACCACTTCTTCAGGCAGAGAATTCCACATCCTGATTGTTCTTACAGTAAAAAAACCTTTCCTTTGCCTTAGACGAAATCTTCTTTCTTCCAGTCTAAACGCATGGCCTCGTGTCCTATGTAAAGTCCGGTTTGTGAATAGATTTCCACACAATGGTTTGTATTGGCCCCGAATATATTTGTATAATGTTATCATATCCCCTCTCAGGCGACGTTTTTCTAAACTAAATAGGTTTAAATTTGTTAACCTTTCTTCATAGCTGATATGTTCCATTCCTTTTATTAATTTTGTAGCCCGCCTCTGCACTTTTTCTAGTGCCATGATATCCTTCTTTAGAACAGGTGCCCAAAATTGCACAGCATATTCAATATGTGGTCTTACCAGTGATTTATAGAGAGGCAAAATGATATTCTCGTCCCGAGAATGAATGCCCTTTTTCATGCATGACAATACCTTACTGGCCTTGGCCACTGCTGATTGACATTGCACATTGTTGCATAGTTTGTTGTCTATAACAATTCCCAAGTCCTTTTCGTGTGTTGTTATCCCTAATTCGTTTCCATTAAGGGTATACGTTGCTTGTGTATTCTTTACGCCGAAGTGCATAACTTTGCATTTTTCAACATTAAATTTCATCTGCCATTTGAGTGCCCAGTCCTCCAGTCTATCTAAATCCTTCTGCAGCAAAGTAATATCTTGCTCACATTGTGGAGGATTGAAAGATGGAAGCCGATTCCTATCATCCCAAGCAAGCTCCAGCCCCCCACTGGACCCAGAAAAGCCATCCTCCTCCTACACCAAAAAGGTATGGGGACATGAGGGTGGCTAAGAATGTGGTATTTGTGTGTGTATATGTTTCTATGTGCATCTGGCTGTGTGTGTCACATTGTGTATATCTCTGTGTGTGTGTTTCACTGTATGTATATATGTGTGTATATGATCTGATTGTGTGTTTCACTGTATGTATATAATCTGACTGTGTGTGTCATACTGTGTATATTATCTGACTGTGTGTGTCACTGTATGTATATCTGTGTGTATATGATCTCTCTGTGTGTGTGTGTGTGTCACTGTATGTATATGATCTGACTGTGTGTTCCACTGTATGTATATATGTGTGTATATGATCTGACTGTGGCATACTGTGTATATTATCTGACTGTGTGTCACTGTATGTATATATGTGTGTGTATATGATCTGATTGTGTGTATATGATCTGACTGTGTGTCATACTGTGTATATTATCTGACTGTGTGTCACACTGTGTATATCTGTGTATATGATCTGTGTCACTGAATGTATGTGTGTATATTATCTGACTGTGTGTGTCATTCTGTGTATAGCTGTGTGTATATTATATAACTGCTAATATTCACACACAAACACTCTATTCCTGCATCAATACACAGACTGTCCATGTTAATACAGACAGACATTCATACACCAGCCGTCTCCTTCAACACAAATGCATTTTAGATCCCTTCCTTTACATAGACACAAGCACTGCACACAAATACACTCCTACACACACTGATACTTTAAACACATATACTCCTGTATTCACACAACAAAATTCCATAATAATACACTCCTGCATTTAATCCCAATAAATAAATATCTGCATTCACACATCTGTTCTGCATTCTAATAGAACACTGCCTGCCCATCATACATGTACACTGCATGCAAAAAAACGGCATTTTATTTTCACTGGCACTACACAAAATATTCTTTGGGTTTTACACATATCATCATTACACAAAATTATCATTACTTTGACGCACACAATAATACTTTGGAATTGCATATAAATATAATATTGCATTAATATTCTTGCGGTAAAACAAATTATCCCTCCACTGACACATAGTTTACTACACTCAAATATGTTCTTGAATTCACACATATTGGCATTCTACAAACATATATGCATCCATAATAGTACAATATGCAAAAGTGTCCATTGATGATGATTTTAAATGCTCAAATGCAAACATGCAATCATAATCAGCATTATAAGCAACAAAGGCAATACCCAACATTATATGAAACTTATATTTAAAATGTATCTAATACATATACACTGCGTGCAGAATTATTAGGCAAATGAGTATTTTGACCACATCATCCTCTTTATGCATGTTGTCTTACTCCAAGCTGTATAGGCTCGAAAGCCTACTACCAATTAAGCATATTAGGTGATGTGCATCTCTGTAATGAGAAGGGGTGTGGTCTAATGACATCAACACCCTAAATCAGGTGTGCATAATTATTAGGCAACCTCCTTTCCTTTGGCAAAATGGGTCAAAAGAAGGACTTGACAGGCTCAGAAAAGTTTAAAATAGTGAGATATCTTGCAGAGGGATGCAGCACTCTTAAAATTGCAAAGCTTCTGAAGCGTGATCATCGAACAATCAAGTGTTTCATTCAAAATAGTCAACAGGGTCGCAAGAAGCGTGTGGAGAAACCAAGGCGCAAAATAACTGCCCATGAACTGAGAAAAGTCAAGCGTGCAGCTGCCAAGATGCCACTTGCCACCAGTTTGGCCATATTTCAGAGCTGCAACATCACTGGAGTGCCCGAAAGCACAAGGTGTGCAATACTCAGAGACATGGCCAAGGTAAGAAAGGCTGAAAGACGACCACCACTGAACAAGACACACAAGCTGAAACGTCAAGACTGGGCCAAGAAATATCTCAAGACTGATTTTTCTAAGGTTTTATGGACTGATGAAATGAGAGTGAGTCTTGATGGGCCAGATGGATGGATTGGTAAAGGGCAGAGAGCTCAGACGCCAGCAAGGTGGAGGTGGAGTACTGGTTTGGGCTGGGATCATCAAAGATGAGCTTGTGGGGCCTTTTCGGGTTGAGGATGGAGTCAAGCTCAACTCCCAGTTTCTGGAAGACACCTTCTTCAAGCAGTGGTACAGGAAGAAGTCTGCATCCTTCAAGAAAAACATGATTTTCATGCAGGACAATGCTCCATCACACGCGTCCAAGTACTCCACAGCGTGGCTGGCAAGAAAGGGTATAAAAGAAGAAAATCTAATGACATGGCCTCCTTGTTCACCTGATCTGAACCCCATTGAGAACCTGTGGTCCATCATCAAATGTGAGATTTACAAGGAGGGAAAACAGTACACCTCTCTGAACAGTGTCTGGGAGGCTGTGGTTGCTGCTGCACGCAATGTTGATGGTGAACAGATCAAAACACTGACAGAATCCATGGATGGCAGGCTTTTGAGTGTCCTTGCAAAGAAAGGTGGCTATATTGGTCACTGATTTGTTTTTGTTATGTTTTTGAATGTCAGAAATGTATATTTGTGAATGTTGAGATGTTATATTGGTTTCACTGGTAAAAATAAATAATTGAAATGGGTATATATTTGTTTTTTGTTAAGTTGCCTAATAATTATGCACAGTAATAGTCACCTGCACACACAGATATCCCCCTAAAATAGCTATAACTAAAAACAAACTAAAAACTACTTCCAAAAATATTCAGCTTTGATATTAATGAGTTTTTTGAGTTAATTGAGAATATGGTTGTTGTTCAATAATAAAATTAATCCTCAAAAATACAACTTGCCTAATATTTCTGCACTCCCTGTATATTGGCCTTCAAAGGGCCCAGGACCTAATTTCGCCCAGGGGCCCAAATGGCTGTCAGTCCGTCCCTGGCTACACCAACCTAAATCTTCTAGAAATTGAGAAAATATTTGGACCACATGACACAGAATTGTGTCATCTGCAATTTTCTTGACTCAGACATTCAACATTTTACACTAGTTATGTTAAACTGGTATGGCAAACCTTTGAGTTGACCGGTCAAGTTGAGTGTCCAAGGGCCATAGAAATGCAGATTCTACCGTTGTCCGTGATTTTCTGATCCAGGCTACAGACCTGACCAAAAACTCAAACCCAATCCACAGGGAGTCTACAGTTGTGGTCACAAGAAATAAAAATCTCAGCATCCCCTTTAACAAATGTTGTCCACTTCCACAATTTAAAAGAACACATATAATCAGAGACATATTAGTGTTAAAGGGACTCTCTAGGGAGGACATTTTACTCACCTCGTTCAAAATGACGAAATAGGCGGGTGCGAGCAGGGAGCAATCAGACGCTTCCATTTGGAAGCGTCATTGCTCCCTTGTGCGCATGCTTCCCTTGTGCGCATGCTTCGCCGCACATGCGCGCATACTTCTGAAGTGCTGAGCGCACTACCGCGCATGCGCGCGGTGTGCGCGGCCGCGAGCTGAGCTGAGTGACAGCTCAGCTCGCGGTCTTTGCCCGCCCCCCTCCTCCGCTGACAGGCTGGAGAGAGAAGGCGCGCACACAGTGCCTTCTCTCTCCTGAACACGTCAGACGTATTTTAATACGTCTGTCGTGTACAGGGCCTTTTTAGGGCCCTGCGTGATAGGAAGTCCCTCTAGTGGCCGTCTGAGTGACGGCCACTGGAGGTATTCCTATCAATCAATGTAAACACTGTATTTTCTCTGAAAATACAGTGTTTACATTAGATTGCCTGCAGGGAGCTATAGATAATACCTGAACAACTACATTAAGCTGTAGTTGTTCAGGTGACTATAGTGTCCCTTTAAGCCTTTATTTTCAACCCGAGAGGGTGTATTTCCTTAAAGATGAAATTACTGAGAATTTGGGGGAGTTAAGGATCACCCTATCTTCTAATATCATCTATGGCATTTGCACATAGCCACCAGAAGTGAAACGGGGAGTTAGTATTGTGCCACTTCTTAATCTCATTAAGTTAAAAAATTTTTTTTTTTTTTTTTACTATGGGAATAGTACTTTCATCAAGGAATCTGTCTTCCTCCCACAGCCCCTGGAAGGGAGAGGGTTGGCACATCAACAGTTGTATTACACATTAAGGAGAATACGGTTAATTAAATCAGTTAAAGGGTTTACCAACAACAACATAGGCTTAATCTTATAAATATACCTTAAAACACCCTATAGCAATTATAACAATAATACAACTAAATTAGAAGCAATAATACAAGAAATGGATATCCTGTAGCAAGTAGAAGTTATCTTACGGCGTATTAATAAGCAAGTGTGGAACCCCTGTTAAGTGGAATTATCTTGTGTCTCTAGTCTATATACATACGTATCTGTACAGTATGGATCCTTCACAATCATACAGGCCAGGGAAGATGTGATGTTTTGACAGTTAATCCCTTACGGGCACTAAACATCTGGAGACTAATGAGATGATAATTGCCTCAGTAGGAGTGTACTGAGCTCATCATGCAAACACTGCAACACATTAACGCTATCCCACTCTCATAGTGGGCTTATGGTATAGAAGAAGTAACACTCATACCAGTCATATGGATCCCATTCAACATGATATGCCATATAAAACAATGTAAAAAACTTGAACTTTATCAAATAGGAGACTGGAGAAATAGGCAGAGATACAATAGTAAAGAGAAATGCAGAGGCTACATCCCTTATGGGGAAATATGTATTACCCACAACCCACACTTAAACCTTCAACATATATACACAGATACATATATATATATATACACACACACATAAATATACACGCACACCCACATATATATATATATATATATATATATATATATACATACACACACACCGTATTTATCGCTCCATAAGACGCACCTATGTTTTTAGAGGAAAAAAAATATATTCTGAACAAACTGTCCCATAGTGTTTCTTAACAGCCCCCCTCCCCTGTCCCATAGTGTTCCTTACCACTCACTCCCTTCTCCTGTCCCATAGTGATCTTTAACCCCACTCCCCTGTCACATAGTGTTCTTTAACCCCCTCCCCTTGTCCAGTAGTGTTGTTCCCCCCTCATCCCATAGTGTTCCCCCCCTCTCCCCTCATCCCATAGTTTTCCCCCCTCATCCCATAGTGTTCTCCCCCCTCCCCTCATCCCATAGTGTTCTCCCCCCTCCCCTCATCCCATAGTGTTCTCCCCCCTCCCCTCATCCCATAGTGTTCTCCCCCCTCCCCTCATCCCATAGTGTTCTCCCCCCTCCCCTCATCCCATAGTGTTCTCCCCCCTCCCCTCATCCCATAGTGTTCTCCCCCTCCCCTCATCCCATAGTGTTCTCCCCCCTTCCCTCATCCCATAGTGTTCTCCCCCCTCCCCTCATCCCATAGTGTTCTCCCCCCTCCCCTCATCCCATAGTGTTCTCCCCCCTCCCCTCATCCTATAGTGTTTTCCCCCCTCCCCTTGTCCAACAGTGTTCTCCCCCCCCCCTCATCCCATAGTGCCCCTTAGTTACTTACCTGTATTGTAGCGTGGGCCGGCAGAACAGCGCGCACCGCGGTACAGGAACTTAAATTGCAGTTTACGGTTTCCGGCCAGACTGAAAGCAAGTTTCTGGCCCGGAAACCAGAAAGTTAAATTTAAGTTCCTGTACCGCGTTGCCCACGCTACAATACAGGTAAGTAAAGCTTCACATTCGCTCCATAAGATGCACAGACATTTCCCCTCACTTTTGAGGGGGAAAAAAGTGCGTCTTATGGAGCAAAAAATACGGGGTATATATATATATATTTTTATATATATATATACATACACAAAGAAAAAGTTACCTGCGCTCTCTCCTAAATCCCTATGTATATTTAAACAAATGGAGGCCATTTAGTTACTCCAATGACCATTGGAGGGAATGCCCGCCTGCCAACGTCAAGGCAGACACAGTCCCTAGGCGGTTCCTACACTGACCTTTCACCTTGCTTCCTTGAGCCTCTGGCAAAGATATCTCTAATGAGAGAGAGGGGTATTTTTTATATACACCCCTATATACTTATTAACCCTTAATGGGGAACACATGGGATGGGTGATTCAAAAAGTGAATACAAATACAAAAAGATAAGTCCTGCACTCACTCCCATCACTCCTGGATGGCAGCAACGACCACAGTACACATCAACCCCAATACATACAGTAAAAAACAAAGAAAACGTTACCTGCGCTCTCTCCTAAATCCCTATGTATATTTTTTACAAATGGAGGTAATTTAGTTACTCCAATGGCCATTGGAGGGATACCAGCCTGCCGACGTCAAGGCAGAACCTCCTAGGCGGGTCCTACACTGACCTTTCACCTTGCTTCCTTGAGCCTCTGGCAAAGATATCTCTAATGAGACAGAGAGGGGTATTTTTTTTCATTGTTAATTTTTATTTCTTACATACACAGAAAAAACAACATAAGTTATAAACAATAATAAAACACAACAACATAAAATTAAGTAAAATAAAAATACATAAATAAAATAAATACAATTTTGCTTTTCTTTGCTATTGCCTTAATTTAATTTATAATCCTTATATTCAACTTTATACAAGTATGCAAAGTAAAAATAATTAACATTGCCAATTAGTTCTTACTCACAAGCGGAATGCTCAGCATATTCGTCCCGTTTTAACAGTTTTAACAATTTTTTACTTACCGTATATACTCGAGTATAAGCCGACCCGAATATAAACCGAGGCCCCTAATTTTACCCCAAAAAACTGGGAAAACTTATTGACTCGAGTATAAGACTAGGGTGGGAAATGCAGCAGCTACTGGTAAATTTTTAAATAAAATTAGATCCTAAAAAAAATATATTAATTGAATATTTACAGTGTGTGTGTATGAATGCAGTGTGTGTATGAGAATGCAGTGTGTGTGTATGAGTGCAGCGTGTGTGTATGAGTGCAGCGTGTGTGTATGAGTGCAGTGTGTGTGTGTATGAGTGCAGTGTGTGTGTGTATGAGTGCAGTGTGTGTGTATGAGTGCAGTGTGTGTGTATGAGTGCAGTGTGTGTGTGTATGAATGCAGTGTGTGTGTGTATGAATGCAGTGTGTGTGTATGAGTGCAGTGTGTGTGTGTGTGTATGAATGCAGTGTGTGTGTATGAGTGCAGTGTGTGTATGAGTGCAGTGTGTGTGTATGAATGCAGTGTGTGTGTATGAATGCAGTGTGTGTGTATGAATGCAGTGTGTGTGTATATGAGTGCAGTGTGTGTATGAGTGCAGTGTGTGTATGAGTGCAGTGTGTGTGTGTGTGTGTTGCAGAGCCTTGGTGGGGGGTGGGCAATTTTATTACTATTTTTTTAAATTATTTTGATATTTATTTTTTATTATTATTTCCTATTATTCATTTTTATTTAATTTAATTATTTTTTTATTTTATTATTATTATTATATATTTTTTTTCGTCCCCCCTCCCTGCTTGATATATGACAGGGAGGGGGGGCTCTCCTTCCCTGGTGGTCTAGTGGCATTGGCAGTTCAGTGGGGGAGAGGGGGGCTGGCAGAGCTTTAACTTACCTCTCCTGCAGCTCCTGTCAGCTCCCTCCTCCTCCGCGCCGGTCCGTGCAGCTCTTCTGTCAGCTCCCACTGTAAGGCTCTCGCGAGATTTACACTGGGAGCTGACCGAGGTGCTGAATGGACGGCGCGAAGGAGGAGGGAGCTGACAGGAGCTGAGGGAGGTAAGTAACAGCTCTGCCAGCCCCCACAGCCCCCAGTCTGTATTATGGCAATGCAAATTGCCATAATACAGACTATTGAGTCGAGTATAAGCCGAGTTGGGGTTTTTCAGCACAAAAAATGTGCTGAAAAACTCGGCTTATACTCGAGTATATACGGTAAATCTTTCAGCTTTGCAGTCATACCCTATCAATTATTCATTAATATGCAATAATATACATGCTTTAACCTCATATCTGTTTTAGGCTATTCCTCCTTTTGCTATAACCTCTATTTATACCTTACACCTATATGCTAACCAATCTTGCCATGCTTTTTCATGGCCACCTTCTCTTCCTTCTATTTGATTTACTATTCTCTCATATTGATACGTCTTGTCTACTCTTTCCTGCACTTCCAAGATATTTGGTGGGATTGTTTTTTTCCAATTTTGAGCAATGCTTATTTTTGCAGCGATTAATATATGAATAATAACTACATTATTTTTATTCGACTCCACTCTTGGTATATATGTAAAAGATAGAACTCAGAGAAATTTGGTATCACTGTATCCATTAAAATTTGAATTACTAATTTAACATCGTTCCAAAACTGTACAAGACGAGAGCATCCCCCAAAAATATGTAATAAAGTTCCCTTCTCCCTTTGACACCTCCAGCACCTGTCAGAGGCAGCTTCATACATTCGAGACACTTTTGCGGGAACTAAGTACCAACGCATTAATATTTTGCTATAAGCTTCCCAATATGTAAGGCTGTGAGAAATTTGTTTAGTAATTTTTATAGTTTGATACCAATGGGATAGATCAAAGGTTTTTAATAGGTCTCGTTCCCATAATATCATATAAGGCAACTTTTCTTCCCCATTTACATATAAAAGGCTTTTATAGCATATTGAAAAGAGGTTTACTCTCCATATTAGGCTTCAAACAGAATTTACCCAACCAAGTCACTAAGGCCATATCTAATTGTTTTTTTTTTTTTTTTTTAATTCTTTATTTTGTGTGCATGAAATAACATAACGCCTTGATGTGCCACAACAGCGACATCAAGGTACATCATTGAACATTTGCGTAACATGTTGTGGCGATCGATTGTCAGGCACAATTTTTTTTTTTTAGTGCAGATAACAAAATTGTAACGGTTTAAATTCTTAAGTAGCGTATACATTTGGGAGTTCAGTGCAACTGTAAAATGCAACTGTAAGCTAATAGAAAACATCAATGCTTTATAAAAAGCTCAGTAGTTAATCATGTTGTCAGGCTAGATGTTGGCATGAGCGGTTACTCAGGATAAAATCAGGCTAACACGGGTAGCAGCAGCTCGTCAATCCCTACCACAATATTAGTGTACTAATGGCTAAACTTGTCTGACGATCCACTGTGTTGTGGTATGAGGTTCCTGTAAAGTGTGATTGCGTTGCGAGAGCTTAGTGTAGTATGGCTACATGTGTGCCTGAGTGTCAGACAAAGGAAGAGATATACAAATAATAAACATCAGGCATGAGGAATATCAGCCTAAGTTATCCGGTGAGTTGAGGATTGGGCAATTGACCACTAGGGTATAAGGGCGAAATTGAGTCAATGCTTGTCTGTTACCTCTGATGTGTAATTTAATATTAACGCTGAAGCTGCTTGTCTGGTGCTTATGTGATCATCACCAAGATTTATAGATAATAACCTGCTTAACATTGCAGGCTCGCTATATAAACGCTTAGATCACATGTTATATCGCTGAATCTTACACATTGTAAAATGCTGCACAAAAGCGTTTTAAGGGCGCGTACTAGGTAAAGTCAGATCAACGGTTTCTGCAGGAGAGAGTATAACATGTTAACACGTCTCATAATATAGCAGTAGCTGGGTACTATACGGCATACGTGCGCATTATGCTCTGTGTGTTTGCTAGGAGGCATGTTCTATTGCATAACATCACAAAAACCTGTTTAGATTGTCAAGTAACATTGCCATGTTCTCTAAACATATTAAACTTATGGTTCTGCAAATAATAGCTAAGTAGCATAGCATACCACTTGTTACAAGTTCCATCATAAATGTCAGTATCTTCACAGTGCAATGCCGGCTTGGGGCACAACCTGTGTGGGATGTGTATGAGGCATCTGTGTCTGGGTGGCCCGTTATGCGGATTCCGGACAGTCCAGGCTCAGAGCGCTCGTGTGAGGCGAGTCAGTGGTCGCTTCAGCCGATGCCCAGCGTTGGTAAGCCCTGGGTGTTTTCTTTGTTCATCTCTCCGACGTTGTTCCCGGGTTTGCTTTCTCCGCTTCGTGGGTCAGCTCCAGCGGTGCTCTGCAGCGTAAGCAGCCGCTCAGTCGCTGGAAACGCAGCGTTCTCCGTGTGAGGTCTGTATCTGCTGCGCTGGGTGTCGAGCTTTTGATTGTGTGTGTTCCTTGCTTGTGTCGGTTGTTTTGTGTCGCCAGGCGTTTTATTTTGCGGGTAGGAGAATGTGTCCGTTGGACTAAGCGCCGTTTTTCTGCTTAGGGCCTGCGGTTGTTTGTGTTGCCGGGCGGCCATCTTGGAGGTTCGTGGTATCTGCCTATAATAGCTGCGTCGCGCAGCAGGCCGTATCCACGATTTCACAGTTTTCTCTGCTTGACGGTGAGATTGTCCTCTGCCCCGCAAAAGGACCTGAAGGCTTGTGCAGAGTCGGTCAAATATCTCCAGCGGCGACCTGGGTGGCTGGGTTTGGGAGCTCCGCTTGTTATAGTTATGCTGGGCGGCCATCTTGGGTATGCCCTGTGTGTCAGCAGCCCCAGCGTGACTTGTGGCCGGATCGCCGGCTTGCAATTCTGGTCGTCGTTTCCAGTGGGGACCGGGATATCTCCCACCGGTCCGGGGGGGGGGGCTGAACGGAAGGTGAGTCGTTTGAGGGTTCTCGCGCCGAGGAGAGCGTCCGCCTCCCCCCGGCTTCTGCCCCAGTAGGCCGCATGCGTTTCTCCGAGTTCCCGGCCTCGACGGGCCCCGAGGTAGTATTGGTGTGATCCGGAGGGCACCCCCGACGTGGGTGGCGCACCCCCGGGTGACTTTAGGTTATATTGCCGCTGCTTTTACCCCGGTTTGTGTCCGCTCAGCAGGAACTCGTGTCAGACACGTCTGCACGGCTCAATGGTCAGGCTCCGCATCCATATCTAATTTTAACAGCTTATTTTCTAACAAAAAATTATTGATCCTTAAATACAAAAATCCCTCTTTATTCGGAAGGGCAAACTCTGCCTGCAAACTAGGATATGATTTGAGCCCTGCCTCATTATATAACATATGCACTTTACTAATGCCATTAGTTTCCCAAGTATTCAAATTTAAATCTTGTATAAAGTACTTTATTACATATAATGGTGCTAAGACTAATAGCTTTACACCTTTTAGCAATTTAGGAGTCCATTTTGACCAATGATAGAGCATTAATTTTGTCGTAGAAAGCATGTTTTTGCCTATTGACCCATTCATTAAGGTCTCCCATAAAAGCTTTTCTATTAAATAGGGTTTAGCGCAAGCTTGTTCCAGTTTTAACCATACTGGTGAATTTAAACGGAAAAGTACTGCCAAAGCATAGGACAACATAGATGCCTGATAATATTTAATAATGTTAGGAATACCCAATCCGCCTTGTAGATATGGAAGCTCTGTAAGCCTAGCTGACACCCTTGGCGTTTTTTTTTTCTCCATATGTATGAGTTAAACATATGTTGAATTTTTTAAAATATATTTTTTGGCACAGCCATAGGAATAGTTCGGAAAAGATACAATATATGGGGTAAGGCCATCATTTTAATTGTATGTACACGCCCTAACCAAGATGTCCCCAAAGTCCCCAAATTTTCTAACTGATCTTTTAATTTATGTAATACAGGAATATGATTGTGCTTAATTAAAAGAGAGCTTGTTTTAGTAAGTTTTATCCCCAGGTATGTTAGAAAATCTTTGCGCCAATCGAACGAGTAAGTACCTGCTAATTGATTTATCTCCGCTTTAGGTACACCCAACGGTAATGCCTGGTTTTTTTTTAACATTATTTTTATAATAGGAGATCATACTAAATCTTTCCAACAGTTTAACTAAATACGGTAATGGTTCTTTAGGTTTTGATACAAATAAAAGTGCATCATCAGCAAAAAGAGCTAATTTTTGTTCCCCAATCGGGGTATTTAACCCGCATATACCAGCATGTTGTTTTATGTGTCTAATCAAGGGCTCTAAGGTTATTATAAAAATTAATGGGGAAAGTGGGCACCCCTGGCGTGTTCCATTTGAGATCTCAAATTTAGAGGATATAAAACCAGTATTCATAACCTTCGCTGATGGTTTTGAGTATAATGCCATAATATTGTTCACAAAGGATTGTGGAAAATTGTATTTCTGGAGGACATGCTCCATATAACCCCAATTCAAACGATCAAACGCTTTTTCAGCGTCCAAAGCAAGCAGAATCCCCTGATAATTATTAATACTTGCCCATTCTATAAGATTAATATAATGTCTTGTATTATCCTCTACTTGTCTACCTGAAACAAAACCAGCTTGCTCCTCTGAAATAAGCCCCAATAGGATCGGTTTTATTCGAGATGCCAATACTTTAGCATATATTTTTATATCTACATTTAAGAGTGAAATGGGCCTGAGGTTAGCGCATTCTGTTGGTGATTTACCAGGCTTAGGAAGGGTTACTATAAATGCCTCTAACATTTCCGGCGGTATCGCATTTGGTGTTTTAAAGCTATTAAAAAGCTTCGTAAGAAATGGTGTCAAGATCGGTTCCATTTTAATATAATAATAGTTAGAAAAACCATCTGGCCCTGGTGCTTTATGTTTGGGAAGAAGCAATATAGCTTTGCTTATTTCGTCTTCTATAAATGGCTCCACCAACATCTGTTGTTGACTCACTGAAATTTTAGGAAGATCTATTTCCTCCAAAAATTTCACTATTTCAGAGCCAGAAGGCTGTAATATATTTCAGTCTTCCGTTAAATTATACAGTTTCCTATAATAACCTGCTAATTCAGCTACAATATCTTTTGGGTTAAATAATTTACAATTATTCGTCGAGATCATATAGGGGATTTTTGTTTGAAGATACTTTGTTTTTAGCATATTAGCTAAAATTTTTCCTGCTTTATTGCCATGAATATAAAATTTCAATTTTAATTCTCTCATATATTTTTCCGTTTCTGCTAATGCCAATACATCGAGTTCCTTTCTTACTTTAGCTATTTGACTACCATACAATCTATTTGGTTTAATTTTATTTTCCTCTTCCAATTTGGATAGTACCTGAAGTAATCTTAAACGTTCAGCATCCATTTTCTTTTTACTGCTAGCCCCTGATTTTATAAAAAAGCCCCTCATTACAACCTTTTGTGCCAACCATAACGAGGAGGCTGCTATATCATCCTTGTCATTTTCCTGAAAATATTTAATGAGAGCCTCCTTAGCTTCTAAAAAATTTTTATCATCGTCCAACACTGCCTCGTTCATTCTCCACGACCCCATTCCCCGTCCCGGGTATTTAGCTTGAAATGTAACTATAACCGGTGAATGGTCTGACCAAGTTCTAAGGCCGATGTGCACTTCTAATATATTATTCAAAGTAGGTTTATCTACTATGCACATATCTAACCTTGAGTATGTCATATGTGCAGAAGAATAAAACGTATAATCTTTACCCGATGGATACAGACATCGCCAGGTGTCATATAAGTCGTAATTATTGATCAATTTCCTTAATTTCTCACTATTACTAACGGCCAAGGGATGAGGGCTTTTTTCTTCTGTTCTAGAAATATCCAGTGTTGGATCTAGAGTTGTGTTATAATCGCCACATATTATCAAATTGCCCACACGCAACTCCAAAAAATTTTTTAATGCTGCCTTTATAAATTTTATCTGGAAAGTATTTGGGGCATATAAAGAAACCAATGTAATTTCAATCCCGTTCAAGGAGCCTACTAATATTAATAACCATTACGCCTCATCTGTATATTGTATATTCACTTGAAAACCCCAATCTGCATGAACTAAAATTGCTACTCCTTTAGTTTTATTGGCTGAATATGCATGAAATTCCTGTGGGTATTGTCTTATTTTTAATCTAAAGGCCTCTTGAGATCTGAAGTGTGTTTCCTGTAAACATATTACAGCTGCCTTAGATTTCCTCAATTCCTGATGCACCAACTGTCTCTTATGTGGACTATTTAATCCATTAACATTCATGGTAAATATTCTAAATCTTGTATCCATAGTTACTTTTAATGTGTTTTTATTTTTCAATTACATCTTTATAACCCTTAAAAATGTCGCCATATTTGGGCCTAAGTCACTATTAATTACCTGTGTATTCCTAATATTTATGCTGTGCTTCCGTTTGAGAGAAAGAAAACAAAAATAACCAGCAATACTCTCTGACTTCAAATAATGAAAAATAAAACACAATAAATAAAAAAATAAAAAGAATCACAACCAAGAAAGAAAAACCATCCAAAAAAAACATCAAATACATATACACCCTTATTGAAAAGGATAAATTAATGGCCTGTTCAGGAATACCCATATTTCCTGTAACGGCCAGGGGGCGTGAGTAGAACGACCCACTCAATGCAAGGCCAAGCTAGTAGCAAATGTCAAAACCAAAAACCAGCTATCATACTCATTTCCCCTCTTCCCCCCCCCCCTTCCCTCTCTCACTTTTTAATTATAATTAATCTATTACTAAATATACCTAATTTTTATATTTTCCTTTTTGTTTTACCCAAGATATTGTTTTAAATTTGTATTTGTAACTGTTACCCAAGGGTTACCCAAGGATTACTATAAATCTAAATTTGTAACTGTTACATTTATTTACATCAATCTTAATAACGGAGAGAAAGAAAAAAAAGACGGGAAGGAGAGAGAAAAAAAAAAAAACATGAATAGTTATTATGCTATCCCTCTTGCCCTAGGCAGCCGACTACTACATTTACGCTAAGCACAACCCTAATTCGTGTACTATAATATATTGCAGACTATTATTTCTTATTATTCTTTTCAAGCGCTAGTATTTTGTTAAAACCCTTTAAGGAGAGGGGTATTTTTTATATACACCCCTATATACTTATTAATCCTTAATAGGGAACACATGGGATGGTAGAGACTGGAGATCCGGCCGAGTACCAGTACCTTTTTGGAGGAACCGGTGCCTTGTATGTGTTTTACTTCTCGCTGTTGTGGCAATAAAGGTTGAAATGTAATCTCATGCACAAGAAAAATAAAGAATTATAAAAAATAAAAAAGGAAAGAGGATCTTTGTACTTGTTCACCCTCTTATTGAAGCCCATTTTGTTGCTGTGTCATTTGTTATTTTCTGGTGTTATTAGATTGGGGCTGAACTCTACAAGCCTGTCTGTGGCATGTACACTGTACTAGTCATTTCTGACAAAATGGGACATTTACACCTCCTTTAATATTCCTTACTGCGCCTCTCGATTCATCTTCTTTTTATGTTCAATTTTCGTTTTGAGGGGATGGGAGATTGGTTCACAAATTTGTTGGTTCCAGTGTATAAAAGAGTGGTGCACAAATGCACCCAACAATATTTCCAACCACTGTCAGGGTGGCGGTTTTCGGAGAAAGAAAGGCAGCTTTTATGATGTTCATTTGTTTTGGGGATGTAATCAATGTTAAAAATAGAAGAACAAATAAAAAATCCAAAAGAGGAATCAAAAGTATCAGAAATATGGATTAGTGTGGCACATTATAGAAAAGGGGTATTTTTGCTTATTTGCAGGATCCACAGGGAGCAATCATATTGTTTGAATGAACAGCTTTTCTCAGCCTTCTCAGCTTTAGATTGCAGGTCCTACTTCCACTTGCTAAAATGTCTACCGCCAAAAAGCAAAAGCTTGACATCCGCGCTTTTCAGCCTTCATGGACTGAGGAATATGTACAGCAGAAGGATTGTGCTGTGTGTGTGCATTATGCTGTGAAAGTATTGTTTGCCGAACATCAAGTGTCAAAAGACATTTTCAAACTAAACATGAATCGTCATTTAATAACATGGAGGACAAAATGGAAGCCATAAAAAGTGCAGTTTGTAGATATAAAAAACAAACAAGTATATTCAGCCAAGTAATTGAAGCAAAGGATAAAGCTACTGAATGTAGTTATAAAATTGCTCAGTGTGTAGCAAGAAAAGGGAAACCTTTCACAGATGGTGAATATATTAAAGAAGCCTTTATAAACGGTGCTGAAGTTTTATTTGGCGATTTGCCTAATAAATATACAATGTTATCACGGATAAAAGATATACCAGTATCGGCAAGAACAATAGAAAGACGAGTGACCGAAATGACAGACAATATACAAGATAAGCAAAGAAGAAGTTTAAAAGATGCTCTTGTCTTTAGTGTCGCTGTGGATGAAAGTGTTGATGTAAATGACATGGCTCGCCTTGCAGTAGTTGCTCGCTACTGTGAAAATGATCGCATTTATGAAGAATTGTGTTGTCTCAAATCACTTGAAGGAAAAAAAGGAGAGGATATTATGTCTGCATTTGCAGATTATTTTGAAAAGCAGAGTATAGATATCAATAAAATATTCTGTATAACTATAGATGGAGCCCCTGCCATGGTTGGAAAAAACAAAGGATTTGTAAAACTTCTCCAAGAACGCATCGGTCGTCCTGCACTGAACATCCATTGCATAATTCACCAAGAGAACTTGTGTGCAAAAATCTCATCTTCATCCTTGAACTTTGTGATGGAAACAGTTGTTAAAATTGAAAATTTTTTAGTTAGCCGCCCTGCATTAACCCACAGACAGTTCAGGTCCTTACTGGAGGAACTGGAGAGTTTGTATTCTGATCTCCCTCTTTATAATAACGTTCGTTGGCTCAGTCGTGGCAAGGTATTGAGCAGATTTGTAGCATGCTTGGAGGAGATCAAGAGTTTCACCAGTGAAAAAGGTCATAATTACCCAGAGCCAAGTGATATTAACTGGCTTTGCAAGGTTATGTTCCTGGCTGATATAACTGCACACCTGAATGACCTGAATTTACAGTTAGAAGGAGAAGGACAAACTGTTCTTCATCTTTATGAATACTGGAAAGGATTCATGGAAAAACTGAATGTGTATTGTCGGGATATCACTACTGAGACATACAAGTATTTTCCCAATCTTTTCACACATGAAGATCATTTTGAATCTGCATCGAAGCCGTCTCACAACTGCTCATTCAGAAGCCTGTGTGAAGCTTAAAGTTACACAGTATGTTCCTGACATAGAGGAACTAAGCAAGGAAAAGCAAGGACAGGGATCTGACTAAGTTTGTCCTGTAAAAAATAAAAAAAAGCTGTTGTATGTTCTTTGTTATTACGTTTTAAAAATATTTTCAGCACGTGTAAATGTAATTAGAAATTACATTAAAAAGCAAAAGACAAATCAATACGATTAGTTGTTCTCTTAAAACAGACCTTCTTTATTTGTTGTTATCATTAATAAAATATTAAACTTTCTTAAACATGCATTCCTCATTGAATTTATTGCCGGCACACCAAGGGACGTCATAGTTTTATTTTGGCACAGCACTACCAAAAGGTTGCCTACCCTTCGTCTAGAATATCTTGCAAAGCTATAAGGAGAGAGACTAGACTGACATCCTTGCCATCCAGAATGTCTTTCCTAATGGAAGCTGGAACAGAATTTACAGGGTTGATACCGTGTTAAGTGGTGGGAGTGATAGTAATTTCCCTACCTTGTGTGTTTGAAGGTGCAGGTGCTGGCCCTGCAGTATGAGGTGCGCTGGTAACCATAGGGTTTATGGTTTCTATCTTGGTCATTCTCTCATTAAGTGACTGAAGGGTGGACAAGATGGATGACAAAGTCTCTTGAAACTGTCCCAAACAGCTGACATTGGGCTCCTGAGAACTTGTGCCAGGCCTAGGATCGTCGGACCAGAATTCTGCTTTCCTAGCTGTGGCCGGGAAAGGAACGTTCCTACGGCGTAGTTCTGCTGCCAATTTAGGAATGGTCCAAGATCTCAGAGACCCAGGGGTAGTGGTTATGAGAGATACAGCTGGTGAGATAGGTCTAATAGGTGTACTGGGCCCAAAGAGGGAGCCCTGGAGAGACAAGTTGTCTTTATGGAGTGATTTTTGCGACATCCTATGAAGAGATTAGTAAATACAAAACTTTGAGCCAATGGTGAAATACCGTATATAGAACTGGCTTGCTAGCTAGTGCCGGTGATAGGTGAATCCCTGCTAATTGCCAAGTGGCACGGAGAGGCTCTTCCTATGATTTGGCCCGTGGGGAAATGTGGCCACCGAACGATGTGGCGGGATGTTGGCCTCATGGGAACTAGAACAAAGGTATTAGGGGCAGCTCTTGTCCCTTGCAGCCAGTTCTCTATCCCTGTTTGGGGCTTGTCTTATGGAAAAGCAGCGTAAACATAACCGTACGTACCTAATAACAGGATGAGATAGAACCTGAGTAGAAAGCTGGAGGGATGATGCAGGTTTAAAGATGCCTATTTGAAAAAGGATCAATTATTAACTAATGATAAGTGGAGTAATGGTTATATCCTAGTGTTTATATATATATATATATATATATATATATATGTGTATATATATATATATATATATATATTTGTGCTCGGAATCTCTATTATGTTAATGGAATGTAGAGTAGGAGCAAAGTTGGTTGAGGTGTGCCGAAACCAACGTACGAGTAGGCCTGTAAAAAAGAGGGCCCACAAAGAGAAATGTGTAAAGGAGGGTGTAGGTGGGTGGGGTCAAAACAGCTTGAACGGCAAAGGTAAGTAGGGGGGGAGGGTTTATATAGGGTCATAACTCCTCCCACAAATTCAGGCCAATTGGCCTTCCAACTTGGAATCTCTATTATGTTAATGGAATGTAGAGTAGGAACAAAGTTGGTTGAGGTGAAAGCATAGGTCTACACATAGTACTTTGTATATAGATAGAATAAACATATAGGAATACACTCTCCCAGCATTATCTTACTGTTCTATCATATGTACCAACACTTTAAAATGCATTCCTATATGTTTATTCTATCTATATACAAAGTACTATGTGTAGACCTATGCTTTCCCATACTCGTATGCATGTATGCTTATATATATTACTGTGCATTTATATTTGTGTATATGAGTTCATGTGCATGTATGTATCTGTGTTTATGTATATGTACATCTGTTTATGCGTTCACATATACATATTTTTGTGTGTGTGCATGTATAAAGTGTACCATCCTCTGCACTGTCTGCTTGTTTTTTTGTTTTTTCCATCTCTCCCCCTCACTCTGCTCTTCATAAAGATATTTATGACCCTCTGCAAAGATGGTGTCTATTTTCTAACAAACCTGTGTCTTATCTAAACTCATGTCGCTTTAACCCCTGTATTACAACTCAACTTTGAATTCTATGTGTTGTCTTGCTCAGAAAAACTTCAGACTTGAGAAAGAGAGGTTCTCCCGAAAGCTTGTCATTAAAAAATTCTGTTAGTCCAATAAGAAAGGTATTACAAGATACAAATTGTATCTGTTTTTTACATCTATATATATACACACACACATATATATATATATATATATATATATATATATATTGGGAGAAAAAAAACAATAGTAAAACTTTCCCTCCTCTAAACAAGGAAGCTTCTCCTTTACCAAAGAATTCAGCATACTGCTCATCTCTGACCATACACTTTCTCCTACTTTCTCCCGAAAACTATACAGCTGACCCCATACCCTCCCCTACACCAGAGACATCTCCTATAATGGAGACTTCAGTACACTGAAACTACCACTTCACTTCTAAAGTTCAGGATCGCAGAGAGCCAGAGTTGGGAGTTGCAAAAGGACAGAAATTCAACTGTCGTACTCACCAACTATTCTCCTTCATCTCGGACGAGCCCTCATTTGAAAGCAAGTGATGATTCTCTGGGTCAGCAAGTATACTCTCTTATGCCATGATCTTTCTTATCAATTTGGAACTCTCTATAGTTCTCTTTATCTCCAACAAGTTGGTGAGGAGCCCCAATGAACAAGACAACACAATATAAGGTTCAATGTGACTTCTGACATTTAATAGGTGGTACAACAGGTTATATTAAAAAAGGAAACAGAGGTGGTTTTATGAGCATTATCCAATAATTACATATTTCATCTATCTTATTTTAACATATCTTAATCTATAGCCAGCTTGCAGGTGTGTTGGGGTAGTAATCTTGCCATGCACTACAGAGTTAGAAATAGACATGTTACTACACAGGTAGAAATACAGAAGTGAAAAACAGAAAATAAGACCAACACCCTGGGACAGAAAAGTGAATAGTTATGTGCCTAGAGGAATATTCACTAAGCATTGTATAGATAAAGTGTTTTATTCCCAACAGCACAACTGCAGAAAGATTGACGAAACTTGAGTGCGTAACATTAGATATAGTGTCCATTTTCACTGATCCAAAAAAGGTAAAAATGTGGGGTCAAAAGGTAAAGCAATAGCGATCTTGTCAGCATTGTTAACAGCTAATAAACATGATAAGCATTATGGTATATATCAGACATTAAGTTATAATTTTCCCCAAATAAGTGATATGTTCCATGAAAGTATATTTTATTCTTACTATTGCTATGTACCTAAATCAGATTTGCTACCAAATATATCCATTAAAATGTCAAGCATTCCATTAGTTTGAAAAAAAAAAAGGATGCCGTGAAATATAATGTGGCAAAGCAGTCAAACATCATTTAAAGGAACAATCCAATGTTAGGTACACAAAGTGCACTGTGTCACCACACCCCCACTGTAAGGAGTCAAACTTTTTTAGAATAATTTAACTTCTTAATTTTGTGTTCACCAGACATAGCTCCTGCCTCCTATGCTTCTCTGTTAGAACCAGATGCTTCTGCGTAAGAGCTTCTGTTTGCCCTTCAGAACTGTAATGCACCCCCACATTACTGGGCTTAGCTCAGTGAAAATAGCCTCGACTGCGCAGTAGTGAAGGCAGAGAGTTGCAACCAGCAGACCCTAAGAATTTAAATTGTTCTGAAACCATTCTACTCATTACAATGGGGGGTGCCAGGGCACTCCAGTTGTGTTTGTGCTTGGAGTGTTCCTTTAATGAGGATTATATACCGAAATGTAAAATCGGAAACAAATATTATATTTGTACCAATATATTAATAAAATATTAACAAAAATGTAACAAATATGTATAGTCTATAAAACATTGTTACCTCCATGCCAGAGCTACCCATGTTCTATTATGTTGCATTGTTTAGAAGCAATGTGTAAGGGAAATGCCATCATGTGTCAAAAATGTTTCTGCTTTGGAGCAAGTTGGAAAGGTTTGGCAGGCAGTAATAGTGCAGGTGATGCTAAATTCATTGGGGTCAATTTACAAAATGGCTTGTTGTCCATTTTAAACTTATACAAAAAAAAATATTATCTGTGATTCATCAGCACAAAACAAAATGTGTCTGACTGAAGTAAAGTACTCCATTAGGAAAGCATTGAAAGTGTCACAGCATTAGTTACTTAAGATAATTTCTTTAGCACTCTAGTACCAAAGTTTTACTTAGCATACAATAAGTTAATATTAACCTTTTCTGTGACACAGTGAAGAGCAGCACAGTGTGGAGAAAGACACACATAACGCACTCACAATACAAGTATCCTTGTAGAACCGGGGGGCTGTTTGCAATTATTGACTTGCTGACATTTCAGCTTCACATTTAAAGGTCACTAAAGTGTCAATGGAAGTTTGTCATACCTGACCCAACGTATGACAGCCCCCCTCTAACTTTTAGTAAGGTTTTTGGAATTGTTCTTTGTATTTTTTGGGGTGACAGTAAGGTCCTGGTATACCCCAGTAATTGACAGCACGGACTCTGTATGAACCAGATACTTTTGCACTTTCTAGGAAAAAAGAAAAAAAAATGCAGGTGTAAGTCATCGGAAATACATAAGAGTTCCATGTATTTTAAATTGAAAATGTAATGCATATTCCATATACCTTCGCTCTGTAATTAGAAAGCAATGAAACGCACATTCAATGCATTTGGTTAGAGTTTCACTTGAACGTTGCAAGTGAAAATTCATGAAATAACGGTAATGTGTACAAACAGCATATAAAGCGCATGACAAGACAAACTGACAATTTTCCCAAAGAAAAGCTTGTCTTTGGATGAAATCTATACCAGCAGATGATTGGACAATGAAGACATTGAGATCACTGATTGGAACAAGAATGCAATATTTGTACATTTTCTTTCTTCATAAAGTCAGGTCCAAGTATTTTAGGGCAGACAGTTCCCCATAAGGTAACATTTTTCTTATGAAAGATATTTCCAGGCCTCACTCATCGATGTGTGCAGCACATTACATCAAGGTGTGAACAGAGAGAAAAATATCATATAAAATTGACTTTAAAAATACCAGTTTCAAAATAAGATATAAAGTACAATGTTTCGCTTTGGTGAGTAGATGTATACGGAGATCGCCATGAAAAAAAATCTTCAATACGGAACACCGTGGTGGACTGTCCAAATATATATCAAGACTGCCATGCATAGGAGTAGGCTGATAACTAAGCCTTAACTAAGAGGTTATCTTCTACTAGCTAAAAGTGTCACTGTGCCATCTGCACCCACCTTTGTTCTGCATACTTTTGTTTTATTTTGATCTGCTTCCTTTATTGCTTTCATTTTCCTATCTCTGCAATAACCTCCTGACAATAGGCCTCATCCCAGAGGTGAGTATAGTTTTACACGGCATAGGCTCCTAGTTCAATGTATGTCACCTGGAGTTTGCACCCCCTAGATCAGGGGAAGGCAACCTTCGGCACTCCAGATGTTGTGGACTACATCCCCATTATGCTCTTACTCCCATAATGCTGGAAAAGCATCATGGGAGGTGTAGTCCAAAACATCTGCAGTGCAGAAGGTTGTCTATGCCTGCCCTAAATGATACATGGAGGCCATTTTGCCTGCAGTTGCTAGCATCCCACTTGTTACTCTTTCTTGCAATTTTAGGCTGTGTAATGTGGTAGCTCAGTCGTATATCGAGTTCCAGCGTTTTGTTTTCTCTTCTAGTAATCTAGTCAGTTTGCCTAGCTGAACATATAATTCCTGATTCTACTTTAGCCCTGACTAGAAAATGTCCACACTGTTTTCTTTTCTTTCTTTTTTATTTTTAATAAAATGTGCTCCATTCCTGACATGTCCTGTATTTCCAATGTAATATTGCATGTTTTATTTCAACCTGGGGATGTGTCAAGCTTGTTTGTGATTCATAGCACAAAAAAAAAGAATGTCAAATAAAAGGGGGAAAAAAGTCACCAATGACATCGCAAGCTATACCGACATAATGCAAAAGGAACAATAGAGAGCAAATCAATGGCAAGAGAGGGTAATTTGGCCATGCATTAGGGTGTGAGCCAGACACATGTTTCATTTTAAAGGGAATTTATGTGGTTCAATAAGTAGGGTGAGAGATATTTGGACTGAATCAATGATAATGTATTATATTCATTTTCTGTACTATAAATATCAAAAGTGTGAGTGTTGTTGTTTAAAATTAACATTTATTATGTATGCCATACTATTTATCATTTATGTTATTTGATTTAAATAGGAAGCTATATTTACTGCGAGAAGCCAGTTCCTGATGGACACTATGTGATTATAGACCGTATAAAATGGTTTTAAGTTATGTTTGCACTTCCATTTTTGCATTACAGTCCTGTCATATTCCAGACACAAAAATAACCTAAGTGCATTTAATTGTTTTTCGTTTAATATTTATTGGGCATACATTTAATATATTTTTGCCTCATAGTCATGCTGTGTTTTTTTGTTTTCACATTCAAATCTCATACGTTTTGCTAAAAGAAGAGATACAGATGTCCAAGCACAGTGGACCATTCACCTTTCTATGTATTATCTGTAGTATTTGCTTGGCTCCACTGGGGCAGAGGGACTGACTTCAAGTTAAAAGATTCTTATATTTTCAAGGCTGCGTGTCTACCAGATTTAGTTTCTATATCATCGAGAGATTTTTTAAAAAAAACTTTTATTATGCTATCTATATTATTGTTGAATTCATACTATGATAGCAGTTTCTCATCTGTCTGCTGCTTCTAAAAATGCACAGATATTGTTTAGTTTTTATCATAACATGCCAGTTGGTTTTAGCACTCTACCTGTGTAACAAATATACAAATTTGAAAACAAAATATCATAGTTACCTGGACTGTATATAAACAAGGTAAATATTGAGTCATGTATATTTATCCTTTGGAATATTGACCTATCCAGTGAAAATTCAACCTCATATGTTTTTAAACACCTGAAAAATAAGAAATCTTATTGAAATTTAGTCACAGTAAAGCCCCTGTTTCATATCCAGCTATCAATCTTATCTTTGTGTCTTGCCTGTAGCAACATTATAGGCAATATTGTCCTGTGTTCGCAATGCTCAATAAAACAATGAATTACAAAAGAATAATGAAGAGATAGAATAAGAGCAAGAAAAAAGAGAGACCAGAAAAGGTGATGAAACAATGTAGAGAAGCAGAAGGCAGGAGGGGTATGTGTGAGGAGAGATTAGGTCAATTTTGAGAGGTTCTAGAGAGACAGATTGAGAGCTTGCAATCCAGAGGAAGGAGGCAATTAGACAAAATGATGCAGGGGATATTGAGAATGATGGCCAGAGACATAAAGAGTGTCATCGCAAGCACTGCTTAGGTTGAGATGGCCTATGGAGGTTGTAGGTAAAAAACCGCAGGCATCTGGAGGATCAAACTATAAAGTAGACAGCAACCAAGGTGGGCGGGTGTTATAGTTTTAGTAGTTGCAAAGATGAGGTTTGTGAAATTTTTTGACAGTTATCAAACCCTTAATATCTAAATTTTAGCCATTAAATTCCCCCAAGAAGATCAATGCTACTGTATTATTTCCACATGAAAAAGAAAGGACCGCACTCATCCAAAAGCTTGACAAAGACCTTTGTGGAGGTCGAAACGTTGATGTGCACGTGATGATCCACATATAAACTAGAATTTGTACCCACTGAGTGCCTGAAGTCTCATTTTGGATATACTATGCTACTATAATACGACATATTCGCATGACAATTCCAAATGCTAGATGAAGTTTTGCGTGACGTTTAAGTATGATGCCATAAGAATTTATTTTATTGTTGCCAAGACTACATCAGTCAACAGAATGGTCTTGCTATATTTCCTATACAGCCAGAAAGTTAAACATGGAACCTACTGTGATAAGACAGCATTGATCTAGGGGTGCCTAGTGCAGGCAGAAGTGTATGCAGACATGGTAATGGCATTCACCATGTAGAAACCTAGGATTTATGTTTCAGAAATACATTTAAATTTCCTTTTCTTAGTTATTCATTGTTTTAGATATATCCTAACAAATTTACATCCATCAATAGCTTCATTACTTTCAGCTTAGTTACTTCATTTCTAGGGTGGAATATTAAAAACCAATTCTGTTTTACGGCTAAAAATAAAACAGTTTCTAAACCATATATTTACCTGGAATTTACATGTTCATCATTCCACACTACTGCTATCTGCCCCTTAGTAAGGGAAATAATATAAAGACCAGTTACCTTAAAAAAAAAAAAAAGGGAAAAACTTAAATACTTCCACATACTCTTAAAACATTTGCTAAACGGTGAATTGTAAATACAACGTGTGAAGTTTTACCCCAAATAATCAGGTTAAAATTCAAGAGCCAACAATATTTGTAGACTATTTACTATTTATACTTCAGCAGTTTAGAGCTAAATTATGCAATTTTGGTTTTTAAATTGACCAGAAAAAAAAAATGCTTTAAAAAGTTGGTATTCATTCTGTATTATGATTTGGGAAAATAAATGAAAATTTATCAGAAGGTACAAACAAGGCCAATTGCTAGCCGTTATTGCAGACTGCAAATAATCCTTTTAGGAATAGGTCATGTTCAATTGAAGAAGTTTAAAATAATAATTTCCTTATCCTTCCAAAACGCACACCACACATTCCACTCAAGTTCTTCTTTACTTTAAGTTCAAAATAGCTGTATATGATGAGCTCATGGCTGTTGACCTGCTTATTGTACCCTTGAATTGTCAGTAAAATCACAAAATAGGTTTCATTCTAACATGTGGGTAATCCTCACCTTGTTAGGAGGACCTTGAGGTCTTTCACAGATGTGAATGAGCAGCACAGAGGGAACAGGAAGCTTTAGCTTTAAAATCATATTTCCATCTTTTGGAAAAGCAGTAGGCCCTCTCACAACAGGATCCTTAAAATAGAACATCAGAAGATTACAATTAACAAAGTCCTTTCATAAACAAACAAACACTGGCCTCAATTTATTATTTTTGGAGAAAGTGTTTAAAAGATCACATGATTTATGTTCAAAAATCGGCATAGACTTTAATGGGGACTTCTGTACACAAATCATTTCATTGTGATTATTTCAGTAACTTATCCAAAAAATATTATGTTGAGGAAAGACAATTACTGATATCACTATGGCCTCTATTTAATATTTTTGGATAAGCTTTTAAAATTATTTAAAACTATGACAAATATTTTAATATTTTCAAATATCAATATATATTTTGATATCTAGATAGTTTTTGATATTCTAACATACTGAAAAAAATAATTTTTAAAGTTTATCCAAAAATATTAAATCATTTGAAAAGCGTATCCAAAAATATTAAAGCCTATGTCTGATTTATGAATCTGTGAAGTAACAAACATTTCATTAGAGCACTATGTATTTGGACATTTCGCCACAGGTGTCTAAAAATGTGAAGAACATTGGGCAATTGCTTATGTTTTATTGCCATTTTCATTAATACAGAGCTCAATGTTAAGAATATGTTTAGGCCTTTTCACTGGTATATTTGCCAATACCCCCCTGTAAATCGTCAGGACCATTACTGAATTACTATGCCAGGGATTAGAGCCAGCTTGGTTAAAATGGTGTCATAAGCACCAGAATCAGCCTGCAATATGAAAGGGCTAGTCGTTTTAAATTTGTCATTTACTGCATAAAGCATATTGTGTTTAATGTTATGGCAGTCATGTTTTACTTATGTAATGTTACATAGAATACTATAATATGTGGTATTACATGCTATGCACACAAGGTATCATTCATATTCTATATCGGTTTCTGTTATGTTTTTTAATTATGTTTCAAAAGTGCTGCACAACCTTCCAATCAAAAGCCTACCCCAGTTCCCTGGTTGTTTATATGCCACACCTTTGCATGCTCATCCTCTGTGTATAGATTGCCCTGATACTTTGTTTCTCACTCGCTGTTACCATGAACCCTGTTACCATGCTAGTTTGGCTTTTGCATTGTTTGATGTCTGAACTCTTGCACCCCTGGGCCCGCAGTGCTGATCAAGGCTCTGCTATCCTTTCTAGCATTGTATGCTATCCAGTTTCAAGCTGCAATATCTTCTAGCAGTCACACAAGTGGGAGCTGGGCCTTGGTAGAGACTCCTTGTTATTTTGGGATGCCTACACCACTGGCGGAACCTCTGTATGTCTGTGAATCTGCATGTGTGCCAGAGTGTGTATCTGTAGGTGTGTCAGTGTTTGCATGTGTCAGTGTGTGTATTTGTATGTGTGTTACTGTGTTTGCAAGTGTCAGTGTGTGTATTTGTATGTGTGTTACTGTGTTTGCATGTGTATCAGTGTGTGTATTTGTATGTGTGTTACTGTGTTTATCTGTGTGTCTGTGTATCTGTGTGAATATCTGTGTCTGTGTATCTGTATCTGTATGTGTATTAGTGTGTGTACCTGTGTATCTGTATGTGTGTCAGTGTTTGTATCAGTATCTCTGTGTAACTGTATGACACACCCCTACATTCAAAGGCAAACACTACACACAAGTAAACCATTGCTTTCAAATGTCAACAGTAAAAAAAAATAATTAGTTTGTTTCTCACTTGTGACTTGTCACTCGCTATTTGGTTTTGGAATTGGCTGTCTATTCATTTGTCAGGTTTCGGCACCATGACAATGTTTGCCATGAAAACTTCTGATGGATTTGAACCTTTTTCTGCGGTATGTTTAAGAATTTGGGTAATATGTAGGGCTGGAATGGTGATGGCTAACGTTGACACCATAAATAGTTTCTGGACTACATTACCCATGATGCTCAGCTAGCTTTTAGACTCTAAAAGCTAGCTGAGCATCATGGGAAATGTCATCCAGAAACAATTCATGGTGTCAAGGTTAGCCATCACTGGGCTAGAATCTGGTTGAATTTCTTATAATAGACATGAGACAATCCATCTGGGCCTGGTGCTTTGTGTAAAGGAAGTTAGTTAATCTGGCTGTTGAGTACCTCTACTGTTATTGGGTCTGCTTGGCCTGAATTTAGAACTGTCAAGGGTATATTGTTTAGATAGATTCTAATTTCCATCTTGGTGGGTTGTGTTTTGGTTGAGACTGTATAGGGTAGTGTAGTAGCTATCAAATTTCTTAGAGATGTCTTTTGGTGTTTGTATTTTGTGCCCTGATGAGGACAGTAAATAGGGGATTGTGCTTGGCGATCCTATATTGAGCCTATTGGCCAAGAGTTAACCTGCTTTGTTTCCTTGTACACAGTGTGCTGTATTCAGTTTTTGTTAGGTTAAATCTAGTTTTTTGCAGGTTAAAGCTCTTAATGTTGTTTTGAACATATGTTATATGTTTCTGGTATTTGATTTTGAACGTGCAAGTTATACAGTTGCTTTTGTCACTCTAGAGGATTTTTGTTGGATTTTCTTTTCAAGCATGATTCCCTCTTTATTAGTTTCCACCTGACTACCAGTTTGTGAGCTAACCATAATGTTATTGGGTCTGTTTCTGAGCTCTGGTTAAGTTCAAAATACTGAGTCATGGCCAATGTTACTTCTCAGACAAAATTTGGGTCTTGCAGGCTCATTCAACCTTCACAGGCTGCGGCCCCTGTAACCATATTGATCCCAGAGACATAGTATTGTTGGGGTGTGATCTGACCAAGTTTGTAATCAAATTTTGCATTGAAGTATATGAGCCATGTGTAGAAAATCCATAAATTCTTGAATAGGAGTTGTGGACATGTGAAAAATGGGTGTAGGTAGTAGGTAGTAGGTACACGGGTGTAAAATGTGCCACACATAAAAAATGGTGTTTGTGTAGTGAAGCCTGAATAGCTTAGCATTGCATGTGATGGAAAAGACGTGTCCAACGACTGGTCCCAGATATGGTTAAAGTCTCCACAAAAAATAACTATTCCCAGTTGGATAGGTTACAGTTTCATGAGAACATAGTGCAAAAAAATTATTTGTTGGATATTAGGGGAATAGACGTTCATTATGGTATATATAGCATTATTTAAGGAACATGTTTATATTAGATATCTTCCCTATGGGCAGAAAATACCAAGTGGTGATGAATAATGATGGTGACACCTCTAGCTTTGTTTGGAGCTGTTGCATAAAATTGTAAAGGGCATTCATTCTCTCTGTTGAATGGAGGAGTGTTGGTCCTTTAGGAACTGTGTTTCTTCCAAACATAGTTTTTTTTAAAATATCTTTGAGAAGTGAGTATCTTTTAATAGGGTAGTTTAGACCTGTAGGTTTTTGAGTTTAAATTGTTTTCATTATATGTATTTTATGATAATGTTTAGTATTATGCTGGCGGCCCTTCGGTGGAAACGTCTGTCTAAATCTTTCATGACTGCTCTCGATTACGAGCAGACCAGTGCATTTCAAAGTGTATTTTCTGCACTATATAGCGGTCGTATATAATGTTCTGGCTTGTGTCTGATTTGTCCAACCAAATCAATTCAATTGTTGGCAAGCTGTCAAATAATAAAGGAGAGACGTCAGAATGTGTCTCCTGCGATGCATTGTGAAGGGTCAGCTCCTCTACTCCCAGGGAAAGGGAAGATGGCCATGCACTGTGACTAGGCCAAAGGAGAGTAACAAAAGAGTTACAAAAGGACAAACATGAAGACATTGTATAAATAACATTAGAGATAAAATAACATTTGATATCATTTTAACTGATCAGCAAACTCCACGGGGAAGGGGGATCCAAACACAAATTGCCACCAAAGCCCTATCATCATCTTGGGAATAGTTAACCCCTTGTATAAGTGCTATGGCCATATGTAATCTTTAAGAAAAAAACATTGAACAGTGTATGAATTTTAGTATAATTTCTATTTTTATGTCTTAAATAAAGATAAGACCATTTAGTCAAGCCTTAACATTGTGCCCTAGGGCATTGAAAAAATTATATATGCCTACTTCTATCTTTAACATTCCAACATACACAAGTATTTGTGTGGCTCAACAAAATTAATTAAAAGAGATAGGACTTCAAGCCTCAACTCCAAATGTTTGAAATAGTTTCACTAATATTTCTGGAAACATAAAAAAAAAAAGCATAAACTAATTTCTGTCTACTAGCAGGGTGTCTCCAGGAAGTCATCAGAATTTTCTAGAGTAGCCAGTTTAACTCCACGTTTTTGGACCCGATCCGCCAATTCATTGTGCGCCTCCAAATTCTCCCATCTTAATTTCCATGTAGGATGTATTTGTGCCCAGGTTTTGGATATCTTTTCTAATATCACTGTTGGCTTGTTGCAGGATAGGCTGTGGGTTTTCAGACATGTAGTCCAGCATTGCTTTGAGCATGAAGTGTGTAAGGGCAGTCTCATCTAGCATAGGAGAATCTCATGCCTTTTCTCCCTCCCAGTCCTTGTCTCCGCCATCTTGGATGGAATCAGATGGAACCATCTACTTAATTTGGGCTTGTCTAGCCACGATGAAGCTTGTGTTGTCCTTTAATTCTGTGTTGCGCTTTCCCTTATTGTTGAGTCATTACCCAGGACTGTGCATCAGCTCTGTTTGTTAGAAATAACTGTATGTGGGGCAAATCTCAGACTAGCTCCTTCTCCACAGTGCCATGCAGCTTGAGGCCAGACCATTTTTTTGTAATTCTTTATTTTATTTGTGCATAGTGGGAACAACTGTTTGCACTGCCACAACAGCTGGTGCAGACAAATACGTAAACATCTTAGAACATTGGTATGGCATCAAAAACAGTGCACATTTTTGTTTTTTGAGAGTCCAGGCATAGAATAAGTTGAGTGTGGAACAGGCTTATACAAAAGAGAGATTACCACATATTTACAATGGTAAGCAGATGAATACAGGATAGGTTTATCTAGTGCTTGGGAATATTAGACTGGTGCGTCTGCTGTGGTTTTCACTGGAGGAGTGTATTAAAGTAAGCCTGCAGAATGAATAACAGTGAGACAAGGTTCAATACCGCGATGAGCAGCGTTGGTAACGTAGTGACTATGTGATACCTAGCGTCACTCAAGGGGAAACATGCTGTTGAGAACCCTGTTATATTAGTGGGCTGGCATTGGGTGTATTTAAACAAAACAATATGCGCTAGGCTTACTGGCTACATTGCCATATTTGGCATTAAAATGGTGAAATGCATGCGATTAAAGCAAACTATGAAAAGTGTAACAGGAGGAGTTCAACAGTCCACTGGTACCTGCTCCGCTCTGCTATGGCTGAGGTGAGTAGGCCGGTGCATGAGTAGTCAGGTGAGGTGCGCCTCAGTTAATAGTTTAGCTCATCTGCAGAACAAAAAGAAACAGAGTCCTCGGCAGTCCAGTATTAAGCATGACAGCCGTGCAGGCAGAAGCAACAGGCGTCCCGGTGAAGTGTAAGGTAGGTATGGGACACATGTAGCCAGTCCGCCTTAGGCCCTCAACCCACGCCAGTCCTCGAGGCCCACCGCCCGGCAGCAAGAGTCCGCTCGGCAATGTGTTGTGGCCAGTTGTTCTGTAAGAGCAATAAGTCCAGTTGTGGGGGTCTCAGTGGTAGGACCTCTCGTCCATCGGGACATGCTCTCTTCCCCCTGGGCCATGAGAGGGATCTCCGTCCGCTTCTCCAGCGTGGGGTAGCGCCTTGCTTGGTGAGAGTGTTTGGAGCCGCTGAGGGATAAGCAGTTCGTGCTTGTTGGTAAGTCCCGTTCTGAGGCAGTGGGATGTGAGTATTGGCGCCTATTAACTGTGGTGTTTTTTCCCTCTGTGTAGGTCTCTGTTTTCTGCTCCGTCTAGTGGCCGCTTTGGGGGTGCGAGGGGGAGTCTTGCCTATGTGGCGCTGGGTTGCCGGGAGGATCCATGCCGCCACTTCTTTTATCGCCATCTTGAAGGCCTGTCTTCGGGCATAAAGTTTGGTCCACAGATTGGCATATAGCTTGTCATAGAGCTCCTCTATGTTGGGCGGTTGGTGGAGCGTGCAGTTCATCACAGGTTGTGTCTTTCCCTTTAGTCTTGTGGGGGTCAACTCTTCCGGCGGGGATCGGGATGTAGTGTCCGACCATGCAGGCTAATTTCTGAGTCGCAGGGTTGAGGTGCGCGTGTCTGCCATTTCGGAGTCCCCTGCCCCCGTACTGCTTGTGGAGGCCGCAGGCTTGTTCGGAGAGTGCCGGGTGCTTGGTTCTCCGACTGGCGGGGACCAGGATGTCCTCCACCGGTCTGCCTCCTCCCTCGGTAGGCCTCAATCCGCTGATGCGGTACCCGGTTGTCCCAGACATCGGATTTGGCATCTCAGGGTTCGGGTCTGCCGCCGTGGTCCAGTGAGCCCACTTACAGGAGGGTGAGCGCACTTTATCCCGATTTATTCAATTTTTTCGTGCTGGTTTTCCAGGAGCTGTTGCAGAGCACGTCTTCTCTGCTCGCTGGTCAAGCTCCGCCCCCCATTCTCTGTATTCTAACATTTTAAATGGACAAAGAAGGCAACTTTAATTTTAGGGCTGTGATTGAGGGTGTGGCCAAGGGCAGAGCTGTTCTAAGAAAGTGTAGGTGATTTACTAATAACTAATAAGTTATGCTACTAAAATGTCAAATAGGACAAAAAGAATGAGTCTTATTTACACAGACTGCATTCTATACACATTTATTGATGTCACACTGTGCTTGAATGGTTTAACCCCAAAGGTTGCCTCCAGTGCCGATCTCAATGTTCCCCGGGCGACATCCGACTTCTAAATCTGAGTTACAGAAAGTGCAGAGTGATGTCAGGCTGGGGCACAGCTGATGCCCTAAGCCAATCAATAGCTCCCCATTTATAAAAAAGATATGTACATTTATTGCGTCATAGAATCATAGACATGCGCACGGGGTGTGCCGGGGCACACCATAATCCCCGCGGCACGCCTATGGATTGAGACCGGCAGGGGAGATCTCCCCTGTTGACTCATGCAGAGCCGGCGGTATCCGAGCGCCGGCTCTGCTCTAAGCCTCCATTAGCCAGTAGGGGGGATCAAAGATCTCCCTCACTGGCCCACAGCAGCAGGGAGGGAGACAGGAGAGGACCCGGGGAGCTCTAGCCAGCAGCTCCGCCAGGTTCCTCTCGCGAGGTCAGAGCATTGCCGCAGACGCTCAGATCTCGCGAGAATTTACTCTAGCCCCGCAGGCTAGAGTTCACTCACCACTGGACCACCAGGGATGGCAGCAGCACGACCCCCCCTCCCTACATAATGTAAGAAGGAAGGGGGTTATTAACTAAAAGGCCACCCCACCCCATACAATACACACAAACAGCACACACACATACATCACCCTTACACACACAGCACACACAGCTCACACAAACAGCACCATTACACACACAGCACCCTTACATATACACACGCACACACTAACATCACCCACACACATACAGCGCCTTCACACACACACAAGGCCTAACCACACAGCACCCTCACACACAGCGCCCTTACACACACACAGCGCCTTCATACACACAGACAGCGCCCACACACACAGCACCTACACACAGCACCCTCACACACCCTGTATGTGTGTATGCATGTGTGTATATATATATATATATACACACATATATATATATATATACACACGCGGCGTGTGTTTGTGCTTTAGGGTGCACACCCTTATACAATATTCTGCGCACGCCTATGCATAGAATGCATCAAAGCATTCTGCTTTGTTACGTTAAAACAAGGAGTTTTGCAGTAAGGCAAGGCATTTCCAACCATCAGCATTTACTTTGCTGAATCATCCCACAAGTCAGAAAAGACCCAAATCTAGAAAATCTAGCCTCAAGTTTGAAAGCCAAAAGTTGCAAATATGCATATGTAATAGACTGGAAAAATGACAGCCAGGATAGAAAATAAACACTAAAATGAGTGTTCCTCCTCATTGTATAAAATATAAACTGTATACATATACTATATACTGTAAACCTATTAAGTTGCAACATACATGCATAATAATTAAATAATCCTGTAGAGTATGAGAGAGACAGACATACAATTAACTCACCTCTGCATCCCGAATTTGCTTAAATTGTTTAATTGTAGGAAAGTCTGGACCGCCAGTCTTCTGCCATGCTAAATATGGGTTTGTGAGATTATTATCAATGTAATATGTAACATACACAGGATCTGCAGAGCAACAAATATAAGACTTTCGTTTAGTGAAGACAACATTTATATTTTCCAGTGCGGATAAAAATATAATATAACAACTGATGAGGAAGCACAGAAGCACTAAATAGAAATATACATATAATGCAAAAAGTATGCTATGGCGGGGAAATGGCTAATTAAAAAGATGCTAGGAGTATGATTAATTGAAAAACTAAATGAGTATGGTATGTTTTTAATGGGGCATTTCAACAGTTAAAGTCAATCTGTGGTTGCACCTGGATGTTTTGGTGTAACACTAATATAGCACCCGCCCCTGTCTCTGCCTACCCTCCAGCCCTCCCCGTGTGATTAGCGTTCCTAGAGTCTAATAATGTTGGTAGTGGATGGGGGTATGTGCAGTCATGGGTGAGGATTGGCTGTGATAGAGCAGAAGACAGCAGAAGTCTTCTGCTTCTTACTCTAGTCAATCAGTTCTCAGCATAGAAGTCTATGACAAGCACTTCCTACAGGAGATCTGAAGATATCAAAATCTCAGATTTTAATATTTGTATAGAATGTCACTCTAATACAGTTTTATCAGCTTACTCTATTTCATACTAGTAAAGAATAGAAGTACATGTCTGAGTATATGGAAACCAAAGCATTCCATGTATTTGTCCCCATGAATGAAAAGAGCTGTATCAGATATATTCTTGTGAAATTATCTGAGCAATTTCATTTAAAGTCACAAATTAGAAGAAATATCTACTTTATAATATCCAAGAGCATTACCTTTTGACTTTGGGAAATTTGTGAAATTCACAGTTACATAATGTATATCAGATGACGTTCTGTTATCATCTGAGGCATAAAGGAGTATTGATGATTGCCAGCTGTCAGACTTTTTACTTTTCTTTGGGTCACGTGTACTTGCCATTACCCCAATGATATGATTATTGCTAGTCTTTTCTCCTTCCTTTACTACGTCTGTGAAAATCGATACATCACCTGCAAAATGTATAAACAAAGAGCAAACATGAGTTTATAAGAAAAGTTGATCAGTACTTGGAAAAAAAACTTGATAGCTTGCTGTTCTGCTAGTCAAAGAGCCATCTTACTTTCAAACTGTTTAACCTTGGAGTTGGCCGTCGGATTAGGAAGGTGCAAAGTTTTGTTTAAGGCATGTTAAAAATTCAAGAATTATTACTACAGTAAACATTGACAAGTACCTAATAATGCCAGCAAGCCCATAACGGTCAACACCGGTTTTCTAACCATCTGTACATGAGATGGCTTTGTATTGTTCATCTGGAATCTTGCCGTCAGAGTCCTCTGAGTAAAGTTGTGGGGGTAATAGTTCATGAATCCATTATCGTTGCTTAGCAATGTGTAGTTGAAGCTTCTACTGTCATTCCAAAGCAGAAAATCCTGGTGCTGGTCTATCACCTAAAATAAAAATGAAATGAATAATAAAAATAAAAAAATAAGTAAATAACACCAACAATCCCATAAGCAATAACCTATATTTAATCATTGGTCAGTGTGGATTCACACATGTTGACTCATTTTCTTTTTAGACGTTACCAATAATTTAAAATAGAAGTCCAATTACTTCTGTATATAATTATATTAGGATTTATTAACTACATCAGGAGCAAGCAGCCTTTTGGCTGTTTTCTTTTTAAATTAACTTATGTGTAAACTAGGAATTATGCTGGGAATTATGTGTGGGTGCATTGCCGGCTTTGTCGGGTGTCATGTGCAGTGGCGTACACACAATCCATGGGGCCCCGGTGCGAAACTGATCCGTGCCCCCCCATCCCCCTCAACACATATATACAGACACACACACACACATACACACAGACAGACACACATACATGCACCCCTCGACAGACACATACATACAGACACACACACATACAGAGACACACACACACATACAGAGACACAGAGACACACACACAGAGACACACGCACATACATATGGGGCCCCATGGATTGTGTGTACGCCACTGCATACATAGACACACACGTACATACAGAGACACAGACACGCATACAGAGACACAGACAGAGACACAGGCACACACATACAGAGACACAGGCACACATACAGAGACACAGACAAACATACAGACACACACAGAAACACACACACAGATAGAGACACAGACACACACACATACAGTGTGAGCAGATAGAATTAGGAAACCGCGCCCTAAACAGTGTGATACAAATAAATTGTATACGTACAAAAGTGTATATGCGATGGTCTATGTCCAATTGACCTCAAAATACAAGGACATAGAAAAAAAACAATAGTGCAATATCGTAGATATAACCAGCAGGTAATGTGAATACTTTTAAAGCAGTTACACTCCCATTTCCCAGAGCTATCCCAGAGCTCAGCTGTGGACGGTACAATCCCCGTCTCAGGATATACTGCAGAGTGCATCTTAGTAGTTCCGAGCCGGATACACGTAATATGTAGGGAAATAGAAATCCAATAGTGCAATATATATTGATAGAGTATATAAAAAATAAAAAAACAATAGTAGCGTACTCACATTTGCTAGAGCACAACCTGCTCTAGTCAGTATGGCATAGGTGGTATCATCCCCACCGGGGAATATGAAGGTAACCAGGAATTTGAGTGGAATCAGGTGTCCAAGATAAGTAAAATCAATAAAATAGTAATATGTAAAATATATACTATTTATTAACAAAAGTAACAAAAAAGTATCATACAAATAGTAAAAAAGTCCCACTTGACGCGTTTCACCTTAAAAATGCTTCCTCGGAAGTGTGGTTGAAGTCCTAATTCTGTCCGTTTATATAGGTATTCCAAATTGATTGATGATTTCCTGGTGTGATGTATGTAACGGATTGATGGGCACCCCAGCTGGGTACCTCCATTGAAGGATGCTCCTAGCGCTTCCTGAGGACTCCGAGCACTGCAGCAGACACCACAACCACCGAACCGGAGAAGCATCCGAATGCTCTCAAGCGACCCCTGCGACCGCAGTATGTACGCCGCTGGGCATGTGTGTATGTGACCTGTGAGTGGCTGGGGAAGGATATGGGTTAGGGTTAGGGTTAGAGGTAGGGTTAGGCGTAAGGGGTAGGGTTAGATTCCTGTCATCAGTCCCTTAAATTTCCCTCCCTCTCCTGTTTTGCCACTTTTCAGAAATCCAAAGCACTTCTGCACTTCCGAAATTCTGCACTTCGGCAATTTGGTTCAGCACTTCGGAAAATCGGACATTCATAAGCATCTAAAGGTCCGAATTGCCAAAATTCGGCCGAATTTGCATTCGGAACAAAACGAATTGCACATGTCTATAGAATAGCGGGCCCTTTTGACCGCCCTCCTTTTGCTAATTTTCTCCTTTAGGTTTAATTCCTAAAAAAGAGACTTTATTCGAAGAGGGTTATTCAGGTTAATTTCAGTGTCCTATGCATATTCTGATGATGCACTCGGATGGGTACATGAATTTGGACCGGGTGCAATGATTGGTAAGGTGGACATTGAGTAAGCATTTTAGGTTATTGCCAGTGCATCCCTCATCAAGTTTTATTTTGATAAATGTTCACCAATGGGTTGCTCCATTTCTTGTTTTTATTTCAAAGCTTTTCTTCATTTTGGAATGGGTTGTTGAGCCTATTCTATTGTACATTATCTGGATGATTTTGTTAATTAGTCCTAGTTCAGGTTCAGAATTTGTTATGTTGTTAAAGTTTTCTGTAGTTTAGCCGGATGGTTTGGTATTCCGTTAGCAGTGGAGAAGACAATATCAGGGACATGTATTCAATTCTTAGGGATAACAATCGACCCTGTTGCCTTTGAATGAAAGCTGCTAGCAAAAAGATTGATACATTTCGTTATTTGGCCTGTTAGCATTTGCAGGTTGTATTATGCCTATAGGAAGAAATGTTGTAGGCGAATGGCTTTGGCTTGTGTAAAAAGAAATCAATTCACAGTTTTGTAAAGATTTCTGCAGCAATTAACCCCTTAAGACCGCAGCCAAATGTACAAGTTGTGATCAAAACAAACGTAAACAAAACCTGGCATTTGCGCTATATGTCTGTCCAACCGTAATGCACCTCTTTCATATTAAATGCACCCACACTTATTATATATCATTTTATTCAGGGGAAACAGGGCTTTTGTTTAACATCAAATATTTAGGTATGGAACATAATTTGATATGAAAAAAAATATGGGAGAAAATAAGATTTATTTTTAATTTTTTTAGTTCTACTTGACATTTTAACTGTGAATGTCAAAATACTGTTTGCTTGTACTGCAATACAATACACATATTTGTATTCAGCGATGTCTCACGTGTAAAACAGTACCCCCTATGTACAGGTTTTATGGTGTTTTGGGAAGTTACAGGGTCAAATATAGCGTGTTACATATTTCAGTTTTTTCACATTGAAATTCGCCAGATTGGTTATGTTGCCTTTGAGACCATATGGTAGCCCAGGAATAAGAATTACCCCCATGATGGCATACCATTTGCAAAAGTAGACATCCCAAGGTATTGCAAATGGAGTATGTCCAGTCTTTTTCAGTAGCCACTTGGTCACAAACACTGGCAAAAGTTAGTGTTAATATTTGAAAATGCAAAAAACTAATTTGAACGCACATTTTGGCCAGTGTTTGTGACTAAGTGGCTACTAAAAAACTGAACATACCCTATTTGCAATACCCTGGGTTGTCTACTATTGCAAATGGTATGCCATCATGGGGGTAATTTTCATTCCTGGGCTACCATACGGTCTCAAAGGCAACCTGGCGAATTTTAATGTGAAAAAACTGAAACACAAGCCTTATATTTGACTCTGTAACTTTTGAAAACACCATAAAACCTGTACATGAGGGGTACTGTTGTACTCAGGAGACTTCGCTGAACACAAATATTAGTGTTTCAAAACAGTAAAACGTATCACAACAATTATATCGTCAGTGTAAGTGCCATTTGTGTGTGAAAAATGCAAAAAATGTCACTGTCACTGACGATATCGTTGTTGTAATATATTTTACTGTTTTGAAAAACTAATATTTGTGTTCAGCGAAATCTTCCGAGTAAAACAGTACCCCCCATGTACAGGTTTTATGGTGTCTTGGAAAGTTACAGGGTTAAATATAGTGCTAGAAAATTAAATTCCCTGAACTTTCGGCCTGGGTTGTCATGCAGGTCCTGCAAATTGTAATCAATAAAACGACCTAATTATGTAAATTTCTTACATAAATATATACGTAGAATTATTATATATATATATATATGTGTGTGTATATATATATATATGTATATAATTTTGTTCAATTATTTTTATTTATATATAGTTAAATATATATTGATATATACGTATATACTTAAGTTAAGAAAAAGAGACCCCCCAGGCGAGGGAAAAAGGGTCACCAGATATACCAACATAGCCGCAAAACCCCCATCACAGAAGAAACGTCTGTAGTATTTAATCTTTCTAACAAAGTACTAACAGAAGCACATCTTAGCCTCTTAGGTAAAGGTTTGACGTTCATACCGGTTCAAAAACCACAGTCATTTTCAGTAGAAATTGATATGTACAAAGTACAACGTACTCTATATGCCAATGAATATAGGAAGGAAGATTCTACACATCAATCACAGCCTTTTATTCAGAAGGAGAAAAAAGACATTAAATCAAACAACATGACTATTAAAACCTTTATACAGACTATACACAATGATGCGCTAAAAATTATAAAAACACCACCTAAACACAGACCTAATTTGACCATGGATGAAAAAGCTGCACTTCAAGATCTCCGTGATGATGTGAATATTGTAATTCGCCCCGCAGATAAAGGCGGAGGCGTTGTGATCCAATCATACCAGCAATACAAGTGCGAAATTATGCGACAACTGAATGATATATCCACATATCGGAAACTCACATATGATCCTGTTCAGTTATTTAAACAAAAGATCCAACAACTCATCGACATCGGCCTTCAGGCCGGTTATATCGATTCAAACACAGCAAAATATCTCAAAGTGACCCATCCTATACATCCTGTATTGTACACCCTGCCAAAGATCCACAAGTCCAGTCATAATCCACCTGGCAGACCCATAGTCTCGGCCAGAGGTGGTTTATTAGAACCTATTGCCAAATACGTGGATCATTACCTACAAGATTGTGTCAAAGAGCTGCCATTTTGCCTTAAAGACACCCAGGATCTTCTAGACCAACTTAGAGAACTAGGTCAGAATATACCAAGTGAATTTCTGTTTGCAACTTTAGACGTTCAGAATTTATATACAGCAATACCACAAGCAGACGGTATTGAAGCTGTCCGCATTAACTTGTCCAAATGTACATCATACAAAGGCCCCCCCATCGAGTTTATTTTGGAATTACTTACTATCGCACTCTCTTGCAACTATTTCAAATTCGAGGGTAATTTTTATTTGCAAACGTCTGGGACCGCTATGGGGGCGGCCATGGCTCCATCATATGCCAACATCTTCATGTCATGGTTTGAACAGCAATATATTTTTTCCACATATGCAAATAAAATACTAAAGTATTTTAGATTTGTGGATGACATCCTTCTCCTATGGACCACTACACATCAGGAACTGGAAGAGATGGTACAACATCTGAATACGTTGCCTACTACTATAAAATTTACTCTTAATCACCATTGTGACCAAATCCATTTTTTGGATGTTCTATTGTACAAAAAAACTGGTAACATTGGCTACACTTTATACCGCAAAGACACAGATAGAAATACCATTCTATCAGCCACCAGTTTTCACCCTCAACATTTAAAAGACTCTTTACCCATTTCTCAGTTCCTCAGAGTCCTACGTTACAATAGTGATACTTCTAACATGAACATCCAGCTGGCAGAAATGAAACAACGTTTTATCGACAGAGGCTATGCCCCCCGCACATTGGAGATTGCTGAACAAAGAGCCAGAGTACGCCTAGCTTCCAGTGCCAACACCAAAACCATGAAAACACAATTGTTTCTCCCTATGACCTACCATACAGCAACTACAAAAATAAGAAACACGATATACAGACACTGGGACGTGATACAAGCTGATAAGAATCTCCCTTCAATCTTCCAACAACGTCCCTTGATTAGCTACAAGAGAAACCGTAATCTGAGGGACCTACTAGTTCGCAATGACCCCATTCAATGTTATACTAAGAAAACATGGATCAAAAAGAAGGGCTGTTTTAATTTCACTGGTTGTGTAACATGCAGCCATATGCTGACCAGCACTTCATTTGCCCATCCACACACGGGCAAACGGATACCGATCAAGCATTACATCACTTGCACGACAGACCATGTCATCTACATGGTGACCTGTCCATGTGGACTATCGTATGTCGGGAAGACAGACCTCACATTACGTGATAGGATGCGGGGTCATCGATCCGGAATAATGACGGCATATAGGGACCAGACCACAGAAAAACCTGTGGCTAAACATTTTTGGGCTATGCAGCACCATCTTCCCACACTTAAATTTATCGGAATTGATCATGTACCTCCTCTTGTCCGTGGTGGTGATCATTCTAAAATCCTTCTACAGAGAGAATCCTATTGGATCCACTACTTGGACACAGTTACACCCAAGGGACTAAATGAAAACAATGTATATTCAATGTTCATGTGAGCCTTGTAGTATTAAGATTCCTTCATTTTCATTTTTTCTGTTATATTTTTCATATACTCTTCATTTATTATTTTTTTCATGGGTTTTATTTTTTATTTTTATTTCTTTTCACCAGTGGCTTTATGTCAATGATTGGCGGAAGCATGGAGTTTCCTTTTGCTCAGCTCAGGCAGATATTACCGCTTCATTCCAGAATTGATGTAGGTAGCAATAATATGCTTCCAGCTTGTTTAGTATATTAACAAATGTTTTTCCTAAAGGCCACTGATTATGGTTTAGATAATCAGGAGTGTCGCGTATGGTTAATCCCTGTGTTTTTATTTACTTTTGGCATTTTGATATGTATAAAGCAAACATACGTTACAATTACTGGCGTAAGCCTGTAACACAGTTTCTTTTTGTTTAAGCTCAGGCGGATACTACTGTCACATACCTGAACTGATGTAGGTAGTAATGATATGCTTATAGCATGTTTAGTATATTAACAAATGTTTTCCCTAAAGGCCTCCTATCATGGTTCAGAGAACCAGGAGTGTTGCGTATGGTTAGTCCCTGTGTTTTCATTCACTTGTGGCATTTTGATATGTATACAGCAAACACATGCTATAATTATGATTTTTTGAGGAATCAATCCTTTTGAGGATAATATCTAGAGACAGGTGTCTTTTTAGTTTGTGGCTGGAGTCTAGCTTTCATTAGACCCATGTATTTTCTGTTGTTTTTTATATATTACAAGTTTTTCCTTCTGTATACAGCAATCACATGCTATAAGCATGCTATAATTATGATTTTTTGAGGAATCAATCCTTTTGAGGACAATATTTAGAGACAGGTGTCTTTTTAGTTTGTGGCTGGAGTCTAGCTTTCATATACATTAGACCCATGTTGTACTGCTGTTTCTTTATATACTACAAGTTTTTCCTTCTGTATACAGCAATCACATGCTTTTCAGTTCATCGTGTGTCTATATCAGGTACTATGCTAAATTTTCCTACTTGTGGCTTCCAGTCATCTATTTTATTTACTTCTCTTTTATTTTTATTTTTTCTGTCTACATGGAATTTCAGATTATTCTATTTGTGGGTAGTTAGATATTTAGTAGGTCGTCCTTCTGATCATCCTAGTCCTCTAGAAAGGAAATATACTCAGATAGTACATGTATACAGTTGAACAAGTCAGTGTCATCTGTGCAGTCCAGTACATACTCATTAGTACTAACATTTTATTAGTACATCTTATAATATGCTTTAGTGCATAGAACATGCAAGATCCAGTACCCTTGCACAAATCTTACATATACAGCAATGTATGAATATATGTTGTTCTCTGCTCTTGATTTTATTTTATTTCATTTTATTTAGGATGTCATGTATATATATTTTCTCACTACTTTGCATTCACTTGGTGGCTACACTTTATCACTTGTGTGTTTTTTTACACCACGCACAGTATTGCACACCACTAGTTATTGTCTACCAGTGCTCTTTTCTGGCATCAGGGTTAAGTAGACCCTTCAGCAGTTTTCACTTAGTCCTCCCTAATGCTTCACTTGTGCCCGGCATGTAATCATGTTCTGTGTATATTGTTGCCTCGGCAACCACTTTGACTCCGCCTGACGTCCCGATCACGTGACGTCCTATACGGCTTCCAATCACTTCCGGGTTGTAACGGACAGACTCACTCCTCCTCACTTCACCATTGGGTAAGTGCACTTTCTTTTAGATTTGTATTTGATATATAAACACAGTACTGTCATGTACTCTATGATCTTGAAAAAGACCCGGCAGGGTCGAAACGTCGATTGATTTTTGTACACTTTTTTGATGACCAAATAAAGCACCAATTTGTCCACTAATTTGAAGACCTGTGAGTGCATTTTGATTTTTTTCATTTATGAGTATATATATCTGACGCCAGCAATTTGCACCCAGGCACATGTGATATAATTAATTATTTTTGGAGGAGAGTGCCAAGCTTTCATTTGTTTACTTATGTATATAGATATATATATTATTTTGTTCTACATGTATTTTGATATCAATATATATATATTGATTTTAAAATAAAGTTAGAACGAAATTACGCATGTATATATATTTTTTATCTATTTTTTATTATTTTTTATTTTATTTTTTAACGTATTTATATATTTATTTATTTATTATATATAAATATATATATATAATGAAAATTATATATATATTTAATCAATATCATTGTACGTGTATTTTTAAATTAATATATATAGAATTATGTATATATTAATATTAAAATACACATAGACAGTGTATGTATATTTATGTGTATGTGTGTATATGTGTATATATACTTAGATCATATATATAATAAATATATACCGTATATACTCGAGTATAAGCCGACCCGAATATAAGCCGAGGCCCCTAATTTTATCCCAAAAAACTGGGAAAACGTATTGACTCGAGTATAAGACTAGGGTGGGAAATGCAGCAGCTACTGGTAAATTTCTAAATAAAATTAGATCCTAAAAAAAATATATTAATTGAATATTTATTTACAGTGTGTGTATAATGAATGCAGTGTGTGCGTATGTGTGTGTGTATGAGTGCAGCGTGTGTGTATGAGTGCAGCGTGTGTGTGCATGAATGCAGTGTGTGTGTGCATGAATGCAGTGTGTGTGTGTATGAATGCAGTGTGTGAATGCAGTGTGTGCAGGGCCGGTGCAAGGATATTTGCCGCCGTAGGCAAAAAAATGTTGCCGCCCCCTCCCCCCCCCATATGTCCTGACTTCCCCTCCTCCTCCCTCAGTGGTCCTTACCTCCCCACCCCCGTGTTCCTTCACCCCCCCCCAGTGGTCCTGACTCACCCCTCCCCTAGTGGTCCTTACCCTTCCCTCCCCTAGTGGTCCTTACTTCCCCCTCCCCTCCCATAGTGGTCCTTATCCCACCCCCTCCCTCTCATAGTGGTCCTTATCGCCCTTCTCCCTCCCATAGTGTTCCTTATCCCCCCCATCCCTCCCATAGTGGTCCTTATACCCCCCATCCCTCCCATAGTGGTCCTTATCCCACCCCCTCCCATAGTGGTCCTTATACCCCCCTCCCTCCAATAGTGGTCCTTATCCCCCCCCCTCCCTCCCATAGTGGTCCTTATACCCCCCTCCCTCCAATAGTGGTCCTTATCCCCCCCCCTCCCTCCCATAGTGGTCCTTATCCCCCCCCTCCCTCCCATAGTGGTCCTTATACCCCCCTCCCTCCAATAGTGGTCCTTATCCCCCCCCCTCCCTCCCATAGTGGTCCTTATCCCCCCCTCCCTCCCATAGTGGTCCTTATACCCCCCTCCCTCCAATAGTGGTCCTCATCCCCCCCCCTCCCTCCCATAGTGGTCCTTATACCCCCCTCCCTCCCAAAGTGGTCCTTATACCCCCCTCCCTCCCATAGTGGTCCTTAACCCACCCCATCCCTCCCATAGTGGTCCTTATACCCCCCCCCCTCCCCTCCCATAGTGGTCCTTATACCCCTTTTTTTTGTTATACATTTTTTTTTTATTATTTATTATTTTTTATTATTATTTCTTATTTTATTTTTTTTTTATTTTTTTCGTCCCCCCTCCCTGCTTGATATATGGCAGGGAGGGGGGCTCTCCTTCCCTGGTGGTCCAGTGGCAGTTCAGTGGGGGGGAGAGGGGGGCTGGCAGAGCTGTAACTTACCTTTCCTGCAGCTCCTGTCAGCTCTCTCCTCCTCTGCGCCGTCCGGTCAGCTCTTCTGTCAGCTTACACTGTAAGTCTCGCGAGAGCCGCGGCTCTCGCGAGATTTACACTGGGAGCTGACCGAGGTGCTGACCGGACGGCGCAGAGGAGGAGAGAGCTGACAGGAGCTGCAGGAAAGGTAAGTTACAGCTCTGCCAGCCCCCCTCTCCCCCCAGTCTGTATTATGGCAATGCAAATTGCCATAATACAGACTATGACTCGAGTATAAGCCGAGTTGGGGTTTTTCAGCCCAAAAAATGGGCTGAAAAACTCGTCTTATACTCGAGTATATACGGTATATGATCTAAGTATATATTATTTACTTATACACTGATTTAACTTATTTTATTTTCAAGCAGCAGGGGGAGTTCCTGTCATTACAGGCACTCCCCCTGCTAGCATTGACATGGACGGCTATGCCGTCCATGTGATCGCAGGGTCCTCGCAAGGACCTTATGATCACATAAGGAGGGCTGAAGAGGACGGAGGGGGACTCCCTGGGCTCCCAGGTAAGTCCCCATACCGCGATCGCCGGCGACCGAGTAAGTACAATAGATCGCAGGGCGTTCTATGCCACCCTGCGGCGTTTAGAGCCACCAAAATAAGGACGGCATAGAACGCCCTGCGGTCTTAAGGGGTTAAAGAAAACTTAACGTTTGGGATCAATTATTACAAGAATACAATGGCTGTTCATTATTGCAAACAGAATTTCAGGAAAATGAAGCTTCAGGATTATTTGTGGATGTCGCAGGGTCAGTTGGTTTTGGCATATTCTGGAACAAAAAATGGGCCTTTGCGCAGTGGCCAGATGAATGGGTGGAGCGAGGTTTAACCACAAATTTAACCCTGCTGCAACTGTTACCAATTGTATCAGCAATTTAGACAAACAACTGCAGAGTAAACAAATTTGCTCCACTGTGACAATAAGTCGTGGTACATTTCATTAATTCATTGCATTCTATAGGTGGCTTTGTTATTAATTTGTTGTGAAAGCTAGTATAGTTATGTTTTAAACATATTTGGTTGAGGGCTGTGCATATTCCGGGTATTAGAAATAAAATAGCTGAGGCTATCTCTCGCTGTCAGCTCAGAGCTTTCAGAAGTTTAGCGCTGAAAGCAGAAGAAAAGTACTGGGAATTGCAAAAAATGCCTTTGGCAATTAATCTGGACGAGTTGATCCAGTAGGTGGTAATATAGAAGCTGCCTTCTCTTTTGTGATTCAATGTATTAATAATGGTATATCTAAACACACCATCTCCAGACGCTTAGCAGGTGTAACATAATTTTGCGTTTTTTAGGTAAGCCAGTAGTGGGGAATGCATTTGTGATTAAACAGTTGTTATAAGGTTATTCTAAAGGGGTTCGAGTTGCTGATGGTAGGCGTCCCAAAGTATATTTGTTTTCAGCAGCTTTTCTTTAGGCTTTTGCAGCATTTAGGATCAGTGAGTTGGTTTATTTCAGTAGAGTCACAGGTAGATATTTGTTTGTAATCTTCAAAAGCCGATGGATTAATTTGTCAAGTATCAAGGAAGGCAGAGTTTGCCCAGTGGAGACATTGCGTGCATTCTTAGCTGTCTCCCCTGTGGTACATCGTCCTCTGTTGGTGCATATATCACGGTTTCAATTCCAGAGGGTTTTGCAGTTAGGCTTTGAAAGGCTTGGTTATAAAGGCATATTTGTTAACACATTCTTTCAGATTTGGGGCAGAAACTGAAGCAGCTAAATTAGGTTTTGGAACAGAGGCAATTAAGAAGATTGGAAGGTGGGAGTAAAAAAATTGATGTTATATTTGTGAGATGACATGATGTAATTTTTTTTTTCTTTCCTCCTTTCACTCTTATTATTTCTTCAGGTATCGTAACGAATGTTTGGGTTGTAGGTCATTCCTTGTAAAACGGGCCATGCAAAGAGCAGGAGCAAGGATATATGGCCTGAATTTGGACTTCAATCGTGATGACGTTGCACTATATTGGAAAGGTGTAGGTCGTCTGCGAATACATCAGTTAATGGAGCTCAGATTAGAGTGCGCATCAACTGGCCTTCTCCAGATATTTTAATAATTCATATAGGGGGTCATGATATAGGTGTTGTTAAATCTGTTCAGTTATTACGTAATGTTTAAGGTGTTCTTTTGGAATTGAGAAAGTTATTCCCTTAGACCATTCTAGTTTGGTCAGAGATGGTACAGTGCTGGCGATGGACAGTAAACCAAGAGTTAAAGGCACGGGAGAGAGTGTGTAAAGAATTGAAGTAAGCAATGTCAAGATTTTGCCTTGTTTCATACAGGCATTTAGAATTAGATCAGAAAGAACAAGGCCTGTTTAGTAAGGACCAAGTTCATTTGTCATTTATCGGTGTGGACATTTTAATGTGGATTTGCGAAACATGATAGAAAGGGCCTTTGCTATGGGGGCCTAAGCTGGGGTAGTTCTACCTCAGCTGAGGCGGTGGGGCAAAGTCATCCTCAGGTTCAAGTTCCAAGGAATGATATGTGTTAAATGGTTGTATATAAAAAGGTGGTCAGGTTAGCTATGACTGACTAGCAATTAAGTAATTTTGAAAGTTAAAGTTTTGGAAGTAAAGTAAAAGGTTTATGTATATATGTTACCGTTATCAAGTTATGGTGGTATGCCACTTTAAAGCTTTAAATAAATACCACGGCCAAGCCCACTGAAACATAAATAAACTGTGTTTGTGTTTATTGTGTGGTCCAAGTTATTTATGCGAAATATTGCCTACCATACATATAGCTTAGCTATTTATTATTTAATGGTAAATTTCCAACAAATCCTGGTGTAATGACATAGACTTGGAGATTCCTTTCAAGCTGAATTCAGTTGACTTTAGGTCAATTGGATGTTTGGCCGAAATTCTGACTTCCGAATTAGAATCTTTGGAAAACCGACCTGCGTAAACCCAAACATGCTTGTTTTGATTTGTGACTCAGAATATCATTCCTGGTGCCAGAAAAAAGACTGTGGAATAGAGAACAGTCTTTTCTTGTTGATGGGGGCAAATAAGCAGTAGGGATGTGCATGGGGAAAATATTCGGTATTTCGACACTTCGGATGTTCTCTTGCAGCCGCTTAGTAGATAATTCCCTAATTCCCACGGTATTAGGGAGCTATCTACCAAAAGGCTAAAAGACCTAAATTGTTCTTTCAGCCAAATTTACTAATACTAAGTAAAAATTAGTTAGTATTAGTACATTCTGCCCCTACTCGCTAAACCGCCTGTGGCTGCTCACTGTTAAAAAAAAAAAAAAAAACTGTTGGTTTGGATGGATTATTTTTTCAGCGTGTTTTTTTTTTTCCCTTCTGATTTTTTTTTGCACTCTGTTTTTTTTTTTGTTTTTTTTTAAAGTATTTTTGGGCCCCCACCCACCGCTCAGGGGTGGGGGCCGGGTGGGTAGGACAATAGGTCCCCACCCCTTATTCTTCTTTAGGGCCCCCTCCCGCTGCTCAGCGGTGGGTGCCAGGGGGGAGGAGGACAATAAGTCCCCCCCTTTGAAGTATTTTAGGGCCCACACCCACCGCTCAGGGATGGGGGCCGGGGGGGGGGGGCAATAGGTCCCCCCTTTAGTTTAAAAACCCCCACTCGCGCATCACGGGTGTGGGCTCGGGAGGGGGGACACGGTTTTTGTTTTTTAACAGTGAGCAGCCACAAGCTGCTCACTGTTTAATAGACATGCAACTACTCACGGTATAGCGAGTAGGGGCAGATTATTTACTAATACTAAGTAATTATTAGTAAATTTGGCTGAAAGACCAATTTAGGTCTTTCAGCCTTTTGGTAGATAGTTCCCTAATACCGTGGGAATTAGGGAGTTATCTACTTACTCATCCCCATCCATTGACTGTAATGGAAGTAACACATTTTATATGAATGTGTGTTACTTGATTGTTGTAAGTGTTGCAAATGCTTACAGCTGAATCCTGGCTATGTTTGTATACTTTTTATTTAAACTGGTATACAGTGTAACATTCTTCATTCTTCCACTTCGGAATTCCGGCACTTTGGAAATTCAGCAATTCAGCTATTTGGACATTCGGAAGTCTCCGAATGTCCGAATTGCCCGAAATTCGTCCGAAGTAACATTCGGAACGAAACGAATTGCACGTCTAATAAACAGCTTAGTTTGACATGAAGGACAAAAGTTCTGTCCAATTATGTGGAGAACACTTACCAACGCTTACCATCAAAAGCTACCTACTGGCCTTAGAACAATTTCTAACAAAGTAACAAGACCATCAGCATAGGGGTGGATTGCACAGTTCATGTGTACATACCTGAAGCTGACCAGAAGCTCCAGGAAATTGTAAGTACTCCTATTTATTTCACTAGTAACTGGATATACTACATTATATTATGTTCCTTTGTCCTCTTGTCTTTTTTATTGCACTACTCCTACTCAGATTTGAGGACACGTTTAAGGCGCTGCTTCCCTGCTTTTTCATACAGTATCTACTCAAAGAAAGACAGAGATTGGTTTGGGAAGTCCAGGTTGCCATAAATGTAACAGACAAGTGCCAGAAATCTCACCATTTTATCTATCATTAATGATGAACTCTCCACCTTCAAAATGTGGGAAAAAATTATATATTTTGGTCCAACTTTTGGAACTTGTCGTCAGTTTGTCACAATTCACTGTTTAGTAAATAAGCCACTTAAAACATAAAAGCATAGAATGTAACGGCAGGTAAGAACCATTCAGTCCAGTTAGACATGAAACTCAAGCCCATCATATTAGAAAAGTAGCTTACTAAACAAACCTTTCTTGTAGATGTTGATTCAGAGGCCCTTTTAGCAGCAAATCTATGAAACGATTATTGATACAGCCATTCCATTGAAGGCAATCCTTCTATAAATGTTAGAGCCAGTTTAACTTAGGAATAACTTATATTTTATTAAGGTATGCATATATTCAGATGTCACAGAGGTGTGCTTCATTAAAACGTGTTGCTCACCATGAAGTTATTATGTTCTGAAAGTAAGTACTATAGCGTACTAATATTAGAATGTTAGTAGGCTTACTGTCTAAGTGGATCATGGATATAATCTAAGCCTTACAATAAGTACCAATGGCATGCTCGCAGATATAATTAAATGTGTCAACCTACTGTGTACAGTTACTTAAAATACTTTCATGGCCATACAAAAGTCAGATATACATCATTGGATCATATGGATAGATTTCACCTGTATAGCAAAAATACAAAAATAACTGTAACCAAATCTATAATACTCCATCCTCAACATGAATATTTATTTTTCGTGGTGTGTGCGTGTGTGTCCAAAAAAGAAATGATTTACGTATAGCTATTAACGTTTTCCTAAAAAAGCACAAATTAACTCCAGTTAGTGGAAACGTAATTGGTTGCCTAGCAACAGATTACAAGGATTGTCAGATCCACACTTTGTCATGCTGGTGAACAACATGTGAAAAGTGCTACCTTTAAATATGCAACAAGTTTTTGGAAGCATGTGCTTGTTTTCCTGCAGCATATGAAATATACCCATATAGGGAGACACTGGGTTCCCCCATCATTATAATTAGAGCCCCCATCTGCAGCCTATGGGAGGGTTGTCCATTTGTCCCCGCTGTTCATAATAACTAACATTTAAAGGGACACTCCAGGCACCCAGACCACTTCTGCCCATTGGAGTGGTCTGGGTGCCAACTCCCACTACCCTTAACCCTGCAACTGTAATTATTGCAGTTTTTTATAAACTGCAATAATTACCTTGCAGGGTTAACTCCACCTCTAGTGGCTGTCTACTGTGTGAGGACCTCCAGCGTCGCTCAATTCCCCATAGGAAAGCATTGAAAAGCAGGTAAGTGACCTGAAGGGGTTTGCACCCTTTCAGCAACCGGGGATTGGGAGGTGGGAGGGAGGGGGGACCTGCAGTGCCAAAACGGATTGTTTTCCTGGCACTGGAGTTTCCCTTTAAGGAACGCTATAAAGAACACAAACATATTCCTAAACCTATAGCAATAGAAACACCATCTATCCCCCCTTCTCTCCCTTGCCCCCCCTAAATATATAGAACAATCTTACCTTTGTTTCAGTCTGCTGCTGCTGGGTCCACCTCTAATCTGCCTGCTTGGCTGACATCATCAGACATGGTGTTGAAGCTAATTACAAAGCTTTCCCATAAGAAAAGAATGGATTAGCTGAGCTTGTCAAGGAGGCAGATCAGGGCAGAGCCAGCCCAAGCCAAACACAGCCCTTGCCAATCAGCATCTCCTCATAGATCTGCATTGAATCAATATATCTCTATGAGGAAAGTTCAGTGTCTCCATGCTGAGAGTGGAGACACTGAATGTCAGTGCAGCACAGTGTGCAGCACTGCCCCAGGAGGCACTCCTAGTAGCCAGGAGTAGCCAGTGAAGGTATCTCTAGGCTGTAATGTAAACACTTCATTTTCTCTAAAAAGACGGTGTTTACTGCAAAAAAACTCAAGGAAATTATTATACTTACCAGAACAAATGCAATAAGCTGTAGTTGTTATAGTGACTATAGTGTTCCTTTAACCACAGGTGGGTGCCAGGAAGGCACCCCCGTTTAATTTTAATTATAGACCCCACCCCCACTATGTCCCCCAAGCATTATTTAATTAGAGCCCCATTGTGGAGGCAGAAGGGAGGGACACCTTGATATGTCCACCACCATTATTTAAGTTGATTTGGACTCAAGTGTGCAACAAGTATTTTATAAGTTAGGTAATGTAATGCTGCATAAAAAAAGGCTAACAATAGTACTTGAGAGGCAAGATGTGTAAAATTAAGTGAACCCTGTGTCCAAGTTAAACTGTTATTCCCAAAGTGTGTTGGTAATAAGTTTAGCTTTGAGCCAGTCTGAAATGTCATATTTATATTGCGCTAATTAAAAGAACATCAAATGTAAATAGCAAATGTATAGTTTGCTAAATGTTAAAGCAAAACTAAAGTATTAACTGGGCAAAAAATAGCTAAACACGTTTAGTGCATTTTAGAGAAGCGTTACTGTGGGATTTATTGCTAGTAGGTTCAATGATACACTCATACCAATCAAAAATGATACGCTTGTTCAAGAGAGGAACACAACATTGTTGGATTTGTATCTTATGGAGGACCACTTAGGGGTGGAATCTACTACAAAATGTGTATATATGCTTACCTTTACTACCATGGCTGCATAGGTAACATCACCTCTCCATGGCTGTGGAGTGGACCATCCAACCAGTGGATCTGCCTCATCATTGTAAATTGGAACAGATTTGAACTGCGGAAAACGCTCTTGAATTTCATTGACTGTGTCAATCTCTTGCTCTAAGATATGGAAAGAACTCCCTCCTCCCTATAAAACAAAAGACATCATACATTGAAATGCAATGTTCACCTTACGGAATACAATAATTTAGCAAAACTGTATTCATTGCTAAGGAAACACTCAAGCACCATAACCACTACAGCATGCTGCTCTGCCTAAGCTAAGCCCAGGGGAGTTCATTGGCTGCGAGTGAACAGCTGATGCTCTCAGCCATTAAGCTGGACCTGCACTGGAGAGCATAGTTCAGAAAAGCTAATAGAAACGGAGCACAAGCTCTCAAATCAGAAGGCAAGCGACATGGAGTGGCGCCCAGGGAACTCCATGGGGGAACTTCTGTAGTGGTTATGGTGCTCGGAGTGTTCTTTTAAATGTGTCATTTTATGTGATTCTTTTAATATTTTATTATTTTTCTTTCTAGTAGGTATGCATGTGTGAATGTGCAATGGTGTTATACAGGTTTTTAGACATATATATATATAGTGTGGCGCTTACAGCAACTAGTGAATACAGAAAATAAATACAAAATGCAATTGGCTTAACCCTTATTAGGGTTATGTTTTTTATTTATTTTTTGTATTTACTAGTTGTTGTAAGCGCTCCACTATATATTTATATTGGCCTAAAAACCTGTATAACACCATTGCACATTTTCCTGTATTTCATGCGCATTTTATCTAAAAAGTAGGGAGGAGGTATTCCCCCATGAGTGTTTTTTTAGAGCTGCTTTTACTCACAAGTATTTTAAGCACTAATCACTAAACACACTTCCTCATAAAGAGGATCACCTAGTTGCTTACATGAAATATAGGTATAAGTATAAATAAAACAAAAAGGACAAATATGCTGCCATTTTTTGTAATATATAAAAACATTCTGGTAGGACATAAGTAGATATGTTTAAACGAAGATAACGACCAACAAATAAACTAAAGTCTGATTAGCAGACTAGTAAGATCAGCCATACTCTGATCAGCCACAACATTAAATCCCCCTGCCTAATATCATTTAGGTCCTTCTTGTGCTGCCAAAACAGCTCTGATGCGTTGAGGCATGGACTCCACAAGACCTTTGAACACGTCCTGTGGTATCTGACACCAAGATATTAGCAGCAGATCTTTTAATTCCTGCCAGTTGCGAGGTGGGTCCTCCATGGATCAGATTTGTTCTTCCAGCACATCCCACAGATGATAATTGGATTGAAATCTGGGGAATTTGGAGGCCAAGGCAACACCTTGAACTCTTTGTCACCCTTACCTTTTCCGTCCAACGCTCACCCGGTCTCCACTCTTTCAAAAAATCATTAAAAACTCACTTTTTCACAAAACCGTATCAATCAAACTGGTAATGGTTCCCAGCTGATTCCTCTCCTGCTACTGTCATTTTAAAAAAAAGCAACAAAAAAAAAACAAAAAAACAACTCACTGTCTTCAGGGAATACTATTCTATTAATCTACTTCCCTTATACTTCCCTTACCTTTTGTGTCACTGTACCCCACTCCCTCTAGCATGTAAGCTCATTGAGCAGGGCTTTTACCCCCTCTGTTCCTGTGTGTCCAACTTGTCTGGTTGCAATGACATGTTTGTTAGTCCACCCATTATAAAGCGATACGTAATTTGTTGGCACTATAAAAATAATAATAATTTACCTCAAACCATTCCTGAACAATGTTTACAGTGTGGCAGGGTGCATTATACTGCATTATACAGCTGAAAGAGCCCACTGACATCCAGGGCCGGACTGGGAGAAAAATTCGGCCCGGGCATTTTTCTATAACAGCGGCCCACAAAGGGGGCGGGGCAGAGAAGGTGTGTTTTGTCATCACCAATGACAAGCACGCCCCCTCTCAAAGTGAGCATGTTGGTTCAAAGCTCTTCCAGGGCAGACCATGCACAGAGCTCTGCTGAAGAGCTCTAGCATGAGAAAAAAAGCCCTGTATTTGTTCTGCACAGCGCAAGCAAATTTAATAACATGCTTGCACTGTCTCTCCTTGCAATTTGTCTCTGGTGTCTCTATAAATGGATACCCGGAGACAAAAATGCTAGGAAAGAGTACTGTTCATGTGTTTGGAGCCTGCTTGTGGTATTGCGTGTGTGTAGAGTGAGCTGATTGTGGTGTGGTATTGTGTAATAAGGTTGGTTTTAGTCATGTTGTGTTTGTGGTGTTATGTGATGCATATGTGGCTAGGGGCTGTAGAGAATGTGTGTATAGGGGATATAGCAAGTGTGTGCATACAGGCTATAGTGTGTGTGTATAGGTGGTGTAGTGTTTGTAGAAAGTGTGGGTTTAGGGGTGTAGTATGCGTTTGCTTACAAGGAATCTAGTGTGTGTATAGGGGATCCAGAGTGTGTGTGTTAAGAGTGTAGTGTGTGTGTGTATATGTGTATGTGTATATATGTATATATATATATATATATATATATATATATATTTGGAAGTATTGTGTATGTGTGTGGTGCAGTGTGTTGGGGGGGTTCTGTGTGTATGTAAGGGGTGCAGTATGTGTGTGTGATGGATGCTGTGTGTGATGTGTGTGACAGTACTGTGTGTCAGAGTGATGTGTATGCTGTGTGTGACAGTGCTGTGTGTCAGAGTGCTGTGTATGCTGTGTGTGTGAGTGCTGTGTGTGAGAGTGCTGTGTGTGAGTGCTGTGTGTGAGTGCTGTGTGTGAGTGCTGTGTGTGAGTGCTGTGTGTGAGTGCTGTGTGTGATGTGTGTGACAGTGCTGTGTGTCAGAGTGCTGTGTATGCTGTGTGTGTGAGTGCTGTGTATGCTATGTGTGTGAGTGCTGTGTGTGAGTGATGTGTGTGAGTGATGTGTGTGATGTGTGTGAGAGTGCTGTGTGTGAGAGTGCTGTGTGTGATGTGTGTGAGAGTGCTGAGTGTGATGGGTGTGAGAGTGCTGAGTGTGATGGGTGTGAGAGTGCTGAGTGTGATGGGTGTGAGAGTGCTGAGTGTGATGGGTGTGAAAGTGCTGAGTGTGATGGGTGTGAGAGTGCTGCTGTGTATAAATGTTAGAATGGATTGTGTGTAAAGGGGGGGGGCTGTAAATAAACAAATAAATAAAGGGCATTATTTCCCCCCCCCCTCCCTTCTTACCTTTAGCCTGGGAGGGGGGGACTGGTACCTGGGACTGGGAGGCAGAGTGGCAGTGTTCGCCTGGTGGTCCTCGTGGTGAGTGAACTCTAGCCTGCGGGCTAGAGTTCACTCTCGCGAGATCCGGTCGTTGCCATGGTCGTTGCCAACGCTCCGGATCTCGCGAGAGGAACCCGGCGGAGCTGCAAGTTAGAGCTCCGCTGGGTCCTCTCTCCGTGCAGGCTGGCTCCCTCCCTCTCTCTCCCCGCCGGCGGCCGCATTGGATAGCATGTGGGCCGGTGAGGGAGATCTTTGATCTCCCCACCGGCCCGCCATGGAATACAGCGGGGCCGGCGCTCGGATAGTGCCGGCCCTGCATAGACCGGCAGGGGAGACCCTGGGACTTCCCCTGCCGGCCTCGGCCCACGCCCACCGCGGCCCACCGGGCATTTGCCCGGTGTGCCCGATGGCCAGTCCGGGCCTGCTGACATCAAGAAACACACAAGGTTTCCCAACAGAACATTGCCCAAAGCATAACTCCTGACTTCCTGCCCTCTTCCTTTAGTACTTCCTGCTACCATCTCTACCCCAGTAAATTATGCACACACACCTGTTTTAATAGAAAATGTGATTCATTAGAACAGGGAACCTTCGTCCATTGCAAAATGGTCCAGTTTTGATGCTCATGTCCCTACTGAAGGCGCTGTCGTAAGTGGACAGGGATCATCATGGGCACTCTCACCAGTCTGTTGGTATGCAGTGCACTGTGTGTTCTGACACATTTCTATCATAAGCAGCATTACGTTTTTCAGCAATTTGTACAATAGCCCTTCTGTGTGATTGGTATAGACGGGCTAGCCTTTGCTCTTATATGTAATCAAAACGCCCCGTACTCGTCCACATGCTACTCTGGGGAAGTTGGGAGTACTAAAACCAACATCAATTTGGTATTGTGTTAGCTGTAGGAGAGAAGCCAACAAGTAACACAGAAAAGAAAGCCGCTGTTCCAAGGTAACATCTGTGGGTATTCACCTGATATGTCAAGTGTTCTGTTTTCCTAATTCGGAACATGAATTGCTAGATCCTTGTAGTTAAGGCTCTTAATATGATGTTCGCCTGAGTGGTAACAGCATTTAATTCTCAGTTAACTCTCGCTGGTGATGGAGGCCTGAACAATTTAGATATTTACCTACTCAAAGCTAAAGCCACCATTCTGGTCCAATAATCACACTATCCCCCTTTGCCAAAGCTGACGTTAAAGCAATGGTGCAGGGTATATGGTCCCATTTCGAAGCTGATCAAGCTGTGCATCAGGTACACAAGTATCTTGTGAATGATATAAGGCAAACACAGACACCAATGTGTCTGTGTTTGCCTTATATCATTCACAAGATACTTGTGAATGTCTGTGTGTCTGTGTTTGCCTTATATCATTCACAAGATACTTGTGTACCTGATGCACAGCTTGATCAGCTTCGAAATGGGACCATATACCCTGCACCATTGCTTTAACGTCTGCTTTGGCAAAGCGGGATAGTGTGATTATTGGACCAGAATGGTGGATATAGCTTTGAGTAGGTAAATATCTAAATTGTTCAGGCCTCCATCACCAGCGAGAGTTAACTGAGAATTAAATGCTGTTACCACTCAGGCGAACATCATATTAAGAGCCTTAATGATAAGGTATATATACACATATAGTTATGTAACATTAAAATGCAATCCAGTACAATCCAACTATATATTACTTGCTGTCTGGTAATAGAATAGTTAATAGGCAAAAGTGCATGTTCAGAAGTATAATTGATTAGCAGTATAATTATTTTGTAACAAAACTTTCACTGTTTGTATCTATTTTCAAGGCCAGCACGTGCGTGAAGAGTTAATGTATACCCAACGCGTGGAGTCACCCTCCTCTCAATTAGAAGAGTCTGCTTTCCTGTTAAGAGAATAGAAAAAGAACGGTGTATGCTAAGCCTGCCAAGATAAAATTCCTTTGTTTTTTCTTTTTTTTTTTCTTTCAATGATATTATTATTATTATTTATATAGCGCCAAAAAATTCTGCAGCGCTTTACAATGGATATCATGTAAATATTCAAGATCTTAATGCTCTCAGAACCAGTTTTGACTCCTTCTCTATTGTAATAAAGACATGATCCTATACCTGCTCTATTCTAGCCTCTGACTGGCTAATAGGAAAAGGCTTTTCAGAGGGAATTGGCTATTTGACTAAAACCATCTTGCCCTCTGGATACACTATAATTCTTTACTGGTAAATTAATATATGTCCAGAGCAGGTGGCCACTGCTAGCTTAAATTTCTTAAGATCATATCCCTATAGTATTCACAGTAATCTAGAAGAATACATTTGGGATGTTTTCGAATGATAGCTCAGCTCCCTATCAGTGACTATTTTCATAAAATGAAGAGGAGTTTTTTTCAGGTGATATGCCTGTTTACAGGAACTGAAATCAACATGTGATTTATATTTTCTTTAAGTCATTTTTTCGTAGCGAAATAAAATAAATACCAATTTAACAGTACTGCAGATTTTTCTATTCCCTCTGAATCAGAATACAAAATGTGCAAGGGATACTATCACTCAATACTATAAAATACCAGTCCACATTAATAAGTATTCCAGAAAAATGCTTTTGTTATGAAATGCTTCAATGTAAGTTCAAGCATCTGTGATACACAAAAACTAACTACAGTTAATCTTTATGGCAATATTACCATTATTCAACAATGTCCGATACTGCTAAATAAAACAGAAGAATTGTGATTATCCATTATAGTCAGATACTGCTAATATTAAAGAAAAACATATTGTACTGCAATGCCTTTAGAGCACCACATGATGGCATTCAGGACAAAAAAAATAAAATAAAGACATATTGCTGGTTCTGCAATAATCAGAGTAGAGGAGCAAAATGAAATATACGAACAGCATTTACTATGTACACTTCACATATACTACATATATTTACAAACACAATGCAACGGAGGGCATGAGAGGTCCTCATGATTTAAAGCTATTTTGATGATAATTGCTGTATTTTAACCTCAAATCTTGACATTGGCTGATGGCAAATCAGTAAAGGACATTTCTGAACACACTTTAAGCCGGTACACATGTACCTATCTTCTGTCTGTTCCTTAATCCGGTTAGCAAAGTCCATAGCCTAGCTGGCTGTGCAGGTGCTGATCTGCTCATGTGCTGTACATGCTACCACTCAGTTATATGTGGTGGTCCTGGATTGGCGAGGTTATCTTGATCCCCACCCCGCTGTGAAATTCAAGTCTGTAAAGCTCACTAAGAAACATTATAGAACACACCGTATTCTGCATACAAGACGACTGCCATTTGTACGAAGGAAGAGTCAGTGATGCTCGGGAACCCTCAAAAGATGTTGGAGGCATTTGACAAGATAAGTGCACATTATTGGGCAAGAAGGGAGGTCCCTGGCTTCCCCAGCTACCGACCCAGTAAGGCAGCCTCTGATCTAGCCCGGAGGCCATAATAATCAACATTGCAGCCTGTCAAGAGGCTTCTAGTACGCGCAAGCTTACTAAAGATTTAGCAAATATCATTACAATCCACTTCAGTCCATGCAGATTTCAAATGAGGAGGAGAAATAGAAAGATTAACAGATATAACTGGAAAGTGACATGAAAATTCCATCGTTATTTTGATTATATTTATTAAAGTGTTCTAAAAGCAATCAAAACAGTAACAGGTTTCATCTTAGTAAAAACTCCACACAGAATTTTTTCACAAAGAAGTGAAATTATACAATTTTCTGTGGAAAAGTGGAGGAAGGATTGATAAATCGATTGCATTGCTGTCATTCAGAAAGTAATAGGCTGCAAAAGAAGCAACAGGTGAAAAAATCTGAAAGACTTAATAAATTGCATTAAAAAAAATCTCCTGAAATATAAACGTAAAAGTGTCAATTAGTGTAATCATCATAAAAAGTATAATCCTCAATTAGTGTTTCATTTTACCTCCTCTCTATGCTGACTGCCAGGTCAATGTACAGAGCTTATAACAATCACTGACAGGGTACCACCATGGAGGCGCCCAGTTGGAGTATAAAAAAAAGACACACTCCAAGCACCAGAGCTAGGACAGCTTGCTGTAATGTTTATGGTGCCAGGAATGCCCTGATGCCTGCTCATTGTAAGTAGTAAAACAATTTTGACATCTTACCTGAGGTTGACCATGTGCTGCTCCCCAACTCTACTACTAAAGTCGGACATGTAAAAGTTTTTAACCCGTTCCTGACGTTAGGGTGTGCTGTGTCATCCTACACAAGGAGTGCTGTAATGCCGATCCCAGTCACGTGATCACTGTGATGTCCCCCCCTCCACTCCCCCAATGTGCAGGTTTTATGGGATTTTGGAACTTACAGGGTCAAATATATCCAAATGTAATGTTCTGGTATTTCTGCTGGGCTGTTATGAACTATAGTATTATATATAATACTATATATTTTACTTGTGGGACATCACAGCATACAAATATGTGTATGTTATTGCAGTAAAAGCTAACAGTATTATAATATTAACAGTTGCAGGAAAATAACAAAATGTCCTAATTTCTCACTTTTTTAGATTTTATTCCCATTACATTATGTTTACTATATAAATATCTGATGTAAGATGAAAGCCCTATTGAACAGACATATAGCTCAAATTCCAGATTTTGTTTTGGTTCAGAACTTGGAAAATTGCCACCGTCCTTAAGGGGTTAAGCAGGAGCTTTTGTCAGCCGTCCTGGGCTATGCTCCACAGTGGCAGGGCTAGCTCACTGGCTGAGAGTGATTAGCTGATCACACCTCACAATCACATACTTGTTAAATACAGGGGATAGGTAATCATATTAAAACCCTTCTCACATTCTTGATGCCTAAAAAGATTGGACCACACAAATTTATTTCATATGATTTAACTGTGTAAAGAATCTTAAACAGACAAATGTCTAAAAAACTGACCACATAGAGAGCCCTTAAGAAAACTGCTCATTGTTTTATACACACTTTTGTGTTCCTTATGATAATGTTGTCTTCCAAACTTTCTTGTGTTATTTTGAGACATTTCGGGATGTCTATTGTATCTGCGCTGACAAAGTCTGAATAAATTACACAGTTCCATGAATGCCAACATACTTGTCCTTTATAACTAACCTTTTTATGCAAAGCTATATAGTCCAACCGCACACCAGTCTCCTGTGTAAAATAGTTGGTTCCATTAAAGCAATGTGCCAAAAGACCCCAGCATATGGGTGACTTTGGTGGTGATCTGCACGAGTCTCCAGGACCCCCAAATTTTAATAGTGCACTTGCTTGTTTCAGACCTTGAGAGCAGGCATCATAGTAGTTCTGGAAACCTATTTGAAATAACATTATTTTAGAATACTGTTAACCTCTACTCTACAAGTTAATAAAATAAAAAAAAAAATGTGCAGCCTTAGTTGGAAACATAAGATACATGACTTGCACATTTACTTAGCACAAAACAGTATTTCCAGCATATGGTACTGTTCCGGATTACCTTGCAAAATTCAAATAATGTAAAGTTAGGCTAGTCTAATGTTAACTTTATTCAATCTGCCTTTGCATAAATAGGTACCAATAAGCTTGCGATGAGGTCAAATACGATCAAACTCCCCACAGTGCACATACATAAGGTGTATTATGCATCACCTGCATATCTCAAATTGGGGTCCTTCTTTGGCATAAATACTCATTAAATTGTGTTTACACAACTGTCCCAGAGTTCCCAGCAGGACATGCAAATGAGCACTGACAGGCCTTGAATTTCAGACTTCATACATTTCTGCAGAAACCCTTAGCAATGGACACTGTTTTAAATGCACCTTTTGTTAAACGAAAGCATGGCTATGGTCCATGGCTGGGGTCCAGTGCAGTACAAATTAGTTTGGTGAGTTGACCATGCATCACCATCTAATAATTTAGTGGACTATACTGGATTTGGTGAATGCCAGGAAGGTGTAATGCTTGGTTGCATAGTAACTGATATACATTTTACGGTAGAAGGAACTATGGTCACAAGGTTATTTTTTTTATCTTGTGACCTAGAACTTTTAGTTTCAGTGACATCCTATATAATTTTACATCCAACTTTCTGTTAACATTTTGGGAAGTGTCCTTTTCTGTTTCAGTATGATAATGCCCCATAGTACCAATAATGTCCATAAAGATATATCTTGTTGGATTGATAAGGAGGATGATAATTTGCTGCAAAGTGTCCTTACTTTAATCCTATCAAACAACTTTGAGTTAAACTGGAAAGCCAACTGTGACCAAAACATAATTGCCCAAAGATCAACCTAACCCATCAAAGGCCAATCTCACTAAAACTACATTTTTCAAACCTCAAAAGCAATATTCCAGCTACAAACATGAGGTTTAAATAGCTGTAGGAATGCATTATTGAACCCTCTTTTGTTTTTTGGGTGTTTTTTCTTTTTTTGGTTGCGATTTTGCCTTTTAGCTAAAAGCTATAAGATGAAATGTCAGAGCCGGTTTGCCTTGATACTTGTAGGTGAATTTACACTTCAATGACCATTTCAGTGGTACCAAAACCTCTGTTATTTAATTGTGCATACTTAGGGATTTGGAATATCTTTACTTTTTTTTATTTGTATTCTTTATGAATATGGACAGACATATACTCTCATTGAAGAGGTATGGGTGCAATATCCCTGTCCCCTTAATCCTGCAATTAAAAACAGTTTCAGATAGTTACATTTAGCTTTAGTGGCAGTTTGCATGAGGACGTTTAGCATCTTCAAATCCCCTACAAGAAAGCATTTATTCAATGCTTTACTATAGAGAAGGCCCAATGCGTGTGCATTGCAGTGCATGCACATTGTGTTCCTCCTCGGTGTTGTCATCGGAGGAGGCGGAGAAGGAGCCAGCACCAAGGGACTTCAACACTGGAATAAGATATGTTCTAAAGGATTTTTACCCCTTTAATTGCCAAGTGGGGGAGGACACTATAGTGTTAGGAATACAGCTTTGTATTTGTAACACTACTATGTTCCTTTAAATAGTATGAATTTAAATAAAAAGCTACAAAAACATACCTTTATCACTCATAGAAACATTATCAAAATCGTGATTATCTGGTTCATTCCAAGTTTCAAAATTCCACTTGGCAACAGTTGGTAATCCGTATTTTTCTGCAAAGAGACACATACAAATCATAGTGTGTGGTTAAGAAGTTTTTTACTAAAACAATCCCCAAATACAAAAAAGCACAGTATAATATTCAAAAATTTATATATATATATATATATATATATATATATATATAAAGATAACAAAAGTGATTTTACAGCAGGGGTGTTCAAAAATAAATTTGGTATTGTCATGAACCACACAATAGACAACTCTTATATGCAATACAATACAAATTAAGGTAATTAAATATTCAGTTAATGAGAACACTGGCTCTGTTTATTTTTTACTAATAATTACATGTAACAAATTATTTCTGTGGCAGCTCTTAGACTGACCGTTTACAGACCATATGCCACCATGGAATGTTCAACATATTAGAAATGTTTGGTCTGTACTACCATCAGCCACTAATTGAATGGGTCGCATTATTATACAGTAGAATAGGATCCTTAAATATAGACTATTATTGTGTTATAACGTATCTTAGGCTCTTAAAGGGATACATAAAAGCCCAATAAAGCAAACAAATAGCTGTCTCTAGATTAGAAGAGGATTTTTTTTGTATTCTTTATTTTTGTTGTGCGTTTGCGTTACAGATATGCTTGAGATGCCACAACAGTTATCACAAGCTTTCATACAGTAGATACAGACATATATGTGGCATTTGAGAACATTGCACATTTTAATTTTAGTCTTGTAGGCTATGACAAACTAACTAGGCCTATCGTAGTTATTCTGTAATCACAAGAGAAAAAACATTGTCGTTTGGTAGGTCCTACACATCTAGGCTTTAAACATTAATTAATGACAACTAGCAATTTTAATGCGTAGGTGGACACTAGTGGCAGCGACAGTGATGAGGAAATGTACCACATAGCCTTCAGTTGTGACACTGGCTTGGGCATAGGGGCCAAGTACGTTGTGTTTGGGCATTCTCTTCCTTATCAGTTACGTGCCCTATGTGCCATGTATTTGCGTGTGGGGTATGAGTGTGGTCTATCACCCCTAACCAAGTGGGTCACGGAGGGAGGGAGATAGATGGTGGTGGCCACTGTATTAACCCTTTTGCGGTGGTGACCGGTGTAGGTTGTGGGATACTCACTGGTGATCGTGTCAACCTGTGGTTTAACGCACCCCGAGGGGATGACACTATAAAACTGGGAGATGGAACATAAACGTGTGCTATTCAGAACTTCTTATATATTAGCTAAAGAAATGGAAAAATAATAACATTTGTGCCTGTGGACTTTTAAAATAAGTTGGAATCAAGTGGCTGCTATCGGGCCGCCTCTCCTTCGGGGTACGAAGGGGACAGTCCGTGTGGGGTCCCATGTGTGAGAGGTGGTAGGTATGTCAGGTGGTCCAGTTCCCAGTGGAAGGAGTCTGCCTCCTTTATAGAGGTGAGTTTCAGAGTGGTGCCGTTGTGGTCAACCGACAGGGTTTTAGGCATTGTCCAACGGTAGGTCATATTGGCGTCATGTAGGCGGCGGGTCACTGGGCCCAGAGTTCTCCTCCACTAGAGGGTGGACCTGGTCAGGTCCTGATAGAAGGTGAGACTGGCGGATTCGAAGTCCAGCTGTGTTTTGACTTTTATAGCAGCGAAGATGTGGTTTCTGTCTGTTAGAGTTTGGCACCGAATGATCACATCTCTGGTTGCTAAGAGAGGTGCCTGTCTCTGTTTGCTGATGCGGAAGATTCCTGCAAAGTCCAGCTTTTTTGCCTGCGTGTGTGGTAGTAAGGTAGCAAAGAGGCATCTGAGGTAGTGTGGTAATTACGACTGGCTGATTACATCAGGGATACCCTGATCTTTACATTTATTCTGCGGCTTCTGTCTTCTGCAGCATCTAGCTTATTAATCAGGACTTAGTGGGAGGTCTGCAGTTGCAGCACTGTTTCTTTAAGGCCTCTCACTCCTTGTTGTACGTCTATAATGTCCTCCTCTGAGGTTTTCATGCGGTCAGTTACTGCTTGGACCTCCGTTCTCATCATGGCAACGTCTGCCGCGGACATTTGATTCAGCTCTAACAGTAGTAACAGGAGGTTCTTAATGTCCAATTTGGTGGCTGGTGTCAGCGCAGCGGGGTCTGTTTGCGCGTCCAGGGGTTACTGTGGGTCTATGGTTTCCCCCGGAGTTTGGGTCAGGTGTGGCAGCCATCTTTGAGGCCACGTGGCAACATCGTGCTTATATCGCGGGTGTCTTTACACGCACCAGTAGCTATTCGCTGGGATTTCCGTCCCATGTTTGCCGGGTCGGATGTCCCGTTCTCCGTGGATGGTGCGGTGACAGAGTACACTGCGTTGAGTAGCGCTGATTCAAAGGCCCCGTGGGCATGGTAGGCCTTGGCTTTGCGGCGTACTTTCCCGCCCATCTGCGGGTATAAAAAAGGCATCGGTCGGTCATTGGCGTTACCCTCTTGCTCTGCCCGTTAGTCTCTTGGGCTGATTTGGCCTGTCCAGCTTTGATTGCCATTGATTTTCTCCGTTTTAGACGGAGTTCTTTTATTATGTCGCAGTAAAGCAGTATTTTTTAGTTATCCGGAATGCCCTTGCACATTTTGAGGAGCTCATTGGCTGCATTTCAACAGAGTCAGTAAATTATCACAGCCATTTAGGATTTCCATTCTCTCATTGAATGAGTATTATTAATGAGAAACGGAATAATAACAGATCATAATTTAAACTATTTTTTCCCAAGTTCCCAGCTGTAAAGTAGTCATTAGATTTACAACTGGTTTTATTTATTTGCCTTTACTGTAAAGCAGTGTTTCTTCTTCCAATTTTTAGATGATAACGCATGTCCAATTTCCTCAGTCAAGGCAAATGCTAAGAAATGTTGATTTTACACAAACTACATTAGTTTGTATTAGGCAACCCATTTTAATATACATGAATGGTTAAACAAAAATAGGTTCCTCATTTTTTTTTTTTAATTTAAAGTTTTATTGTCATTTTTCATTAAATGTTTCATATCTTTTTAGATCGCAGTAAAGAGGTAGGACTCGCAGGCCCGTGAGCCAGGGTGGAGGAGTGGCGTTCACCATCTTCTGTGGACCAGTCACCCGAGGATTTCATCTAATTCTCATCCCCTGTGTCGTCCCCTTGTCACCTATATGTCAGCATGCTTAAGAGGTCTGGGCTGTAGACTTCTACTAGCCAATGTGTCCATATGTCTAAGTACATTTGTGAGCGGCCCTGTGCTGTAAATGTCAAGTCTTCCAGTCCATGTAGTTTCTCAAACCAGGTCGTTAACGGAGGGGGGGTCTGTCTTCCAAAGAATGTCAATATGTGTTTTGCTGTGTTCAGTATCCGTATAGTTAAAGATTTTTTACATTTGGCTGTCGGGGTTGTAGTGCGGCATAAGAGATATGCGGTAGGCTTAAAGGGGGGTTTGTTGAAGAACTTTTATAGCACGCTACTATAGTTCGCCAGTAGGTGACCTTTTTTGGGCATTCCCCCCATATGTGCAGAAATGTGCTTAAAGGTGTGGCATCGCCAGCACCTGTCACTCAGGTCTGGGTTCATTTTCTGCAAAATGTGCGTTGTTCTATACCCCAGGGTCAAAAATATGTATGCTGTCTCTTGGGTTTTACTTGCCAGTGCGCAGTGGTGTGTACGGTTGCATGTTTTGACCCATTGCTGTTCTGTGAAAGTGTCACCCGTTATTGTTTCCCATTTACCCATGTGGCGGGAGGTGGCGGCAGATTCCTATTGTGTAGGAGCAGAGTGTATAGGTAGGAGATGCCATGTAAAAGTGGGTCCAGGTCTGTCCCCATGTATTCAAATGAGGTCAAAGCCCTGTTGAGGTCGGGTTTCTGTGTAATGTTGTTCGGATTTGTTTGTATTTCAGTCGGTGTAAGTAATGTGTGGGCCATCCAGGAAGTCACTGAGGGGTTTGATTTTGTCATCCTTCATCATGTACAAGAAAAAAGTGCTCTGTGCAAATAGGCACTTAGTGATAATACAAATATAAAACAGCAGCTCAAACACACGAGCAGGTTTCCCAATCCTACACAAACAAATATGTGAAAAGAAAATGTGAACTTAGTGGATCATACTGCCACCACAAAGATCACTCAGTGGAGCGCTAAAGATAAATATCTTACCCCTATTGAGATAACATATATTTCACTTTAAGGGGTAAACAGCATAATATAATTTAAAACAAGAAAATACACATCATGGTGCAGTATGCCTCAAGGAAGACCACTTCAGTGACTTTTATTTGGTATCGGTATATACACTGTAGTTTTAATAAATTGTTACTTTTACCATATATATCTGGTAGTGGATCTTCAACTGCTTCCTGTATCTTCATAAAGAAGGGTAGTGCCTCCCTTAAAGGCACATAGGTGTATATACATAGAGCCTAGTATAACTGGCTCTATACCAGGTGAGCATATCTATGCATCTTTAAATGTGATCACTTCTTTACCTTTCTTTATACGTAGTTTCACCAGGATTTCTGTCTTTTTTGTATCCACATATTTTGTGAGCTGCGTATATGGAGAAGGTCTGTAGAATGTATTAACAAATATACCCAAGCTGTTGTGATTTGAGCCAATCCCCAGGCTCTTTACCATGTGAGTTGGATATACATCTTTTTCCACTCCATCCAGATTTTACAAGCATACTGCACCATGATGTGTATTTTCTTGTTTTAGATTATATTATGCTGTTTACCCCTTAAAGTGAAATATATGTTATCTCAATAGGGGTAAGATATTTATCTTTAGCGCTCCACTGAGTAATCTTTGTTGTGGCAGTATGATCCACTAAGTTCACATTTTCTTTTCACATCCTTCATCATGTGTCTAACTTGAATGTGTGTCAGTTGTGGCAGGCATGTAAATGCTCATGGGTTCATGCCCAGGGTGAATTATGTGTTGTACGTGATTGGGAAGAGAGAGGGAGGGAAGGAAGAGAGGCCCATCTGCGAGGCCGTTCTGTGCCATATATCCAGGATGGCCTTCACCAGTGGTTGATGGTGCCAGATGCGTCTGCCAATTGTTGGATTCATCCATGTCAATGCTTTCAGGGAACCACCAGATTGAACTAATTCGAATCTCCTTCCAAGGCTTAACTACACTGTCCTTCACCCATTCCAGTATTGATTGTAAGTGAAAAGCCTGGTAGTAAAAGTGGAATTTAGGGACCGCCAGACCGCCTTCAAGTCGCGTTAGCATTTGATATTTTAATCTCGGTGTGCCCTGACCCCATATGTACTTAATCATCAGAGACCTCAAAGACATAAAGTACGCTGTTGGGATCTGTATGGGAAGTGCTTGGAACAGGTACAATATCCTGGGCAAGAGATTTATTTTTATCACAGCAATGCGGCAAAGCCAAGACAAGTGAGGCAACTTCCATTCTTCCAGGTTTTTCTTGAAGTTGTTGAGCATCGGAGTGAAGTTGAGTCTGTATAGTTGGGTGAGGTCTCTGGATATCCATGTTCCCAGATATTTGATTACTCTGTCGGAACAGTAAAAGTGGAAGCTCTGGCGTAGTACATCGGCCCTGTCTGCCAGTAGATTGATATTCAGCAGGTTGGATTTTGTGAGGTTGATCTTGAAGTTAGAGATCCTTCCATAGAGTTCAAATTCTCATATAATGTTGGGAAGGGTTATCTCAGGTAGAGAGACGAAGAAGATCAGGTCGTCCGCGTAAGCGGCCACCTTATGCCTCGACTCCTCCTATATCTGGGTTTCTCCTAATCACCTGTAAAAATTGTTCCAGGGCTAAGACAAACAGCAGAGGTGATGGTGGGCAGCCTTGTCTGGTCCCGTTGCGGATGTGGAACGTGTCCGTGTAAGCTCCGCTAATGCATACCTTCGCCGATGGGTCACCATACAGTGCCGGGATCCACTTTGATCCACTGTGTTCTGCTACAGTCTCAGCTGTTGACTAAAGAGTGATGCCTGTTGATTGCAGAGTAGCATGTCTCTTTCGTCCTGTAAGGAACCATGGTCTTCCAATCTTCTGCTGCGTCGGGAAGGGAAGGTGAGAAGGAGGAAGGGGTAAAAGGAGGGGAAAGGGGGGATGGTGGACGGAAGAAGGAGGGAATTGGGTATGAGCAGCGAGGATGAGGTGGGGAAGAAGAGGGGGAGGACGTGGAAGGGTGGGGGTGGGAGGATGGGGGTATTGAGAGGGGAAGGTAGGTGGAGGAGGGGAGGGGGTAATAAGGAGGGGGAGAGTGGGCAGGAAGAGGTAAAAGGGAGAAGGCGATGAAGGGTAGGATAGATGGGGGTGGGTGAGCGAAGGGGAGGGAAGAGGAAGGGGGCTGAATGAGCTGGGGAGGGTATGGGTTGGGGGGAAGGATGCGGTGGGAATAGGTAGGAGGGATGGGGTCGGGAGGTAGTGAGGATGAGGAAGGGGGTAGGGTAATGAGGGGGGAGGAGAAAGGAAAGGGGGCTAGGAAGGGGGAGAAGAAAGGAGGGGGAAGGGTGAGGGAGGATAAAAAGGGGTGGGGGGGGGAGGACGATGAAGGGGTAAGGGGTGAGGAGGGGGAGGTTGAGGAAAGGGGAAAGGTGATGCTGGGGAAGGGGAGAGGGGGGGGGAGAAAATGAGGGGGGAGGGAGCAGGAGTGGGAGAAAAGAGTTAGAGAGGGTGGGGGTCGCACTTTCTCATGTACTTGTCATAGGCTTGTCAGGGCTGGTGTTCCAGGTGGCCATCGCGGTGGGTGAGGGCAGGCAGGTGAGGTATCACAGGGGGTTCCCAGTTAAGATGGAGCCCCAGCCGCTCGGGTGTTCACTTGGCGGTGTCCCCAAGTTCCCCCGTGCAGGGAAACAGGGTACACTACACAAAATACAAGGGGACACACACAACACAAGTGGAAAACACACAAATAAGCAGTGGTTCTGCCGATGGTGATGGACAGTGTTGGTCTTTGCCAGCTGTCCAGCACTGATCACTATGTGCAGGAGCTGCAGCATGAGAGGAAGATGTCTCTCGGATGCTGCCATCACATAGCACCACATAGTACAGGACACTCATTGAGTACTCTGCACTATATAAGGCGGTGTAGGGTTGGTATAGGGTTACTTATTGGAGTTCCTTTTCTTTAGTTGCTCTTAATGTGTAAAACTTATTATAAGTAAAACTATAAAAACATGTTTGTCTTTTTTCTCCATTTTTACATTTTATTCATACTTAATGTTGTGGAAGATATGCATAAAGGATATAAAAAGAAAGACATTTGTTTTTTTTAGAAAACATTATATAAAATGTGCACTAAAAGAAAACCCTTAAGTTACAGTGAAAAAAAAAACATATTGCATACATTTAAGTTTTGTTTTGATTCAGAAGTCGGACTATTGCCTTCATCCTTAAAGGACCACTCTAGGCACCCAGACCACTTCATAAAACACGAAAACAGAAATGAAAAGGGTGCGCCTAACTTACATAAAAATAATATTATGCATAAATAAAATAATAATAAAATAATAGTCCAAAGTCCTACAATAAGTCCGAAGTGGTAAGTTCCACAAAGTATGGAGGATGCTTGAGGATGATGTCAGTCTTTACGCCTATGCACTTGTAGTTCGGTGATGATATGTGAAGATAAAAGCAGGAAAACAAAAATCCCAATGGTACAGTATGTCAGCAAGGTGAAAGGGGATAAAATAGTGATAATGAAAATTACTCACAATTTTCAGAGCTAAAATACAGCTCTGATATTATATGCGTGAAGTGGAATGATCCCCACTCAAGGATATATAGGGTGACGCTGGTCAGCAAGTAGTGCAGGTGAAAAGTCCAGCGATGATCCGGCTCGGCCGATAATAAGAGAAAATAAAATATAGTGCTCTCTGTATGGCAGATAAAAATGCTAGAAGAAAATAAAAATATACTCACAGTATATAGAGCAGGCTGAACTGCTCGGTGTAAGCGTATGGGTGGTATAATCCCCACCTATGGATTCTTTGCGCTATTGCGTGGGTTATAAATTATAAGTAAGGTCAGGTTAGAAAAGGTAAAAAAAAAAAAGGATATTTAAAGGAATATGGCAAACAAGATATTTTGGTGCCAAAAATTCGTTTATTACAAATATAAAATATAAAATATAAAATGTATAATATCTAGACGCGTTTCGCCTAAAGAGGCTTCTTCAAGTAGATAATAGAAGCTAATGAAGTGGTCTGGGTGCCAGGTCCTTCTAGGGTTAACCCATTTTTTCATAAACATAGCAGTTTCAGAGAAACTGCTATGTTTGTGAATGGGTTAAGCCTTCCCCTATTTCCTCTAGTGGCTGTCTCACTGACAGCCGCTAGAGGCGCTTGCATGATTCTCACTGTGAAAATCACAGTGAGAGCACGCAAGCGTCCATAGGAAAGCATTATGAATGCTTTCCTATGTGACCGGCTGAATGCGCGCGCAGCTCTTGCCGCGCGTGCGCATTCAGCCGACGGGGAGGAGAAGGGGAGGATCGGAGGAGGAGAGCTCTCCGCCCACCGCTGGAAAAAGGTAAGTTTTTACCCCTTTCCAGAGCCGGGCGGGAGGGGGTCCCTGAGGGTGGGGGCACCCTCAGGGCACTCTAGTGCCAGGAAAACTAGTATGTTTTCCTGGCACTAGAGTGGTCCTTTAAGCGGTTAATGCCAGATTTACTGGAGGGGACAATGCATTTATTTTGTTTTTCTAATTAAAACAATCTGAACTGATATGACTTTAAATCCTCTATTTGTACTGAGCTCATTACCGAGAAGTGTTCCCTTGACAATCTAATCTGTGCAAAGCAGCAATGCTGTGACTTCTGTTTGTTATGGACAGCGTCTCTCCAAGTGTTACTGGTGCCCAGCACTGCAAACTGTGATTGTGGTACATCACTTATTGATTCTCCAACCACCTTAATTAAATATGCATCCTCTGGTCTACAGACCTACCTATATACAAGACAAATATAACTGTCAAAAGCAAAACTATGAATGGAAGAGTCCTCACCAAAGCTGGGGCAAATTTACTTCATTGTTATTATTATTATTATTATTATTATTATTGCCTTTTGTATAGTGCCAACAGATTCTGTAGCACTTTACATGAATTTTAATGGAACACTACCGCGTTCTATAGCTCTATAGTGTTATTGTAACTATTTAGGACGCTGTCTACTTCATGAGGGTTTAAAAGGACGTTTTTACTTATCTTTACACACTCGCTGTGCAGACTACACCGCGGGTGCCCAGCCTACCTTCCCCATATGAACAATGCTGTGATGCGCCAATTAAACAGCCTCTATGAGTGGCATTTGATTGAATAATCAAGTCCAACTTGGTTATTGAAGTGAAAGCACCTCTAATGGTTGCCACAAAGAGAGCCACTACAGGGTATATTTACCATTTAAATCATAGCATTACTATATGTACTAGAAGTCAATTTTACATTGCAGGGATAAAACTAAAAGGCCCATGCACCCAGACCACTTCATTAAGATAAAGTGAGATTGGTGGCTTTAACAGTCCTTTAACGGCAGATGAAAAAGAAGGAAGCTGTATATAAAATTACCGCAGCTTTTATTCCGGCATAGCACAGTATTATTTTAGGAAAAACAAAAACTTGATGAAAAATCAAGCATTTGTTTTTAAAACAATAGTTGGTTTGTAGAATGTTTTTTTTTTTTTTAATTCTTTATTTTTGTTTGTGTACGATAAAAGAACATTTGGTCTGTTAAGCCACAATAGCTGCAAGAGACCATTCAACAACGAGTAATAACATGGCATAAAGATTGTTGTGCACAATTTTTAAGTATAATACAGGTTTAAGACAAGGCACGTCATAGGGTGAAAACACATAAGAATTACTGATAGCTTGCTCGGCCTCAAAAACAGTCTATTGCAATGTGGTAGATTACAAGCAATGGGTATGCGTGCAGCGATTTGTGTAAGATAAAAATGTACAGGGAACATAAAATTTAACATGAGTTTTGTAGGCTGCCTGTCTATAGAGGGTAAGGTATAAGCTCTGCGTGTGTTGCAGAACCAAGGCAGCATACATAGGATTGATCTAAGTTATACATGGGTATGTTTGAGCTATCATTTGGTCATTTGATCTCGAGTGAGGCTATATAGGGACTGTGAGCTCCTGTAGGAGCAATCGGAAGGGGCTCACAAGGCCCAATGTATGTATACAGTCGAGGGTCATACAAGTTATGAAAAAAGAAAATGAAATAATGGAAAGAACATAAACAAAACAAAATTGGCCCCAATAGGCAATGTGAAACCACTAGAGGGACATAGATAACTTTGCGCCCTGGTGTCCGGAAAGGTAGTGTCGGGACGGAGGAGGTTTGGACCGCTGGTCCAGCATCAGAATGCTTGTGAGGAGGGTCTACATTTCACACATCATTATATCCCAACAATAAACGAGTATAGTGAATAAAAACATAATGAAATAGAACCATAGCTCAGGGTATGTAGTGTCCGTGGCAATTGGCAGTAAGAGCGGTGAGGTGTAGGCATATCGTCGCCACTTTGAGAGCATTGTCTGGTAGGCTTAGTTCAGTCATTAATTGTCAGTTTTGGCAGTAACTGTCCTGCAACTGTAGGCTGTCGTCTCTCCGTCTCGATGTGTATTCATGTCGGGACCGTGTGAGAGGCGGTCTCCTGTGTTCTCCGTGGTACGAAGACTGTGGTATTCGCCGGGTCCCAGTTATGCTGAGCATTCGTCAGTTGGTGCACGGCTTTGAGGATTGAGTCGGGCAGGAGGCCCAGATTCCCTAGGATTGCCGCTGCGTCCTCCAGCTTATGAACTGGGTAAGCGTTCCCCTCGTGGGTGATCAGCAGGGTTTGGGCTGCCCGCCACCGGTAGGTGATGGTGTGTGAGCAAAGCAGCATTGTGAGAGGCTGCAGAGATCTCCGCCACTTTAGCGTTTCCCCGAATAAGTCCGCATAAAAAGTGAGGGAAGAGGTTTCAAAAGTATAAGGTGAGTGTCCTCGTAGGGCAGTCATGACCGCCGCTTTTTCCTGTTTGGACTGGAAGCAGACTATTAGATCCCTGGGAGCTTCGTTAGGAGCTCTCTGTGTTTTGGGAATTCTGAATAGGCTCTCAAGAGTTATCAGTTTTGCCTGTTTTGGGGGGTAGTATTGAGCACAGGAGGCGTCTCACAAAGTGCGGTAATTCTGTGTCTGGCACCGTCTCCACTACCCCACTGATCTTGAGGTTCGTGGATCGCCTTGCGTCCTCCATGGACGTGACTTTTCTTTCCTGAGCGGTATGGTGTGCCCTCAGGGACTGCAGCTCTGATTCCAGGCGAGTTGCCTGTTGTTTGGCATTGTGGGAGTCTGTTTCCAGAGCTCCCATGCGGCCTGTCAGGCCTTGAAGGTCGGCGCGGAGTGCTGCCACGTCCGCTTGTATGTCTCGCCGAAGGCCCGCCAGCAGCTCTTGCATGTCGGCTTTGGTTACTGGCGATGAGCCATTTTTAATCGGGGGTGGTGCTGGGGTCACTTTTGGTCGTGGAGGGTCCGGTAGTAGGTGGTCACCGGACTCCAGGGTGTGATCATCTAAGAAGTCGGAGCTGTTGTCGGGGTAAGACGCCATCTTGGCTTGTGAGGTTCCATGTGCCTGCCGCCATAAGTCTCCAATATTCATGCTCATGTTGGGTTTTTCCGCCTTTTGCTTCTTGGTTTTGCGTCCCATAATGTTGTGTGTGATCGGGGGTCCCGTAGTTTTGCTTTTTGTGAGAATTTGCCGAGTTTAGTGCTTATTTCAGGCCGAGTTTGCCGGAGCTCAGAGGAGATGCGACCGTTCAGGTTGGATGCTAGGCTCCGCCCCAATCGGTTTGTAGAATGTTTTGATAACATTTTATCTGAATAGAGACAATTCATTGCTTGTATGTCAGCACTAAGGTACGAAATGGCAACTAATGTCTGAAGCTACTCCAACACCTGATCACACAATGTGCTCATCAGCAGGAAACTCTTCAAAATCATTCTCCAAGTCAACCACCAATATTTACCTGGGATATTTTTAGTATAATGGATTTAAATAGATGAAGGAGACGTGTGTTTCCATTGTAAAACAGAACAATGATGAAAGCCAAGTCAGTCAGTATCTGCCTGTCCTTCGTCTGGATAAAGGATTTTTGCCAGATTACTCTGACGTTTACTCACAAAATAAAAAATTAGGGCAAAAAATATATGTCACTTTGTCTACTACAAAACTCCTTATCTAATAAACAACAAAACCAAAAATTGTGGAGAACTGACGGCAGCATTTAACCCCTTAAGGACCAAACTTCTGGAATAAAAGGGAATCATGACATGTCACACATGTCATGTGTCCTTAAGGGGTTAAAGGATCACTAAGGGTACTATAACCATTTCATCTCATTGAGTTATCGATTCTTCAAATACAGGGTGGGCCAAAATTCAGAGGTAGAGTTTGAGGAATCAATACAATTTTTTGAACCAATTTCACTAATATTACAATGAATGCGTATTGTATGGATATTTGTTTGACTAAGTAAGTAAAAGGTCATCTTTTAAATGAGCTTCTTTTGCTGTATCGCAAAAACTTTCAAATTGCATTGTTCATTAGTTCAGTGGTGGATCCAGAGCCTGATCTCGGGCGGGGCACTTGTAGATTATTTAAAGAAATAATTCAGACACAATAACCACCACAGCTCAGTGTAGTGGTTATGGGGTTAATAGTGCCAGGAACCCCTCCCAGAGGAAGTAATCAAACCGTTTAAGAACAGTTTGACAACTTACCTGAGGTCTGCTGAGAAATGGGGCTGTAGTAGGGCAAAGGACCAGTGGTGTGTATGAGTGGTACAATGTGTAAGGGGTGCAGTGTGTGTGTGTGTGGGGGGGACAGTGTGTGAGCAGTGTGTGTTTGAAGGTTGCAGTGTGTGAGTGAGGGTGGCAGTGTATGTCAGGGGTGCAGTGTGTGTGTTTTAGGGGGGCAGTGTATGTGTGGGTCAGTATGTGTGTGTGACAGTTGCAGTGTGTGTGAGGATTGCAGTGTATGTGTGAGTGTGGGGCAATGTGTGTGTATGGGGAGGCAGTGTATGTGTAGGGCAATGTGTGTATGGGTGCAGTATGTGAGTGTGGGGGCAGTGTGTGTGTGTGTGGAGGGCAATGTATGTATGTGGGGCAGTGTGTGTGTATGGGGGGCAGTGTATGAGTGTGTGTGTGTGGGATTATAAAAAAAAACACTACCCTTCTTATCACACACACACACACATACATACACTGCCCCATACATATTGATTAAATTAAAGTAAAAACAACAACACATATTATTAAAAAAAATCCCCCATACCCTTCTAATATGTGTTGTTGTTTTTTATTTTAATTAAAACAAATATACATTATGTCCCCCCTTCCTTCTTACCTATACTGAGGGAGGGAGGGGCATTTCTCGATACCTGGTGGTCCATGGGGAATCCCTGGTGGTCCCAGTGGTGAGAGTGAACACAAGCCCGCAACTCCAGGGCTAGAGTTCGCTCTCGCGAGATCTGGAGCATTGCCGTGGTAACCGCAGCAACGCTCCGTGCTCGCGAGAGAAGGACCCCGGAGGAGGTGCAGGATGAGCTCTCGGGTCGTCTCTCCCTCCCCTAGCATAGTGCCTGCAGACCAGGGAGGGAGATCTCTGATTTTCTCGAGGGGGCAATTTCCCCATTCCCCCTCCCCTGGATCCGCCACTGCGTTAGTTATTGTTTGAGGCTCTAGCACTCAAATTTCTGCACAGATATTCTCCTTGAGTGAGTGAACGCGGTTTGTTTTTGTATACCCACTCCTTCAGATATCCCCACAGGAACTGATTGGGAGCTGAAAGGTTGGGTCATTTAATCTGGGAATTTCTTGAACTTATCTAATTGCTGAACAGTTGTTTCAGTTTTGAAAACAAAATTCCACTATTTTTTACTTGTTGCTCTTTCATGGAATTACCCATGAAGAATCTCCCAAGACGCAGTTATAATATGTATATGCAAAAAAAAAAAAAAAAAAAAAACTACTAACAAATACTACTCTGAATTGTGGCCCACCCTGTACAATTGCCTTACTGTGTTATACAGATTCATGTACTAGCATTGTCTGATTGTCTCTCCTATTAAACTCAGCTGGCCATCAAACCTAAAACATGTTTTGACCATGTTAACTCCTAGCAGCATATAACAAAAGATGGAAAAAATGATTTTATACACACACACATACTATGAGTAACTTTAGCTTTTTTACCATGATTGTATTATTATATTACATTTGTAAATCAATGGAGAAAGAGCAATGAAGATCTTTGGAGAAGACAATTGAACATGACCTTATCCAAAGTGCACATCAAGTTATTTTGCATAGAGTTCACTGTTTAGTATGCCTTTGAACATGGCCATGTTGTCAGTAAACACACGTTGAACAGTAAAAGAACATTTCATTTGGTTTTGTTCACAAATGTATCTAACTTCACATGTTAGGCAGTATTAGAGGCTATTGTTATAGAAACAACAGAAACGTCTAATGTTTACATTATCGTTTGTAAAGGTATGCCGAACACAGATAGGGACATTCACACTTTGCAAGTTTGATTGAGCAATGGCCTCGGGCACCAAAAACTATCTTGATACCAAACAAGGTTGAGCATAACTGCACACATTGTTCATGTTACGTACTGATGTTATGGTGATATCAAAAGCAATGTGTAAGTTAATGTTGATGAATTCAATATTGGTAAGGTCTAACGTTATTGTTTTTCATTAACACACTAGGACTATTTAGAGATGTGATAATAGCGAAGTGTATAATATAGAGATAAGAAATAAAAGGTAAGGGCTGCGCCTGATAAAAACTAAATAAATAGTCCAAATAAAATAAATGTATAAAAAGAGAAAGTCTTATCTAAAGACGTCTGTTGGAGTCGTATAATACGGTAGTATTCAATCCGGAACAATTTTCCTTATTGTGTTCTTCCTTATGAATCAGTTCATATGCAAAAGACAAGAAAAATACATAGGAAGCCAAATAGTGTAGTATGTTTGATGGTAGGTGAGATAAAAATGTAGAAATCTTGAATGCAAACTCACATTTAAAAGAGCTAGAACCCGCTCTGGTGTGAAAGGCGTACAGCGGTTTGATCCCCGCTTATGGGATATGAGGTAAATATCCTGCGTCTGTGGTGTGTTTCCTCCGTCTGTAATATGATAAACACTCGGGTAGAGAGAAACAGCCAATAGTGTACACTGGGTAAAAACTATTGAATAAAATAATAAAATAAAATGGGTACTCACAAGATGGGAGCAGATCAACTGCTCCTTGTTGATAGCGCTGGTGGTATAATCCCCACCTAGGATTACTTGGAGTCCGATGTAGTAAGAAAATGCCAGGTAAAAAGTGGATAAATGTATATTAAAAGATAAATAGTACAATTAAAAGTAACAGAATATACTTTAATATATAAAATACACAAATTTTATAACCATAAACGCGTTTCGCCAGTACGGCGTTATCAATATGGGGAAAAGCTTTTTGCATATGAGCTGATTCATAAGGAAGAACACAATAAGGAAAATTGTTCCGGATTGAATATTACCGTATTATACGACTCCAACAGACGTCTTTAGATAAGACTTTCTCTTTTTATACATTTATTTTATTTGGACTATTTATTTAGTTTTTATCAGGTGCAGTCCTTACCTTTATTTCTTCTCTCTGTGTCATTTCTAAGGGTCTTTGAGGGTTTCCCTTATAGGGTTGCTGCCATACTGTGTTATCTAGCGCTTACTCGTTGTTTTGTTTGAAGTGTATAATATGTATGTGTCATAATAAAAGGTGTGTTTTTTTGGGTTTTTTTAATCTTTGTAACAGGTTTGGCTACATAAAAGGAAAATAATGCTACAGTTACTATAAAGTCTTCTGAAAGAAGTATATAATTTACTGGATTCAAATAATTAAGTGAATACTCTATTAAACATATTCATTTTTAATGTTGGAGTGTTCATTTTCTGTTTTAGATTTAGAGCTGCCCCTGTTTCATTAAAAAAATAAATAAAATTCAGCCCCAGATTTCCATGTTTCCTTGAAACAGCTTGATCCACGCTTGCCGAGATCACCACTTGTGATGATTTCCACTCCAATCAAATGCTTCTCAGAAAGAAGTAATGGTGACCTACAGCACATGAAAGACAACCACAGCGTTCCACCTGTCAGATGTTTCTTCCACAGAAGCATTTGTATCAATGATGTTTCTTTCACAGAAGCATTTGTATCTAAATGAGGAGCATTGCCTTCTGCTTTGAATGAGCGTTCAAAGCAAAAGAGGTAGAAAACTCTCTCATCTGTCAGTCAGACCAATGAGACTAAGGACTCTCATAAAAGTGCTAATTTCTTTTTTCAGAGAAACTTCTATGTTTATATTAGGGGTAATGCAGCCTCTAGTGGCTGTCTCATTGACAGCCGCTAGAGGCGCTTGAGTGCTTCTCACTGTGAAAATCACAGTGAAAAGACGCCAGCGTCCATAGGAAATCATTGTAAATGTTTTCCTATGAGACTGTCTGAATGCGCGCACGGCTCTTGCCGCGCATGCGCGTTCAGCCGAGGAGGCGGAGAGGAAGAGGAGAGCTCCCCGCCCGGCGCTGGAAAAAGAAGTAAGTTTAACCCCTTCCTCTCCCTCCAGCCCGGCGGGAGTGGGACCCTGAGTGTGGGGGCACCCTCAGGGCACTATAGTGCCAGGAAAACGAGTATGTTTTCCTGGAACTATAGTGGTCCTTTAAGGACTGATGTTATTAGAGTTAAAGTTACCTGTTGATATTCTTTGAAAATTGTTACATTCCCTTTCTTAAAAATGTTATGAAGATATCTACATCTACACAGTTGTAATAATAAATTATCCAACCCCCTTTGAAAATCAGGTTTATTGTAATCATTTACAGACTTTAAGCTGTTTGCAATGAACAAATCAAACAAAAAACTATTGAAATAGCTCAACACAACAAATACTTCAAATGGTTTCCACAAAATCAACTTAAAATGCAACTTATAATGACTTTTCCAATCTCAAAATGATTTAACCCCCTGAATAGAATCCCCCACAACAGCACAAATATGCCAAATAGGTATTGTCTCAAGCACACCTTATACTACTAATCAAGGCTCCATTAGTTGTACCAGGTGTGCTTGAGTTTTAACACTTGAAATACCTGAAATGGCTTAGGGTTTGTTGAGTGTCATGTTTGACTGCATGTATAAAATATGGCTAAGTCAAAAGAATGGTTCACAAATTAAGAGAAGAGATCATAACCCTTCACAAACAAGTAACAGAATACAAATAAGATAGAGAAGGCACTGATTGTTTCTAGAGCCCCCTGTTGGAAGCATAGTTTGCAGTGCAAACTGGAAGGAACAATGGTTACACTACCTGGACGTTGCAGAAAAAGAAAGCCATCAATGACTACAACCAGATTTCTGAGAAGGCAGGTTGTAAAAAACCCTTGCATGACCACTAAAGACCTGCAGCAAGACTTGGTGACAACAAACACTGAGCTTTCAGTAAGTACAGTAAGGCACGTACTGAACGCAGAAAGTTTCCATGCCAGAAATTCTACCAAGGCTTTGTTGCAGAAGAATTGCTGGAAAATTCTACATATAGTGGTGATCACAGTCACCTAACTTGAACCCCATAGAAATCTCAGAAAAATGTGAAGAAGGCGGTTGTAGCATGCAAACCCAGGAATATTACTGAACTGGAGGCCATTGCTAATGAGCAATGGGCTAAAATTCCTCAGGAACGCTGCCAGAAGCTGGTGTCTGGCTATGCATTTCATTTGCAGCAGGTCATAACAGCAAATGGGTTCTCAACTAAGTACTAAAGATGCTTGCCATGAAGGGGTTAAATAATTTTGAGACTGGAGAAGTCATTATAAGTTGCATTAATTATCAGCAAGTTGCATTTGGATTTGTCCATTTAATTTGGATAGTAAGTTTACTTTAACTCCTTGGAGGTTCTTTTGGTGTGTCAGATTTCGAAAAAGTGCGGAGGCAAAATAAATCAATAAACTGTAGCAAACTTATTCTGACATTTTGGACTTTGTCGTGACTTTATGTTCATTTTACCTACTCTTTTTCCTAATACATTAACACATGACTAGTTAGAACATGTATAACCTTATAACATGTGATTCCTGGAGTGAATCTGTAAATCAAGGTATTTAGGTTAAAGTGAATTTGTCATTAAAAATGCTTTTTGCACCAAAGTATTATAACTAAATAAAATGACAAGTCACTGACCTAACATGATACAGTAAATGATAGGCTACGTAATAAAATACATTTATACATATTTATTGAATTAATTAACAGGTTCCTTTTCTCATCTATAATAGACAAATAATAAAATAAAATTTAAAACTGGAAAAGCAAAGATTAAAATATATTTTAGCAGGGCTTAACTTCAGAACGGAGCGGTCGCCATTTCCCGCAGCTCCCGAGACAAACAGCTAAATTCCTCAAGAATCTCGGGTATAACTGATCACCCGACTACCACTACTCGCATGCTTACCCAAGGGCAACACTCGAAACCTGTACATGCCATTCTTGCAGCAATCCAGGCTGAAACAGTGAATAAAATAAACTTGAAACCTACCATCTCCCCCGAGGCCTTGGACTCGGGGAGTGGTGGAATCTGTTCCAGACACTGGACACGAGGGTCAGGACAACTAACGCCACTACACCAGGATTAATACCTGAAAAGGGTAGGAGATCACAGAGACCACCGCCAGGTACGCCATGCTACTACCAAGATATTGAGTCCATGCTTCAGTGACAAGCCAAAAGCAAGATGGCAGCCCCCGAGGCATGTACAGCTACTACTGCACTTGAGGCCCACACACAGGAGGAAGATCGGTCCCATGCTGAGCAGCAGGGCTATGAGCAAGCAGCTCCAAACTGCCCAGGAGTCTCAAACCTGGCAACTAAGCAAACCATTAAGGCACTCTTGGCTGACTTTCGACAGACCTTAGCAGCAGATATAGCAATGATCCAGACAGATTTGCAGATGGTGACTGACAGGGTCCGTGCCACTGAAGAAGACATCATGGACATGAAACAGGCAATGTCCACCATGAGAGACTAGCTTCAAGAAGTGCAGAAAGCCCAACAAGCATTCTCCATACAACTTACCACAATGGATGAACGCTCCAGACGCAATAACCTGAAAATCACAGGGGTACATAAAGCTATTACAATGGAGGAACTGCCACACTATCTGAGATGCCTAGTGGTCTCGCTTCTACACCAAAAAGGTTGTGATCGACGGTATGCTCTACCTTCCGAAATTATCGACATCTTAATCCACTGTACATTCATACAAGAAAAAAGGAATCAACCTGTTTATGCTATGCAATGATATTGTTGTACCAATGTTATGGAATAATTTTATCCGCAACTACTGCATACCCGATTCCTTTTCCTTTCTGTATTATGCATTAAAACCTCAATAAAATTTTAAATCAATTTCACTCAAATTTGTCCTGAACATTCACTTGGAAAGACAGAACAATACATTTTCCCCTGTCAGCAGTTTGTGATACCATTTCAGAGGAGAGGGCAGGAAGGTGCAGAGGCAAAGAGAAGGTGTAGCAGTGACACAATAGTAACATGTAGCCCTGCCAGCCAGACAACCAGACCCACAGAAGCACTGTCATATTAGCACAAAAGGTCTTTGTCACACTGTGTGTACATCACAAGCTAAACTACAAAATATAAACCTGGGATGGGAGGGCAAGGCTTACAAATTGAATTCTTACATGCCTCAGGTAAACTGGGAGGTAGTAATAATATGTATATGCTCCCCATCTCTACTACAAATGTCAGAGAGCTAGAAATTCCTAAGCAGGAACTTCCTTTAGTTCATTGGTTGATCACTCTAATCCAACAAGCTAAGCCCAGCATCTAAGGACTGGGAAACACTAGTCTAAAATTTCCATTTGACTTTTCTGACATTTTGGACTTTGTCGTTACTTTATGTTCTTTTTCCTTATACATTAACACATGACTAGTTAGAACATGTATCACCTTACAACATGTGATTCCTGGAGTGAATCTGTAAATCAAGGTATTTAGGCAAAAGTGAAATTGTCTGTCCCCTTTTTCTGCTGTATATAGGGGGATAGGTGCAGTAGGGTGCATTTGGGGGCATATAGACTCGTTACTGTCCCAACACCAGTTTTCTCAATGCACCCCCCTGCTATATATGCATTAATGCAACTAGTTTGTGGTATGATTGAATGGTGAATGTAGTTAGGTGGGTGGTTGAATGATAAGTGCTGTGAGAGGGTGTGTGTATAAATGTGTGGAGTGTGCTTGTGGTGTTGTAATTGTGGGGAGAAGCTGCTTGTGATGTTACAGGTTTGTTGTGGGGTTGTTAGTTGGTAGGTCTGTTTGTGGTGTAGTATATGTGTGTGCATGTAAATGGGGCAGTATGTAGATAGGGGCTGTAATGTGTATTGTTGAGAAAAGGGGGCATTGAGTGTGTTTGGTGAATAATGGCAGAAGGGTATATATGGGGATAAGGGCAGTAGAGTGCTTTTGGGGGAATATAGACTATAGTGTGCAGAGTGTATGTGGGGATATTGTGTATGTGTAAAGGGGTAATAATAGGTTGTAGTGTATAAGTGCAGTGGATAGGGGATTTAGTGACCATTTGGAGATGGTAGGGGCTGTTGTGTATATGTTCAGGGGGAGAAAGGTGCTGTAGTGTGGGGATATGGGCTATAGTGCGGCGGGGTAGTGGCTGTAGTGAGGGATTAGAGAAAATAGTACATGGGATATAGAATATTGTTTGAGGATATGGGCTATAATAGGAGGGAGTGTTTCTGGGGATTGGGGCTGTAGTGGCATGGGGCGAATATGGTGGGGGCTAGTGGCTTTAGTGAGAGGACAGGGGCTGAAGTGCACAGAAAGAGGCTGTAGTTGGGGGATAGAAGCTACAGTGGAGATCTAGTGGCTACCATCAGTGGTGGATAGTGGCTACAGTGGATAGGCTATTTTGTTTAGATTAAAATTTTCGCAGGATTCTCTTATCAAAGTAAAGTTTTACTCTGCTTACTAAATAGCCATTTTTCCATAGACATCAATGAAGGAATTGCTATTCAGTAAATAAAGTAATCCCCTTCTCTGTTAATGTCCAATGTTTGAATCAGTGAACATAACCAACAAGGTTATTCATTAGAGTGAGGATTCAAGGTGGCTTCAAAGTGAATTTGAAATTTATAAAAACTGGAAAAATTCTCTAAGTCAGCTATGCTTTCCAGCTTCTCTGAACTTAAATTAGAAATCCACTTTAGTAAATAACCCTGTAAGAGTATAGATCACTTACCTATGTACCTTGTAGCTATTAGGAAGGTGAAATCCCGCCATTCTATCACTTGTCTTTTATCTTCAAAGTCAGTAAAATAGCCAGACGGACTCCCCATCATTTCAAAACCTTCAAATTATAATGACATTTTAGGTTATAGTACTTAAATGCACCAGCAAGCGGGTCAAATACATTATTAAAAAAATAAAACAAGCAAAGCAAATTAACATTTAGCCATCTGCGTTTAAAAACTTTAGATTTTTTATTTTTTTTGTAAAGGAACAAATATCAGTTACTCAGATGAGAACAAAAAATGCTATTTTTACCAGGAACATTATTATGTTTTTTTTTTTTTTTTAAATATCTCTGTACAACAGGCTATATTGATCATGGCATTACTGGAGTAACTGTGCAAGGAATGATGAACAATCAGTAAACATATACTCTTTGTAGATGACTGTTTATGATCGCTCTACATAACTGTATGATACGTTTATTACATCACATTCATTGTACACAAATCAATTTCATTCTGGCAAGAACTGCACTCTTTACTGAAGAATTATAACAATTTCAACTATATATAGCAACTGAACTGACATTTATCATATTAAAATACAAAACAAGACCAAAGCTCGAGTATTTTAGAAATGTCTGCAGAAACCCAAGATGGTGTTATATTCTCAGGTTAAAGGGAAACTATTCTGCCAAAAACAATATATTTTTTTTTTTAGTTGTTGTTTTTTTTTTAAGCCAGTCCATGGCATCATTATGACCACTCTCCCCTTCCACCCCTCCATTTACTTCTAAATATTTCAATTGAATCACCCTTTTCTTACTTTTTCTTAACCGCAGAGACACAGTCCTTGTAGCAGCCCATTCTGCCTCCTATTTTGTCAGCATGCCTACAGCCTTCTTGCCAACATCTTGTCCAATCAAATGCTTCTCTTAGACAAGACTTTTCGATTAAAAGCACATGTATGGCAAGTGGTGCACTTTCGCAACCAAATGCCTTTCTATAGAAGCAGTGAATCCTGCGACTCAACAGCTGCACATACTGTGCTCATGCCTGAGCAGCGAGCTGAGTGACATCTTTATTCACAGCTCAATTACTGCCCATTTCCCACCTACCATTTTTGAAATCCATCCCTCTTTCCTGGTTCTTGTTCATCCATAATCCATCCCCTCAACTCAACATTCCATTATTCTACTCTTTTCGCTATTATACCTCACCCATCCCTTAAATTATGTCTACGATCACTTACTTTTACAATTCTTATCTAAGACTGTTCTACTTGTGCTCTTCCTGAGTTGCATTTAATCTTTATTTTGGAAAGCTACTACTGATTCAAAGTCTCCTTCACATCCCTCCAGCCCAGTCTCTCAGTACTCCGCAAACTCCTGAGAAGCCACAGTAAATAGCCAAATCCAACAGACTATCTCCTCATAGGTCCCATTCACTACTCATGTCTGTCTAATCTCATTACATCCATTCTTTCTTTACATATTGTCACTAGCCTACCTTTTACCCTGACACCTTGTTCTCCACTTCTGCTGTGTAATGTGCTAATTGTTGAATGTATCATTATTAATCTATATTAATCTATATTAAGCACACTGGATACCATATCATAAACATGTCATTTGGATTACAGGAACTTAATGAAAGCATACTCTGACCTGGTATCAATCCATTCTTCAGAAGAAGATCAATAAATGAATCAAGTTTTGAGAAGTCATACTGAGGTTTTCCATTAGAAACTCTAAGGAATAAAATAAGACGATTCATCAGACACATTAAAATGGAAATTTTTTAAAGTCAGGGTTTAAAGAGACAATATAGTCACCAGAACAACTACAGCTTATTGAATATGTTCTGGTGAGTAGAATCATTACCGTCAGGCTTTTTGCTGTAAACACTGTCTTTTCAGAGAAAATGCAGTGTTTACATTACAGCCTAGTGATACCTTCACTGGCCACTCCTCAGATAGCTGTTAGAGATCCTTCCTGGGTCATTGCTGCCTAAAATGCAACCAAACATTCAGTGTCTCCACCCTCTGCATGCAGACACTGAACTTTCCTCATAGAGATTCATTGATTCAATTCATCTCTATGAGGAGATGTTGATTGGCCAGGGCTGTGTTGGAATCATGCTGGCTCTGCCCCTGATCTGCCTCCTTGTCAGTCTCAGTCAATCCTATGGTGAAGCATTGTGATTGGATCAGGCTACCACTTCTGATGATGTCAGCAGGCAGTGGGCAGGTCTAAAGGAAACAGGGACAAAATAAGCAGCTGCAGACTTGAATACAAGTAAGATTTTACTATATTTAGGGAGGCATGAGGGGACCAGGGTGGCTAGATGGTGGTTTTAACCATATAGGGTCAGGAATACATGTTTGTGTTCCTGACCCTATAGTGCTCCTTTAATGTTAAAAGATTTAGCAATTATATGTACAGATCTCTTTAAAATATAAATAAAATGCTAAAATGCATAATTCAAAAGGAATTAAATCAATACATCCCGTAAGTAGAAGAAGTCCAGATACTTTAAGTATAGAGTAGGGGAAAGGAAGATGGTCAGGATATTCACTCACCACCACATTTTCGTGCATTATATTTAAATGGCAACACTGATCCTTCATCTTTGTGTTTGGGTAAAAGATGAAGGATCAGTGTTGCCATTTAAATTTAGGAGGAGAGATAAAAGTGTCATGGCAGCGGGATATAGGCAGAACAATATCAGATAGGGACTGGGAGAGAGCCTACATGGCCCACAAGGGGCTCACAGCATGCGCCACACACCTGGAACTACAGCGCAAAATCTTATACCGCTGGTATCTAGTACCGGACAAATTGCACAAAATATGGCCAACAACCAGCAATAAATGCTGGAGGTGTGTGGGGTAGGTGGGTACAATGATACATGTCTGGTGGACATGTACCACACTCAGACCATTTTGGGAAGCTGTAGCAAATCTAATACAGAAGATACTGCCCACCCCAAAGATAGATGACCCACAGGTATGTCTCCTGTTCATCTTACCAGAAAAACTACCAAAACAAGTCAAGCTGGTAGTATACCACACATTAATTTCAGCTAATCTAGTGATATCCAGACATTGAAAAAAAGCGGTGCCCCCGCCTATAGAGGATCTTATACAGCAGGTAGACCGAAACTGGGCATATGAAAGAATGGCTAACACGCAATTTGGAACACGTAAAGGAGTACTGGAGGCACATGACCTGTGGGTAAAACATATTACAAGTCCACCCACCACACCCCCAACCATAATCACTCAAGCGTGATATAATGGCCCTCAAATAATAGGTTAAGATGTACCACGAGGAGTGCCAACAAACAAAAACACAGCACTCAAGCAATGTATATCTAACCCAAGGTACGCCACCCAGAAGTAGCCATTTTACGACTTGGTTCCTGAAAAAAAAATGCCTAGTGGCAGGTGGGAACCGCAATGCTTGACAAGGGTAGACCACAGAGCCAGATGCATGCATAAGTGCCCACACCCCTTGAACGCTGTAGGAGGGACCTGCAAATGGGGGGAGGACAAGGGGAGAGGGATGTGTAGACCCAAGGCTCCCCTCAAAACACCCTGGAACCCACACAGCCAACACTCCGAGCCTGCATACAAAGAAGCCCCACAGAGACAACTGGGCATAAACAAGAAACATTACACAACCTAGCACCATAATCACGATCAGGACCAACAAGAAGTGAACTGGTTAATAACACAATCTGTACCTGTAACTGTAAAACTCATGTAAAATATCAAAATATTAATGACTCTCTGGAACCAGGGAAATCCATGTCGTATATGTATGTATATGTTTACATATAGCTAATGTCTGTGTATTCAGCCTGCAATATACCCCCACCCTCCTTTTCCTCGTTCTGTATCCCCATGTTTTGACTTAAGACTTATGACAAAATAAAAAAACTGTCAATAAAAAAAAAAAAACAATTTAGGGACAGGAAGGATGTCAACATGCTAACCACCATCCATGACGAACGCATGTCAGACGTCTTTGTCTGAGGCAGAGTAGAGTCCAAACCGGTTTGCATCAGGGCGTATAATAAGTACATGGGGGGTTTTGATTTGGCTGATCAGCTGATGCAGCCATATCTTTTTTTACGAAAAACCAGAGCATGGTATAAAAAGCTGGCTATCTATCTGATGCAAATAGCAACCCATAACTCATTTTTGCTTTTTAAAAAAAATAATCCAGGGAAAACCACCTTTCTCCAATTTCAGTTGAAAATAATTTCTTTAACAATTTATGGAGATGGATAAGTTCCAACAATGGTGCAAGCTGAGTCCAGGCATTTTATTTTTAAGTTAACGCCAACTGCTAGAAAAAAAACAACCCAGAAACATTGCCGGGTCTGTTTTAAAAACGGGAAAAGTACAGACACCCCTTTTCACTGTCCTGATTGCCCTTCAAAACCAGGACTCTGTGTAGGAACATGTTTCAAGCTGTACCACACAGAACAGTTGTAAGAAGTGTTCCTGAAGTTTTATTTTATTTTTTGTTTCTTTGGAAAGCAGCCATTTTTTGTTAGTCAGTTTCCTTCCCCCAAATCTGCAGTTAGATTCTATTTGCAGGAGTCAGTTTAAAGATTGCTGCTAAATGCACATTTGCTACCTGCACATTGGCCTAACAAGTTTTCTGGCAGTAACACATAACCAGCTGGCCAAAACCAGATGACGTGTGCATAAAAACCAGAATTTAAAAATTACCACTACACTTTCTCTGTTTTGGGGGTTGGGGGAGGGGGCAAAACGGTTGGGGGAAAGAAGTCAAAACACCCCATCTTCTATAACCTTTGATGTCTACTTTATAAAAATATATATTATATATACTTTCATGATGGTAACATTAACTGGGGGGTGCAAAAAAATGTCAAACTGAAGATACACCAAGCATACCTATATATCAAGTTGAAAAACTGACATGTACAAGTTCTGATTGTTGCCTTTTGGCCCCCAAATTACCCAGCAACCCTATACATGGGGTGTATCCCAGTACTCGGGGGATGTTGCTGAACATATTGGGGTGTTGTTTGGCAGTGACACATAACAGGATCTGTTAATTCATGCCTAAAGTACAATGTGTGTGACAAAGAAACAAAAAAAAGATTACTACCCAAAAGTTTGATAAAGGCTGGTGGTAGAATTCAGTGCATGAAAAGTGTTAAAATACCACCATTTAAAATACCCTGGGTTGTCTACTTTTCAAAAATATATGGTTTGATGGGGGTAAAATACATTGGCTCAAATGGGACATGGGCGAAGGTTGATTACATGTCAAAATTCCAAGTTGGGAAACTGATAAGCGCACCTGCCAAATGTAGCCTTTTAGCCCCCAAAGAACCCGACAGGCCTATGCATGTGTGGTATCACTGTACTCAGGAGATCTTGCTGAACACATATTGGGGTATTGTTTGGCAGTGACACATACCAGGATCTGTTAATTCATGCCTAAAGTACAATGTGTGTGAAAAAAACTGAAAAAAAAATTACTACCTCAATGTTTGACAAAGCCTGGTGGTAGAATTAGTGCATGGAAAGTGTTAAAATACCACCATGTGAAATACCCTAGGGTGTCTACTTTTCAAAAATATATGGTTTGATATGGGTAAAATACATTGGCCGGCTTCAAAAATGTCCCAAATAGGACATGCGTGCAGATTGACTACATGTCAAAATTCCAAGCTGGGCAACTGATATGCGCACCTGCCAAATGTGGCCTTTTAGCCCCCCAACAACCCGACACACCTATACATGGGGGGTATCCCTGTACTCGGGAGATGTTGCTGAACACATATTGGGATGTTGTTTGGCAGTGACACCTAACAGAATCTGTGAATTTATACCTGAATTGCAATGTATATGAAAAAAATTAAAGAAAAATAAACTACCTATGCAAAGTTTGGCAAAGGTTTGTGGTAAAATGGCTGCATAGAAAGTATCAAAATATTCTAAGATGAATACCCTGGGTTATCTAGTTTAAGAAAAATCTATACATGTGGGGTGTTTTTTTTTTTGGAGATTTATGACATAACAGTGTTACAATGTCACTATTGATACTTTTGAAAACTTGTATTTGCAAATAAAAGCAAAAAAACACAAACATTGGGTGTTTTTAAACTCAGGACAAAATGTAGCAGTTTGTTTCATTTGATTTTGTAGATCAGCAAAAGATTTTTTAAGTAGAAGTCAAAAAAACTTTTTTTTTTTCACCACATTTTATTATTATTTTTAAATTAAATTATATGACATGATAAAAATAATAGTATGTAAATAGTGATGTCCCGAATGGTTCACCGGTGAATAGTTCCTGGCGAACATAGCATGTTCGCGTCCACCACCGCGGGCGAGCACATGCGATGTTCGGTCCGCCCCCTATTCTTTATCATTGAGTAAACTTTGACCCTGTACCTCACAGTCAGCAGACACATTCCAGCCAATCAGCAGCACACCCTCCCTAGCAGACCCTCCCACCTACTGGACAGCATCCATTTTAGATTCATTCGGAAGCTGCAACCATTTTATTTAATTTTTTTCAATTTATTATTTTTTTTTTTATTTTTTTTCAGTGCATATAAATGTTACAAGCAGATACTCCCCCCAGACACCCAGTATTACTGCAGATACTCACCACAGACACCCTGTGTTACTGCAGATACTCCCTCCAAACACTCTGTGTTACTGCAGATACCCCCTCGAGACACTCTGTGTTACTGCAGATACTCCCTCCAGACACTCTGCGTTAATGCACATACTCCCTCCAGACACCCTGTGTTACTGCAAATACTCCCTCCAGACACTCTGTGTTACTGCAGATACTCCCCCCAGACACTCTGTGTTACTGCAGATACTCCCTCCAGACATCCTGTGTTACTGCAGATACTCCCTCCAGACATCCTGTGTTACTGCAGATACTCCCTCCAGACACTGTGTTACTGCAGATACTCCCTCCAGACACTCTGTATTACTGCAGATACTCACTCCAGACACTCTGTATTACTGCAGATACTCACTCCAGACACTCTGTGTTACTGCAGATACTCCCCGCAGACAGTGACACAGAGCAGAATAGGGACTGTTCCCCCTACATAGGGTCACGTGGCAGATATGGATTGACACCTATCCTAAGGATCCCTGATACACACTGACACAGAGCAGAATAGGGACTGTTCCTCCTGCGTGGAGGGTGGGGGCCATAAAAATAATGAGGGGGGGGACCTACTGTCCTCCCCCCGGCCCCCACCTCTGCACGGTGGGTGGGGGCCATAAATCACAATGGGGGAGGACCTACTGTCCTCTCCCCGCCCCCACCCCTGCGCGGTGGGTGGGGGCCGTAAAAATAATGAGGGAGGGACCTACTGTCCTCCCCCCCCAACCCCCACCCCTGCGCGGTGGGTGGGGGCCATAAATCACAATGGGGGAGGACCTACTGTCCTCCCACCGCCCCCACCTACCGCCATAAAAATAATGAGTGGGGACCTACTGTCCTCCCCCCCGGCCCCCACCCCTGCACGGTGGGTGGGGGCCATAAATCACAGTGGGGGGAGGACCTACTGTCCTCCCCCCGCCCCCACCCCTGCCTGGTGGATGGGGGCCATAAAAATAATGAGGGGAGAGACCTACTGTCCTCCCCCCGGACCCCACCCCTGCACGGTGGGTGGGGGCCATAAATCACAATGGGGGGAGGACCTACTGTCCTCCCCCCGTCCCCACCCCTGCGTGGTGGGTGGGAGCCATAAAAATAATGAGGGGGGGACCTGCGCGGTGGGTGGGGGTCATAAAATAATGAGGGCGGGGACCTACTGTCCTCCCCTCTAGCCCCCACCCCTGAGCGGTGGGTGGGGGCCCTAAAAAAACAATAAGGGGGGGACCTACTGTCCCCCCCCAGCCCTCACCCCTTAGTGGTGGGTGGGGGCCCTAAATAAAAATTTCCCCCCCAATCAAAGGTGACTAGGGGTCCCCAAGCCCCTAGTCACCCACCCCCCCCACCCCAAAAAAAGTTATCCCCTACCTACCCCCCTCACCCTAAAAAATAGTGAAGGTGGAATAAAATAACTAACCTGTAAAGAAAAATTCAACTTACTATTTACTCTGATTGGTGGGCTTGGAATCTAACCAATCAGAGTGTTCTGTGTCATTTTACACAGCGTGGTAAAGTTCTTTGGAATTTACGCACGCTGTGTAAAATGACAAAGAGAACTCGGATTGGTGGGCTTGGAATCTAACCAATCAGAGTGTTCTGTGTCATTTTACACAGCGTGGGAAAGTTCTTTGGAATTTACCCACGCTGTGTAAAATGACACAGAACACTCTGATTGGTTAGATTCCAAGCCCACCAATCAGAGTGCTCTTTGTCATTTTACACAGCGTGGGAAAATTCCAAAGAACTTTCCCACGCTGTGTAAAATGACACAGAACACTCTGATTGGTGGGCTTGGAATCTAACCAATCAGAGTGCTCTGTGTCATTTTACACAGCGTGGTAAAATTCCAAAGAACTTTTCCACGCTGTGTAAAATGACAAAGAGAACTCTGATTGGTGGGCTTGGAATCTAACCAGAGTGTTCTGTGTCCTTTTACACAGCGTGGGAAGGTTCTTTGGAATTTTCCCACGCTGTGTAAAATGACACAGAGCACTCTGATTGGTTAGATTCCAAGCCCACCAATCACAGTGCTCTTTGTCATTTTAAGGTATTAAGGAGGTGCAAACGGGGAGTCACTGGTTTGGATGGATATGAAGGTCAGTAGAGCCTCTGCGGTCACACAACTGTTCCTAAGAGCAACACTTGACATGGAGTGGCCTAGTGGATGGGACTTTCTTCATTTCCATCACCTGTCCTGCCGCTGACTCATTACCTGTCCTTTTTTCCAGGACTAGACCCGAGAATCCTTAGACTTCTAACACCAGTCTTCCTTCCTTAGGTACGCCACCTCACTGATGTCCTAAGCTTGCAGTGACACAGACCCTTATGGGTTCATCATCTCAAAAATTCATGTCTATTTAATGTTATCAGCATCTTCAGGCATATTTGCAATCTATATCCCAACAACATCTACTTTATTGACCTCTCGTCTACTTTGAGACACTTTGCACGTAGCCTGACTCGCTAGAACACAGAGTATTCACCTAATACACTGCCCTTCAAATACGGGCCAGACTCCCAGGAAGTTAGAAAGAGCCCCATGAGAAATCTATTCTGTATTCTTTATTGTGTAGTTTATCACATTATATGCCCATTTTTTGTAGCCAGATAATCACTTTCGATAGTTTGGGCAGTTTTAGCTTCAAATCTTTCCAATGCATTCAAAAATCTCCTATTCAAATGTTATCTATCTTGGGCATATTATTAACTTGTATAGATTGGTTTTATGCAGGTTAAATCAATATTCTTCACCCCTGCTAACAAATGGATGATGAAACATTACAATCCATATCTAAACAAGAGGAAGCATTATACTGTATTCTGCAAGTAATGCTTCTTTGAATTCTAAGTCATTAGTACCAGTAACCACTACTATATCTCTCTTTCTTCTAATATCTTTCTCTGATGTCACTTTCTCTCATAGGTTCCTACGCAGGTAGAAGTAAGCTTGCTCTGCTTATCCATAAAAAGAAAGATATGTTATAATTTTGCATATACAAACTGAGATCTAGGAAACGTACAATTATCTAGTGCAGTCATGTTACATGCAAATATTCTCAATGCTGCAGCATGTGAGTGCTTCCCATTGAAGGAATCTGCCTTCATTCACTCTCATTCTATCCCCTCAGCCACCCAATCTGATTCCCAGTCTGCCCACTCGACGTAAACAGCATTCCTCTTATTCTATAACTTTAGAGCACCACTCTAAACTCTCGTCCGCCCTCACCATTCATTATTTTACTGCTACCTTTGACACTTTTGACTCTATATGTCCCCTTTGTCTGACCTCATCTCCTGGTGTGGCTTTAATTCTTGGCAGATGACAGGTCTTCTTTTTCTCTTTGCATCTGATCTTTAATCTCACATCTCTTCATAGCTCTCTGACATTGCCAAATGGTTGTCACCACATCTTCTTCAAAATAACCCATAAAAAAACTGAAGTGCTCTTCTTCTCTGCACCATTCACTACATTTCCCATTCCAAAACCCACTCTCCACGTTCCCCTTCTCACTATTTCTAGCTTGTAACCTCAGGGTTATCTTTGTCTCCCCATTACTCTTTGAAAAACACATAGCCACTCTCACTTTTGTATGTCATTTTCAAGTATTTAATATTCAGAAAACCTGCCCCTGTTGACATTCTGTTCTGCAAAACACTGTAACTCTACTTGGTCTTCCTCAACACTACATTACTCCTCTTCAACAAATCCAAAAAGCTGCTGCCTGCATACACCTTAACATGCTCCATTCTACTCATGCCCAATCCCTCAAAACATTCAACTGGCTTCCATTACACTAGCAGCCTCACTTAAAATCCCTTAGCCTCATGCTCAAATTCCTTCATAACCTTGTCCCTTCCAACCTCTCCTCACTCATCTCTCGCTACACTGCAAACTGTCCTCTTTGCTCCCTCAACTCTTTCTCTCTTACCCAACCCCTACATCCATGCGCACCTTCACAACTAATTTTCCCTCTCAGCCCCCTTCCACGGGAACAAGTACCCTCCTCGCATCGAACCTGCCACCTTTCTTTCATCTTTCTGCAAACTTCTGAAGGCTTCCTAGTGACTCCATAATGCAAATCCTTTCTCGTCCCTCACAGCTCAACATATCTGTCCATATTACCCTTCCATATTCCCTGATCTTCCTCGGTGTGGCCATCACCCAGGCTTCTTTCTGTCCCTTGGATACAACTGTTTCATACACATGCAAATTTATTCCAGGCATAAGTTCCAACTGGATCAATCTTTTCTGCAATAAAAACCTCTATTTTCAAAACCACCTTCCCTCTTCTGTAGGTCAATGACCAACGGGCCATCTCGACATTTCTGTTACTTTATAATTGCATTTACTCCCCACAACCTGTTGTCTCAGTACAATTCCTCTCTAGATTGTAAGCTAAGGAACAGGTTTTTCTTCCAATGTGTCTAAAATGCCTGTTTGTGTATGTACCAGTGATATTGTTGCATAAATTGTATAGCTCGATGGATAAGAACACTATATGAGAACTGTTAAATAAAAAAAATAAATCCCTAACAAAGAATATTGATTAAGCATTTTGTTTTCTATGACAGTTTTGCATATATGAATGGGCCCCGGTGATAAAACTACATCCGTCCCTGAACCATGTGATGGGAAATGAGCCTATTGGTATAATGCCAAAAATAAAAACAATACAATATTTAAATTATGTATATATTTTGCAGAACATGAATTTGTCCATTTTTGCACCCTTCTGGTTCATTGATTTGTTTTACAGAATCTTTTTTGGAGGATGAAATTCTGACAAGCTGAACCAACACGTGCATGAAATTCGTCTATCCAGAAAAATGTTTAATTGTAGGACAACGTGGATAGGCCAAATCAAATTTTTCCACTTTGCGCAAGTCTAATGCATGATACTTTGCTGCTTCGCCTACTGAATAGGTTAAATCAATAAGGGTCAATCGAATTCCTCTTACACAAACTCAAAAAAATACATAACAGAAATGTCTGATATTTTACGTCAGGGCTGCATGACTGCTGTTTTCAAGACAACAAATCCAAAATCTTCTATGTACTAGTTTCAAAGTTCACTTGAGTTATGAGTATGTCTCAGCACAATTTCCATCCCATGAACAGTTAATATACAATCTCTCACCGTATTTAAACTCAGCTTCTTGGGACATTGTACATTTTTATGCATGTCTTCCTGTTATGCGAGCAATCAGAAAGTACGTAGTAAATCAGCCTGTGCACTTTGGACAACTTAAAAGTTTATTGCACAATTTCTGCAAAAACTTTGCAGGTTTCTTTTAGCGAAAGAACATCTAGGTAGAGCCCACAACGACAAGGACTTGCCTCTAACAAAACCTCTTCAATAATTGTGGCAAACCAAATTTGCAAATTAAGGTAAGTGTGTTCCGTGTTTATTTGACATTCAAATGTTTTAAGTAACATGGCATCTCTTGATCAGATTTCATACTTGGTGATATTTTCGTTTTTCATATTTTGAGCATGCAAGGGGAAATAAATGTATATGCAACTCTTATTTTTTAAAATAAAACTCAATTTTTGCTATTGAATAAAGGAAAAATCATGAACTGTGTGTTGGTTATAGGGATGTTTTGCATATAAACAAAATGTGAAATGAAATAAGGACAAAAGAACAATTTTGAGTATAAACTATTCAGAGCAAATACTTTTTTCAATACTGTAATTTGTGGCGGACCATGATATATACAGCAGCATAAAACGGCAACATAAAAATTGTAATAAAATTCAAGGGGCCTGAATATTTTTTGAATGTACTATATATTTACACAGGATGGGCCATAATTCAGAGTAAGATTTGACAGGTAAATCATTTGTTAGTAGTTCATTTTTTTTTTTGCTGCAGGTACATATTATAATTGAGTCTTGGACGTTTGCTCATGGGTAGTTTCATAAAGGAACAATGAGTGAAAATAGTGGAATTTTATTGGTGTGAGATACCAGGATATGAATGAAAATGTTTTACACCCTGTAGGAGAAAATTGTTCTGAACAACAGGATGGGCCTACTGCCCATAGAGCCAGGGCAACAATGAACCTCTTGAGACAAGTGTTCGGCAAGTGGATAATTTCAAGAAATTCCCAGATTAATTGGCCGCCATGATTGCCAAATCTTTCAGCTCCCGATAACTTCCTCTGTGGATATCTGAAGGAGCAGGTGTGCGTGAATAAACCGAGTACACTTGAGCAGCTCAAGGAGAATATCCGTGCATAAATTTGAGCCTCAAATACTAACTAATGTTATGAACAATGCAATCAAAAGAACCAAAGTGAGGAGGCAAATGGAGCTCATTTAAAGGTTGTCATCTTCCGTACCTAGTCAAACAAATCTCCATACATTACACATTCATTATATGTAATATCATTGAAATTGGTTCATTAATAAGAAAATTATTGACTCCTTAAACCGTACTCTGAATTTTGGCCCACCCAGAATATATATGATTTATTTTTATCATATATATATTTTTAATCCACTCCAGCCACTACAAAATACAACATGCACCAAAACAACTAATGTTTCTGCATGATAAGTTATGGTGGAAAGAGTTCTCTTTTTATGAAACGATATTAAAAAAAACAAAAAACAAAAATCGGCCAAAAGCAAGGGCTGCTTGGTCGTGCCTTAATCTAGTCCAGAACATGGCAGTACACTGAGCCGCCAAACTTTAGTCCATACGATTTGGAAGATTGAGACCTAAATCAGATTTGGATTGCTGTCATTTTTTCATCACATTCCAGGGACAAAAGAAAATAATCTATATGTGTGTGTGTGTGTTTGTTTGTATAATGTATGGGTGATGTGTGTTCATAATGTGTCCTTGAGAATACTATATATCCTCCTGGGAACAGAGGAAAAAAATCATCTTCCAATTCCTTTTTTACGTGATTTCTGGATCTCAGGAGGATATAGTGTGTGATGCAAGTGTTTTACATATGTATGAGTAAAGTGTGTTCACAGTATTTTGCATAGAAATCTGTGTATGAACTTACCAGTATTTGTAAAGTGTGGTTAATGTGTGTGGTTTATATGAGCTTCAAATATATGTTAAATAAGCTTACATACGATTTGTAATATGTGAATGTAATACTTATGTATATTTGATGCATATGTAATGTATTATATAGTTCAGCTCCTAGCTGCAGCTTCACTCATTAGATATGATGAACGGACCTGCTCAAAATCTGAAAGCAGTCATGCCACACCTATCATGGGTTTGTTGGGTATATTTTGGTGGTAATGTATAATTTACACCTTTGACACTGTATAGAGGGAGTAGGGGCAGTATTATAGCTGTAGTAATATCTGCACAATGTCATAGTTATGAGCTTTTATGTGCAAAGTGTCTGTTGATACAGTGACAATACTCATGATCTGTTCAATAAGTAATGGTATTCTGCTGAAAGTATCCCTTTAAGGTGTTTAATGCAGACTATGAGATGAGAAATATCTTCCATTAAGAAGGTATTTCAAATTAATTTCAACTTTTAAGGTCACAATAGCTGAACTGGAAAAGTCCTCCAAGTCAGCTATGCTTCCATTTCAGGTACTTCAGGCCTTTAAATGTGAAATTCCCTTTGAATGCACTGTCATATGCCAACAGTGAAAAAAAGTTCAGCAGGGCTATTTACTAAAGTGATAATTGCCAGAAATTCAAATTGATTTCAAAGTAAATTTTAAATTTAAGGACAAAATAGCATATAATAACATGTCAAGTCAGCTATGCATTCCAGTTTGGCTAATTGGTCTAAAATTTTTAATTCACTTTGAATTTACTTTGAACTCCAGACAATTCTCACTTCAATAAATAAACCTGTGTTTTCCAGTAAATGTGGTATATACTCATTTTTAGATTTTAATAGAATAAAAATGTGTAGATCTGTTATCTAAATAAATAAATTGATAAAAATAGAAATACACATCTTACATTTGTGATCACCTTATGTTTCATTTACTTGCCTGATAAATGCTACATTAAGCTATTAACCTTAACTTTGAATTGAGCGAATCGGCTTTAAAGAATGGGGGGGGGGGGGGGGAGGGGGGGAGGCAGGGAGGAGGATTTATGGCAGATTGAACCATTTATTATATGTACTCTGAAACTAAATGTTGCACAGGCTTCTGGTTAATGTTAAAATGCTTATATCAAGGCACTATGCCAACAAACGAAAGTGACAGGTCAAATTTAAGAAACTCCCTGTTAATTGAACCATAAGTGGTCACCGTATCTCATAGTCCTCATAAACACGCACCTTAGTTTAACCAGAGGTCAGTGACACACACATTGTCACATTGTGCTATTAGCAGATTAGATTTAATACACCCGTCTATCAACATGCGCACTATCTAAAGGAAAAAAACAATGCTTTATTTGTATAGCACATGATGCAACCTTGCGTTTTATGTACAAACACTTGTTAATGTTTCTGATAAAACACATCTTTTACGCCATGAGGAAATATTAGACTTTACCTATATTGTGTCAGCCTTTTCATACAAATAATTCTAAAATACAGTGTTTTGATCCAAGTCTAATCTCTTTGCAGTGTACACAGCAGTATTTTAAACTGTAATCTTATTATGTCTGTAGAGAAAAGTAGACATGGTTATTAAGACTGCTATCTTGTTGAGGGATAGGAACTGTTTTGTTTGCACCAGTTCGGTTATTATTATAAAACATGTTATTATATGCAAAGCATTGCAACCTTAACAGTTGCTGAGTTAAAGGGACAAAATAGATCTCCACAATTATGCTTACCAATTTTCATGAAGAAAAAAAAAATAGAAATTGTAGGGGGTAGATACATATCTGTCAACAGGTGAATTAGGTTTAATGCTCCAATACATACCTCCCAAGTGTCCCTTTTTCAGGAGGGACTGTCCCTATTTTGGGCCCAAATCTCTCTGTCATTCTTTTCTATCCTAATGTCCCTATTTTCTAGGAACTCCATATTGTTGGTGTTTCTGAGTGTATAAGAGTGCTCACAGTAATGTGTCTTTAAACTACAACAAATATATTTAGAAATCAATCTGCTTAAATATGATACATTGTTCTTGTGCTAAATTAAATTTCAGTTGCATTAAGTGTTATTAGAAAGTTATCTAAACTTTCTAAGAAGAGCCCCTTCCCTGGCTACACCCCCACTCACACCCTTAAAACTAAAGTGTCCCACTTTGTCCATTCCAAATGTTGGGAGGTATGAAACGATGATGCCGCATTGGTTACCTATTCCTGTGGGCAACAATAGTGGCCTCTAGGAGCCCTGGTATATGCCGATCTTGGCCTATTATATGGTCATGTCAGGTATGTTGAACTTGGGCTATATGAGGCATGCATAGAAACACATACCTCTGTAGAATGAACAGGTGTCCCCATTCTGTCCTATTATGCATGTGCACTTGCTTTCTTTAAATAAAACAGTATATTATCATGGATCTCTTACAAATTGGTATATCTTGGCTAGAGTGCCAGCAACTGTGCAAATCAATAAGCAAATGTATATGAATGTATACATGTGTTTATAGCTAAACAGTAATGGTTATAGAGAAATGTAAAAAATGTTAAAGAAAAATTGTAAACATCAATTGTTAAAATCATGTGTCCCCGGCAAGCTGCAGCATTTAGAGTCAGGGTTTCTAACAATCTCATCCAATAAGGCTGCACTGAATATGCCCAGGCACCATTTTGTCACTTTGAAAGTCTGAAAGAGTGGTTGCTACTTGTGCCCATATGTGCAAGCCCTTGTTGATGATTAAGAAAAAGTTAAAAGGGTAATCCAGACATGGAACCATTGCTCTCTGTGCTTAGAGGGGTATCAGCTACACCTAGCTGATGAGGCCCAAAGAAGACTGAAATGATTGTCTGGGGTTGCTGTAGGTCTCGTGCACAGAGACCTTGCCTGCATTTCAGTTCTGAACTGCCCTTATTGGTGGGATAGGTCTAATGTGCGTTGGAACTAGTTCTCTCTGTAATGGCACAAGTGAGCAAAAATATTTTGAGGCCTGAGTGGGGACTTACCGAAGTACAAGCTACTGAGTTCCTCTTAGCTTTTGTCCATTCTCAGAGTTCTCACTGACCTGGCTCTCTTCAAGTTCTCACTGACATGGCTCTCCTAGAGTTAAAAGCGTAATCCAGATGTGGACTCTGTGCTCACTGTGCCTAGAGGGGTATCACTGTGCCTAGAGGTGTATCAGCTACACCTCACTGACAAGGCCCATAGAAGGCCGAAACCATCATCCAAGGTTGCAGTATCACTCGTGCCAGCATTTCGGTTCTGGACTGCCCTTATGGTTGGGATCAGTCTGATGTGATTTGAAACTGGTTCTCTGTATAATGGCACAAGTGAGCAAAAACTATTTTGAGACCTGAGCGGGGATTTATAGAAGAGCAAACTACTGAGTTCCTCTCAGCTTTTGACCATTCTCAGAGTTCTCATATTCATAAGAATATACTGCTCCTTTAAGAGTTCCATATGAAGCTGCCTTCGTTAGAACTATTCAACAATTCCGGTTGACATTTATCAAGAATTCCTTATATCCGATCTGTTTCTCAGTTAAGCAGTATTCTATCTGTGCAACTACATAAAATGCAGACTGGGGGCAGAAAACTTTGGTTGATCAACTACCTTAACACACAAATTTTTCTTCCAAACTTCTCACACAGACATAACTAGACACTTCCAGAAAAATACTTGTAAAAGCTTGGTATAGGTGTAACGCAAATATCACAATCAATAAATGAGCACAAATAAAAATCCATGTCACAGCAGTAAGAAGCTCAATGGAAACAGAACATACTAAGCTATTTTATGGATTATCGTTGACTTTTATTATGCAATCAGTCTTTTAAGAAAACCTGAGAACAGTGAACTTTGCATGCAGAGTAATCAATAGGAAATTGAGTGATTTATTACTTAAAATAACATTTTTCTTTGGACCATGATATGATAGATACCAAGTGCAATATACTCTTTTACCTAATGAAGCATCTCATTGGGCACTAGGAAGTTATAATTAGAGGGATACTTTTTATTTACATTGAAAAGTTATACAGATTATGAGTGCAATAGTCTTTTCCGAACACAGTATATCCGATTTCTAATTGTAACTTTGCAGCAGCTGATCGTTCCAAAGCTGCCATGTTGATGGATCTTGTCCAATTATCCACCGGACTAAGCTTATTGCATTTGACAAATCTCCGAAGGGCAGAGCAAAACCCGCCATGCGGAACTGACACAACACTGCGAACAGGAAGACAAACGCTGATGAGAAATTTCGTATTGCTGGAATTGATTTAGGACTCATTCAAGTTTTTTCCTTGCACATTGACTCCACTGGCAATGGACTTCTTGTTTTAACTTATTTTATCTCTACTCGAGTAAATAAAAGTTTTACACAGTAAGATATCAGCAGTTCGTGATCATATCTGGTACGTTCTTGGTAGATCCACCAATCACAAGGAGCTTGATCCCTCCAGGGATGTAAAAGTGAGAATGGCACACAATCCACTTGAACCCTGTGAGTTTAATACTTAAGGTTTCTTGCTTTAATTCCTCAATATCTACTGTACAGATGCTCTGCACTATGTGTTTTGTTAATCATTTTTAAAAGTGATACTTTTAAAAATGAATGCTTTACTAACAAGTTTACATAGAAGTATACTTTGTTGATTACTTATTTGTTTCACTACATATTTTTTTATATAAACGCATCCTGACAAGGCCTAGTTGCCATGTTGTGATTCTTGCTGACCCAGTAGCACACTTGTTGTAGTTGTCTGTATTGTGGTTTGACCTTGGCTTGTTCTTTGATATTACTGATTTCTGTGCTCCTGACTTTTGTCTACCGATAATCCTGTTTTCTCCTACTCTTGACCTTGACTTCTACTCTGACTATTTTATCTGTTAAGTCCAGCCACTCTAAAGACCGGTAATACGGGCTATCCTTGTCCTACATTGTTGTTAGTGGAGGTTTGTGTGTTTAAGGTTCTCAGTTACTGTGACAGTATGTCTTTCAACCTCCTTCAACTATACAGCCTAAACTCCTCACCCCCGTGTCTACTACATAGATATTAATACAGATATGTTAACGGTTGGACTTGAGTCTTTTATCAGTCGATATTACTAAGTAACCATGTGACTAGGTGCTACTAAGACTAGCACAGAACAGATATGTGACCAACTTTTCTCAAATTAAGTGTTTACATTTGTTCCCAGAAGCTTGGCCTCATCCTTGTGCCTTGGCATTTGGAGGTGGGAGAAATGTAGGGAGAAAAGCTATAACTACTTAGACTCTTGTCTTTATAAAGATTAGCCAGCATATACTAGTAGGGGCTGCCGACTCTTCTCCAAAGTCGCCTACCAAATATAAAATGAAAAGAGTGCTGGCATTTTTCCACCTGAAAAGAGTTCGGAGCTGACGAAACCCACATCCGGAGCGGTAGCCCCTAAAGCTACTAAAAAAACGAAATAAAACAAAACACAAAGATAGTTGGAAGGAAAAGCCTGGGATATGAAAATGGGACTCTACTTGGGAACTAAGGGAAGGCATGTGTCGGACTCTATCCTGCACTGTTCTCTTATGGAATGTTCTAACAAAGCAAATAAAATTTAACCAACAAAAATAAACAAGAATCAAAAACATACCACGTTTTCACTCCTTTTTTTCAGTGTCATTTCTGATGTATTTTAATATATTTAACATGAACATTACAAGTTAAACATATTTAATGTATATACATTCTACCATTTATATACATGCCATTGTAAACCTGCTGGGAAAATTCTCAGAACGACAATAGTAAAGTAACTTCCTTAAAATATTTACAGGTGACAGAAAACTTGTCAATCCATTCTGTGTTTGTTGGAAGACCTGCCCACAAATGAGTTACTATTAAAGAAGCCTACACTTCTTGTTGCATATTTTCTTCTAAAACGAACGGCAATAAAACACCCTACAGCAGATACAGCAGACAGGCATCAGGGTAGGTAAGACCTTGAGAAAACATACTTTGATATATTTTATTGTATCTTAAAAGTGAGGATTATACATTCTGTTAAGATAAATCCCACATGCTAAAAATGCTGAAAGATAAATGAAAGTATCTTTCTACTTGTAATAAGTTGCATGGTGTGTTTTTAGGTTATTTGTTTTTACTTAGAATGAATTAAGAAAACCAATTAGGTTAACTAGTGAACATTTTATTTTGCATGTGTACATTTCAAAAAGTGATCCATAATGTATATATATATAAAAACTTAATGAGTTATCCAAAGCCTGGAATGTATGATTACATGGTATTTATTTAAATTACTTACACGGAACTTTCTATTAAGATAGATAGATAGATAGATAGATAGATAGTTATATAATAGACAGACATATAGATAGATAGATAGATAGATAGATAGATAATAGACAGACATAGATAGATAGATAGATAGATAATAGACAGACATAGATAGATAGATAATAGACATAAAGATAGATAGATAGTTAGATAATTGACAGATAGATATATAATAGACAGATAGATAGATAATAGACAGACATAGCTAGATAGACAGATAGATAGACGATAGATAGATAGATAATAGACAGACAGATAGATAGATAGATAATAGAGATATAGATAGACGATAGATAATAGATAGATAGATAGATAATAGGCAGATATATAGATAGATAGATAGATAGACAGACAGACAGACAGGACAGACAGACAGACAGACAGATAGACAGACAGATAATAGACAGATAGATAATAGACAGACAGACAGACAGATAGATAGATAGATAGATAGATAGATAGATAGATAGATAATAGATAGATAGATAGACGATAGATAGATAGATAGATAGATAGATAGATAGATAGATAGATAGATAGATAGATAGATATTGTGACTGAGAAAAAGAAGCAAGGCTTTGAATAACTCATTACATTTTACTAATTGAGTACCTCTAATTAAAGCAGGGGGGAGGACAAGGCATTTGGGGGTATGTCAGTATTACATCCTTACAAAGAAAAGGGTTTTTGCACCAGGCTGACTGGCACTTTTGCTGGCCCACTACCTACAAAGATAATTAGAAGAAAAAAAATCCAATCTAATTAAATACAGCATCCAGTACCAGTAACCTCACCTATACAGTGTATCTATATATCTGTTGGGTGCCTGGCGTGTATACTTAATTGTTTTATCATACGTCATGAAATATTTCTCAGTTGGACTCAGTGCAGTTGGACTCAGTCATATTTTAATACTGTTGAAAATAAATAATAATTATAGAACATTTTAATCTGATATATAAGCAAACATACATTAACCAAAATAAAGAGCAAGCAATGTTTTTGACTTTTGAGAATCAAGTAAGCAAACCACCAAAGCGACACGAATCAATATGTATCTTATAACGGAATGTACCAACATAGTGTGTAGTTATACAGGTTAAAAAAAAATGTAAACAATCTGAAAATGATCCAGCATGCATAAGAGCATACATAGATCTTCAAAATAACTGCTTCAGTATGCCATCGTGCAGTGGGTGGGGCTTAAACATCGTTAGGGCGGCATAGCACACCCTAACATTTTAGTCCTTCATCTGGTTCGCCTCCATACCCATGTTGCCGATCACTGTCTGTGTGTATGCCTGGCATCCGAGGCAGCCCCCCTGTAGGTAATTGCGATAATCTGCAGCATGTGATCGCGACGGCAGCCTGTCACCACGATCACTGTTACAATTTATCAGCCAAAGATTTGTGACATTGTCTCTGCTCCTCTCTGCTTCTCACTTTGAGCTGAGTTTATTATTGACTAAACTGTGCTAAATGTGTAAAGACTTTAAATAGTGTTCTACAATATATGATATAAACATATATATTCCTTTCAGTGCTGATCACAGCTTTAACCCTGTGATCAGTCAGATTAGGGTTATTAGTACCTTGGTACTATTCGTTGTTTTTTTAGGGTCAAATTTTTTTTTACCCTTTTGTCAGCTGCAGCAGCTTTTACATTTTTCAACCTCTTCCTTGCTGCCTGATCAATGTACTGTATAGCAGGCATGTCAACCTCAACGGCTAACACAGGCCAAATAAACCAGGTTTAAGTTTAAGTGGGCCGCACAAAAAAATTAAAATAAAAAAGTTTGACCTAGACCAACACAAACTAAAATTACGTGTATTATTCTCAGGCAAACAATGTAATCCTGGGTACATATTTATTTATTTATAAAATATTTTGCCAGGATGAATACATTGAGATTTCTCTTGTTTTCAGGTATGTCCTGGGTCCACAAAACATTGCATTGTCTCATTATATATACCGTATATACTCGAGTATAAGCCGACCCGAATATAAGCCGAGGCCCCTAATTTTACCCCCAAAAAACTGGGAAAACTTATTGACTCAAGTATAAGACTAGGGTGGAAAATGCAGCAGCTACTGGTAAATTTCTAAATAAAATTAGATCCTAAAAAAAATATATTAATTGAATATTTATTTACAGTGTGTGTATAATGAATGCAGTGTGTGTATAATGAGTGCAGTGTGTGTATGAGTGCAGTGTGTGTATGAGTGCAGTGTGTGTGTATGAGTGCAGTGTGTGTATGAGTGCAGTGTGTGTGTATGAATGCAGTGTGTGTGTATGAATGCAGTGTGTGTATGTGTGCAGTGTGTATGAGTGCAGTATGTGTATGTGTGCAGTGTGTGTATGTGTGCAGTGTGTGTATGAGTGCAGTGTGTGTATGAGTGCAGTGTGTGTTTGAGTGCAGTGTGTGTATGAGTGCAGTGTGTGTGTATGAGTGCAGTGTGTGTGTATATGAGTGCAGTGTGTGTGTATGAGTGCAGTGTGTGTGTGTATGAGTGCAGTGTGTGTGTATGAGTGCAGTGTGTGTGTATGAGTGCAGTGTGTGTGTGTATGAATGCAGTGTGTGTGTATGAATGCAGGGTGTGTGTATGAATGTGGTGTGTGTGTGTGTGTGTGTGTGTGTGTGTGTGTGTGTGTGTGATGCAGAGCCTTGGTGGGGGGTGGGCAATTTTATTATTATTTTTTTAATTATGTTAATATTTTTTATTATTATTATTTCTTCCTTATTTTTTTATTTAATTTCATATTTTATTATTTTTTAAAATTGTATTATAATATTTTTTCGTCCCCCCTCCCTGCTTGATACATGGCAGGAAGGGGGGCTCTCCTTCCCTGGTGGTCCAGCATTGGTAGTTCAGTGGGGGGCTGTGGGGGCTGCAGAGAGTTTACTTACCTCTCCTGCAGCTCCTGTCAGCTCTTCTGCCAGCTCACAGTGTAAGTCTCGCGAGGTGCTGAACGGACGGCGCGGAGGAGGAGAGAGCTGACAGGAGCTGCAGGAGAGGTAAGTAAACTCTCTGACAGCCCCAGTCTGTATTATGGCAATGCAAATTGCCATAATACAGACTATTGACTCGAGTATAAGCCGAGTTGGGGTTTTTCAGCACAAAAAATGTGCTGAAAAACTCGGCTTATACTCGAGTATATACGGTATATATATGTATATATATATATATATATATATATATATACATATACATATACATACACACACATATATAAATGTAATACATAACAGGTAATATATTCAACCATGACAGGTGCATTCTGTGCTGAGGTATATTGCCATAGATCTCTTAAAATATTTTAGATTGAATGAAGATTTGAGGTAGAAAAGTGGATATCGGATAACAAACTCTTCCTAAACACTGACAAAACCGTTACAATGATCTTTGGAAGTGTACCTAAATTACGTAAACTACAAAATCAACAATTGTGTATCAGAACAAATTCAAATAGCACTCTGACAGCAGTCTGCTCTTTTAAATATCTAGGTATGTTGCTAGACCCCAATCTAGCCTTTGGCCTTCACATTGAAAAAATCTCTTTAAAACTTTACCCAAAACTAGGTGCCCTGTACAGAAACAAATCCTGCCTAAGCCCTACATTAAGGAAACAGATAGTGCAACAAATGCTAATGCCAGTTACTGATTATGGGGATGGATGTAGTGTATGCACACGCACTGCAAACCCACCTTAATTAACTTAATACATTATATAATTAATTCTGCCGCTTTGTACTAGAATGCAATTACTTGGCCCACCATTGTGACATGTTAAAAGAGATAAGCTGGCTATCGCTGGAATCCCGACCTCATCTTTCCAGCATAACTTTTTTTCTGGGAAGCTTCCACCCTACTTGAGTAGAATGCTCTCCCCATCTGTCCCCACCTCCTATAACCTCTGATCCAGTACCAGCACTTTATTTAGCATACCATAATAAAAAAAATAAAGTGGCTTGATCCTCCTTTTCCTACAGAGCACTGCCATTATGGAATAACCTCAGGGACACAGTCAAATCTTCATTCAATCTAAAAATATTTTAAGAGATCTATGGCAATATACCTCAACACAGAATGCACCTGTCATGGTTGAATATATTACCTGTTATGTATTAACCCCTTAAGGACCGGACTTTTTTTGCGATGTTGTACATTTGCGACCAGGCATCTTTTTACACTTTTGTGGTGTTTGTGTTTAGCTGTAATTTTCCGCTCTCTCATTTACTGTTCCCATACAAATTATATATTGTTTTTTTCAGGACAAAAGGGGCTTTCGTTACATACCATTATTTATATAATCTCATGTAATTGAATTTTTTAAAAATGAAAAAATATGATGAAAAATTGAAAAAAATACATGTTTTTTGACTTTTATGTGAAAAATCTTTTACTCATCAACAAAAGCGAATGAAAAAAACTGCTAAATAGATTCAAAATTTTGTCCTGAGTTTAAAAATACCCAGTGTTTACATGCTTTTTGCTATTTTTTTGCATGTTATAGGGCTATAAGTACAAGTAGGATATTGCGGTTTCAAAACATACATTTTTAAAATGTATCAATAGTGACATTGTAACACTATTATCTGTCATAAATCTCTGAATAACATCCCACATGTACATATTTTTTTAAAGAAGACAACACAGGGTATTCAATATGGGGTATGTCCAGACTTTTTTAGTAGCCAGTTAGTCGCAAACACTGGCCAAAGTTAGCGTTCATATTTGTTTGTGTGTGAAAAAAGTTAAAAAACTAAATTGAACGCTAATTTTGGCCAGTGTTTGTGACTAAGTGGTTACTAAAAAAGACTGGACATACCCCATTTGCAATACCTTGGGTTGTCTTCTTTTGCAAATGGTATGCCATCATGGGGGTAATTCTCATTCCTGGGCTACCATACGCTCTCAAAGGCAACGTAACCAACCTGGCCATTTTCAATGTAAAAATATTTGACCCATATATTTGACCCTGTAACTTTCAAAAACGCTATAAAACCTGTACATGGGGCGTACTGTTATACTCAGGAGACTTTGCTGAACACAAATATTAGTGTTTCAAAACTGGAAAATGTATCACAACAATTATATCATCAGTAAAAGTGCTGTTTGTGTGTGAAAAATGCAAAAAAAGTAACTTTCACTGACAATATCATCGCTGTGATATGTTTTACTGTTTTGAATCACTAATATTTGTGTTCAGCGAAGTCTCCCGAGTAAAACAGTACCCCCCATGTACAGGTTTTAGGATGTCGTAGAACGTTACAGGGTAAAATACAGTGATAGCAAATTAAATTCTCTGGACTTTCGGCCTGGGTTGGCAGGCAGGTCCCTTAAATTGCAATCAATAAAATAACTTCATTATGTAAAAATATTACATAAATACGCACGTAGAATTTAAATATATATGCATATTTATATATTTGAAGTCTACGTGTATATTTATATAATTATTTATGTAATTTTTTATATGGACATATGAATAGTTCGTATTCTTTTTATTTATTTATATATACATAGATATATATACAATTTCATTCTAAGTGTATTTTGATATAAATATATATATATTAATATCAAAATACAGTTAGAATAAAATTTCGTATAGATATATAATTTTTTTAAATTTTTTATTATTATTTTTAATTTTTATTTAATTTAATTTACTTATTATTTGTATTTTATAATAATATATATATACAATATATATAGTTATTATATATATTATATATATACGTGTGTAATTTAATTATAAGTGTATTTTTATATTAATATATGTACATATTAATATAAAAATACACTTAGCATGACATTATATATATGATATATAGACATATATTATATAGGTATAATATATGTCTATATATCATATATATACACATATATAATAATATTTTTTTTTATTAACTTTAACTTTTAATTTTTTTAATGATTTTACAGCAGCAGGGAGACTGCCTGTCAGCACAGACAGTCCCCCTGCAGGCAGACACTAGGACACCTATTGTGACCATGTGGTCGCCCTGTTGGGCGATCACATGGCCACAGGGGTCCTAATTTGCCATGGGGAGACTGTCTGGGCTGCAGGCAGTCTCCCCACAACGGGAGCACCGCCGATCGCCGCCGGGGGAACGACGGCGATCGGGTAAGTACATTTTAAATTAAGGACGGTTCAGGACCGTCGTCGGTCGGCAATGGGAAAATGCCGATGACGGTCCTGAACCGTCCCGCGTCCTTAAGGGGTTACATTTATATGTGTGTGTATATTTTATATATATATATATATATATATATATATATATATATATATATATACACACATATTTGTTTTAGTATTGTACCCCATTGTAACAATGCAATGTTTTGTGGACCCAGGACATACTTGAAAACGAGAGAAATCTCAACGTATGCATCCTGGTAAATTATTTTATAAATAAATAAAAGACTGTTTCAGAGTCTAGCATACAGAGCTGAATCACTGTGTATGGGATTTTTTTTAGTTTGTTTGATTTTTTTGCATTTCTAACCTCTGCTTATCCTGATTACACTTTGTGAGCTGCCTGTGCCAACTTATTGGCTTGTTTTACCAACTACTTTGGCCACCTGACCTCGGTCTGTCCCTTTTTACGTTAAGCCCAGCCATTATAAATTTGCTACACCAAACAACTCAAAATACTACATTTAGAATACTTAAAATGGCATGCCATCATGGGGGTAATTTTCTTTCTCAGGGTGCCATGTTCTCTCAAAGGCAACATAGGCACAGAAAATCACTTTGTGAATTGTACAAGTGTTTTTTTAAAGTGCATTTAATATACTGAGCCCCATGACTTACCAGAAAAACCTGAAAAAACAGTATGTGGGGGTACTCTTAAATTTGTTTGCTTTTTTAAATTCTTTATTTTAGTTGTGCATAAGTGGTACAAACAGGCTTGCAACGCCACACAGCAAGAGCAAGCTAATCAATCTACATTGTAAAATAATTCTATGGCAGTCAATATTATAAAACTTTTTTTTTTTTTTTTTTTTTTTAAAGAAGTACTAGAAGATAGAACATGTGAAGTGTGTAACGATGGTTCCACCATAAGGGACTCTAAGGATAAGAGATGGAAGGGTTAAATACATTATATGAAAGTGAGATGAAATAAGATAAAAATAACTTTTGCACGGAAATTTACAAAAAAAAGTGAGTGAACCAAACAGTTGCCCAGCCACATTACTCCATGAAAGATAGTGCACGCTCAGGGGGCCTACAGCCAATGTGAGTAATGCCCCTCACTATGACGGCATTTAGGGCCGGCCTTAGGCCTTATGTGCCCTGTGCGAAAAATCTTCACAGCGCTCTCCCCCCGTCATCCATGTATGATGTAATGTTTGTGTTGTCTGTGTATGTGATAGGTGTGATATGTATGCTATGTGTTGGCTGTGTGTGATTTTTGTAATGGGTGTATTAACAGTGTGTGATATGCGTGTATTGGCTGTATGTGATATTTGTGCTGGGTTTATTGGCTGTGTGTGATGGTTATTTAATTCAGATAAAAACATGCATTTAGGCCTGTGTGTGAGTGCAGGTGTATATTTTTGCAAAGTTATGTGCACAGTCCCACAGTCAGATGCACACAGTTATACATATACACTGTCAAATCCACCACATGCACATAGTCGCAGGCAGATAGTAACATACACAGGATCAGGCAGAAACACACAGGCAGGTACAGGCAGTAACACACATACACAGTTACAGGTAGATAAACACACTCACACATAATTACAGGCAGACAGCCACACACACACAGGCACACACACGCACACAGGCAGACAGTCACACACACACACACAAACACACACACACACGCGCAGACAGTCACACACACAGACACACACACACAGGCAGACAGTCACACACAGGCAGACAGTCACACAAACACACACAGGCAGACAGTCATACACACATACAGACACACAGAGGCAGTCACACACACACAGAGACACACACAGGCAGACAGTCACACACACACAGGCAGCGAGTCACACAAACACACAAACAGACAGTCACATTGTCACACTGACAATCACACTACCTCTGTTCATTGTGGAGGCAGTGCAGCTCCTGGAGACTGTTTGTTGGGGAAGCAGGGACTCCTTCCTGCTTTCCCTGCAGCAGTTATCCAGCACTTTTAGCTCTGCCCCTGCCGTCAGTTTCGCTCCGCCCCCGCCGCATGTGAAGCTCCGCCCCGTTGCACGGTAAGTTCCTCCGCCCCGCCGCAAATTTCTTTCTTTATTTTTTTTAAATCCCGGCCGGCCATGTGTGAGCTGTGTCGGCCGCACTCTCCCTCCAGTTTGAGCCAGGAACATGTATTCTGGAACGGCTGCAAAGGCTATGAATGTGGTTTTCAGGAGCACATGGCGCTCATTGCCCTGATGAGATTATCCATACCAAATCACCTTCCCAGATAGTTTACTCAGTCACAACTCACATGTAAGAAGATCTGGCGCTGTTTATTAGTCGTATGATCTGTAGAATGTGAAGTTACAACAGGTAAAAGAACGATTCTTCCAAACAGGTAGGAGAGATATCACAAGTCACATTTAGATGTACAGCATAGAATACACTGGAACAGGAAAGGGGGAGGGGAGAATCTGAAGCATCATGCAAACTATGGAGTGGCCCAAGAGACAAACTTAAGATGCACATTAAAGAAACAGTACATTATAATAAAACAATATCATGTAACATGACACTCCCCGCCTGAAATCTTTAGATTTCAAAGCCTATTATATATATAAAGATAAGTCCAAATGTCTAAAAGTCCAACTTGAACCTGTAAGTGAAGAAAACATTGTAAAATAATACTGGTGTGTAAACCATAAATACAAGATACCTGCAAAACAGAGAAGGTATGCAGTAAATAAACAATAAAACATGAAGTCCAATAACAGATGGCTAAAGTCCTGTAGTCTACAGTTTATAGCCATGGAGCTTCAACAGTGGCGTAGCTAACAGTTATGGCGTTCTCCCCGCCATAGAACCGTACAGTCTTGTACTCTTGCATAAGTCACTCACTTGGGAGAAGAAGTACCAATTCTGTGATTGGTCGTGAGAAAGTCCGAGCTAAACCTCCTTTGGTTTTCTTAATCTCAACCTTGCGAACCTTTCCATCATCGCTGGGCATTACACTTGTTACAAGACCCATAGGCCACTCATTGCGACAGACTTCTCTATCTTTCAGAAGAACAAGGTCGCCTACTTTGAGGTTGGGCTTGGGAGTTTGCCATTTGGAACGGCTTTGAAGGATAGGCAGGTACTCCTTTCTCCAGCGGTGCCAAAACATGTTGGCTAGGTGTTGTACCGGTTTCCATTGACGCCTGTAAATATCCTTCGCGTCGATCTCAGCAGGAGATATCACGGTAGTCCCAACCTTCTGAGTAAGGAGTGTGGCTGGGGTAAGAATCACTGGAGAATCAGAATCAGAAGATACTGGTACTAGAGGCCTTGCATTAATGATGGCGGATACTTCCGAGAGAAAGGTACTCAAAGTCTCATGAGTCAATAGTGAAGACTTGCGGTCCTGCAACATGGAATCAAGAATTCTTCGAGCGATCCCAATCATTCGCTCCCAGGATCCTCCCATATGTGAAGAATGTGGTGGATTAAACAGCCAAGTACATCCATTGTTTGCTAAGAAATTGTCTAGTTGAAGTTCTTTACAGGCTCCAACAAAGTTGGAACCACAGTTGGATCTTAGCTGCTTGACAGGTCCTCGGATGGAGAAGAATCTTCGTAAAGCGTTGATGAAACAAGAAGAATCCATTGACTCAATCACTTCGATGTGTACAGCTCGTATGGTGAGACAAGTAAACAACACGGCCCACCTTTTGCTGTTGGCTGCTCCACCACGAGTCTTTCGAGTTACCACGGTCCACGGACCGAAGACGTCAACTCCAACGTAGGTGAAGGGTGGATCTGTGCTTAAACGATCAGCTGGCAGGCTTGCCATTTGTTGTAGTTGGTGTCTACCTCTTAACTTGCGACACTTGACGCATTTGAAAAGCAGGGAAGAAACACATCTTTTCATTCCAACAATCCACAAGCCGGCTGACCTGATAGCGCCTTCTGTAAATTGTCTACCTTGGTGTTGTGTTAGTTCATGATAGTGCCGGATTAGAAGAGTGGCGATGTGGTGCTGACCTGGTATGATGATAGGGTTTTGTTCCTTGCTGCACAGGTCAGATTTCTCTATTCGACCTCCAACTCGCAGCAACTGATTGTCATCGACCACAGGGTTTAGATTAAATAGTGAACTATCCTTTGATAAAGGTATTCCACCTTTGAATCTGTGGAATTCTTCCATGTACACTTCTTGTTGTACACAGCGAATGATAACCTTTTCGGCACGCTCAATTTCCGTTGCGGTAAGATGGTTGGTACAGATATGCCAACCATGACACTCTGATATTGAGCTCCTTTTAAAACAATGGGCAACGTGAATCAAATAAGCAACAGCCCTAACAGCTGATGACCAGGTTGAGAAACGTTCAAAGCGGTGTGACTTGAGTTTTGGTTCTGGACTTGTAGAAGTATGCAATGTGGTGTTCATAGACCTGATTTCTTTATCATCATCAGGATGTACTAGTTCAAAGGCGACATCGGTGGAATTTGAGTAGGAGTTTTCGTGAAGAAATCTTGGAGCCGTCAGCCACAAGCAGCTATGGAGAGCTGCTGGGGATATAGGTCTTGTCCCACAATCAGCGGGATTAAGGTCAGTGGGAATATAATGCCATTGCTTTAGCAGAGAGAACCTTTTAATGGCTTGATGTAGATTGTTCGGCAGCTTCTCTCTCGGGAGGCGAAAGGGTAGGGGTGCTACCCAATTATTGGAATCTTCCTGAAAGAACTTGTTGTCCATTACTTTAAGGAATTCTTTGCCTTCTACTGAAGGAGCTAACATGTTGTCTTCGCTGCTTGCATTGAAAACTGTAGAGCCAAACCTGTCATCGTTTGTGCGGGAAAGGTTTGTGTTGCCATGTTGCAACTTGCAGCTAGTTACCTTCTCCTTTACCCAGTAGTGATGTGGGCATGGCTCAAAGTGAGTACTACGACCATTCGGCAATATATTTGTCTTAAATGAAGAAATGTTAGTAGGCCTTTTCATTTTGCCTATACAGACATTACCTATGATGACCCAGCCCAAGTCCAGGTACTGGGCAAATGGAGCATCTGGGGGTCCGCTGACCTGCCTGTGCACCTTGTGGACCCTTAGAATATCTCTTCCCAGCAGAAGAAGGATTTTAGCATCTTTGTCAAGTGGTGGGATTTCACTTGCTATTGACTTTAGGTGAGGGTGGTAGAAGGCAACTTCTGGTGTAGGTATTTCTTCTTTGTTGGCTGGTATCTGGTTGCACTCTACAAGTGTAGGTAAGGGTAATTGTAAGTTATCTCCTAGAGAGGACACAATAAAGCCATGTGCCCTTCTTCCAAAGACCTCTGTAGTGCCGCTACATGTGCTTAGGGTGTAAGGGTGAACCTCTCCTCTTATGCAAAATAGATCAAACAGTTCAGGTCGGGCAAGTGATCGATTGCTTTGATCATCTAAGATAGCATACACCTTTAAAGTCTTTTCTGGCTGATCCTTGTGGTGAACGTTCACTAGGCATATTTTAGCACAAGACTTGTCACAGTGGTCTTCCCCACAGACTTCAGTGCATGAGGAAAATATCATAGTGGAATTAGGCACCTGATCTGTACTCTTCCCATCGTGAATTGGTCTGGGAGAAAGGTTTGCAGATTGTGAAGGGTTGGGCTCGAGTGGATGGAGAGCTTGAACATGGTCCTCGGAACCGCACCCTATGCACTTGATGGGGATTTTACATTCCTTGGCAAAGTGATCAGTGGAAGCACAGCATCTATAACATACCCCAAAGGTCTTTAGGAGTTCCTTTCGTTCTTGTAGGGGCTTCTTCCTAAAACCGATACATTTTTTGAGGGGATGTGGCTTCTTGTGGATAGGACATAATTGGTTTGGGTTTTCGATCTTGCCGCTCTTGTTTGAGGCGGGAGCTGATGTGGGAGCGGGAATAATGTCTGTCTTCTTAACAGACACGGTGTCAGGATCGGGTCAGGGATCCAACACGCAGAGTACAAAGAGTAGCTGATACGTATACCGGTCCTTAGAATGGCCGGACTAACGTATAACTACAATAGAATGGTCAGAGACAAGCCGAGGTCGAGGATAACAGAGGACAGGTAAGCGAGAGACAAGCCGGGTCAAGGATAACAGAAAGGCAGGAGAGTAAACAACAAAGCCGGGTCAGAACCAAAAGACAAGTGAATAATAAAGCACTGTGTGACTAGGCGGACTAGAACCACGACAGGGCAATGAGTGAATGAGAGAACCACCGTTAAGTATCCTGGCTAGGGAGAGGGGACACGCCTCCGGCGAGTCCTGATTCGTCTCCCGAGATTTGAGTGGCAGGATGTTTCGGGTTAGCGTCATGACGTCTACCTCCGGTCCTTCTGTTATAAAAGGAAGTGACTCCCTCGCGGCCGGCGTTAGCAAGACCGAGTGAACCGCGGGAGACCGAGGAGACATGGCGTCCGGACGGATAACCTTCTAAGTCTCTACCTCTCTCAAAGGTAGAGACTCCAGGTACCCTGACAGTACCCCCCCCCTCAGATACGCCCACCGGGCGGAAGGAGCCGGGGCGAGATGGAAAGCGGGAGTGAAATGCCCTGCGAAGACGAGGAGCATGAACATCCTCTTGTGGTACCCAACTCCTCTCCTCAGGACCATATCCCTTCCAGTCAACTAAATATTGTACTCGTCCCCGGGAGACACGAGAATCAATAATGGAGTTAACCTCATATTCCTCCTGACCCTCCACCTGAACAGGGCGCGGAGGGGCGATTGTGGAGGAGAATCTGTTACAGATTAGAGGTTTCAACAATGACACGTGAAAGGAGTTCGGGATGCGTAAAGTAGCTGGAAGAGCTAAACGATATGCCACTGGGTTAATTCGAGTCAAGATCCTGTAGGGACCAATATAACGAGGAGCGAATTTCATGGAAGGAACTTTAAGACGAATATTCCTAGTGCTCAACCACACTCTATCGCCTGGAACAAAATTCGGAGCCGCCCTTCTACGTTTGTCAGCATGTCTCTTTACCAGTACAGAATTGTGTAGAAGAATCTGTCGAGTCTGATCCCACAACTTCCTCAAGTTGGCCACATGGACATCAACCGACGGCACTCCTTGGGAAGGAGAAACCGGGGGAAGAATGGATGGATGAAAGCCATAGTTCATGAAGAAGGGACTTGAATGCGTGGAGTCACAAACAAGATTGTTGTGCGCAAACTCTGCCCAAGGAATCAAACCGACCCAATCGTCCTGGTGTTCGGAAACAAAACAACGTAAGTATTGCTCAATCTTCTGGTTAGTTCGTTCAGCAGCTCCGTTAGACTGAGGATGATAGGCGGACGAAAAATTCAATTTGATGCCTAATTGAGAACAGAACGACCTCCAAAAACGTGAAACAAATTGGGAGCCTCTATCAGAAGTGATCTCAGAAGGAATCCCATGTAAACGAAAAATCTCTTTAGCAAAGACCTCCGCCAATTCAGGAGAAGTCGGGAGTTTAGGCAAAGGTACGAAATGTGCCATCTTGGTAAACCTATCGACTACGGTGAGGATAACAGTGTGTTTTTTAGAAACCGGCAGATCCACAATAAAGTCCATTGCCACACAGGACCAAGGTTTGTCAGGAATTTCCAGCGGTTGTAGAAGGCCACAAGGAAGCGTATGCGGTAGTTTGGTTTTAGTACAGACCACACAAACCCCGATAAAATCCTTAATATCCTTCCGTAACGACGGCCACCAGAAATCCTTGGAGATCAAAGAATACGTCTTGCGGACACCCGGATGACCAGCCACCTTACTCTCGTGAAGACACTGTAAGAGCTCCAATTGAAGTTCAGGAGGAACGAAAAGTCTGGAAACCGGAGTCAGTCTAGGTGCCAGATGCTGCAAGTTCCTTATCTGATCAAGTAGCGGGGAATGAACTTTGAGAGTAGTGTTAGCGATAATGTTACACTTGGGTACTATAGAGGACAAAACCGGCTCAGATACGGCAGCAGGTTCATATTGGCGAGATAAGGCGTCGGCTTTAGAATTCTTAGAACCTGGCCTATATGTGAGTACGTAGTTGAAGTGAGTGAGAAATATGGACCAACGAACCTGTCTAGATGATAGTCGTTTAGCCTCCCCAATATAGGATAAGTTTTTATGATCCGTCAAAATAGTAACAGGATGCAAAGTACCCTCCAATAAATGTCTCCACTCCTTCAAGGCCATTATAACCGCTAGTAGTTCCCTGTCACCAATGTCATATCTGCTTTCAGTACCGGACAATTTTTTGGAAAAGTATCCACAAGGATGTAATGGTTTATCTACACCCAACCTTTGGGACAGAACAGCACCTATACCTGTCTCAGAAGCGTCTACTTCGAGTAGGAAAGGTAGAGTAGTATCAGGGTGAACTAAAATTGGTGCGGAAGCAAACAGCTCTTTGAGTGTCTCAAAAGCCCGAAGAGCTTCAGTAGACCAATTCTTAGTCTCAGCCCCTTGTTTGGTCATGTTAGTGATGGGAGCAATGATAGAGGAGTATCCCTTAATGAAACGTCTGTAGTAATTAGAGAAACCAATGAATCTCTGGATAGCCTTGAGACCCTGAGGTAAAGGCCAGTCTAGTATGGATTGGAGCTTCTCCGGATCCATTTCAAACCCTTCCCCAGAAATCACATAACCAAGAAACGTAGTTTGGGATTGGTCAAAGCTGCATTTCTCTAGTTTGCAGTACAAGCCATGCTGAAGAAGTTTGTGTAAAACCCTCCTGACTTGCCTGTGGTGAGTCTCAATATCCCTGGAATGTATAAGAATATCATCAAGGTATACAATTACACAGTCATCTTGAAACTCCCTAAGAACCTCATTAATAAGGTCCTGAAATACTGCCGGAGCATTGCAGAGACCAAAAGGCATTACAGTATACTCATAGTGCCCATATCGAGTATTGAATGCAGTTTTCCACTCGTCACCGTCGTGGATTCTCACCAAATTATAAGCACCTCTAAGGTCTAACTTAGTGAAAATTTTAGAACTTTTTAATCGGTCAAAAAGTTCGGTGATCAAGGGAATCGGATAAACATTTCTGATGGTTATCTTGTTAAGACCTCGGTAGTCAATGCAAGGTCTTAAAGAACCATCCTTCTTTTTAACAAAAAAGAATCCAGCCCCAGCAGGAGAGGAGGATCTTCTAATGAACCCCTTGTCTAGGTTTTCACGAATATACTCTTCTAGAACTAAGTTTTCATTCGTGGACAAAGGATATACATGACCCCTGGGGGGCATGGTACCAGAAAGTAAATTAATTTTGCAATCAAAAGGCCTATGTGGTGGTAAGGTATCAGCCTTTCTTTTGTCAAATACTGCCTTTAAATCTTGATACAAGGACGGTATCTGTACTTTGGTAGAGTCAGTAGCGTTATTAAGTGGGTTGACACTACAAAGAGGTGACACTTTCTTTAAACAACTCTCTTGACAATTCTGGCCCCAAGAAACTATTTCCCCTGATCTCCAATCTATAACGGGGTTATGTTTCTTAAGCCAGGAGTATCCCAGGACTATGGGAACAGAAGGGGATGAAATGAGTAGTAGGGATATTTCCTCCTTGTGTAGAATACCAATAGTTAAGTAAAGAGGTGTGGTCTCCCGGGAAATCACAGGCTCAACTAAAGGTCTACCATCAATGGCTTCAACAGCCAAGGGTGTCTTCCTTAACTGGGATGGGATAGTGTGTTTGGTGAGAAACTTTTGGTCGATAAAACTCTCAGCAGCGCCGGAGTCTATCAATGCCATAGTTTCTAAAGTTCCCTTCTCCCAAGTTAAAGAGACCGGTAATAGGAGTCTATGTTCTTTGTAGTTATGAGTAGAGGACAAAATCGAAACACCCAAGGTCTGTCCTCTAGAGAAACTTAGGTGCGAGCGTTTCCCGGACGGCTGGGACAGCTCAAACGTACATGACCTCTGAACCCACAATACATACACAATCCCTCTCTTCTCCTGTACTGTCTCTCCTCCTCTGAGAGACGAGTAAGGCCTAACTGCATAGGTTCTGAAACCTGTGGATCTTTGGTTTCAGTAACTTGAAATGATGGTACTAGTCTAGAGAAAGATTTAGCGGTTCTATCTCGAGTATTCTGTCTCTCCCTTAGGCGTTCGTCAATACGGGAGATAAAGGAAATTAAGTCCTCCAGATTCTCGGGAAGTTCTCTTGTAGCTACCTCATCAAGTATTACATCAGATAATCCATTTAAGAATACGTCTATATAGGCCTGTTCATTCCATTTTACCTCTGCCGCCAAAGACCTGAACTCTAGTGCATAATCCACAAGTGTTTGGTTGTCTTGTCTAAGGCGCAACAGTAATCTGGCTGCATTGGCCTTCCTGCCAGGAGGGTCAAAAGTTCTTTTAAAAGCAGCTACAAAGGAATTATAGTTATAGACTAATGGATTATCATTCTCCCACAACGGATTCGCCCATCTCAGAGCTTTCTCAATGAGTAAGGTAATAATAAATCCCACCTTTGCCCTATCAGTAGGGTATGAACGGGGCTGTAGCTCGAAATGAATACTGATCTGGTTCAAAAAGCCACGACACCTCTCAGGGGAACCAGCATAACGTACAGGTGGGGTAACTCGGGAAGAAGCACCTACAGTAGCTACCTCTAACCCTGAACCCACAGAAGAAGCAGAAGTGTTACGCCTCTCCTCAGGTGGATTAATAGGGCGAGACAGCAGCGCCTGTAGTGCCAGAGCCATCTGATCCATCCTATGATCCATGGCGTCAAACCTAGGATCAGGAGAACCAAGCTGACAATTTGTACCTGCAGGATCCATGGCCCTGTCGTAATGTCAGGATCGGGTCAGGGATCCAACACGCAGAGTACAAAGAGTAGCTGATACGTATACCGGTCCTTAGAATGGCCGGACTAACGTATAACTACAATAGAATGGTCAGAGACAAGCCGAGGTCGAGGATAACAGAGGACAGGTAAGCGAGAGACAAGCCGGGTCAAGGATAACAGAAAGGCAGGAGAGTAAACAACAAAGCCGGGTCAGAACCAAAAGACAAGTGAATAATAAAGCACTGTGTGACTAGGCGGACTAGAACCACGACAGGGCAATGAGTGAATGAGAGAACCACCGTTAAGTATCCTGGCTAGGGAGAGGGGACACGCCTCCGGCGAGTCCTGATTCGTCTCCCGAGATTTGAGTGGCAGGATGTTTCGGGTTAGCGTCATGACGTCTACCTCCGGTCCTTCTGTTATAAAAGGAAGTGACTCCCTCGCGGCCGGCGTTAGCAAGACCGAGTGAACCGCGGGAGACCGAGGAGACATGGCGTCCGGACGGATAACCTTCTAAGTCTCTACCTCTCTCAAAGGTAGAGACTCCAGGTACCCTGACACACGGGACCTCTACGGTTCTTGTAGCTGATTTGTAGGTTGTCACCTTTCAGTGAGGGAGTACTGAACTCACCAAATGCAAAACTAGGATCGTTCTTGGTGTCAGCAATGTTCCTGACAAATTCGCAGAAGTAGGAGAAAGGGGGAAATGAAACCTTGTTTTCCCGTTTGTATTTTGACCCAATTTGGATCCACTTTTCACGTAGGCTATACGGAAGCTTGTAAATGATAGGGTTAACTCCTCGAGCAGTGTCCAGGTAACTGAGACCCGGTAGTTTAGGGTCGGTTTTGGCAAGCTGGACTTCGAGAAGAAGGTCACTGAGTCTCTGGAACTCTTTATTGTCCTTACCGGATATCGTTGGGAAATTTTCCAATCGTTTAAGCAATGCATTCTCTATGGCTTCAGGACTACCATAACTCTGTTCTAGACGTTCCCATGCAGCGGTGAGACCTGCTGTTGGATTGTCGATGTAGACTGACCTGAGGCTCTTGACACGTTCTGTAGATTGTGGGCCAAGCCACCTGATCAGCAGATCCAGCTCCTCAGCAGCAGAAATACCAAGATCACCTATGGTAGTTTTGAAGGCAGCTTTCCAGCTTCTGTAATTTTCAGGATGGTCATCGAAGCTTACTAGGCCTGACTTGGTGAGCTCTCTTCGAAGTATATACTTTACAAACTCTGCTGTATCAGTTGTCTCTGACTTTACGTAGGAGGTCGCTGGTTGGATGTTGTGCATTGCGTTGTTTATGGTATTGTTGTAAAGAGACGGAAGATATGGTGCAGCAAGGGCGTTCAGCTGAGTTGTTGGGTTAAAGTCTGGAACGGTACTATTAGCAGGAGCTTGGTGACTTGCTTGCAGATTAGTGTGCAATTCTGTGACATATGCAGAATCAGCATGACAGTCAGACGCTGTACTGGGGTGGTTTTGCATGTAGGAAGTTGCTGGAACAGCTTTTGCCTGGTGGTGTGGTGAAGTCCTTGCGTTGTCGTGAAGAATGGAGGCAATTGAGTGCTCGCTGCTGTGGTTTAGAACATAGTTCTTAGTGCGTTCGAAAGGATCTTCCATATCTGCCTTGATGCTGACCCTTTCACTAGCATTTTCCTCTGCACCGATAGCTTGTTCCAAAATCTTTAGTTTTGCTGCAGCTGCCTCGTAGTTGCTCTGTACCTTTAAAGCTTCAATTGCTGCCCTTTGACGTGCTGTCTGAGCTTCCATTGCTGCCGCTTCGGCTTGCATTGCTGCAGCCTCAGCCTCCATGTCTGCTCTCTTTTTTGCATATGCGGCCTGTACTTTGCTAGCCTCTGCTTCGGCTCGGGCGTTTATAAGCTGTTCACTAAGCGTTGAGTGCCTTGAACTTCGGGATCTAGAGGAACTTTTAGAATGTCTGGTGGATACGGATCTGTGAGATACAGTGTCCTGTGGCTGCGTTAATTTTGCTTCTGCCTTTGCTTTAGTTAGCAGGATAAAGCTTTCTCTTTCCATGTTAAGAAGCTGGACATTGTTAAGTTGCTCTAATGATTCCTCAGTGTTAATGTTTTGCAGAATAGTTTTATATTTATTGCTTGTAGTCTGGTACAGTTCATATGAAGCAGAGAGATGCTTTATGGCGCCCTCTAGTTGTCCATGTTGAAAAGAGCATCTAACATGCAGTCACATACCAAAAAAACCCTGAAAAAAACGGTACATGAGGGGTACTCCCCCCATGACAATGTTTAATAAAAATATAATGCAGATTCTGCCATTTAGAATACTCTGGGTTGCCTATTTTTAAAAATGATATGCCATAAAGTGGGTCATGTTCTTTTATGGGCTGCCATACTGTCTCAAAGGGGACATTGGCCCAGAAAATCACTTTGTCAAAGTACAAATATGGCAAATTTCAATGTGTAAAAACTGAAATGGGCTAGCCCTATATTTGATCCTGTGACTTTCCAAAACCACATAAAACTTTACATGGTGTGGTGCTGTTGTACTCGTGAGATATCCCTAAAAACAAATATGAGTGTTTTAGATCAGCAAAATGTATAATAATGACAATGATATCATCAGTAAAAGTGCAGTTTTTGTGTGAGTATTGCAAACTGCAAAATATGAGCACTAACTTTGGCCTGGGTGTGTGAATAAGTGGTTAATAAAAACGACTGGACATACCCCATTTTGAATACTCAGAGTTATCTACTTTTGCAAATGGTATGCCATGATAGGGATAATTTTCACTCCTGGGCTGCCATACGGTCTCAAAGGCATCATAGACCCAGCAAACCAATCTGGCAAATTTCAATGCCCTATATTCAAAGCCCTATATTTGGCCCTGTAACGTTCCAAACCCCATAAAACCTGTACATCGGGACTACTATTTTACTCGGGAGACCTCGCCGAACACATATACCTGTAGTTTATTACAGTAAAAGCTAAAATGAACATTCACAGTTAAAAGGCCGTGCAGAACATGGCAACATTTCTCACATGTTTTTAGATTCTATTCTTATTAAATTGTGTTCCATATATAATTGTTTGATGTGAAATCAAAGTCCTACTTCTTCTGAACAAAATTATATATAAGAAGTGTGGGTGCACTTAATATGAAAGAGATAAATTATGGTTGAACAGACAAATAGCTAAAATTCTAGGTTTCGTTGTTTTTTTTGTTTTGTTTTTATCAGAACTTGTACAATTACCTCCATTCTTAAGGGAGAATAGGTAGATATGACCAACAGTATAGTCAATGTTTCAGTCCCATTATCTTGCTGTTTTGTAAAAAGTCTGTTAATAGGATTGAAAGAACTGTATGCTGTTGCACACCTGATTAAAATAAAGAAGTAAATTAATTTATTCTTAAATCCCATAAGTGTGCTCTTTGTTGGATAAACTAAAGGGCTGGGGTTTGATACCAGCGCAAGAACACTGGAAGACAGGCAGCGTTATTCAGTAAACTGAGAATTTTTGATAATGAGAATCTGATTTGCAAAATCTATGCTAAAACAGTTACGATGACACTATAGCCGAGATTGAGAATTTATGCAACTTGGATTTTCATTACCTCCAATAACCCTGTGAGGAATACAAAGCACTTTTTAAATTTTATATTAGTGTATGTTTGTGAGATCTGTATTATGCATATATACATGTATATTAATATTTGTGTACATATTTTAAACATAATGTATAACAGTATGCTAGGAATATATATATATTAATATATCATTACTTTGCAAATAAAGTAACTTTAAACTCAAAATTGCCTATATCCAAAACATTAATTTCCTCCCAAAACCAATGCAAACTTAATGCCAAATTTAAACAACCAAAGCCTAAAACTGAAAATGTTTACTGTAATCCTAAATTTAATTTCTCTTAAAAACTAAGCATACCATGTACCTGGATACTAAATTTAACCCAATTCTAAACCTAAACTCGATAATCCTCAACACCACGTACACCAAAATGCTAAATTTAACCCCACTCTAACCCTAAAACCCAATCATTTTAAACACCACTTACACCAAAGCTTTAACTCCTCTCAAGATATAATGTCCCATGTAATCTAACTCTGACGTTAAGCTCTCATTCTTTTTGCCTAACTGATATTCTTACTTTTCCTACATAGGACATCTGTCATATTAAAGATCAGGTGGACGATCGTTTTTCACTAAACATCCATAAAAGCCATTTAAGTGTAATGATTTTAACTGCACAATATAACCAGAGTGTTTAGGCATATGTACACAGGGTCCAGAGGCTTACTTTTGCTTTACCTGCAATAAAACAGTGCAATGCCCATAACATTTCTGAAATCATCAGACAAACCGCACAGGGTGCAAGGTAAAACAAGGCAATAGAACCCATGCCCTTCCCCAATTACTTTTCTGCAATCACCACTAAAATTAAGGAGTTTAAGGTGATAACATTTAATATATGGAAAACAAAAATGACATGCACCTGTAGGCAGGAGCGGGTGAAATATTCTTCCTTGTTCTCGTCTGAGCAAGATATTGTTACCAATGAATAAATGTTGACTGCATAGTCCATCATGCATTAAAAGCATCATTAGGGTTTAATCCCTGTTGGTACCAAGGTGTCAGAACCTTGGTGGCTCCATGATGAAATTTTTAGGGGAAGTGTTGAGATACAACTAGTTGATTTGCGAAACGGACATAGCATCTCACATATTGGGAGTGTGGACCTATTCACACTAGAGATTACATAGGCCCATTAAACCCTCCTTGTGGGAGGGTTTCCATTCCCTCTCCCCTATTTAAATCCAAACCCCACCGGGTTCTTTGCTCAGTTTTTTTGTGAACTTCCTAGAGGTTACAAGCCTCATCTGCCTTGATTAACCCATGCCTGATTGAACCTGCCTTGGTTAATCCTTGTCTGCCTGAACCTGTTTTTGTAAACCCTTATCTGTCTGATCCTGTCTGGATTACTAGGTTAACCTCTGTCAATCTTATCCTATCCTGGAGCAACTGACTAAATGCCACCTACTTGTTAAACCAGCCAGAGATTTTACATTTGTTTTGCTAGTTCTGGCTTCACTCTATATGGTTTTGTCCTTGGACCCTACAGTTTATACCGTTTGTTTAACCAATAAAGACATTAAGTTAAGGGGTTGTGTTTTGTCCAATCTCTGCATACTGTGCACATTGACTCCGAACGTGTGACAATGGCTCTACATGTGTCGCATCCGGGAGAGGTGCATGAGCATAACATATCAGCAGCCATTTTTTCTTCAGACTCCCTGCCTGACCCTGCAGCTTTTATTCTAGGCCATTAGACACTTTTTTCTCACAGATATCATCACCCTTCCTTAAGAGTACTACTCTCTACTTCACCATAACCAATTTTGTATATATTGCAAGTGACTCCCCTTTTACGTTCCCCCATAGAGTTTCAGGTCCTCTGAACTACAGAGCTATGCAAAGGCTAAAGACACAATATTTGCAATTCACCTAGAATTGAACAGTGTTGAAGCATGGAATGGGAAGAGAATTTTCAGCAACCATACTTCATCTTGCAATCAGACTCTATCCAATTGGTCTGAAGTGTGACATGCTCCGGATCCTGCACAGGCGGTCTTTGGTTTCCAGACAAATGCTTACTTCACATCAGTTGTTTTGAATTGATTGCAGGCTCCTTTGTGTGCTAGCTTCACCAACCACATCTCCAATTGCTCCCTTGTTCTACCTATGGACATCATCTCAGCAGTCCAGTATGTGACTCAGGTGGAAAGATTGCATTCAAAATTACTATAGGATATGAAGCGGAATCTTCCCATTCGAGTAGAACACCTTCCTGCCTCAGATAAACTCGTGGTGGATTGATTCTCTTGCCACTGGAGGGACTTAAGTTTGGATCAACAATTAGTTCTCAGCCTAGATCACCTAGGGCCCTCCCTCTCACTGGATATTTTTGCATCTCACCAGACACCAGTCAAATGGTTTTTCAGCTGGTTCCTAGATCTTTCCTCCATTTGTGGCCAATTGAGGTAGCCTATGCATTTCTCCCTTTCCCTCTCATTCATCATACTCTACACTCTACAATCTAAATTTTGGGATGCCCTTTCTCTTTTCTTGAGAATTGATTAGATAATGCCTACCTTTCTCTGTGACAACTCTGCTATGTCTGATCTTTTATCGTAGAGTTTCTGATGTTTAGGCCTTTGACGCTCAAGCCATCTCTTTTACAATAACCCATTGTGCAAAGTCTCATTCATCCTCAGTTTTTTGCCCTTATTTCCCTGACAAACCTAAACTTTGTATTGCCGTTATGTTCATCACTACATCTAGGTGACAAACCCATTATGTGTGTCTGCTTCAGGCCCTCTCTTTATTTCCTATGTACATCCAAACAAACCCATTTTTGTCCTGCTATTGCTTGCTGGATCCATTGGCTTCTATCTTTGGCGGATGCTGACGCATCTTTTGGAGCACTTTCAGTTCGAAGTGATTTAGCCTCGTCTGCCTTTATAGCAGGTGATTTGATTATGGACATTTTGTCATCAGCGGAATGGTTGAGAGAATCTACTTTTTGGATTTTTTATCTCGGTCCTCTCATGCTTCCTTTTCTCTTTTTTCTAACAGTGTTGAAACAGTAAATATGAAGCCTTCTGTCTTGTCATAAAATTAGGGATTATTCTAACTACGGTGACTGAATAATCAAATTTTTCTTAAAGACAGGAGGTGAATATTTTCCTTCCCTTCTTTCTTTTATCTTATTTCCTACAACCCTGCTATGGAATTTTCTCATGGTATGATTTTCTTTCTATTTACATTGACTCTGTGTTCATTCATGGTCATTACTGTTATTATCTTCAATATTTTCTCCTATTTGCTTAAATTTGTTTCTATTACATTATATATTTATATGCTATATCATTTTAATGCACTGTTGTGTTTTTATTTTTTTAACGTCCACTGGATGATACTCTCGCAACTTTTCTTTTATTTTTTAGTATGAAGATTCAGTCCAAGTTGCAAGAGATCTTCATTCTACTGTTTCTAAATTGGTGGGTCTTGTTCTTCAGTTGTATTGAATATTACCTATTGTTAGCCTAGCTGCATCAAGAAAGAGGAATCGAGACGAGTCTCATTGCATTATGGTCCATTTTATGTATATTCTGATTAGTTGTTTCTTCCTAAATGTTTTTAACTGTTTCTTTGCTGCTGGGAGGTTCTTCGGTAAAGAAGGTCAAGCAAATATTTGCCTCTTGTCTTTATTAAAATTTAGATAATTTGGTCATCATAGTTAGAATAAACCATAATTGAGCAATTAAATAAATAAAAAAAGTTTTAATTTCCTGCTCCTATCTTTGATGATAAAAGCAGATGGGCAAAACACTAATTCGCTCTCTTTCAGTTCTATATAAATACTCCCATCTTTTTGTGTCTTTTTCCCACGTTGTCGGTGTGTCTCAGTGTTTATTTTAATTTTATCTCATTATCTCTCTCTATATTTATCTCAGCCATAAGGAGATTGATTTGAGATGCAAAAGTCCAATAAAATCTAAAACCTTGTTGTCAACGTTTCATACTGTTATTTTGTCTCTCCCATTAACTATTCCAGTCCTATCTCCACTTTTCTACTATTTGTCTCTCAGCTGCCACTCTTATAGTAAAGTGTGAAAATTAAGAGAATATTACAGAGCTCCGAAACAATAAAACTACTGTTTATGAAAAAGCTTAACAGCAATAACCTTTACAGTAGTCACAGTTTTTGACATAAATACAATTCAGAGTGTATAGTGTGTAGGAGTGCTTCACAGAGCACTAAATGTAATATCCAGTAATATCCAGTGTATTGGTCCCTCCAGACTTCCCCAATGCATGTCTCAACCAGCCTCTCTACCCAATCACAGCTTACCTATCTTTTTCCTAGGGATGAATTTATCAGGCAATCATGAGCAATAGACCTGCCTCAGTACTCGATCGTTGCCCATACCTCTTTAAAAAGGGATGGCACTAATATAACCTCATTCCTATGCCTGCTTCACCAATTGTGAGACCTTGTAGACAAGTGTGTCTGAGACATGACCAAGAACTGAGAATGAGTTTTCCCCATGCACACACAAAGAGAAAGGTATATACCTAACTATAATTCCAACAGGGCCATATACAGCCTACGGACCATAAGTTTAATGCCACAATATTAGTATTTCATGTAGTCTAAAATGTGCTTTATTTTTGACACAAAAAGCAATGAATTGCCAACTTGATTAAGTGTTCCTCATTTGTGATTTAGGGCCAATCAACCTCAACCTTATTTTGTTATCAATAATGTCCTGTTGCCCATGGTTAAAGATAAATAATCCGGTGTGGTCAGGAATTATTTTATAAACTATGCAAACTGATAAATAGCAAGAGATTTGTAGGGTATTGGTATTAATAGCGTAACCTAGCTAATTATTAAACCATTTTAGAAACTATGTTGAATTTTTGTATTATTATACACCTAAGCCCTCAGCATGCTTTTGGTTTAGTGACTCTAGTATGATAAAATATATGGTCCACCTTAATAAATTTTAAAAAAATGTTTGAGCCAAGTACTGCATCAGTGTTAAAATAAATATGCAGCTTACAAATGTTAAATAGTTCAAATTGGTCACCAAGGGTTGGGCTCCTAACTCTGGATGGCTGCTCTGCCAGGGTCTTTGTACAGACAAATTAGACATGTACAAGGATTGAGACCAGGAAGGATAATTCAAGGCATCCTACATTTCAGAAAACTAAAGATAAGAAATATTTTAGTTATCATCTAGGAACCAGGAACATACAGGAATTAGGATATCTGATTATTCTTGAATAGAGACCATGAACTAGGACCAATGTGGAGAATAGCCAGGAATATAACAATGGAACCTGAAATTAGACACAACTAGGTTAAGAGATTATGACAAAAAATAAGGAGACACATTAGGAACACTGTAGCATGACAAGCCTCAACAAAAAGATCAGACCAGGTTTATACATGTATGTATGTGTCTGTGCCCTATTGTGTCATCTATTCATACAGCTCTTCTTTTGTTATTGTATTTTTCATTTCATGATGAGAAATTACTTTGGTGTTTGTCAGAGACCCTATTAATACTTCCAATTTATGATGTGTTTTGCTGTTGACTTTTTGTTTAAAAAAAAACCCCAACAAATTAATTCTTGCTTGACAAAAAAAGGAATGGTAGGAGTCAATGGTTATGTGTGTTAAAGTTTACAAAGCAAAGATTTTACAGTATGATTATTCAAATATAGCTCGTGTCACTGCAACTGCAGAAATATAAAATATTTGTTCCAAGGCCAATACAGATTGATGTATCACTGTGATTCAGCAAACATGCACTATACTTCTGACCCCAAATTTTCTATTGCTTTGAGTAATCAAATAATAAATAACCATAGTATCGTGTATAGTTTTAGGTTGTCTGTAAAACATTTAGGATGACTTAAGTTATCGTTTACATTATCATACATAATCTATGTTAATAAATATCTAGGATTCTTGACAGCCTGCTGAGTCACAATTAGATGCAAAGTAAGAAAGTATAAAGTCCAAGTCAACATTTTAGTGGGTTCCAAAGATATTCAACAGTCGATAGTAAAAGGCAAAGTTTGATAAAGGATGTTTAGAACTTCAGATGAAAATAAATGCAAAGAGGCTATATAGTTGTGTATTTATTAACAATGCCCAGAATGTAAGAATGAGCAGAACTGTGGAAGACTTGGTAGGTGAGGACAACAGATTTTTAGATTATCCTTGATGGGATGGAAAAAACAAGACAGACATGTAAAACAGGTCTGGTAATTCACAGTGTGCAATGCAAAAGAGAGATGCAAGAAAATTAGCCAGCCAGGAAAGCAGCAATTTTTCTTGCATAAATCAAGCCAATAAAGACTTTTGTTGAGGCTCCTTAAATAGAACTAAGGATGCAAAAACCAGAATAAAGATGATTAAGAAAGGTTGCTAAAGATAGGTGACAATCAGGTAGCCAGGGAAGTTTTCTTTCTCAGAAGAAATTAGTTTTTCTCTGACATAGTTAACGGAAGTGGCAGTTGAGCATAGCTTGTACATGCCTATCTTCCTCCCTGGTCATTGAGAAGCACAGCAAAGCCAAGATAGTGTGCGCATGCGTTCACAGCTTCAGCACAAACTTCTCAATGATTGGTTTCTCCCCAGGCACAGAGTGAAGATCTGCAGCTTTTTCAAGTTTGTACCCACAAAGTAAACATACAGGGAAAAAAATAATTTATGTTTTATTTGGGGGTATATGTACTAAATTGTGAAAGAAATTGAGTGTTCCTTTAAAATTCTAAATCAACCAAAAGCCTAAAGGAGGTTGAGTATTTTTATGGAGTATAAACAGAGCTGTACAAGGGTTATAGAAGCCAAACAAACAAATAAAAGTACTAAAAGCAGAAGGAAAGATGATAATAAAGCATGAGACTTAGACTGGACAAGCCCTGGGTTTTCAAGGTTGATCTCGATGGCCTCTTTTTAAACTACTGTATGTAACCCTAGCATACCACACACCATGTATTTTACTTGTCATAAGGTTTTACCATTTACCATTTTAACATGCAATTTGTTTGTGGGTTGTGAGGTTTTGCTTATCATCTGAAATGAGTATTCCAAACATCGTCTCTTCCTTGGTATGCCAAACAAGTTATTCTGGTTTTCTGCATCTTCCTTTCTATAGAACCACAATTATACAGATATAATATATTTTTTTCTTTATTCAGTTAAACCTCTTTCATGTCTGTTATTTAATACTTGATACAACTTTTCTTTACTCTCTTAACTCTCCCCTCCTGTTTCCCTTCATTCTTTTCTCTATGGTCTATCTATGGCATCAAATGAGAAAAACCTGGCCTTTGTTCTTTTTAGTTATCATTCTAACATTGCCGTGTATAAATCTACACTGACTTTATGCCATGTTCATTCACTGATTACATCTAAAAAGACTTACAAATAATACTAAAGAATGGCAAAAACAAAAAAAAATTCTGAGACAGGGAGACTAATGTAATGCGATTGTAGATTTCCATAGGGTGCTTCTTACACAGTTTATAAAAGTACTGGACAAAAAAACAAATCTAGTCTGTCTATGGAGATACAGTTAAAGGAACCCTATAAGGTTAAAATCATTTAGGTGACTTCCCACCCCCCTCCTCCCTGCCATGCCCCTGACCTGCCTTCTTGGTGACATCATCAGAATTTGCCATTTTAGCCAATCCAATGCTTTTCCCATTAATCAGGTGGTATGCGCTTCTGGACCATTCAAGGATGTCCAAATCCTTTTTCTTCCTTTAGGGCTTGATACTTTCTTTAAAAAGAGCTTTGTGCTTTTCTTCTTAAAGTGCTCAGTGCTCCCTTACTCCCTTTGGCCGGTTTAGAATGTAAAAAATGCCAGGTCCAGAGAGATGGGTTCCAAAAGGGTGCTTTATTAATAATAAAAATCTAAACCTAAAATCAAAAAATAAAAGAATTTTACCAGATAGATGTCTGGATAGACTTATAGTCCTTAACAGTACTGTTAAGGACTATAAGTCTATCCAGACATCAGTACTGTTAAGGACTATAAGTCTATCCAGACATCAGTACTGTTAAGGACTATAAGTCTATCCAGACATCTATCTGGTAAAATTATTTTATTTTTTGATTTTATGTTTAGATTTTTATTATTAAGAAGAAAAGCACAAAGCGCTTTTTAAAGAAAGTATCAAGCCCTAAAGGAAGAAAAGGGATTTGGACATCCTTGAATGGTCCAGAAACGCATACCACCTGAGTCATATGAGGGTATGACTCTAGGCTTGTGAGTTATAATACCTTACTAATTATACTTGAACCTCTATATTTACTGTGTTGCACTATATGTTGTACAATTTTGTTTTACAGAACATTGCCCGAATATTTAAGAGCTCCACCTTTTTATATGTATGTATAACTGTGTTTTTAAGTGGTATAGGGGATACTACTTTTTAGGTGTTTGAGCACTTTCTTTTACTCACTTCCATATTGTGCACATACCAAGTTGTATTATATATAATGTATATTGATTTTTTTTATATAGCGTGCTCCTATAATATTGTTTTGCTTCATGTATTTATTTAGCCGTGAAGTAAAACAGGATATTCATAGTGACCCTATAGATCTTTTTAGCTTGTACTTGAGTGCCCTCCATTTTACTGATTGCGAACATAAAAAATGATATAACAGATATGTACTCCTAACGCTACCATGTTCCTTTAAAAATATAATTTTAACCCCTTAAGGACACATGACATGTGTGACATGTCATGATTCCCTTTTATTCCAGAAGTTTGGTCCTTAAGGGGTTAAAATAAAATAGTTTTTTTTATTATTTTGAAATATAATGAATATAACATAATGGTCATACCCTTTGGTTTCCCTTTTTGCAAGTAATTATATAAAAAAGCTAAATGGAGTGGTTGTGTATGCTAAAAGCGAGCAGTCTAATAAAATGTATCTGTGTTTTCATTTTCCCAATGTAGTGTGCTGTGCTACACTGGTGTGTCTGAAGCCACCTTATAGTGTGTCAGAAACACATTGTCTGCAGAGCTGGAATAGGATGGATGCAGGCTGCCCAACAGTGCCGTTTTCGGGGGGACATCCCTATTTCAGGCTCCTGTCCCACCATCCCGGGCCATTTCCAGGCAAGTCTGCCTCCTTTGGGTGGTGTAACGGACATAATTCATGTCTGTGCCCCTTTATCCCACCTTCTGGCATCACATGAACCCCTTTATGCAGTTACGGCGTTCCATGCTGCCCCCCAAATTAATGGGCTTTAAAGCTGTTGCAGCGGCATGGAATGCCAATAATGGATTTTAAAACCCAGGAGCACAGGAGCTGCAGCTTACTCACCCCCGCCGTAATGCGCTTCAGGGGGACTGCCTGACAGCCCAGGCAGTGCTCCCTGGCAAAGCAGGCCCCCGGGGGCAATGTTATCACATGGCCCCAATAGCGGTCCACAGTGCTGCCTTGGTTGTCAAGCAGTCCCCCTGATGTTGTAAAAGGAAAGAAAAAAAAAACAACAACAGTAAATCACACAAATATATATATAATTTTATCCTAAATGTATCTCAAGATGCCAAAATACCAGAGTATTGCAGTATGCAATGATACCTTTTTTATTGGACTAACATAATATTTCAAAGACAAGCTTTCAAGAGGTTTTCGCTCTTCCTCAGGTCTGAAGAAATACTGATCAATCTGATAGAGGTTAACACTTAAAACAACTGATGTTAGAGAAGGGGAGGGAGAAGGGGTGAGTGGGCAGGGCCAGTGCATCCATAAGGCGGCACAAGCGGGTGGCGCAAAAATCAGAATCCCCTGCCTCTGGCCGGGGACTTGGATTTCTCAACCCACCTCACTCTCCCTGCATCCAGCAGCCGGGGAAGTCGGCCGGCCTCTCCTGATGATGTCAGGAGGAGGGGGAGTGACTTTGACTGCTCTTCTCCCAGGACCTCAGGAGGAGGGGGAGTGACTTTGACTGCTCTTCTCCCAGGACCGCTGGGGAATAAACATATGTATTTAACAAGAAAATGGTAGGCACACCGGCTTCCAGCTATTTTAGTTGGTTGTGCTCCTCATTCAGTACTATAGAAGAGCAGAGGAAGTCACGCCCCCTCCTCCTGACAATATCAGGAGAGCTGGCAAACTTCAATGTCTGCTGGATGCAGGCTCCAGCTCCTGTCTCACCCCTCCCTGGCCTAAGATAAATCTTTGTTTTTAAGCAGCCCCTGTATCCCCCTCTAGAGCCCCTGTAGCCCCCATAGCCCCTGCCCTATCCACATATCCTGTCACCTCCCTCTAGCTCCTGCCCCCTTCAAACCCTGTGTAGTGTGCTGTGCTACACTCACCACAGCTCTGACCCCCTTTTAGAGCCCCATGTCCACCCCAACACAGCCCCTGTCCCCCCTCCACATATCTTATCACCCCGCTAGAGCTCCTGACCCCACTCAGCCCCTGTGCCCCCTCTCCAACTCCTGTCCAACTCCTGTCCAGCTTCTGTGTCCCTCCAGTGTCCCTCTCCAGCTCATGTGTCTCCCTCTCAGTCCCTGTGTGTTCCCCTCTCAACCCTTGTGCACCACTCACCACAGCCCCTGTGCTTCCCACAACAGCCCTGTTCCTTCCTCTAGAGACACCCCCTCTAGAGCCCCTGTCCCCCCACCAGAGCCCCTGTCCCCCCACCAGAACTCCTATCACCCTTCTAGAGCTCCTGTGCCCCCTCTCTCAGTCCCTGTGCCCCCTCCTCACCCCAGCCCCTGTGCTCCCTCACTTCCCCAGCTCCTGTGCCCCCTCACCTATCCAGCTCCTGTGTCCCCTCATCTCTCCAGCTCCTGTGTCCCCTCATCTCTCCAGCTCCTGTGTCCCCTCATCTCTCCAGCTCCTGTGTCCCCTCATCTCTCCAGCTCCTGTGTCCCCTCATCTCTCCAGCTCCTGTGTCCCCTCCTCTCCAGCTCCTGTCCACCCTCCTCTCCAGCTCCTGTCCACCCTCCTCTCCAGCTCCTGTCCACCCTCCTCTCCAGCTCCTGTCCACCCTCCTCTCCAGCTCCTGTCCACCCTCCTCTCCAGCTCCTGTCCACCCTCCTCTCCAGCTCCTGCCCACCCCCCTATCCAGCTCCTGTCCAACCTCTACAGCCCATGTGCCCCTGTCCATTCCTATCAGCCCCTGGAGGGGAGAAAGAGAAACACAAAGAGGCTGGGGAAAGCAACAGGTAAACAAGGGGGGTTGTGAGAGAAAATGTAAATAAACAGAGTAGAGTCAATAAGCTAGTTAAAAAGAAAGTAATAAAAAAAAAATAAAAAAAACAATGAGCAGGGCATGCAAGTATGTAGATGCATATAAATTGAACCAATAAAGGTAAAGTGAGAATATTGAAAAAGAACTATAAAAGACATTAAGATGTGTGTTTATAAAACGTTTTGGTAGTGTGTGTGAGAAAGCCAGAGTTTACCTTAAGTCCTTCATTTCTAGTGGTTTATTTCATAATTGGAACCTCTCGCCATGTGTCAGTAGGCATTTTCAGTTTGTTAAGTTTGATGGTTTGTCAAGGGATGGATTAAGAAGTACTATTGGCAGGTTTTGACCTGGATGATGACGTTGCCCATAAAGTACAGTTGCAAGAAAAAGTATGTGAACCCTGTGGAATGATATGGATTTCTGCACAAATTGGTCATAAAATGTGATCTGATCATCATCTAAGTCACAACAATAGACAATCACAGTCTGCTTAAACTAATAACACACAAATAATGAAATGTTGCCATGTTTTTAGCTAATTGGAGTGAGATGTCAGCCAACTGGAGTCCAATCAATGAGATGAGATTGGAGGTGTTGGTTACAGCTGCCCTGCCCTATAAAAAACACACACCAGTTCTGGGTTTGCTTTTCACAAGAAGCATTGCCTGATGTGAATGATAATACAGAAAAAAAGTGCGCTGTGCCTTTAAGACCCAAAATATTTTTAGACAGTGAAGACAATAAGTGCAATATTGTACAAATAAAGTGATTAAGTGCATCAAATGTGCAACACACTTACAAATATAAATATAACTATACAATATGTGCAAAAAATCTTTTAGTGCAACAATTTTGTGCAATAGAAAACCAATACTTACTGATGTGAATGATGCCTCGCACAAAACAGCTCTCAGAAGAATTACGATTAAGAATTGTTGACTTGCATAAAGCTGGAAAGGGTTATAAAAGTATCTCCAAAAGCCTTGCTGTTCATCAGTCCACGGTAAGACAAATTGTCTATAAATGGAGAAAGTTCAGCACTGCTACTACTCTCCCTAGGAGTGGTCGTCCTGTAAAGATGACTGCAAGAGCACAGCGCAGACTGCTCAATGAGGTGAAGAAGAATCCTAGAGTGTCAGCTAAAGACTTACAAAAGTCACTGGCAAATGCTAACATCCCTGTTAGCGAATCTACAATACGTCAAATACTAAACAAGAATGGATTTCATGGGAGGATACCCCAGAGGAAGCCACTGCTGTCCAAACAAAACATTGCTGCACGTTTACAGTTTGCACAAGAGCACCTGGATGTTCCACAGCAGTACTGGCAAAATATTCTGTGGACAGATGAAACCAAAGTTGAGTTGTTTGGAAGAAACACACAACACTATGTGTGGAGAGAAAGAGGCACAGCACACCAACATCAAAACTTCATCCCAACTGTGAACTATGGTGATGGGGGCATCATGGTTTGGGGCTGCTTTGCTGCGTCAGGGCCTGGATGGACTGCTATCATCGAAGGAAAAATGAATTCCCAAGTTTATCAAGACATTTTGCAGGAGAACTTAAGGCCATCTGTCTACCAGCTGAAGCTCAACAGAAGATGGGTGTTGCAACAGGACAATGACCCAAAGCATAGAAGTAAATTAACAACAGAAGGGTTTAAACAGAAGAAAATACGCCTTCTGAAGTGGCCCAGTCAGAGTCCTGACCTCAACCCATTTGAGATGCTGTGGCATGACCTCAAGAAAGCGATTCACACCAGACATCCCAAGAATATTGCTGAACTGAATCAGTTCTGTAAAGAGGAATGGTCAAGAATTACTCCTGACCGTTGTGCACGTCTGATCTGCAACTACAGGAAACGTTTGGTTGAAGTTATTGCTGCCAAAGGAGGTTCAACCAGTTATTAAATCCAAGGGTTCACATACTTTTTCCACCTGCACTGTGAATATTTACATGGTGTGGTCAATAAAAACATGGCAATATTTCATTATTTGTGTGTTATTAGTTTAAGCAGACTGTGATTGTCTATTGTTGTGACTTAGATGATAATCAGATCACATTTTATGACCAATTTGTGCAGAAATCCATATCATTCCAAAGGGTTCACATACTTTTTCTTGCAACTGTAAATGGTCTGAATGAAAGTGACATAATGGGAACCACAAGTGTAGAAGAGCAGAGGAAGTCACGCCCCCTCCTCCTGACAATATCAGGAGAGCTGGCAAACTTTAATGTCTGCTGGATGCAGGCTCCAGCTCCTGTCTCACCCCTCCCTGGCCTAAGGTAAATCTTTGTTTTTAAGCAGATTTTATTTTTTTAGATATTGTCTTTTCCTTGTAGCCCTTTTGCCTAAATGACTCTGACAGTGTACTCAGGTGATGATCTCTGTCTTTTGTGTCAGAGCAAAAGTGGAGATATCTGATGTGGCAAAAGCCACTTCGCCACTGGTTTTTGGAGAGGACTCATGGTCAGCCTTTTGCCTTAGGATTATGGACCTGTGCGTTATTAGGTTTTAAAGCACTGTTTATGCCCCTTTCCATACTATTGGAAAGGATTTGCACTTTTGAAGTGGCACTTTGGAAACAGTCAAAGTGGCCGCCATTCGACATTCGAACATGTGGCGGCGGCCATTTTATTCAGTTGAACAAGGTCAGCAGTGTTTTGTCATCGAGTTCATGGAACTCAAATCAGACATGCAACGGCATGAACACCGCTGAAACTTTACCTTCTCTTGACTTTGACTATTCGACTGGAGTTGAACGCCGTCCGACAATTCGAATGGCACTTCAACATGGACTTTGTGCATGGATGGCACCCGTTCGTGCATTCGAAGTGAACTGTTAACATTGAAAATAGACCGGCAGCACAGCCTAATTCTCTGGAACGGTTTTGGGCATGAAAATGGGCCAAAGGTGTTGTCCTTTCCCCTCAGCGACAGTTTTCCTTGCAGGGAGAGGAGACAACTGGTCTCTCTCCCCAGCGGCAGTGTGCATCCCAGTAGGCCGAAGGAGTTGTCCTCCCCCCCGGCGACAATTTTCCTTGCAGGGAGAGGAGACAACCGGTCTCTCTCTCCAACAGCAGCTAGAGATACTGGGAGAGGAGACCACTAATCCTTTTCCCAAAACCCCAGTCCTAAACCCGATGGTGCAGATGGGACCGCAGTCTCTGCACCAGACCTACAGGGATGCTGGACGGCCGGTCCAGATCCCCAACCAACCCCGCAGGAAGGTGAGGAGGAGGAGGTAGGTGATCCCTCCTCTCCACAGCAGATCCTTAGCCAGGTCCTGGGGGTGGTACCCGCTGACCCCATCCCAGCGGAAGAGCTGGCACCTGGGCAGAGAGCAGCTGACCTCTGCCCTCCCCCTTCTCCTTGTCTAGGGCCTGAATACCTGCAGGCCATGCCAGCAGAAGTGCTGGCACCGGGGCAGAGCGCAGTTGGCCTCTGCCCACCACATACCTTCAGCTCCATGCCTTGGTGTTACAGAGAGACCAGGAGTACCAGATGCCCACTTGGTCGCTAGGCCATACCGGACAGAGATGGGCTACAGGGGCCACCAGGTCCAGCAATTGGTTGTCGTGGGTGGGTTACTCAACTAACTCAGGCACCGACTGACAGGAGTTCAGGTACCTGATTAGTCAACCCCAGGAGGGAAGGTGTGTGGCGAAAGCCACTTCGCCACTGGTTTTGGAGAGGACTCATGGACAGCCTTTTGCTTTGGGATTATGGCCCTGTGACTTATTGGGTTTTAAAGTACTGTTTCTGCCACTTTAAATACTATCGGAAAGGATTTACACTTTCGAGGTGGCACTTCGGAAACAGCCGAAGTAGTCGAAATGGCCGCCATTCGACATTCGAACATTTGGCGGCGGCCATTTTATTCAGTTGAACGAGGTCAGTGGTGTTTTGTCGTCGAGTTCATGGAACTCAAATCGGACACGCGATGGCACGAACACCGCTGAAACTTTACCTTCTCTGGACTTTGACTCTTCGACTGGAGTCGAACACAATTCGACAATTCAAACGGCACTTCAAAATGGACTTTGTGCACGAACAGCACCCGTTCGTGCATTCGAAGTGAACTGTTAACATTGAAAATAGACCGGCTGCACAGCCGAATTCTCTGGAACTGTTTTGTGCATGAAAATGTACGTGCGGTCGGTCAAAATAGACTTCAAGGAATTTCCTGAATACCCTGCTCTGATCTGGGTGATTTTTGGATATGTTGTTCACCCAGATCAGGGCTGTCAGGGTGTTTTCTGTATTTTGGGGAAAATGTGTGTTTTCCTGCCTGTGGATAATCAGGTTATTGTATTAGCTACTTTAATTATATCCCAGGCAGTTGGGAGGGATTGTGTAATGTATATGGGAGTGTCGTTCCATGTTACACTGTTTTTTTAGTTTACATGTTTTGTGTCTCGGTGCCCAACTAGGTCCACATCGGTGGCACCTTTGCTGTAAAACTTGTATAAAAGACCAGTGTGTGCCATTAAACTTTCTGTTCTACTTCACCCTCAATACTGAGTTCTGTCTCTTATTGAAAAAATAGAAAACGGAAAATGTATTAAACCCAGATTATTTTCAATCTGTGGTGTTGGGGCTTGTGATTTTTCTATTAGATGCACATCAATTCTGGGCTGCTCAGGTTTTTATATCCCCAATGTTCTAGCGAATCTAGTATGAAGTTCCATATACTTCTTTATCTCTGACACATAAGTATAGACCGATGTGTGAATTTTCATAAACTGGTCTTGATTTCACAGCAAACACGATATGCACTTTATTATTCTTATAATAATACGTTTTTACACCTAATACTCACAACTAACTGGTGAGATTTCGTTATAATGAATTTACATAATATACTTATTTTGTTTATTTCTGTTATTATAGTTACTTGCAGTGGCACTTTATATTCAACATTTTCTATTTATATGCACTTTGTCTACAAATATGCACTTTAATTATATTATTGCACATGATATCACATAGCTATTAGGCTATGTTTAAAACGTTATGTTACTCAATACACATTGAGAGACTTTGGGCTTATGGCCATTTGCTAATTATCAAATATATACATTTATTAATATAAATTTTTAGAAAAGTTATTTCAGATATTTTTACAATTTTTGTAATTATTTTTGTATATATGTTTGTTTGTACACAACTTTTATAATTTTTTTAATTTACTGTGTTCTATTCAGAGACTATGGAAGATTATTGTTGATGAATTACTGCAATATACTATTCAGGGCCTCCCTGGGCCATGTGATCGCCAGGTCCTTGCATAGCCGTCCATAGCAGTGCCAGCAGGGGGAGTGCCTGAAATGACAGGTACTCCCCCTGCTGCCTGAAAAAAGTAAAAATAAAAATTAATAAATAAATAATATATATGTGTAATTTCATTCTAACTGTATTTTGATATTAATATATATATATATATAGACATCAAAATACACGTAGAATAAAATATATATCTATATACATAACTATATAGGTATATATCACTATACCTATATGTAAATAAAAATAATTTAAAAAATTATACATACATACATACATACATATATATATATATATATATATATAAATAATTCTACGTATATATTTATGTAATAATTTTACATAATCAGGTCATTTTATTAATTACAATTTGCGGGACCTGCCTGACAACCAGGGCCGGCGCGTCCATAAGGCGGCACAGGCGGCCTTAGGGCGCACCGGCTCTGGGGGTGCAAAATTCCAGTGACCGGCAGGAGGGAAGTGCTCCCTCCTGCCTGGTCACCTCCTGGATCCCCGGAGCTGCTGGGAGGCGTGCGGCTGAAGTTGATTAGGAGGCGGCGAGGGAGCTCTGATCTCTCTGACCGGCTCCCTCGCGCGCCTTTTGCTGATGCCGCGGGAGCCGGAATATGACGTCATATTCCGGCTCCCGCTGCATCAGAAAACAGCCTGCGAGGGAGCCGGTCAGAGAGATGAGAGAGCTCCCTCGCCGCCTCCTAATCAACTTCAGCCGCACGCCTCCCAGCAGCCCCACTGGACCACCAATGAAAGACCCACGCCAGCTCTCCAGGTAGGGAGGCTGGGTGGGACATTTAAATGTAAATTATTATTAATTACTTTATTAATTACTGTGTGTGTGCATGTGAGTGTGAGTGTGTATGTCAGTGTGTATGTGTGTGAGTGTGTGTGTGTAAGTGTGTCTATGAGTGAGTGTGTATGTCAGTGTGTGTGTGTCTGTCAGTGTATGTGTCTGTCAGTGTGTGTGTAAGTGTGTCTATGAGTTTGTGTGTGAGTGAGTGTGTATGTGAGTTTGTGTGTGTCTGTCAGTGTGTGTGTCTGTCAGTGTGTGTGTAAGTGTGTCTATGAGTTTGTGTGTGAGTGTGTATGTCAGTGTGTCTGTCAGTGTGTGTGTGTGTGTGTGAGCGTGTGTGTGTGTCTGGCAGTGTGTGTGTCTGTCAGTGTGTGTGTAAGTGTGTCTATGAGTTTGTGTGTGAGTGTGTATGTCAGTGTGTCTGTCAGTGTGTGTGTGTGTGTGTGTCTGTCAGTATGTGTGTCTGTCAGTGTGTGTGTAAGTGTGTCTATGAGTTTGTGTGTAAGTGTGTCTGTCGGTGTGTGTGAGTATGTCAGTGTGTGTGTGCGCATGTGAGTATGTGTGTCTGTCAGTGTGTGTGTGTTCGAGTATGTGTCTGTGAGTTTGTGTGTGTGTGAGTATGTATTTTTCTGTATGCCTGTCTGTATGCATGTATCTGTATGACGGTATGCCTCTGTATGTATGTATGTGTCTGTATGCCTGTATGTCTTGTACGTATGTTTCTGTATGTCTCTGTATGCATGTATGTAACTGGATGTATGTTTGTCTCTGAATGTCTGTATATATGTCTCTGTATGCATGTATGTAACTGTATGCCTTTATGTCTCTGTATGTACGTATGTGTGTGTCTGTGTGTCTCTGTATGCCTGTATGTCTTTGTATGCATGTTTCTGTATGTATGTATGTGTCTGTATGACGGTATGCCTCTGTATGTATGTATGTGTCTGTATGACGGTATGCCTCTGTATGTATGTATGTGTCTGTATGCCTGTCTATATGTATGTGTCTGTATGACGTTATGTCTCTGTATGCATGCATGTATCTGTATGTGTGTATGTCTTTGTATGCCTGTATGTATGTATGTATGTGTCTGCATGCCTGTATGTCTCTGTATGTATGTTTCTTTATGCCTGTATGTCTGTATGTATGTGCCTGAATGTCTTTGTATGTATGTTTCTGTATGCCTGTCTGTATGTATGTGTCTGTATGACGGTATGCCTCTGTATGCATGTATGTCTTTATATGCCTGCATGTCTCTGTATGCATGTATGTCTCTGCTTGTATGTCTCTGACTGTATGTGTCTGCATGTCTCTGTATGATTATTGCTGTCTTTGTATGACAGTGTACCTGTATGACTTTGACTGTGTGACTGAAAAATGATGCCTGTGTGCCTGTGGCTTTGGAGGAAAGACACACAGGTGAAGATGCATTTTTTTTTTTTTTAAATGAGGGTTGGGAGCGCCAAAATGCATCTTCGCCTGTGTAACTAAAAATCCTAGCACCGGCCCTGCTGACAACACAGGCAGAAGGTCCAGAGAATGCGATGTGCAAGTCATATATTTAACCCTGTAACTTTCTAAAACACCATGAATCCTATACATTGGGGGTACTGTTTTACTCAGGAGACTTCGCTGAACACAAATATTAGTGTTTTAAAGATTAAAAGATATCATCATAATGATATAATCAGTGAAAGTACAGTTTTTGTGTAAAAAGTGCAAAAGAATAAATGAATGCTAACTTTGGCCAGGGTTTGTGACTAAGTGGCTACTTACACATACACCATTCTGAATACCCTGGGTTTCTACCTTTTCCAATGGTATGCTATGGTGGGGGTAATTATCATTCCTGGGCTGCCATACGGTCTCTAAATTAATATAACTGATCTGGCAAATTTCAAATTGCAAAACCGTAAATGGGCAAGTCTTATTTTTGACATTGTAACTTTCCAAAACACCATAAAATCTGGACATAGGGGGCACTGTTGTACTCGTGAGACATTACTGAAGACAAATATGAGTGTTTTAGAGCAGTAAAACTTATAATGTTGATGGTATCATCAGTGAAATGGCAGTTTATTTGTGAAAAATGCAAAAACACAAAAATGAACTCTGGCCAGTGTTTGTAACTAAGAAGTACTAGAAAAGACTGGACATACCCCATTTTCAATACCATGGGTTGTCTACTTTTAAAATGGTATGCCATGATGTGGGTAATTTTCATTCCTGGGCTGCTATACGGTCTCAAATGCAACAAAACCAATCTTGTTAATTACAATGTGTAAAAACTAAAAAAAGAGAATGTAACTTTCCAAAACCCCATAAAACTGTACATGGGGGATACCGTTGTACTCATGAGACATCACCGAATACAAATATGTGTATTTTATTGCAGTAAAAGCAAACAGTATTATGACATTCACCATTAAAATGCCACACAGAACTAAGAAAATAACATTTCTTAATTTCCCACGTTTTTAGATTTTATTCATAGAAAATTAAATTAAAGGTAAGTTAGTTTAACTAGATGTATGCTTATCTTTACAGTAAGGCATTAAATATCTGTGATACTTATAAGTTGCTGATCAAGAATAACAATTGAAGATTATGCTAGCTTTAGTGTACAGATAATCTTAATTTTAATAATGACAGGAGGCGAGTATTTTGCATAATCTTTCTTTACTATCTCCATAGCAGCAAAAAAAAAAAAAAGTGACAAAACTTTGAACCAATCACAATGTAGTATAGGGTATAAGAGGTGTGACATATGACATAATTTCCTCTTTAAAATTGCGACATCACAAGGTCATAAATGCAGAAAAATAACAGAACAACTGAAAAAAAGTCGATAGAACAAGAGAATGGAAACTAATCAGAATAAATTGAACAGGAACAGGTAGAATGCAGACGAAGGCATCCTGTTTTCAAACTATGATCTCCCAAGACCTGATGATAAGGTCCATGATGCGATGATGACGACATCTTGTATGGAGACCTTAATGATTCCATGTGGCTTCTGATTAAGCTGAAACGAGAGTATAAAGTGTGTTAGAGTCCAGAAATTATTGTTTAAAACAATGAGTGTCTGTCCCTTAATTTAATTTAATTTAATATCGTCTAGTATAATGATAATAATAACTAAACGTCCTCCCGACTAATGGTGTTAAATAAATATCCCACCCATAAGGAATATATATTTATAAATCTTCAAATGAATGTAAATAAGGCATTCAAACAAGTGCTACCAAGTTAGGTATTTATACAACAACATGAGAAAACAAAGTGCCATAGGTGGATATTAAATTAATAGGGAGGGAAGAACGAAAGAGAGCAGGGAGGGAAAATACTCGACTCCTGTCATTATTAAAATTGAGATTATCTGTACACTAAAGCTAGCATAATCTTCAATTTTATCACATGACAGGAGGCTTCGTATTTTGCAATTTCAACGCTGTGAAAGAAGAGAAAACGCCGGATTATCACGAGGACAAAAGTAGAATGTCCTAAAGGTAGATTCTCTGGTCCAGTCCGCCGCTTGTAAAATGTCCGAAAAGGGACGCGCCTGCCGCATAAGCGGAAGAGGCTGCTGCCCCACGTATGGAGTGTGCTCCAAAAGTTTGGTCAATACCGGCGAGGGATAGTAGCCATCTAACCCATCTGGCCAGTGTAGTAACCGAAACCGGACCGTAAGGGCGGACGTAAGAGATGAGAAGTTGATGAGTGGAAGACTGCCGCAACGTCGCGGTGGCTTCCACGTATTGACGGAGAGTTGAGACCACGCAGAGTTGAGGGTCAGAAGGGAAGAAAGGGTAGAAGACCGAGTGAGAGTTGGACTTAGTGCGACGTGAGACCTGAAAAGTAACACCCGCCGGACAGAAAGTAAACGCGTTGGCGTCAAAGGCGCGTACGTCCGATACCCGTCGAAAAGAAACCAGACAGAGCAGGAAGGTGAATTTTGTGGTAAGCTGGCGGAGTGACAGTTCCTCGTTGGGAGGCCAATTTCGTAAGAATTGCAGGACCACGCCAACGTCCCAAAGACTAGAGTATTTGGGTTCCAGGGGGTGCCGCAGGCGCATGCTGCGGAGAAGTCTGCAGATGAGCGGGTCCTTATCAACAGGTGTCCCCTGGGTCAGAGTATGGGCCGCTGAGATGGCTGACCGTACCACATTGATGGACCATTATGATTTTCCGGCAGTGAAAAGTGAGGTCAGGAAATTCATGATGGAGTGAGTAGGTGCAGTAAAGGGATTGAGGTTCCGTCCCACACATCAACTTGTCCAGGAGTGCCATGCTGATAAGTAGTACCTCCTTGTTCCTGGTGCCCATGAATCCCATAGAAGGTCCTTAGTTTCCTGCGATAATTCCTCAGTTCGCCAGGAGCCCCGGAAAGAGTCCAGGCCACAAGGGGCAAGCGTTCCTGCAGGACTAGCGGGTGAGGTAGGCCCAATGGGTTCCTGAGGATGGTTGGGGCATCTGGTAGGAGGAGGTGATCCTTGATTGAAAGTTCCAGAAGGTCCAGGTACCATGGCTGACTCTGCCAGAGCGGCGTGATGAGAATTATTCTCACTCCCTGTAGACGGATCCGGTGAAGGACCCTCGTTATTGCAGAAGGTCGGAATGCTTAAGCACCGTCCCGTGGCCATTGTTGGAGGAAAGTGTCCGTTGCGAGGCTCTCCGGGTCTGGGAGCCAGCTGAAGTAAGCATCTGTCTGTCGATTGTTGTGGGACACGAATAGGTCTATGGAGAGAGGTCACCTCTGTACATCCAGTAGTGCGAAAATATGAGGGTCTAGTTGCCAATCGCTGGCATCCCGCCATTGGCGTGAATACCAATCCGCCGTCGTGTTGGAGTCTCCTGGTAAGTGCTCTGCCAGCAAGGTGATGTTGCGTGGTAGGCAGTAATCGAAGATCTCTTTCGTGAGATCCACCAGTGCTTGAGAACGAGTGCCTCCAAGGCGGTTGATGTATCTTACCGCTGAGACGTTGTCCATGCAGAGTAGGATGCAGCAGTTGGATCGGTCCTTTGCCAGACTGCGAATGGTGAATGACCCAGCCAAGAGTTCCGGGCAATTGATGTGCATCGAGAGCTCTTCGGAAGTCCAGACTCCTCCTGTGGACGTGGTTCCGTCTGTTGCTCCCCAGCCTGAACGACTGGCATCCGATTCCAGTACGAAGTCTGGCTGGTTCCCGAATATGGCCCTGCCATTCCAAGCCTGCATGCAGTTCAGCCACCAGTGTAGCTCCTCCCGAACTTCGGCCGACATTAGAACCGGTTGGTCGTATGTCGATTGTCTGCGAAGGAATCTTGCCTTGAGGCGTTGCATGGCCCTGTAGTGCAGGGGTCCGGGGAAAATGGCCTGGATGGATGCGGAGAGAAGGCCTACGATCCGTGCCAGTAATCGTAGGGGTATGGTTGTCCGACGAAGGACTTTCCGGATCTCCCTGCGGATGGCCGTAATTTTGTTAGCCGGGAGGTGGAGAGTGCATGATGTGGAGTCTATTACGAATCCGAGGAATTGAACTGATTGAGCCGGGGTCATTGCGGACTTGGGGCGATTGACGACGAAACCTAGAGACTCCAAAAGGTGTACTGTGTGATTCGTGTGTCTCCGCAGAGTCTCTGCATCCTCGTCGAAGATCAGGATGTCGTCGAGGTAGATAATGCATCTTATGCCTTGGGCTCTGAGCTTCGCCACTACTGGCTTCATAATCTTGGTGAAGCACCACGGGGCTGAACTGAGGCCAAACGGGAGGCAGGTGAACTGCCAGGGGGTCCCGTGCCAGAAGAAACGGAGGTAGGGACGGCTGCTTCTGTGTACCGGAATGGTCAGGTACGCGTCTTTGAGGTCCAGACAAGTGAACCAGTCATCGCGTCAAAGTAAGTCCCGGAGAAGATGGATACCTTCCATTTTGAAATGTCGGTATACAACGTGAGAATTGAGCTCTAGGAGATTGATAACGGGGCGAAATTCACCGGTTTTCTTCCTGATCAGGAAGATATTGCTGTAGAAACCGGTGGAATCCGGAGCTGGTTGGATGGCACCCTTGGAGTGAAATTCTCGTAGCTCTGCGTCTATGAGGCGGGCGTCTGTCCGTGTAGTCTGGATCGGACGTGGAGAGGCCAGCTGGAGCGGGGTCAAGTCGAACTCTATTCGATAGCCCTGCACCGTTTGGAGTATCCACGCGTCTGAAGATAGTTCTGCCCAGTTCTGGAAAAAAAGAGAAACACGACCTGCGATATGACAGGAGGTTAGAGGCAGAGTATGACTTCGACTTACCGTTGGAGAATCTTGCCCGTGAGCGTCCTCGGCTGCCTCGGCCACGATCAGATCCCCTGAATTGGTGGAATCTATGTCGGGTAGATGAGTCTGGGTAGAACGGTTGAGTCCTTGTTGTACGGAGGCCGGATGGCCAAAAAAACGGCTGGCGGCACGGCTCCTCTGCCGTCCAGCCCTTCCAAAAACACCACGGGTGTGAGAACCGCGGAAGACTTTCCGCATTGAAGTTTGTGCCTTATTAAGGGATGTGAATATATTGACCCTTTTATTCAATTCCTTAAGGAAGGCCTCTCCAAACAATTTACCCTGTGCAAAGGGTCCTAATTCTTTATCCCCCCGTTCGACCAGTTTTTCGTCGATACGGTAAGGTGCTGCTCGGCGCCTCTCCGAAGAGAGGGCTACGTTGGTGTTCCCTAGGAAACAGAAACACCTCTGTGCCCATTCCCGGGTATCTCATGCCCATGCACCGTATTTGGGGTAAAAGTGTCAGCCCTTTCATAGGCGTCATCCGCCACATCCATGATTCTAGCTAGTGGCCCAATGGCGTCTAGCAGTTTGTCCTGTGCTCCTTTAAAACCGCACTCTATGCCATTGCGCGGGTCCCGACCCCCTCGGGACATGAACGTAGTCATGAGCAAGTCAAACTCGGGGGTGTGCTTCACTTTGTCTGGTAGGCTAGGCCGAGGGCATTCGGATCTCATCCGTTTCCTCACTCCTTTGTCCAGAGATTTCCTGAGTCAGAAGTGCATAAACCTTGCCAAATGCTCGGGTGGTGACCATTCTTCCGAACGGGGATGCCAGATGTTTCTTGGGTCAAACATTTGGAGGCCCGAATTGTCAAGGAAAATCTCCGTGCCCTCTTGTGGGTTATCCATGGATGTCGCCATGGAGTCCTGGGGCTCACCCAGACACTGTTCCCTTATGAAGTAAGGGTCAAAGTTGGCCGCGGAATCCCTGTCGGAGTCCTCCTGGTCGGAGACTGCAGCCTGCCATTCATCCAGCACAGCTAGTGCATGAGTGGGTTCTACGTCTTCCTCACCTGAGGAAAGTTGTGTGAGGTCATGGGTAGCACGAACCGTGGCTTTTCTGCGCTTAGCAGGGGCTTTACCTTTAGATTTGCGTGGCGCAGTGGCTTCGCCCTTCCAATGGCAATTAGGCCGATGGGAGCGTTCTCTGGAGGAGTCAGAGTTTTCGGAGTCCGCGGGGACTTCAGAGTCTGTTGGTAATGACTTGGAAGCAGCCTGTTCCATAGCTGCAGCCACAGCTGCTGTTATCATGGCCTGGAGGTCTGAGGTTTGCAATTCCTCCATGATATGGAATCAGTATTCAGGGCTCACCCGATAAATTGCGTGAGGGCACTTAGGCACAATTAGTGGACAGAGGTGGTATGGTATCAGGAATGAATAACCTGAGACTAGAGACCGGTAGGTTGTAGTAGGATGAAGAGGGCTGTTTCACTGGGGCTCACCCAGGTAATCGGAATCCTGCATGAACATTTCCGTTTAGCAGCACAAAATGGGAGCTCACCCTGGCCAGAATAAGGTACAGACCAACTGGCTAAAACCAACCCCAAGTGCAAGGCACTAACCTGACTTGGTCCCACTGAGTGAAAAAGGCAAGATACAAGAGGATTTCCAGTTGCTTGCAGTGGATTAGCTGGAGCAGAAAAACAGGCAGTGTCTATCTCTTTAAGATGGCCGCCGGACTGACAGCCATTAGTATGGGGAGGATAGTACCTCCCCCAGTTTAGGCGGCAAAACTAGATGCTTGCCGTTTGTGTAATTAAACTGCCGAACGCGCGTATAGTAAAATGGTCGCTAACGCCAAAAAAAGGCGATCGCGTCAAACTGCCGAATGAGAAGCGTTTGGTAGAAAAAAACAAATAGTCAATGTGCGGTCGCACAGAAAACGACCATGGGCATTCATGTCAAAATGGCGATCGCGCAAAACTACCGAACGAAAGCGTTCGGTAGAAAAAAAACGAAACGGTTCTGCGCGAGCGCACAGAAAAAAACGTTGACAGAAGACAAGGGTATGGAGAAAGTACAGATGGCGGGGAATCCGTGAGAGACACCTGGGCAGCCAGAGGCAAGGTCCCACGGTATACAGATAAGGTGAGAAAAATACTAGGGTAAGTATATAAAGACACAGTGATAGAACTAAATGTAGGATAGAGAATAAATATATACTGAATATTGATAACTCAAAATTTCTACTTAGCTTGTGATGGAGCAGCAAAGAAAGAGGAAATGATGTCATATAACACACCTCTTATACCCTATACTACATTGTGATTGGTTCAAAGTTTTGTCACTCTTTTCTTTGCTGCTATGGAGATAGTAAAGAAAGATTATGCAAAATACAAAGCCTCCTGTCATGTGATAAAATTGAAGGTGCGCCTTTAAAAATGTTGTCTCATGGAAGTGTGCTTTGGTGCAAAAAGGTTTGGCAACCACTGGTATAATAAGCCTTATTTTCACAGGCTGAAGCACCACGCCATCCTCAGTATGAGTGTTGATTGAGAATACATTTGTAGCAGTTTCTTAATATATATCTAAATAAAACATGTCCTGATATCAACTTTATTTTTATTTTTAGAAACCAATGACAGCCTAAACAAAGATGAGAAACGATTATGAAGAAAGCCAGATGGATAAAAGCAAGTCCTATGTCCAAATTAATCTACAAAGGAAACAAAAGACCTCAATAAAAATTTGGACGTATTTAAAAACATCATTAAAGAAGAAATGTACCTGCACTACTACCAGGGCAAAGAAGTCATTCATTGGATTTTTTCCTGTGATACAATGGCTTCCAAAATACAACTTTAAAGAAAACACATGGGGGGATATCATGTCGGGTCTAATAATTGGCATCATATTAGTGCCTCAAGCCATAGCCTACTCACTTCTTGCAGGTCTAAAACCTATTTACAGCCTGTATACATCTTTTTTTGCAAATTTAATTTATTTCATAATGGGAACCTCTCGCCATGTGTCAGTAGGCATTTTCAGTTTGTTAAGTTTGATGGTTGGTCAGGTGGTGGATCGAGAAGTACTATTGGCTGGTTTTGACCTGGATGATGACGTTGCCCATAAAGTACATGGTTTGAACGAAAGTGACATAATGGGAATCACAAGTGTTAACATCAGTTTGGGAGTGGTGGATCTGGAATGTGGAAAAGAATGCTATGCAATCAGTATTGCAGCGGCACTGACATTTATTGCTGGGATTTATCAGGTAAGGTTCTATACTGGTATAACATCTTTAATATCACATCTTGGATGTCCACTTTGCCTCTACAGACTGACTGTCATCGCAAACACTTATTAGAAAATCAATGAGACAAAAGAAACTAAATAATCAAGCAAACACTAACTTCTAGGGTTGTAAAAAAAATATTAACATTTGACTTTTTGATTAACAACAAATCTTCAAGCGGGTTATTTACTAAGCTCCGAAATGTAGCAAATTAAAATCCTAAATTCAAAGTTTTTGCATTTTTAGCATGCACTCTACCATATTTTTTTCTATCCTTGATTCTTTTTTCAAGGGCACATACAAACAGGTTATTCAAATAGGGTTTTTCTCTAAAGACTGAATTGATGAAAATTTTAAATAAATTTTAAATGTTACAGACAAAAAAAAAAGGCAAACTGAAAGTAACACTTTTGCACTATCCATGTCAATTCCATCCATCCTGGAGACATTGTTTGGTTGACGATGTTTGGGCTCAGGGTAATGCAGCTCTCTCAGCTGTTAAATGCAGGGCCGCCATCAGGGGGTGACAACCATGATTGTTGTCATGCGCCCGGGCCCCACGTGTAGCGGCGGAACTGCCGCCGGTGCAGTTGCACTCGGGCCCGCACGTTGATGGGGTCTATCGGGTGGCTCACGCACTTAGGGCCACCTGACGGGCCCTATATCTTCAGGGGCCCGGTCAGCGCTGTGGCCGTGTAATAGCGCGACCGGGCCCCTTTAAAAAATAAAAATAAAAATGTAGCCACAGCGCAAGTGCTGCTGGGAGGAAGTGGTCACTTCCTCCCAGCTCACTGCGCACGGGAGGAGAGCCAGCCAGGCAGTGAAGAGGGAGAGTCGCGCCGACTCCCATCAGCCCCAGCCACCCTCCTGCAAAGAAAAGGTAAGAAACAGGAGGGTGGATGGAAAATTAGCTCTGTGTGTGTATGTTAGTATGTCAGTGTGTATGTATGTATATATGTCAGTATGTCTGTGTGTGTGTATGTATGTTAGTATGTCTGTCTGTATGAATGTCTGTCTATATGTATGTATGCCAGTATCAATGTAGGTCTGTATGTCATTATGAATGTATGTCTGTGTGTGTATGTATATATGTCAGTATGTGTGTATGTCCGTATGCATGCATGTATGTCTGTCAGTATGTATGTATGTATATATGTATGTCGGTATGAATGTACGTATGTATGTATGTATGGATGTCAGTGTCTGAATGTCTGTATGAATGTATGTCTGTATGTATGTATGCCAGTTTCAATGTATGTCTGTCATTCTGAATGTGTGTATGGATATCAGTGTCTGTATGCATGTATGTCTGTATGTATGTATGTCTGTATATCATTATGAAAGTATGTATGTATGTCGGTGTCTGTATGTATGTCAGTATGTATGTATGTGTCTGTATGTCCTTATGCATGTGTGTCTGTCTGTCACTATGTATGCCTGTGTGTATGTCTCAGTATGTGTGTGTCAGTATGTATGCCTATATGCGTGTATGTCTGTTAGTATGTATCTGTGTACTTTTGTATCAGTGTGTGTGTTTGTGTCTGTGTCTGTATTCCTGTGGGTGGGATTTGGAGGCGGTCTCTGTGGGGGGGGGGGCTGGGAGGTGGGCCCCCGGGGGCCCAGACCCTGTGCTGAGTTAGGGGCCCCAAAATTTCTGGTGGCAGCCCTGGTTAAATGTCATCCAGGTTGAACAAAATTGACACTAGCGGAAGTGGTAATTCTGTATTATCAATGCAGCTGATATGGAGCAGTCAGTTGGCACCAGGGAGAGCTCCAATGTATATCAAACGATTCTTAAACTGTTTGGTATTAACCAGGGAGGGACTCTAGGCAACCTAACTACTAAATTTCATACCCAGATTCTGTAGTGGAACACTTTGTTTCAGTTTTTAAAACTGTTGCAGCACTGGAAGGCCATGTAATCGGGGGCACCAGAACAAGTATTGACTAGATTCCCAACTGCAGTGATTGGCTGAATTATAAAGTAATAACCCGGGTGCTTTCAGTTATGCTGCAAATTTCATGGAGCCAATAGTAGAGCAATGTTTCAAATATACCAGTCATCAAAAATAATCTGTTGATGCAGTGTAGATTAAATGTATAACTATATAGAGGTGACCTTAAAGGAACACTCCAGACTCGTAAAACATTTTAGCTTTCTGAATTGCTGAAGTACCTTATATCTTTTTAATTTTACAAAAAGTGCAGATTTCAATTGAAATTGGCACTTCTAAGAATTAACCTCGTCTGTCCTGCCCTCCCTCCCCCACTCCCCCACCCACTGTCTGTCAATCAGGCACTGTTACTTCCTCAAGAGGCAGCAATGGTCCAAAGATTTCTCATTGAGCTGAGTTGAGAAGTTCATGATTGGACAGCCATAGAAACTTTGCACTTGGGCTGCAGCCTTTGCATGCTATGAAAAAATGCAAAGTTAAATGCATACATGTTTTCATTGGTGTTTACATCTACTAAATAGTTATTTCTTGTTATGCAACAATTTATCTTGAGCACAATAATTAAAGAGGAACATGAAAGCAAAACCAATATAATCAATGGTTTCTCAATCCATGAGAAACATGGAGTAACTTTTGGCAACCAGAACAGTCATAATGTTGCACACTGTTGCATGGTGGCTTTGTAAATTGAACTTTAAATCACATACAAGTCTCCTGCAGGTTTTAGCAGGCTATTAACAGAGCAGTAGATAATACATTCTAGATTAAACAATAAAGGACGTTTTAAAAAAGTATTTATATTTACAGGAAGTGTTTAGGAAGGATATGCAAGTCACATGCAGGGAGGTGTGACCAGGGCTGCATAAACATAGTGATTTAACGCCTAAGTGGCAGAGTATTGAACAGTGAGACTGTATGGAGCATGATCTATACACAAAAACTGCTTCATTAAGCTAAAGTTGTTTTTGTGCCTGTAGTGTCCATTTAATGTTTCATGTTCCATAACAGAAGAAAACTTTACATGTTGTGATGTTCCCACATATTTGCCACTCAAAGTTACTAAAAAGTCTCAGTCAACAAAATATGTTTAAAATTAATGCTGAATTAAAATTGACCTTAATGAGTAAGAAATAAGTGTAGATCAGTACTATTGTTCGGCCACGTGAGTTCACTCTATAAAACAATGGTGTACCAGACATATTATGTGAGGACATAGGTGACTAAAATGTATTGAAAAAATGAACACTTTTGTATAGTACCGATGTCAGACACTGTCTTAAGATCACAAAGAGGAGAAAGGAAGGCAGAGCTACTGTTAAAGTCATTGCTTACCAACGTTCCTTTGTGACCGATCGCTTTAATAAAGAAAAACGATCGTGATCATTTGTTTTCAGGTTTTTTATATCAACAAAACAGAGATAGTAGCTTAAAGATGAATTACTTTTGTTTTAACATCATGTCTTTTATTCAACAGCTTCTGATGGGTATATTTCGCTTGGGTTTCCTGTCTGTGTATCTCTCAGAGCCCATGCTGGATGGATTTGCAACTGGAGCTTCCCTGACAATATTAACAGCCCAAGTGAAGTACCTTCTTGGAATAAAAATCCCACGCAGTCCAGGTGTAGGAATGCTAGTAATAACATGGATTAATATATTTAAAAATATTCATCATACAAATGTTTGTGATGTCATTACAAGCGCTATTTGTATTTCTGTAATGGTTGCTGCTAAGGAACTAGGAGATCGTTACAAAGACAAAATTAAGATTCCTCTACCAACAGAATTAATTGTAATTGTTGTTGCCACTCTGGTATCGCATTACTGTAATCTAAATGAACTTTATGGTACCAGTGTTTCGGGTGTAATTCCAACTGGATTTATACCTCCTAAAGTCCCTGACTTTAGTCTCATGGGCAAAATTGCTGTGGACGCTGTGCCCTTAGCTATTGTCAGTTTTGCGTTCACAATTTCCTTATCTGAAATGTTTGCAAAGAAATACGCATATAGCGTGAAAGCCAACCAGGAGATGTTTGCCATAGGATTCTGCAACATCCTCCCGTCATTTTTCCACTGTTTTGCCACAAGTGCAGCTCTTGCAAAAACTCTTGTGAAAACCTCTACTGGGTGCAAGACACAAGTATCTAGTGTCGTAAGTGCGATAGTTGTACTACTGGTTCTTCTTTTCTTCGCACCACTGTTTTATTCACTACAGAAATGTGTGTTGGCCTGTATAATCATTGTCAGTTTGCGAGGAGCTCTCAGGAAATTTAAGGATTTGCCAGCCCAGTGGCACCTCAACAAAATAGATGCCATCATATGGAGTGTCACCGTCTGCTCATCTGCCCTCATCAGTACAGAAATAGGGCTTTTGGTTGGGATAGTCTTTTCAATGCTATGCCTCGTTATACGTACTCAAGTACCGCACACAGCCTCACTTAGCCACATTCAGAACACGGTCTTTTATGAAGATGGAGAGAGATATGAAAATCTCTTCCCTATTCCCAAGATTAAAATATTCCGCTTTGAGTCACCCCTTTACTATGCAAACAAGACGTACTTTTTAAAATCAGTGTACAAAATCGTTGGCATGGACCCATCCTTGGAAATGATACGACGTAAGAAAATGGAGAAGAAGATGAAAAAGGAAATGAAAAGGAAGCAAGCGGACACCACAAACGACAGGGATAATGGGGATAGCCGCATACAACTAGTCCACAAGAGAAATGATATTCAAACCATTATTGTTGATTGCTCGTCCATTACTTTCTTAGACACTTCTGGCATCAGTGCCTTAAAAGGATTATTGAAAGATTACCAGGAAGTTCAAATCAGTGTTATTTTGGCTTGTTGTAATACTTCTGTCATTGATTCTTTGTGTAGGGGTGAGTACTTTGGGAAGGGAAACAATGATATGCACAAATTGCTCTTTCATACTGTACATGATGCTGTTCAGTTTGCTAAAGAGCAAGAGTTTTCAACAACAGACACAAATGTTTAGGTGAAAAAGATTGACTACAGTTATATATTTACCACTGTAAAAATAGGACAGAAGCAGGACCAAGCCAGGAGTTAATGCTGCCATGACAGAATTGTGCTTTCGACATCTATCTTCCCAACTGTTTTCATGTACATCTCTTAATTTTGTTTGAAAAGTTGCAGACTGGTACCCTAGCCAGCCTGCTAGATCATCTGTACGGGCAAGCCAGTCCTGACCAAACAGCACTTCTAAACTCTGAATAAGTGTGTTGTAAATGATAAAAAAATAACAATGTATAGAGAAAAACCTTTACTCTTTAACCCATTATGATTTCTGTATCTTGTATGCGTTACATTGATACCAGAAAATATTTTTTAAATAAAATGTATGCCTAAATGTTTTTACATTGACTTCTTTATTTATTGAAGAGATTTTAATGGAAAACTATGTCCAAAAATGCCAATTTCTTAATGCATATAATTAAAAAAAATGCATTTACTATATTTTGGACAAATATTTCATATGCCCTAAAAACATTCTTTTCACTTCCAAGTTTATTCTTTATCCATGAGTTTGAGAGTTAAACTGCCAGCAACAGAAGCTTTGACATTTCACTAAACACTGGATTTTGTCCAAATTGACATTTCTATAAAAATGTCCAAATACCAAGAGGAATGTCGATTTTCAGATTTACTAACACCTATTCCAGTTGAAACTCTGTCGATCCGACCAGTTCTGTGTCAATCAATCAAAAGCGTTTGGTGTCAGTCATTTTTGCATCCAAACACTATACAAAGCATAGAATTCAGAATATTTACAAACCAGTCAATTTAAACTCATACGGGACTGAATACAACCAGTTGACCAGAGACCATCTAATTGAAATAGTCAAGTTTTTAAGTCAGCTGTTTTGTGGGTAGCACCTCTAGTAGCTGTTAAAAAGGCAGGGTTAAAATGACAGGGGCATGGCACCTAGACCACTACGTTGAGAATCGGTCTGCATAGTTATAGCGTTCCTTTAAAAAAAAAAAAAACCTTAGTGCTGTGATGATCGGTAGTCAGGTGGCTGCTAGCAAGCTTTTTCTAACCAGCTTCCACATTAAAAAGATTAAGAGGAAAGAGGGGGCATATCCACTTAACAGTGGGCAGCCAGTGTACCTATACACTAGCGACTGGGCAGTCATTGCTGCCCACACACTGGAAAGACCCCATCCCACCCATAAAAAATTGGGGGAGGCATCCTAAGGTCCTTCCCAGCCACTATCCATTGCTGACAGGGCAATTAATATTCTAATTACCGGTTGAGAGGAACCTAATGTTTGAGGTTTGCCTCATTTTTTAGTACTGTCCTGTTATCCCTATTTAGTTCCCTGGTGTCCCACATCCAGGGACATCAGGGAACTGGTCCTTTGAAGTACATAGCGAGTGCATGATTAGAAGCACTCGCGCTGTGATGCACGCAGTAGGACCATGCAGAGAGCACTTCAGACTAGCGTGTGAGTACACCCACTTTTACGGGGACATGAATGTGGCCACTGACATAAATTGTATCACTGGCAGCTTCCCCTTGAAGGACTGCGCATACATTCCGATTTTATAACTTCCAATGATGGAAGGTATGTCACACCTTCAGACAGATGAAGTTGCTTTGGGTGTTAGTAGATAGTATATGTATTTATTTGTAATATAGGGAAAGTTTCCTCCTTTGGGTCGAGCCACTACCAGGTCTTGTTATTGGAATATATGTATGGGGGTCCATAGTTGATGTTCATGACAGACATTGGACAGCCAGTGCAGAATAACACAGGGCTAGTGATAGAAAAGTCATCATTGCAGGGTAACAAGTTTGGTGTCATGTTCATATAATAGAGAGGTACAAATACCAGGTACAAACGTCAAGAGCCAGAATGTAATGTAATTGGAATAATTGTTATCAAACAGGTTAGAGGGGAATGAGGACGACCAAGTAAACATGAAAAAAATGGAAACACAGGTAAATAAAAACATGAGACACAAAAAAGATTGGCACACAAAACCTAGGAGAACTTGCTGCGTGTATATGGAAAGCAGTTTAAAATAAATAAAATAAAGTACATTACAAGAACAGGTACAAACTATCAACAGGTGATATCAGAATGTACTACAGGATAGCACAGGGAAACAGGAACTTGAGTTGGATGACAAAAAACAGAGACCTAAGCAGGAATGTTACATTGGGACTAAAAATGCAACTAAACAATAATAAGAAGAACGAACTGCTAAAGTTATCTGATAAACTGCTGAAAGAGCAACATTTCTCTGTTTTGAAATTATGCATTTCTGTTTCCAGTTGAACAATAATATAAAAATGCTTTTGAACATAAATTATTAATATCTAAACTGAAGGACTCCCCAACAAAATAATGTTTTGGATACTTGAGAAAAGTAATCATTGTCCGGCTCGCCTAAGCGAATACATTTCCCCAAATCAAATAAAAATAAATAAAGAGGTTTAGATACTTACGAAACGGTGATAAGATACAGTAGCCAGTGGATTCTGACCTGTACAATACCACTCTGGGGTACAGAAGAAATGTAGGCCAAATTCAGTCTTTGATCCTTTCCAAGAAAATATGCTTCAGATTTATCATGTGGTTGGGGCGGGCTGTAAAATAATAATTCATTTACACCTCATATGTAACATGCTCATTTTGCTGCCACTTACATTTCTGAAACTCAATCTCTTCCACCTGTCGTCCATACTGTTGTGTATGCACCCTAATGCCCAGTGCTTCTCTGTGAAAAACATTAGATTGTTTAGATTAGTGGTGCCCAAAAGGTAGATCCCCAGATTTTGTACTACAACTCCCATGATGCTTTGCATGCCTTTGGAATGCCTTCAGAATTGCAAAGCACCATGGAAGCTGTAGTGTTAAAACATCTGCTAACCTACTTTTTGGGCAACCCTGATTTAGATAGTGTAGACCTATCAGCAGGAGTAGCAGAGCTGCAGTGATTAAGTCCTCTTATTGACAGTTATATAGTTACATAGGCTGTAAAGAGACATGTGTCCATCAAGTTCAGCCTTCCTCACATTTGGTTTTGCTGTTGATCCAAAAGAAGGCAAAAAAAAAAAAACAGTTTGAAGCACTTTTTGCAACAAGCTAGGAATAAAAAATTCCCTCTTGACACCAAATTTGGCAGTCAGATTTTATCCTAGGATCAAGAAGCTATTACCCTACATTGAAAAATTATATACTTGAATATTCTGTTTTTTGCAAGTATGCATCTAGTTGTTGTTTAAACATCTGTACGGACTCTGATAAAACCACTCCTTCAGGCAGAGAATTCCACATCCTTATTGTTCTTACGGTTAAAAAAAAAAACCTTTCCTTTGCCTTAGACTAAATCTTCTTTCTTCCAGTCTAAATGCATGACCTTGTGTCCTATGTATAGTCCTGTTTGTGAATAGATTTACACACAATGGTTTGGAAGTAGTAGCTTTTTTTTACAGGTACAGTGAGGCTCTGTATCTAAATGGACTACAAAACACTCCTAAGTCATGAATAAATGCATATTTATTTAGTCATCGCAGTGTTTCATAGTTATGGTGCAGAGGTTTCCTCAAACTTTTACAGCCTCAGCCTTTACAGTACCACCAAAAAAATATATCCTGTACCTTCTAAGATACTTGCAACTATTTTCCACAATATTAAATTCACAGTGGTATTCATTGATCATCCTGCTTTAAGATTCTCTCATTTCATATGTGAATTTATTCACAGAGTACATTAACAAGGGTCTCCATATCTATACCTGGAAAAAAGGGAAGTAGGTGTTGTTACACGTTTAAACATGGGGCTCTCAATTGGACAGTCAAAAGATTAATAACTGAACACTGCTGATTGGCTGGGTTGTAAAATGACACGCTCAGTTAGGCAGCAGCTGTACTGTGTGTAAATCTGTGAGAGGGTTATTAACTAAAGTGAGAAGTCAAAGTGAATTTCAAATTTAAGGCCAGAATAGCCAAAACGGGAAAAATCCTCCAAGTCAGCTATGCATTCATTTCGGCTCCTCTGGCCTAACATTAGAAAATAACTTTATATTCTTACGCTCATTGTCAATTTCTACAGTAATACCCCGTTCAGAAAGCAGTAAAAAAAAGCAACTTGTGTTTCGTTCAAGAAAAAAAAAGTTATTTATCAAGTTTGCTAATACCATCGTAAAGTTGTATTCTCAATCGATGCTGCCATCACATTAACTACTATTTCTTAAACATGCATTTATTATTTCCCTGTGTTATATGCTAGGTAAAACTTACCAAAATCCAGTGCTTTTCCAGAAATGTTTCATTGGCTTTCTATTTTTTGTTGGGTCTATTTTAATAACATAACTATCACACCATATACCTTGTAGTAGTCCCAGGACTAAAGCAATGCTTAATGCTTCCATGCATATAAAAATACAGAAACTTTTTTACACAGCGAGAGCAAAGAAATGTATAACTTTAGCAAGACTAGCAAGCATGTATTCTGTGGATACTTTTTTTTTTTTTTAAAGACCTACTTCCTATGTTACTCAGTAGGGGGAGGAACTGTGCAATGCAAGCAGCCTTCCAATGAGATGACAGAGAAAAATGTGGTTTCCCCTTCTTTCATGAAGTGGTTTTCTCCAGTCTTGTCCTGAACATTGCTTAAGACTAGATTCAAAGCTGTGCAGTCTGAGTGGCTCGATCATACCAATGGAATATGTGAAACAAATATATTATGTAAAAAAAAAAAATAGGTTCAGCGGTGATGAATACGCTGCAAGGGCTAAAAGACTTATAAACAAAATGTTCACCTAATTTTAACCCTGTAATTAATAGGACTGCACTTAATCATAAGTAAAAAGTGTTTTTAACCCTTTAATCACCAGATGGTTGGGAGGGACCTAAAAAATACACAGAGGGCCAATATAGCATTATGAATATAGTTTTGTATTCCTAATGCTATTGTGTTTCTTTAACTCCTTAAGACCGCAGCCAAATGTACAAGTTGTGATCCAAACAAAACGTAAACAAAACCTGGCATTTGCGCTATATGTCTGTCCAACCGTAATTCACCCCTTTCATATTAAATGCACCCACACTTATTATATATCATGTTATTCAGGGGAAATAGGGCTTTCGTTTAACATTTTTAAACGAACATTTTTAAAGTTTTTTTAGTTCTACGTGACATTTTAACTGTGAACATCCTGCTATTTAGACCCTGAAGAAAGTCCCGAACTGGGACTGAAACGTTGGTTGTTTTTTAACATTATTCAATAATTTTTTTTGGCTTTTTAAAGTCCGGTGAGCAGCCATTTCTTACTGCTATTTATATATATATATAACATATACAGGTGGTCCTCATTTAGCAACCTACCTGTTTTATGACAGCTCGCACTTACAACCAGGCATAAGTGCATGACGTCGTGGGGATTCCAAGCTCTGATGCGCATGTCTATGTTCAGGGAATCTTCCCCAAACATAGACGACCGCACCAGAGCAAGGAATCCCTCAAATCTATGTGCCCCGAACATAGACGAACGCACCACAGCAAGGAATCCCTTAACTCCTCACTTACTGACCGATTTGTTCTATGACCGGCTTAAAAAAATTCTCAAATAGGACATGGGTGAGAATCCATGACTAAAGTACAATGTGAGAGAAAAATAACACAAAAAAATGACTACCTAAAAGACTGGTGCTAGAATTAGTGCATGGAAAGTGTTAAAATACCACCATTTGAAATACCCTAGGGCAGTGATGGCGAACCTTTTTGAGCCCGAGTGCCCAAACCGCAATACATGACAACTTTTTTTCCTTAAAGTGCCAACACGGCAATTGCGTGTGTGTGTGTGGGGGGGGGGGTGCGTGTGTGTGGGGGAGGGTGCGTGTTGTATGTGTAAATGAGGGGTGCTGTGTGTGTGTGGGGGGGGGGGGGGGGGCTGCTGTGTGTGTGTGTGTGGGGGGTGCTGTGTGTGTGGGGGGTGCTGTGTGTGGGGGGGTGCTGTGTGTGTGTGGGGGGGGGTGCTGTGTGTGTGTGGGGGGGTGCTGTGTGTGTGTGGGGGGTGCTGTGTGTGGGGGGGGTGCTGTGTGTGGGGGGAGTGCTGGGTGTTTGGGGGGGTGCTGTGTGTTTGGGGGGGTGAGGTGTGTTGAAAGGGGGGTGCTGTGTGTTTGGGGGGGTGCTGTGTGTGTGTTTGGGGGGGTGCTGTGTGTGTGTGGGATGGGTGCTGTATGTGTGTGAGAGGGGTGCTGTATGTGGGGGTAAGGGGTACTGTGTGGGGGGGTAGGGGTACTGTGTGTGGGGGAGTAGGGGTACTGTGTGTGGGGGAGTAGGGGTACTGCTGGGGGGTAGGGGTACTTCTGGGGGGTAGGGGTGCTGCTGGGGGGGTGGGGTGCTGCTGGGGGGGGTGGGGTGGGGTGGTGCTGTGGTGGGTAGGGGTGGTGCTGTGGTGGGTAGGGGTGGTGCTGGGGGGGTGGGGGGGGTGCTGGGGGGTAGGGTGCTGCTGGGGGGGTGGGGTGGTGCTGGGGGGGTACGGTGCTGCTGGGGGGTTGGGGTGGTGCTGGGGGGTAGGGTGGTGCTGGGGGGTGGGGTGGTGCTGGGGGGTAGGGTGCTGTGGTGGGTAGGGGTGGTGCTGGGGGGTAGGGTGCTGTGGTGGGTAGGGGTGGTGCTGTGGTGGGTAGGGTGCTGGGGGGGTAGGGTGCTGCTGTGGGGGGTAGGGGTGGCGCTGGGGGGGTAGGGTGGTGCTGTGGGGGGTAGGGGTGGTGCTGTGGTGTGTAGGATGCTGGGGGGGTAGGGTGCTGCTGGGGGGTGGGTAGGGTGCTGTGGGGGGTAGGGTGGTGCTGTGGTGGGTAGGGGTGGTGCTGGGGGAGTAGGGTGCTGCTGGGGGTGGGGTGGGGTGTTGCTGTGATGGGTAGGGGTGGTGCTGTGGTGGGTAGGGGTGGTGCTGTGGTGGGTAGGGGTGGTGCTGGGGGGGTGGGGTGGTGCTGGGGGGGTACGGTGCTGCTGGGGGGGTGGGGTGGTGCTGGGGGTAGGGTGGTGCTGGGGGGTGGGGTGGTGCTGGGGGGGGGTAGGGTGCTGTGGTAGGTAGGGGTGGTGCTGGGGGGGGTAGGGTGCTGTGGTGGGTAGGGGTGGTGCTGGGGGGGTAAGGTGGTGCTGGGGGGGTAGGGGTGGTGCTGGGGGGGTAGGGGTGGTGCTGTGGGGGGTAGGGGTGGTGCTGTGGGGGGTAGGGGTGGTGCTGTGGGGGGTAGGGGTGGTGCTGTGGTGGGTAGGGTGCTGGGGGGGTAGGGTGCTGCTGTGGGGGGTAGGGGTGGCGCTGGGGGGGTAGGGTGGTGCTGTGGGGGTAGGGGTGGTGCTGTGGTGGGTAGGGTGCTGGGGGGTAGGGTGCTGCTGGGGGGGTGGGTAGGGTGCTGTGGTGGGTAGGGTGCTGTGGGGGGTAGGGGTGGTGCTGTGGTGGGTAGGGGTGGTGCTGGGGGGGTAGGGTGCTGCTGGGGGGGTAGGGTGGTGCTGCTGGGGGGTAGGGGTGGTGCTGTAGGGGTGGTGCTGTGGTGGGTAGGGTGCTGTGGTGGGTAGGGGTGGTGCTGGGGGGGTAGGGTGGTGCTGGGGGGGTAGGGTGCTGCTGGGGGGGTGGGGTGGTGCTGTGGGGGGTAGGGGTGGTGCTGTGGTGAGTAGGGTGCTGTGGTGGGTAGGGGTGGTGCTGGGGGGTGGGGTGCTGCAGGGGGGGTAAGGGTACTTCTGGGGGGGTAGGGGTGGTGCTGTGGTGGGTAGGGTGCTGTGGTGGGTAGGGGTGGTGCTGGGGGGGTAGGGGTGGTGTGTTAGTATCCCACCCCCCTCCTTCTTACCTTCAATGAAGTGTGGGGGGGGGACACAGCCATCCCTGGTGGTCCGGTGGTGGTAAGTACTGCAGGGGGAGGGATCTGTGTAGCAGCTCCCCCTGTCCTCCCGCGCGATGCTGTGTGGAGCGTTGCCATGGTAACGCTCGGCAACGCTCCACACAGCATCGCGCGGGAGGACAGGGGGAGCTGCTACACAGATCCCTCCCCCTGCCTCCCGACCCGGAAGCAGAATAGGCGCCTGCCGTTTCGGGCAGGCAGGCGCCTATTCTGCAGTGATGGCGGACCTGTGGCCGCGTGCCCACAGAGAGGGCTTGGCGTGCCACCTGTGGCACGCGTGCCATAGGTTCGCCATCACTGCCCTAGGGTGTCTACTTTTCAAAAATATATGGTTTGATGGGGGTAAATTACTGGCTTCAACAATTGTTGCATGATGACCAGCTGTAAAAATTCAAAGTTGGTAAACTGAAATGTGCACCCTCCAAATTAGAGATAAATGTTCAGAACCAAAACAAAACCTATAATGTGTGTGTTGCACCGTGATTTAAGGGTTTTTCTTTATGTACATATTATATATTATTTTTTAAAAGACAGAAAGGGCTTTCACTTAAAATTTATATATGTATACCCCAAACAACATTACGTGTGAATATAATGTTAAAAATGTGCAACAAAAAAAATGGAGCTCAAAATAGATTCACATATCAGTCATGCTTGTTTAATGCCTAATAAATATGTCTAGGATCTAAATAAAATTTTGGTAGTTAATGTTAATCCCACACCTACCCCTACACCAGTGGCGTACATACCGCGGTCGCAGGGGTCGCAGCTGCGACCAGGCCTGTCACTCCAGGGGGCCCGGACGCCCTGCGGACGCCTGCGACCGGGTATCAGCTGCCACGTTTTGCGGCCCCGGCCCACGCAGCAAACCATCTTTGGTTGGGGTTATCATGGGGCCCGGTCAGCGCTGGGCGCTTTAACAGCGCGGCTGGGCACCCTGTGATGACTCCCTGGTCACTCCTCCCAGCTATCAGAGCCCGCGCAGGAGGAAGGTGGAGGGAGTCAGAGTGAGAACTCTGACTTCCATCAGGCTTGGCCCCCACTGGACCCCAGGGAAAGTCACAAAATGTAGGAACCAGGAAACCAGGTATATGTATGTGTCTGTGTTTGTGTCTCTGTATGTGTGTGTCTGTGTCTTTGTATGCATGTGTCTGTGTGTATCTGTATGTGTGTGTTTGTCTGTGTCTCTGTACAGGGAGTGCAGAATTATTAGGCAAATTAGTATTTTGACCACATCATCCTCTTTATGCATGTTGTCTTACTCCAAGCTGTATAGGCTCGAAAGCCTACTACCAATTAAGCATATTAGGTGATGTGCATCTCTGTAATGAGAAGGGGTGTGGTCTAATGACATCAACACCCTATATCAGGTGTGCATAATTATTAGGCAACTTCCTTTCCTTTGGCAAAATGGGTCAAAAGATGGACTTGACAGGCTCAGAAAAGTCAAAAATAGTGAGATATCTTGCAGAGGGATGCAGCACTCTTAAAATTGCAAAGCTTCTGAAACGTGATCATCGAACAATCAAGCGTTTCATTCAAAATAGTCAACAGGGTCTCAAGAAGCGTGTGGAAAAATCAAGGCGCAAAATAACTGCCCATGAACTGAGAAAAGTCAAGCGTGCAGCTGCCAAGATGCCACTTGCCACCAGTTTGGCCATATTTCAGAGCTTCAACATCACTGGAGTGCCCAAAAGCACAAGGTGTGCAATACTCAGAGACATGGCCAAGGTAAGAAAGGCTGAAAGACGACCACCACTGAACAAGACACACAAGCTGAAACGTCAAGACTGGGCCAAGAAATATCTCAAGACTGATTTTTCTAAGGTTTTATGGACTGATGAAATGAGACTGAGTCTTGATGGGCCAGATGGATGGGCCCATGGCTGGATTGGTAAAGGGCAGAGAGCTCCAGTCCGACTCAGACGCCAGCAAGGTGGAGGTGGAGTACTGGTTTGGGCTGGTATCATCAAAGATGAGCTTGTGGGGCCTTTTCGGGTTGAGGATGGAGTCAAGCTCAACTCCCAGTCCTACTGCCAGTTTCTGGAAGACACCTTCTTCAAGCAGTGGTACAGGAAGAAGTCTGCATCCTTCAAGAAAAACATGATTTTCATGCAGGACAATGCTCCATCACACGCGTCCAAGTACTCCACAGCATGGCTGGCAAGAAAGGGTATAAAAGAAGAAAATCTAATGACATGGCCCCTGATCTGAACCCCATTGAGAACCTGTGGTCCATCATCAAATGTGAGATTTACAAGGAGGGAAAACAGTACACCTCTCTGAACAGTGTCTGGGAGGCTGTGGTTGCTGTTGCACGCAATGTTGATGGTGAACAGATCAAAACACTGACAGAATCCATGGATGGCAGTCTTTTGAGTGTCTTTGCAAAGAAAGGTGGCTATATTGGTCACTGATTTGTTTTTGTTTTGTTTTTGAATGTCAGAAATGTATATTTGTGAATGTTGAGATGTTATATTGGTTTCACTGGTAAAAATAAATAATTGAAATGGGTATATATTTGTTTTTTGTTAAGTTGCCTAATAATTATGCACAGTAATAGTCACCTGCACACACAGATATCCCCCTAAAATAGCTAAAACTAAAAACAAACTAAAAACTACTTCCAAAAATATTCAGCTTTGATATTAATGAGTTTTTTGGCTTCATTGAGAACATGGTTGTTGTTCAATAATAAAATTAATCCTCAAAAATGCAACTTGCCTAATAATTCTGCACTCCCTGTATGTGTGTGTGTCTCTGTATGTGTGTGTCTCTGTGTCTCTGTATGTGCGTGTGTCTCTGTATGTGTTTCTGTCTCTGTATGTATGTGTGTGTCTCTCTGTCTCTGTATGTGTGTCTATGTCTGTGTCTCTATATGTATGTGTGTTTGTCTGTGTATGTATGTGTCTGTATGTGTGTATGTGTGTGTGTGTCTGTGTGTATGTGTGTGTGTCTGTATGTATGTATGTGTGTGTCTGTATGTGTGTATGTATGTGTCTGTCGGGGGTGTGTGTCTGTCTGTGTATATGTGCTTGTGTGTGTGTGTCTGTATGTATGTCTCAGGGGGGGGCCCACGGATCGGGGGAGAGAGGGGAGGGACGGGCCACTGCCCTACACTAACACTATACTAACCATATCCCTTACCCAATGCTTATGTTCAATATAACCTTACCTACCCTGATCTCATCCTTAACCACAACCCTACACTATTCCCTAACAGTAAAACAGAATTAACCCAAACCCAACATTAACCCTTACCTTACCCTAAATTAAGACTAACTCTAACCCTACTCTACCATTATCCCTAAGTCTTATCCTGACCCCACCACTAATCCCAAACCTAACCCTTAGGCAACCTCTACAAATATAAATTATAACATTAGAAAATGGGTTTCCTAGGTAAAACATTAGATAGTGGTTAGTTACTACCATCTACTGGCTGTTTTAATCTGGCACAGCCCAGCACTGATAACAGACAGTTAGGGACAGGGAGACCCTTCTAGTGTCTATTCAGACCCTCGTGGGTCTCCCTTAACAAGCCTACAGTCCAGAAACATATAGGCTAAGCGCGATTGCTCACTCAGGGTGCTATTAATGAATTAAAGGACTCTGTGGAGCACTGATATCCAGCGCTGCATACAGATCAACTGTACATCAAGGGCCAGCTGACAGAGGGGAGTCCCAGGTACCCACTGATACCTGTGTCTCCTGGTGTGATCAGGGATTTAACCCTATTCACCTCGTGATCAAGTTATAGGCATTTAAATGCCTATTTAAAGAGCTGCTTGATAGGCTGCATGCAGCTCATCAATCACTAAAAATGGCCCCAGCTGACAACGCAGAGCCACATGTATCAATTGATACCTGGGGCTCCCTGGAGGGAGTTGCTTATACAAAAACTGCAGGGTGTTCTAATCCTAAAAACATTAAAGCCCACTCTGTGTAACTGTGTGTGTGTGTGACTGTCTTAATTTAGAGGGGCAAAGGTTTAAAAATAATATCAGGAAGCAGGGGCGGACTGAGAACCCTCAGGGCCCCCAGGCAAAATAAATCAAGGGCCCCCTTACAGGCCCCACCCATACTCTGCAGCAAGCGCCACCCATGTCCCGCCTCCATGCACCGCCTCCAGCCACACCCTACACAATCTTTAGACACAAGGAACAAAAGTGCAATAATCCCTTCAAGGCCCCAGTAGAGACTACAATTGAGGGCTAATGGGCCATGGAGGGGGGTCTTTCTAGCAGAGGCTATCTCAGTGTCCTTTAGAGAGTGTGTTAGAAAGAATCCCCTCCAGGCCCTATTAGAGACTACAATGGAGTCTAATAGGCTTGGAAGGGGGTCTTTCTAACAGAGGCCATCTCAGTGTCCCTGCGGGAAACAGTCACCTCCAGGCCCCAGTAGGGACTACAATTGAGGGCTAATGGGCCATGGAGGGGGGGAGCATTCTAGCAGAGGCTATCTCAGTGTCCTTTAGAGAGTGTGTTAGAAAGAATTTCCTCCAGGTCCCATTTGAGACTACAATGGAGTCTAATGGGGCCTGGAGGGGGGTCTCTCCAACACTCTGGTTCCTATTCACAATATAGCAACACAACATAGCTCGCTGATACCTAGGCCAAGCTGTGGGCTGGCTGGCTGGCCGGCCTGTGGGCTGGCTGGCTTGCTAGCTACTGGGGCACTCATAGATTATTTAAAGAAATAATCCATGCACAATAACCACTACTGCTCTGTGTAGTCGTTATGGTGCCAGGAGGGCCGGGCCCCCCTCCCAGAGTAAGTAGTCAAACCGTTTAAGAACAGTTTGACAACTTATCTGGGGTCTGCTGGGATATGAGGCTGTAGTAGGGTATATGAGCAGTGGTGCAATGTGTAAGGGGTGCAGTGTGTGTGAAAGGTTCAGTGTGTGTGAGGGGGTGTAGTGTGTGAATGTGTAGGGTGTGTGGGGCAATGTGTGTACGAGGGGGCTGTGTATGTGTGTGGCAATGTTAGTATGGGGGGCTGTGTGTGTATGGGTGGGCAGTGTATGTGTGTGTGAGGCAATGTGTGTAAATGTGTATGGTGTGTGGGGGCAGTGTGTGTGTATGGGGGGCAGTGTGTGAATGTGTATGGTGTGTGGGGGCAGTGTGTTTATGGGGCTAGAGTTCACTCTCACCACTGCGACCACCAGGAATACCTGGTGGTCACAGTGTTGAGAGTGAACTGTAGCCCGTAGCTCCAGGGCTAGAGTTTACTCTCGCAAGAGCCGTAACGTTGCCGTGGTAACCGCGGCAACGATCTGTGCTCGCGCAAGAAGGACCCAGAGGAGCTGCAGGCTGAGCTCCCGGGTCCTCTCTTCCTCCCTCCCCTGCCGGCTGCCCGCACGGTGCCTGCGGACAGGGGAGGGGGCAATTGCCCTCCTCTTACTCCCCCTCTTCTTACCCCCCTCCCCCTCTTCTTACTCCCGCCTCCCCCTCGTCTTACTCCCCCTTCTTACTCTCACCCTCTTCTTACTCCCCCCTCCCCCTCTTCTTACTCCCACCTCTTCTTACTCCTCCCTCTTCTTATCCCCTCCCCCCTCTTCTTACCACCCTTCCTCTTTTTACTCCCCCTTCCCCTCTTCTTACCCCCTTCTTACTCCCCCCTCTCTTCTTACTCTCCCCTCTTCTTACCCCCCTCCCTCTCTTCTTACTCCCCCCTCTTATTACCCCCCTCCCCTTCTTCTTACTCTTCCCTCCCCCTCTTCTTACTCCCCCCTCCCCTCTTCTTACTCCCCCCTCCCCCTCTTCTTACCCCTTCTTACTCCCCCCCTCCCTTCTTACTCCCACCCTCCTCTCTTCTTATCCCCTCTCTCTCTTCTTACTCCCCTTCCCCCTCTTTTTACCACCCCCCTCCCTCTCTTCTTACCCCCCTCCTCTTACCCCCTCCCTCTCTCTTCTTACCCCCACCCTCTTCTTACCCCCCTCCCTCTCTCTTCTTACCCCCTCCCTCTCTCTTCTTACTCCCCTCCCTCTCTTTTTACCCCATCCTCTCTCTTTTTACCCCCCTCCCTCTCTCTTTTTACCCCCCTCCCTCTCTCTTTTTACCCCCTCTCTTTTACCCCCTCTCTTTTTACCACCCCCTCCCTCTCTCTTTTTACCCCCCTCTCTCTCTTTTAACCCCCTCTCTCTTTTAACCCCCCTCTCTCTTTTAAACCCCCCTCCCTCTTTTAACCCCCCTCCCTCACTCTTTTAACCCCCCCTCTTTTAACCCCCCCTCTCTCTTTTAACCCCCTCTCTTTTAACCCCCCTCTTTCTTTTAACCCCCTATCTTTTAACCCCCCCTCTCTTTTAACCCCCCCTCCCTCTCTCTTTTAACCCCCCCTCTCTCTTTTAACCCCCCTCCCTCTCTCTTTTACCCCCCCTCTCTTTTAACCCCCCTCTCTTTTAACCCCCCTCTCTTTTAACCCCCTTTCTCTTTTAACCCCCCTCTCTTTTAACCCCCTATCTTTTAACCCCCCCTCTCTTTTAACCCCCCCCTCTCTTTTAACCCCCCTCCCTCTCTCTTTTAACCCCCCCTCTCTTTTAACCCCCCTCTATTTTAACCCCCCCTCTATTTTAACCCCCCCTCTCTTTTAACCCCCTCTCTCTTTTAACCCCCCCTCTCTTTTAACCCCCCACCCCTCCCTCTCTCTTTTAACCCCCCCCCCCCCCTGTAGCGTGGCCGAGCTGCACTGACCGGCCGGAGTGATAAGAAGGTGCACACTGAGTGTGCACCTTCCTGTCAGTCCAGCCGGGTACAGGAAACAGAAACTCCTGTTCCGCGCGGAACAGGAGTTTCTGTTTCCTGTACCCGGACGGACTGACAGGAAGGTGCACAGTGTTTGTGCACCTTCCTATCACTCCGGCCGGGCACCGCGGACCGGAGTGCAGCTCGGTCACGCTACAGGGGAGGTGAGAAGCTGCAGCCGCCTGAGGCTCTTAAGAGAGCGCTCAGGCGGCTGCAGCATTTAAAGGGGCGGCCGGGCCCCCTGATGGCGGGCCCCCCTCCCGGCAGGGCCCTCAGACCATGTCCGAAGTGCCCGACCGGTCAGTCCGCCCCTGTCAGGAAGTATTACTTTACTGAGAGGGTAGTGGATGCATGGAATAGCCTTCCAGCTGAAATGGTAGGGTTAACACAGTAAAGGAGTTTAAGCATACGTGGGATAGGCATAAGGCTATTCTAACTATAAGATAAGGGACTAATGAAAGTATTTAGAAAATTGGGCAGACTAGATGGGCCGAATGGTTCTTATTCTATGTTTCTATGACTGACTGTCTGTAACTGTGTGTGACTGTCTGCCTGTGACTGTGTATGTAACTGTTTGCCTGTAACTGTGTGTTACTGTCTGCCTGTAATTATGTGTGTGTGTGTCTGTCTGTAACTGTGTGTGACTGTCTGCCTGTGACTGTGTAAGTGTCTGCCTTTAACTGTGTGTGTGTGTGTGACTGTCTGCCTGTGATTATGTCTGTGTGTGTGTGTCTGTCTGTCTGTCTGTTACTGTGTGTGACTGTATGCCTGTAATTGTGTGTGTGTGCCTCTGACTCTGTGTGTGTGACTGTGTGTGTGTGTGTGTGCGCCTGTAGCTGTGTGTGTAACTGTGTATGTGACTGTCTGCCTGAAACTGTGTGTGTGTGTGACTGTCTGTAACTGTGTGCACATGACAGCCTGTCTGTGACAATGTGTGAATTTCTGCCTGTCTCTCTGTGTGTGTGTGTGACTGTGTATGTGACAGTCTGCCTGAAAGAGAGAGTGGGGGTGTGTGTGTGTCTGTCTGCCTTTGATCGTGTGCGTGACTTCCTGTAACTGTGTGTATGACTGACTGTGTATGTGACTGTCTGCCTGTAACTGTGTGTGTGACTGTCTTTGACTGTCTGCCTTTGACTGTATATGGCTCTATGTGTGCGATTTAAAAACTATAAAAGTGTGCGAGTGGCTGTGCACCTGGGACTATGTGCATATGGCTATATTTAAAAGTATATGTGTATAATTGTGTGCATCTGACTGTATGTCTGACTGTGGGGCTGTGTGCATGTAGCACTGAAAAAATACACACCAGTATTCACACATGGGCCTACATGCATTTTTAAAAATCTGAATTAAATGCCCCTATACAAGCACTACATCCTTATACATACACCATACATGGATGAATGGGTGTGACCAGGGAGGGGCGCTGTGATAATTTTTTGCACAGGGCGCCTCAGGCTGGCCTTGCACAAGACAGGGTGCTCTCATGCAATGGTGCATGGGGGATCCAATTCAGATGCTTCTCAATAAAAAGAGAAAGTATCTTTCTAAAAAAAAGGGGAGGGCTTGCTAACGCTGCAATTCATAAGATCTACAGCCTGTGAAAGGTCTTTAAGATATACCCCCAATTAATACATTAAAAATTAATTGCATTCATTGGGGGTATATCTACCAAACAGTGATTTTAGTTTTGCCCATTTGGGCAATGCAGTGTTCCTTTAAGTCATCCTCAAGTAGCTGCCAGTATGACAGCCACTAGGGGCGCTTTTGCTGCACTGATCTAGAAAAAATGGTCACAAGATGTGGAAACCCCATAGATAATCATTGATTCAATGCTTTCCTCTGGGAAAGTTTGAAAGGCCATGCGGCACTCGCCATGCATGCAGTTACACAATGCTTCTATTTTTAATTATTAGAAGGATGGAGCCGCGACCTCTCTCCTTGTTACTATTACAAAGAAATGACTTGCATGCAGGGCCGGCGCGTCCATAAGGCGGCACAGGCGGCCGCCTTAGGGCGCACCGGCTCTGGGGGCGCAAAATTCCAGTGACCGGCAGGAGGGAAGTGCTCCCTCCTGCCTGGTCACCTCCTGGATCCCCGGAGCTGCTGGGAGGCGTGCGGCTGACTGGATTAGGAGGCGGCGAGGGAGCTCTCTGATCTCTCTGACCGGCTCCCTCGCGCGCCTTTTGCTGATGCCGCGGGAGCCGGAATATGACGTCATATTCCGGCTCCCGCGGCATCAGAAAACCGCCTGCGAGGGAGCCGGTCAGAGAGATCAGAGAGCTCCCTCGCCGCCTCCTAATCCAGTCAGCCGCACGCCTCCCAGCAGCCCCACTGGACCACCAATGAAAGACCCACGCCAGCACTCCAGGTAGGGAGGCTGGGTGGGAAATTTAAATTTAATTTATTGTTAATTACTTTATTAATTACTGTGTGTGTGCATGTGAGTGTGAGTGTGTATGTGTGTGAGTGAGTGTGTGTGTGTCTGTCAGTGTGTGTGTCTGTCAGTGTGTGTGTAAGTGTGTCTATGAGTTTGTGTGTGAGTGAGTGTGTCTGTCGGTGTGTGTGAGTGTGTATGTCAGTGTGTATGTGTGTCTGTGAGTTTGTGTGTGTCTGTCAGTGTGTGTGTGTGTGTGTGTGTGTGTGTGTGAGTGAGAGTGTGTGTGTGTCTGTCAGTGTGTGTGTGTCAGTGTGTGTGTAAGTGTGTCTATGAGTTTGTGTGTGAGTGAGTGTGTCTGTCGGTGTGTGTGAGCATGTCAGTGTGTGTGTGCGCATGTGAGTATGTGTGTCTGTCAGTGTGTGTGTGTTCGAGTATGTGTCTGTGAGTTTGTGTGTGTGTGTGAGTATGTATTTTTCTGCATGCCTGTCTGTATGTATGTATCTGTATGACGGTATGCCTCTGTATGTATGTATGTGTCCGTATGCCTGTATGTCTTGTACGTATGTTTCTGTATGTCTCTGTATGCATGTATGTAACTGGATGTATGTTTGTCTCTGAATGTCTGTATATATGTCTCTGTATGCATGTATGTAACTGTATGCCTTTATGTCTCTGTATGTGTGTGTCTGTGTGTCTCTGTATGCCTGTATGTCTTTGTATGCATGTTTCTGTATGTATGTATGCGTCTGTATGACGGTATGCCTCTGTATGTATGTATGTGTCTGTATGACGGTATGCCTCTGTATGTATGTATGTGTCTGTATGCCTGTCTATATGTATGTGTCTGTATGACGTTATGTCTCTGTATGCATGCATGTATCTGTATGTGTGTGTTATGGTACTTTTTAGCAGTAAACCAAAATGTTTAAATGTCTATCTGTTCCTGTCCAAATTAAAGAAAATTGAATTGCGTATATACGCTGAAGTAATTCAGTCTGACACACGGAGTTCAGGTTAAAATAACTTCGAGAAAATTTATTGGCAAGTGAAGCAAGAACGGGCTCGCAGGCCCTTTTAAGAGGCATTTTGCGTCATCATTGATCATCAAGATATCAGTAAATAAACATCATTAATTGGATTAATTGTTAAGTGTCTGGGTTAGTGCCCACCTATCAATATAATTAATTGGCTCAAAAACTAAGTGGTTAGCTAAGTGTCCACCCACCGAGAGGTGGTATTGTTTTGGACACGGGTGGGGACAAGGGGCTCAAGCGCCATTTCCCTTAGCATGAGGCTTAATCGGTGGAAAGGGGGGCTTGAGCGTCATTTTACACGGTCAGTGATGTCAGGTCTTGTGGTCAGGTGCAAGGTCTCTTATGAATAGGTCTCTTATTTCATTACTACAGTGTTCTCATGGCCTTCAATTTATACTATGTTGCGAGTTAGGGGAAATTCAGCAATTCCTGAGTTAGTCATGTCTTTATAGAAAATACAGTCTTTGTCCATTGTGTTAGATGTGCTGGGAAATTCTGTCATGTAATGTAGTTTTAAAATGGAGAAGTCAGGTCATGAGGACAAAATGGAGGATTTGTGTCAGTATGGGATTAAAATGGAGTTAGTGCAATAATTCAATACAGGTTCAATAAATTTTTTTTAATAATTCTACATCAGTCCCCCCTATGAAATGTTAGATTCTAAGAGATAAAACTTTATTTGTTAATACCAGAAGACGTGTTAGCCCAAAGGCACAGAAACCCCGTGGCCGCTAGCTAGGTGTTAATGCAAAGTGCAAGTCTGTCCCTAAATCTGACCCTAATAGGCTAACTCATCGTCAGTATGGCCCTCGAACACTTCACTCCCATGGGTGGCCCATGGTGGCTTGCCCACCACTTCTCCACACGGGGTCTTTACCATTCACTGACAGATGCTGTCCCTAAGCTGGTCCCTTCCTAGAATTCTCGCACTTTATCAACAAAAGGGATAGTTTGCAGCGGTAAACAGGGTGAGTTGAGATCCTGGAAATCTTGGTCATCAACTTCGAGATGTGTGAAAGTGGGTGCCGCTTGGTCAACAGTCTTCATGAGGGATTTCCTCAGACAAGGGAGGACACAACAAGAGAGAAGAGCAAAGATAAAAAGAAAAATTAGTATTGCCATACCAATATGCATTAAAGCCTTTTGCCATCCTGTCATCCAACCAAACTGTCACGTTTAAACATTTGTTATGAAGGAACACAACTGCAGACTTTTTATAGTTTCTTATAGTTTGAATATTTATTATAAAAAGTAGAAGATATTGTGACGTTAAGTCCAATTTACAGGTACTGTAGCTTTAATTAGTAAACGATAACTGAAGTCCACAATTACAGGCACTGTAGCTTTAAGTAGTAAATGATAACTGAAGTCCACAATTACAGGCACTGTAGCTTTAAGTAGTAAACGATAACTGAAGTCCACAATTACAGGCACTGTAGCTTTAAGTAGTAAACGATAACTGAAGTCCACAATTACAGGCACTGTAGCTTTAAGTAGTAAACGATAACTGAAGTCCACAATTACAGGCACTGTAGCTTTAAGTAGTAAACGGTAGTAATTAGCAGACACTGAATCAGAAAGAGTCTCTTAGTAGTATTAACGAATTAGGTGATAAGAAGTTACAATAGCTGTTCCATAGCATTTAACTGAAGCAAGACAGATGCAGCTAACTTGTATAGTGAATGAGTTAAAGATAGCTGTAACTGGGTTGTTTTATAGAAGTACTTTGGTTACAGGAAATAACGGCTTTGAGATGTAACGCTTATCACAGAGGTTTTACTTAGCTTCCGGCACATAGAACACTGGTTCCCGAGATCTCCTCAGAGGCGGTTATCATAAGTGAAGAGAGTTCAGCTTTAGTCGTGGATGAGGAGAGGTGAAGGGAACTTGAAGTGTCTTCCAGTCCGGTCCAGTAACAGATGGCTTTCACAACGAAGTTGTAGCCGGTTCGTGAGTACGGAACGTAGTTCAATAATCCAGCGTCGATCAGCTGGTGCGGTCGGATTAAATAAGGAGACCGTGTCATAAAGGGGTGTGGCTAGGCTCCGTGGAACCAGGAAGTAAGAGGATACCATAGTTAAGGCATGACACAAACCATCTTTCCCAGGGATCTTTTATCCCAGAATTCCTTTTTAACTCTTCAGAGAGTTCATTTAATTTTTCTATGGCTAATGTAACTTTACCATTAGGGCCTGTGTTTTCTGGGATGTAGGTACAACATGTCATGGTGTCGGGCAAAATTTTACATACTCCTCCTTTTTCAGCTAGAATCATGTCTAAGGCCATTCTATTCTGGAAGGCCATTTGGGATGTGGCCTGCAACTGTTCGGCTAATCCCTGGAGGGCATCTCTGGTATAATTAACAAAACGCTGTTGGTTATAATAAATGTAATTTATCCAATTTAAATTCTTGTTTGCGGTTACTATGGTAAAAAGTGATTCAAATCCTGCAGCAACTTCATCTCTTGCTTTAAATTCATTGGGCACCCCCCTAGGCACCCCAACGGCATCAATATAAACGTGAGGATCAAAACTTCCTTTCACTGGGGCTTCGCGCTTAACCTTAGTGTGACTGGACTCATGGGTGTTGAGGTGTGTGTCAGAGATAATGTGTATGGGCATAATGGCTTTAGCCAAAGTACACTCCCCCCACCACTCTTTGTCCATTCTGGATCTTAGCTGTAAATCCCCACACAACCAGTAAATATCCCCTAATGACCTAGTATGAAACTGCAACAAGTTCATGGAGACATTTCTGTAGGTAGCACAATACCCCTTAGAGAAGTTACCCAAGAATTTACCAATTCCATCATAATTAGCATAACAAGTGTAATTACCTTTATATACTGTAATACCATCTGGGGGTTTGACATCCTTGGTTAGAAGAGGATACTCTACTGTCCATGCTTTACATATGGACCTGTTGAAATCGTAGTGATAGGCAAAAAGACTCAAAACACATTCTTCTATATCTACTGGCAGGGTTAAAGGCACAGTGCCCAGATGAGGCCGGGCACCGCCACACACATAACATGCGGTCTTGTTATGCTTATTAGCATTATATTTCATCCATTCTAACCATAGGTTAACATCATTAAAACCTGTTTCAGCGGCCATGGTATCTTCAAAGGTGGGGTTAGCAATGGCCATCATGTCTTGAAAGGTCTGGATGTGTGGTTTTAATGGGTTAGGGACCATATGGGTGGCCCCTTGCCACTCAGAAGAGTTGCACATATCTTTGAGGTAGAAATGCCCTAACTTGTGGTAGGAACCCTTTTTCCAATACATTCCCATTACATATTGGTCTGCATCTGTTGGACTTGGATGCTCAATATTAAGGATTCATTTCATTGGTGTACCCCCCCCCCCCCCCCCCCAGGCTTTCTCAAAGTCATTCTCTGGAGAAGGGATCTACCATGATCATCTACTTTAGATAAGGCACTTTTTGGTTTGTAACCCCAGGCAGGCCCGGCATTCCATCCCGCCGCCCCCCAATGGTCACAATTGTGCCCCCATTGTTTGTCAACTACACAAACATATGGGTCTTTTGCATGAGGGATATCTCTATAGATATTCTGAATTTGTGATGTAGGGAATGGGCATTCTACGATGTCACAATAATCAAAGGTATAAGTAGCCACGTGGGTACATGATGAATTATACCAGAAGGTGTACCCACTAACATCTTTGGTGATGGCTACTTGCTGGGCCTTAATTGAACTAATTAAGGAGATGATGTACCAGAGGTACATGCTTGTGCGGTATCTGCTTCCTCTGGGGCAGGAGACTTCTTGCAGTGGGAAGCGTGGATCCAATGTGGCCTGCCGGCCAATTTGACGGAGGTTGCGGTGATCAGGAGAACTTGGAATGGACCGTCAAATCTTGGTTCCAGGGTATTTTTCCGCACAAATTTCTTAACCAGAACCCAATCTCCGGGAAGCAGGTTGTGGGTACCTGTATCCAAATCGGGATCTGGAATTGAAGAGAAAACTTGGGCATGTATTTTGTTTAAGGCACTTGCAAGTTCAGTTACATAGTCTACTAAAACATCTGATTGAAGCTGTAACTGTTGCGGATAATAACAACCTAGTCTGGGTGCTGTCCCAAATAGAATCTCATATGGGGATAATGAGTGCTTCCCTCTAGGTGTGTGCCTAACGCTGAATAAAGCTATTGACAGGCTTTCTGGCCAGGGCATCTTTGTTTCTTGTGACATTTTTAACATTCTGGCTTTTAAAGTGCCGTTCATGCGCTCTAATTTACCACTACTTTGTGGGTGGTAAGGGGTGTGAAAGGCTAGGGTCACCCCCAGAGCAGTCCAAATTTCTTTAGTCACTGTTGCTGTAAAGGCTGGGCCCTGATCACTTTCAATGACTTCTGGAAGTCCAAATCTACATACAATATCTGTAAGTAGGCGTCTTGCGGTTGTTTTTGCAGTGATATTGGCCACTGGGTAGGCTTCTGGCCAGCCTGAGAACATGTCCACTATTACTAGTGCATATTCATGAGGCCCACTCTTGGGCATTTGGATATGGTCAATTTGAATTCTCTGGAATGGGTACATGGGTTTTGCCAGGTGTTTTGAAGGCACTTTGGTTGGTTTTCCTGGATTACATTTTGCACAAATGACACAGGCCCAGCAGAAGCTGTTGATCAATGTTGTGATTCCAGGTGCTTCATAATACTTTTGTATGAGGGCGGCCATCAAGTCTTTTGACAGGTGTGCAGGCCCATGTGCCCATTGGACAACTGCTGGATATAAATTTTTTGGAAGGCAGAATTTAAAGTTGTTGTAATATATTCCGTCTTTTAGGATAGCTCCTTTCTTCTTCCATTTCTGGATTTCTTCAGGGGTGATTGCAGCTTGCTGTTCTCGCAAAATTCTTAAATCAGTAGGAAGGGTTTGCAGAGCAAAAATAGGAACTTCTTCTTCTTGTCCGGACACTTCTTCATCCACTTCCTGCAAATCTCTGGCTGCTTGCTTAGTGGCCTGGTCAGCCAAATGGTTGCCCTTTGCTTCATCCGTATCCAACTTCCCATGTGCCTTGACTTTCAAAACGGCCACTTCTTCAGGGAGTAGGAGGGCATCCATTAGTTCCTTGATTGCAGAGCTGTATTTGACTGGTGTACCGGCGGTGGTAAGAAATCCTCTTGTCTTCCAAATGAGGCCGAAGTCATGTGCCACACCCAGAGCATATCTTGAATCTGTATAGATGTTGGCACGTTTTCCTTCAGAAATTTTGCATGCTGAAGTCAGGGCTTGTAATTCAGCTTCTTGTGCAGACATTGCTGGCGGTAAAGATGATGATTTGATAACTTCATCTGTTGTGGTTACGGCATACCCTGTATGGTATTTTCCTTCTTCATCAGCATACCTTGAACCGTCCACAAACAGGGTAAAATCTGGATCTGGTAATGGATTCTCATGCACAGTTGGTAAGTGCACTGTCTCCATTTTCATCTGTTCAAAACAGTCGTGAGGTGTTTCTGGGTCATAATCATTCACTACGACCAGATCTTGAAATTCCTTTTCCAGGAAATGGCGTGGCCATGCTTCAAGAAGATCAGTTGTTGGGTATTTGGCAATACCATTTTCCTGTAGCTGTGTTTCATCCATGGTGGCCCATAATTTTGCCATGGGCCCAAGATCATTCCATGACCTTGTTTTCAACTTGGTAACGGGAATATGTGGAATAGCAGTATCCCAATGACGGTACAGGTAATTGAGTTCTGGAGGTAGTTGGATCAGGACCATGCTATTACCTTCAGAGTCACAATAGAAATCTTGAGCAGTGAGCTTCACATCAATCCAGTGGTAAAGCTCATCTTCGTAGCAAGGTTCAGGAGTAATGTTTGGCTTGTACCACATGGTACAGAAGGCATAATCCGGGCCTTCACAGAGAGGTGTCTTGTCTTCGTAAAATGTTAAATGTGGATGCATTATTTTCTTGATACATCCACAGAGAAGGTAGATGTAGGTTTCATCCGTGATAAATCCATAGTAGATACCCCCCTCAGGGAGTGGAAGAAGAGTGGATGGATTAAGAACTTGACATCTTTGTATGGAAATGTTGTCAGGCAGAAGAAGATGACATTGTAGGCGCAGGTGTCTGGCTGGAGACACGTGCTTGAGCTGGACTTGGTTGATAATGGCAGAGATGTCATGAGGGGCCAAAACAACCAGAGGGTGGCCAAGGACTAGGTCTGCAGTTCTTTCAATGAGTTCTCTTGCAGCAAAAACAGCCCTAAGGCAGGAAGGGGTCCCTCTGGCCACAATGTCCAGTTGACATGAGAAATATCCAATAGGCCTGTGGCAGACAGACACAGGAGTTTGAATGACTCCTTATTAAACAAACAAGACAACAATACAATTGAAATACAGTGCATGCATCACAGTTCAAATAAAATCAACAGTAAACCTTTCCTTTACTCGCGTGACCTAAGTCACCTCCCTCAACCTCGTAGTGTCCCCGCTCGGAGAACGACTTCCTCAAATCTCACTACCAGTGGCCACAGGAAACAGCAATCCTCTCCGACCCGAATCCTGTCTAGCCTCCCTCGTTACAGCAGTCCACTAACAGTGGCCACCTCTATCCTCACTCCCTGTAGCGGTACTTCCCCTCTCCAGGGGCCGGCCGGGGTCCTCTCTTCTCGCCGCGCGCGGCCCTGCTCCTGCACGAGCCGCGCGCGGCTCAGCCAACGATAAGATCAGTCAGGCGGGCAGTGACCGCGAGAAGCGGTCACGTGTCCCGCCCGACACTAAGAGCGCGCCGCGCGTCTCGGGCGCGCTCTTAAAGGGACAGTGGGAGACTAAATTAGAATCAGTCTCCCATTGGCCCCTGTCATGCCACGTTCCCCATACACTAACGTTTTGGGGGCGTGGATATGATAGGGGCCAATCAAAGTGAACTTTAGGGTATTTATACTCACCTGTTTCCCTTGCTCCTTGCCCTATCGTGGTTTCTGTCCAGTTCCCTTTAGTGCTTGTATCGTTCAGTTGGTTTTTTGGTGCTTGACCTTGGCTTTGTTCCTGACTCCGCTCTCTCCTTATCCTTGCTTGCTTATCCGCTGTTTTGTCCTCTGTGTACCAGTCCTCGGCTTGTTCTACGTTACGCTGTCTCTCAGTTCCCTTGACCTCGGCTTGTTCTAGACTCTGTCTTTCTTACTCGTCCTAGTCCGGCCATTCTAAGGTCCGGTAAGACGAACCCTGGTTTCTTGTCTCTTGACTATTGAACTATTCCTGCGTGTTGGGGTATATTACCGTGACACTCCCGTAGTGCCCCTATGAAACCCACTCATAAGTCACACTACTACGTGGTGCTGGAGACAAGCAATGCCTGCTTGAATCCGCCCGCCACAAATAAAAGAAAATTGGAATTCCACCAGCCTCAGCGCTCGAAGCTGTGGGTTACCACCTCTCTGCAAGCAGAGTTACGTGCACAATGGAGCTAGCTAGGCTGTCAAAGTGACACAAGAAGGATCACAGGAAATTATGAGTCTACACAAAATCCACAGTTCCAACACTCCTCTTTTTCCATACAGCCACAGCCACGAGGCTCCTAAAAGAGGTAAACAGGCAAAGAAGACCCCCAGGAAAACTTCCACAGGTCAACCCCCCTTTTTCCCTACAGCCACAGCCACGTGGCTCCTAAAAGGAGTAAACAGGCAACAGGACTCCAGGCAAATCCCCCGGGTCCACCCCCCCTTTAACCCAAAAGGGGTAAACAAGCAAACAGGCGAACAGAGGACCCCAGGCAAAACCCCCGCAGGTCCACCCCCCTTTATCCCAAAAAGGGGAAAACAGGCAAACAAAGGACCCCAGGCAAAACCCCCGCAGGTCCACCCCCCCTTTATCCCAAAAAGGGGAAACAGGCAAACAATTCAAACACACCCAGGCAACAGATAGACTAAATGCAGGTAAACAAGTGAGTAACGAGACCCCGGGCAAGATATTACCTGTCTTTGATGTCCTCCCGGGAAGCAGTCACAGACACGTGGACGGGTCAATCAAAGGGGCCGGAACATACCGGTGGCTCTGCAGAAGTCTCTACCGTGTACCTGGAGGTGATCAATCTCCTTTCCTTCCCCCCGGATTCCTCCGTCCAACAGCGTCTTCCTTAGGACGGCTCACCGGCCAGACATAGCCCAGGGCCCCACGTTGGGCGCCAAAGTTGTTATGGTACTTTTTAGCAGTAAACCAAAATGTTTAAATGTCTATCTGTTCCTGTCCAAATTAAAGAAAATTGAATTGCGTATATGCGCTGAAGTAATTCAGTCTGACACACGGAGTTCAGGTTAAAATAACTTCGAGGAAATTTATTGGCAAGTGAAGCAAGAACGGGCTCGCAGGCCCTTTTAAGAGGCATTTTGCGTCATCATTGATCATCAAGATATCAGTAAATAAACATCATTAATTGGATTAATTGTTAAGTGTCTGGGTTAGTGCCCACCTATCAATATAATTAATTGGCTCAAAAACTAAGTGGTTAGCTAAGTGTCCACCCACCGAGAGGTGGTATTGTTTTGGACACGGGTGGGGACAAGGGGCTCAAGCGCCATTTTCCTTAGCATGAGGCTTACTCGGTGGAAAGGGGGGCTTGAGCGTCATTTTACACGGTCAGTGATGTCAGGTCTTGTGGTCAGGTGCAAGGTCTCTTATGAATAGAACATTTCATTACTACAGTGTTCTCATGGCCTTCAATTTATACTATGTTGCGAGTTAGGGGAAATTCAGCAGTTCCTGAGTTAGTCATGTCTTTATAGAAAATACAGTCTTTGTCCATTGTGTTAGATGTGCTGGGAAATTCTGTCATGTAATGTAGTTTTAAAATGGAGAAGTCAGGTCATGAGGACAAAATGGAGGATTTGTGTCAGTATGGGATTAAAATGGAGTTAGTGCAATAATTCAATACAGGTTCAATAAACATTTTTTAATAATTCTACATCATGTGTATGTCTTTGTATGACTGTATGTATGTATGTATGTGTCTGCATGCCTGTATGTTTCTGTATGTATGTTTCTTTATGCCTGTATGTCTGTATGTATGTGCCTGAATGTCTTTGTATGTATGTTTCTGTATGCCTGTCTGTATGTATGTGTCTGTATGACGGTATGCCTCTGTATGCATGCATGTCTTGATATGCCTGCATGTCTCTGTATGCATGTATGTCTCTGCTTGTATGTCTCTAACTGTATGTGTCTGTATGTCTCTGTATGATTATTTCTGTCTTTGTATGACAGTGTACCTGTATGACTTTGACTGTGTGACTGAAAAATGATGCATGTGTGCCTGTGGCTTGGGAGGAAAGACACACAGGTGAAGATGCATTTTTTTTTTTTTAATGAGGGTTGGGGGCGCCAAAATGCATCTTCGCCTGTGTAACTAAAAATCCTAGCACCGGCCCTGCTTGCATGGATGAAATTTCATCCAACAAGCAATTTGTTCTTTGTTTCATCCATTGTAATCTGCATTTATCCATTTGTTTTCCAATGGTCCTATCCTTTTAACCCTGCAATGTAAAACATTAAGTTTTTTTTAGAAGCTGCACATTATATTGCATTGTTGAATCCACCTCTGGAAGTGTGGTGGAATCTCGGTAAAAATAAATTTAGTAGGCCGAGATTACCACGTGGCATGTGTACGTGCATATGCTGACGTATCGATCAGTTGGTTGCACGAGGCAAGATACGATCAGTAGTGTACGGAGCATGTGCAAGAATACAGGATATAGTATTCCCCTCCTCCATTGTGCTGGACAGGCCATGCGGTCAAGCAGGAAGTTAATTCTTATTTGTATTGATTGGTCAAGAGAATGTGCAGGTGGAGCTTAATATGGGAGGAGTTATGTGCCTATATAAGGAGCCTGCACTATTGTCCAGGGCTCAGAACTTGCTGTATTTTGGTGACATTAGTCCCTCTGAGTCCCGATCGGTGATCCAATAAAGAATCTCTTCCTTCCTGAAGAAACCTGTGTCCATCTCTCTGTGCTTTGCTTCCGTCAGTTTCTCCGGTATCATTTGGTGCATTGGCCGGGAAGCTCATCGTTCAACGGTAGCTGAGAGGCAGAGGCGTGAGACGGTCTATCTTTGCCCACGTTCTCTACGGCTGCACCCCTGAACTTCTGCGTGGACCTCCCTTCGTCTCGGCGCCACTGGTCTGTTGTCCAGGAGATCATCGGCCTCTACGTAAGAAGTGCTGGGGTGTCCCCGTCGATGAGTGTGAACTCAGGTTCAGGAACGAGGAGGTAAGACAACTGCTGTTTTAGACGGCAGACCCACTAGGGGTATACCGATTGTGCGGTAGGCCCATAAGGGGTTATTTGTGTATGGAATCTGCCCCTTCTGTCGGAGGGAAGGAGCGAAGGCGCACCGCTCGATCGAACGCTCTTTAGTCAGACCGTTTGATTTTGTTAGTCAGGCGGGGTTCTGGTGTAAATAGCCCTAGCCGGACACCGGTGTCTTGTCTAGACTAGCGTTCTAGGGTGTATATTTTGTTCGCTAGGTCGGAGGGACCGGGAGACTAAGCGGCGTCTGTGTAAATTCGGTTCGCTAGCTCTCAACCTATCTTGGCTAAGTGGGAAGGCGTGTAAATTTGGAACCCACTAGATTTTTGATAGTAATCGACTAAGAAGCGTCTGTGTAAATTCGGTCCTCTAGCTCGCTATATGTGGTGCTTGGGCAGTGTGGCTAACCAAAACGGATGTAGATAGTTTTAGGTAGTCCATTCAAGGTACTGGCCAATAGTTTAGTTGGGAATTGTAAATGTGTTAAAGATTGTTTAGTAAAGTGTATATCTTGTTAGATAGCGCGAGCTCAGCCGTCTAGCGAGAGTGTTAATAGTGTGTTGCTGTATTATAGTGCACGGTACCATAACCCTGTATATTTACTGACACTGTATATAAGTACTAATCATTGTCGTCTATTGCATGTTTAACACCATAACCACTAATAATTGTATTGTGACCTTAAATTGTGCTTTGACCTATGCTAACCGTACTGTAACCGCTATTTGTAAAAGACGATGTTACTGGGGTGTGTTATAGACGGGTAATTCATATATAGAGAATTATAGCGTGGGTGACTGTATAGTTTCGCCAAAGGGCATAATATTGATTATCTAGTGACTGGTGTAACAGCTGTGCGTGTACGGGAATTCCCTGAGTGTTTATTGTGTTATTGTGTACGTTTCACTTGGTAACCGTACCACGTGGTGCTGTTGCCAGAGGAAACGGGTGTGACTGTTGAATAGTACGCGTGCATAGTATTCGTTGTCAACGACGTTCCATTGATAAGTATGGGCGCGTCGGAGTCAACGATTCCGGATCCCTTAGGTTGTATGGTGAAGAATTTTAAAAAGGGATTCAAAACATGTGATTTTGGGGTTAAAATGTCTCCTGTACGTTTGGTCACTTTGTGTACTAGGGAGTGGCCTACTTTGGTTGCGGCATGGCCGCCACGTGGCAGTTTGGATCCAACTCTGGTACAGCGCTTACACGTGGCTGTATCGGGTAGGCCTGAACTTTACGGGCAGTTTCCTTATATTGATTGTTGGAGACAGGCCGTAAATGACTCGCCAAAATGGATTCAGACATGCCACGAGGAGCAATGTCGCCTCATGGTGGCTAGGACTTGTTTGTCCACTAGGACTGGTGTTAGGCCCATTTTGGACATGCCCCCTGAGTCCGAGATCCCTTTGCCGCCCTCTTACTTTCCTTTAAGAGGAAGTGACGCGAATGCAGGAAGTCCTGCACCCCTTCCCCCATTGCCCCCATCCACTTCCGCTTCCTCCTCCAGTACAGAATCCACCCCCTCTCGTACTAAATCTCCCCTTCCGGAACCAGAACCAACCCCCATTAGATCTGAATATCCTGATTTGGCGCCACTTCAGACTTCCGGTCAAGCTTCTTCTAGCTCGGCTCGAAGTGTTCTATTTACTAACTTTTCCCAAAACCAAGCTCTTACATCCTCATGCTTTATTACCCCCCGACCGGAACCTCTAACTGACGCCCCTCTACGTAGCCCCATACTAACCCGACAACTGACCGGTACCCAACAATTAAAACATTATCAGATGCCTCTTCGTCTGAATCCCGGGTCAGCCTATATCGATGCCGCAGGTCAAATGGCACATGCTGACCCAGTCTTCGTATATGTCCCGTTCACGACTACCGATCTCTTGAATTGGAAGACCCACAATTCCTCGTACACTGAGAAACCACAAGCTATGACCGATCTGTTCACCTCAATAGTTCAGACACATAACCCGACATGGGCTGATTGCCAGCAGTTATTAATGACTTTGTTTAACAATGAGGAAAGGACAAGGATTAATCAAGCTGCCATTAAAGCGCTAGAGGATAGAGCCCGTGTTTTGAATCAAGCCAATCCAGCAGCATGGGCCGCAACACATTATCCTAACACCGATCCCGACTGGAATGTAAATGGTGCTGATATGGTTCAACTCAGAGCCTATAGAGACGCTATAATTGCTGGCATGAAAGCCGGAGGAAAGAAAGCCATTAATATGTCGAAGACAGTTGAGGTGATTCAGAAAAGTGATGAAGCGCCCAGTGTCTTTTATGACCGATTATTGGAGGCATACCGCTTGTATACCCCCTTTAATCCGGAAGACGCAGATAATTCCCGAATGGTGAACTCCGCCTTTGTCAGCCAAGCTTACGGAGATATTAAGCGCAAGCTACAGAAGTTAGAAGGGTTTGCAGGTATGTCTATCACCCAACTAATGGAGGTAGTGAATAAAGTATAAATGAACAGGGAAACAGAAAGTAAGAAAGAGGAAGAGCGCAAGATGCGTAGAAAGGCAGATATGCTAGCGGTAGCGATCGCAGGCGTAGATAGACGGGGCGCAGATAGAGGCGATAGTAAGTGGAATGAGGAACCTCTAAGTAGAAATCAGTGCGCATACTGTAGGGAAGAAGGGCATTGGAGAAATGAGTGTCCGCGAAGAGAACAGTATGAGAGAGACAGACCTAGGACAGGTTATGGAAACTTTAGAGGCAGAGCGAGAGGTAGAGGAGGCCCCGGAGGGAGTAATGGTAATAGAGGGAGCAATGGGAACAGAGGAAGTGTTAGGGAAGATAGGTATTTTCCAGCAGCGCAAAGGTCCCGCGATAGAGAAGGTAGGGACTTTGTAGGATTGGCTGACATGGTCATGGAGGACTATTGATACCGACCGGGCTCCATCCCCCTTGGTCGAGCGGAGCCTATGGTCGATGTATCAATAGGGGGAAAAAGGAGTGCGTTCATGATCGACACTGGTGCTGAACATTCAGTGGTGACTAATCTAGTTGCTCCTCCATCTGGAAGGACTATTACTGTAATAGGAGCAACTGGAAGAAGTGCTGAAAAACCGGTTCTTAAAAGTCGACTCTGTACATTGGGAGGCCACGTAGTAAAACATCAATTCCTTTATATGCCTGAATGTCCAGTCCAATTGCTGGGACGTGATATGCTATCTAAGTTACAAGCGCAGATTACGTTCCTACCAAATGGAACAACATCCTTAAAGTTTAATGGACCTTCAGGTATTATGACATTATCCGTACCAAAGGAAGAAGAGTGGCGACTTTATACAGCGTTGACTAGCCAAAACCCTAGGAGTGATGAGTCCTTATTCAACATACCAGGAGTTTGGGCAGAGAACAACCCACCAGGACTGGCCCGCAATATTCCACCTATTAAAATTGAACTAAAACTTGGGGTTTATCCAGTGAGCCTAAGACAATATCACATCCCGCAGAAGGCTAAGAAGAACATCCAATCTTATCTGGATAAGTTCATACGGTATGGTATCCTAAAATTCTGTACTTCCCCCTGGAACACCCCATTGCTGCCTGTTCAAAAGCCCGGTACAGATGAGTATCGACCTGTGCAGGACTTGAGAGCAGTCAATGATGCGGTTGTTAGTATACATCCAGTTGTACCCAATCCATATAACCTGCTTGCTTTAATTCCGGGCGGGGCTACTTACTTTACAGTCTTAGACCTCAAAGATGCCTTCTTTTGCCTCCGAATTGCCGCAGAAAGTCAATGTATCTTCGCTTTCCAATGGGAAAGCGCTGTAACGGGCTCAAAACGCCAAATGACCTGGACAAGACTGCCCCAAGGGTTTAAAAATTCACCTACCCTATTTGGTTCAGCTCTAAGTCAAGATCTACTGGATTCCGAGTCCATCCCAGGAGAGTGTGTATTGTTACAGTATGTAGATGACTTGTTGATAGCAGCAGTTACAAAGGAAATATGTCAGCAAGCAACGCACGATCTACTACACATTCTCTGGAAGGCAGGATACAAGGTGTCTAGAAAGAAGGCTCAGTTGTGTTTGCCAACTGTCAAATATCTGGGATTCCATATCTCTGAAGGTCAAAGAATTATGGGGCCAGAGAGAAAAGAAGCTGTGTGCCAAATACCGATACCCAAGAATAGAAGACAAGTGCGAGAATTCTTGGGGGCAGCAGGCTTCTGTAGGATATGGATTCCCAGCTACGCGATACTGGCAAAACCTCTGTATGCAGCTATCAAAGGTACAGAGCATGACCCCATCTTATGGACTCAAGAACAGCAAACGGCATTTGAAGATGTGAAGAAGGCTTTGATGAGTGCCCCAGCATTAGGTCTACCTGATCACACACGACCATTCTACCTGTATGTACATGAGCAAAGAAGAATGGCTGTGGGAGTATTGACACAGTACTTGGGATCATGGCAAAGACCTTTTGCCTACATGTCTAAGCAACTGGATGCAGTGGCCAGCGGACTTCCACCTTGTCTAAGAGCCGTAGCTGCAGCCGCCCTGCTAGTAGCTGAAGCCGATAAACTCACTCTGGGTCAAGAACTTTATGTACGAGTCCCACATGCAGTACAGACGTTGTTGGATTACAAAGGAAATCATTGGTTTAGTAACAGCCGTATGACCAAGTATCAAGCAATGTTGTGTGAAAACCCAAGAGTGCATTTAGAGACTGTAAACACCTTAAATCCAGCTACCCTTTTGCCACAACCTACTGAAAGTCAACATGATTGTTTGGAAGTAATGGATGAAGTATTTTCAAGTAGACCAGATCTTCGTGATTTTCCCATCCAGAACCCCGATGTTCAATATTACACCGACGGCAGTAGTTATGTGAAAGAAGGGATCCGCTATGCAGGATATGCAGTAACAACAATAGACAAGGTGATAGAAGCTCGGCCACTGGCGAAAGGAACATCAGCACAAAAGGCAGAATTGATAGCACTGACACGAGCGTTACAATTGGCTGAAGGTTTAAGAGTGAACATCTACACGGACTCCAAATATGCGTTTTTAACCACTCATGCCCACGGAACTTTGTATAAAGAAAGAGGACTATTGAATTCAGAAGGCAAAGAAATCAAATATGCAGCTGAAATCCTACAACTATTGGAAGCAGTGTGGGAGCCGAAAGAAGTCGGTATTATTCATTGTCGAGCGCATCTGAGAGGAGATGGTGATGTAACCAAAGGAAATCGGATGGCAGACAGTACAGCTAAGCGTGCCGCTGAATCAGGAAGACAGGAGTATGTGGGGCATATAGCTGCTCTTATACCAACTCCACTGTCTCAATGGACTCCAGTTTATACAGCTCAAGAAGAGGAGTGGTTAAAGACTGAACCTGGAAAGTATTTGGAGAACAAGTGGTATCAGTTAGAAGATGGAAGAATAGTCATTCCAGCATCACTAGCGGTAGAAATTGTCCAAAATTATCACAACGGGACACATTCTGGGAGAGACAGCACAGAAGAATCTCTCAGAAAACATTTCTACATACCAAGATTGTCCAACTTGACTCAGGCCATTGTACGAAGATGTGTAACGTGTGCTAAAAATAATGCAAGGCAAGGACCAGTAAAGCCACCAGGAGTCCAGTTTATGGGGGGACTCCCCATGTCCGATTTACAAATTGACTATACAGTAATGCCTAAATCGGGTGGACATCGTTACCTGCTGGTAATTGTGTGCACCTATTCAGGCTGGGTAGAAGCATGTCCTACTCGTACAGAGAAAGCAGGAGAAGTTGTGAGATTCCTGCTACGAGAAATAATACCCCGATATGGACTACCCTGCTCTATAGGATCGGACAATGGTCCAGCTTTTGTTCATCAGTGCCTACAACAACTGACTCATATGCTTGGTATAAAGTGGAGGCTTCATACGGCATATAGACCCCAGAGTTCTAGTAAGGTAGAGAGAATGAATAGAACTATTAAGAATCAGTTGGCTAAAATGTGTCAGGAAACCCAACTTAAGTGGAACGTTCTCTTACTCATAGCTCTATTGCGAATCCGCAGTACCCCTACCAGAAGGATGGGCCTCTCTCCTTTTGAAATTATGTATGGGCGACCACCTCCCGTACTTGGTAACTTAAGGGGGGATTTGAGTCAGTTGGGAGAAGGAATTACCCGGCAGCAGGTTGTAGAGTTGGGTAAGACTATGGAGGAGGTACAGAAATGGGTACAAGATAGATTACCTGTGAATATTTATCCCCCAGTTCATAGTTACCACCCAGGAGACCAAGTGTGGATTAAAGAGTGGAATAATGTACCGTTAGGGCCCAAGTGGAGAGGTCCTTATGTTGTTCTTTTGTCTACCCCTACAGCGATAAAAGTAGCCGAAGTGACTCCGTGGATACATCACTCCAGGGTTAAACCAGCAGCTGTCGATTCTTGGCAAGTTACAGCAGATCCAGAGAATCCCTGCAAGATCCGGTTAAAACGCACGACTCAGTCGGAGTGACGAGGAACTTTGTGGATTACAAAATTTTATTGTTTCAGAGATTTGGTACGTGAGTGAGAGGGCCATAATAAAGCCTGTCCGCCCACCGACGTATAGTGTATAAGCCAGGAAAGTCTCGAAGGGACTCCTGTGAAGACGAGCAGAACTCCATTCCCTGCAGCCCTTACATCCTGGAAGCTGAGGTGCCTTCGCACGGACGAAGACTGAGGATGACGACGAAAGATGTGTTTATGATAATGTTTATTTATGTGTATTTTTATATTCAGGAAGGTAGAGGTACCGACACTCCTAGCTGTGAGGTATGCATTAAGACTACAAGAACAGGTAACCATATTCCCCAAACCCTAATTTGGCATTCACAATACGAGTGTAAAGGAGATGTATCAAGATGTAGATACCTAAATATAGAATATAGTGTGTGCCATTTAGGAGTAGGAGAACCTAAGTGCTTCAGTCCAGAGTATCAACCTCGTACAATTTGGTTGACTCTCAGGAATGGAGAACCTCAGGGGACCCTAATTAACAAGACAGTATTAGAATCCGTACATTCTTCGGGTGTTCTGCTATTTGATGCGTGTAAGGCGATATCAAGTGGTAGAAAGCCGTGGAATGTATGTGGGGATCTTAGATGGGAGAGGACGTATGGGTCTAACGATAAATATATTTGTCCCAGTAGTAAAAATAAATATGTGAGTCCTAGATGCCCAAATAGAGATTATAACTTTTGCCCATATTGGTCTTGTGTGGGGTAGGCAACTTGGGGACAGACAGTAGACAAGGACATGATTGTGACTAAGTTGCCTACCAGCCCATATTGTAAGTCTATGGAATGCAACCCAGTCCATATACTTATAAATAACCCCGACAAGTTCTTAGATACATATGGTAATTTATTTGGGTTTCAAATATATGGGACGGGTTTAGATCCTGGGACAGTATTGTTTTAAGGGATAGAGACTGATACGGTATCCTCCCAAACTCATCAAGTATACCATTCCTTTTATGAAGAGATGAGTATAGATAATAAGATCCCCCATAATGCTAAAAACCTGTTCATTGATTTAGCCGAAAGTATTGCCGGTAGTCATAATGTTACCAACTGCTATGTGTGTGGAGGTACTAACATGGGAGACCAATGGCCTTGGGAAGCAAAGGAGGTAATGTCCGGTTCTGAGGCAGTTGACCAATTAATATCTACACAAGCCGATTATCATATGAGTGTTAGAGGTAAATCTGAGTGGAGATTAAAGACCTCCATCATAGGTTATGTTTGCATAGCAAGGAAAGGAATGATGTATAATACTTCTGTAGGAGAATTAACTTGTCTAGGGCAAAAAGCTTATGATGATGATACAAAGAATACAACTTGGTGGTCGGCTTCAAATGTCTCAGAACCATCTAACCCGTTTGCTAGATACGCCAATTTAAAGGATGTGTGGTTTGACCTATCTATCACATCTACCTGGAGAGCCCCAGCAAATTTGTACTGGATCTGTGGTAAGAAAGCCTATTCGGAGTTGCCACAGGACTGGGAAGGGGCATGTGTGTTGGGTATGCTCAAACCATCCTTCTTCTTGTTACCTATTGAAACAGGTGAGACTTTAGGTGTTAAAGTGTATGATGTGAATCATAGGAAGAAAAGGGGACCCATAGAAATAGGCGCCTGGGAAGATAATGAATGGCCTCCCCAGCGTATTATAGATTATTATGGGCCAGCCACGTGGGCAGAAGATGGTACCTTTGGTTATAGAACCCCTATTTATATGCTCAACCGTATTATAAGATTACAGGCGGTGGTTGAGATCATTACTAACGAGACATCACAAGCGCTCAATCTTCTAGCGAAGCATAATACCAGGATGAGGACAGCAGTCTACCAAAATAGATTAGCCTTGGATTACCTTTTGGCAGTAGAGGGAGGTGTATGTGGGAAGTTTAACCTGAGCAATTGCTGTCTTCAAATAGATGACGAAGGGCAAGCAATAGCTGAGCTTACTAGCCATATGGTTAAACTAGCGCATGTGCCTACTCAGGTATGGAAAGGGTATAATCCAAGTAGTTGGTTTGGTAGCTGGTATGAGTGGTTTGGAGGGCTTAAGGCAGTGGTAGGTGGAGTCCTACTGATTTTAATGTTGTGTCTACTCCTGCCGTGTCTTATACCCTTAGTAGTTAGGTCTGTGCAAAGCCTGATAGAAAATATAGCAGAGAGGAAGGCTGCTGCACAGATAATGGCAATTTATAAATATAAGGCTCTAGATCAGGGAGAACCAATGCAGGAAGATGAGTGTTGAAGATTCACATCATAAGATAAGTCTGGTCTGGTTCAAGGTAACTTGCGGTGTATGCAAACTAAGGTTAAGTGATGCCTCAAGTAATTGTGAAATATCAAGAGGCATCAAAGGGGGGAATGTGGTGGAATCTCGGTAAAAATAAATTTAGTAGGCCGAGATTACCACGTGGCATGTGTACGTGCATATGCTGACGTATCGATCAGTTGGTTGCACGAGGCAAGATACGATCAGTAGTGTACGGAGCATGTGCAAGAATACAGGATATAGTATTCCCCTCCTCCATTGTGCTGGACAGGCCATGCGGTCAAGCAGGAAGTTAATTCTTATTTGTATTGATTGGTCAAGAGAATGTGCGGGTGGAGCTTAATATGGGAGGAGTTATGTGCCTATATAAGGAGCCTGCACTATTGTCCAGGGCTCAGAACTTGCTGTATTTTGGTGACATTAGTCCCTCTGAGTCCCGATCGGTGATCCAATAAAGAATCTCTTCCTTCCTGAAGAAACCTGTGTCCATCTCTCTGTGCTTTGCTTCCGTCAGTTTCTCCGGTATCAGAAGCTGTCTTACTGAGAGCCACTAGTGGCACTTCCATGGCATTGTCCAAGTAAAACTCTGTCACATAACTTGGAAGCCCCAACAGGAAAGCATTCAATTTAGTGTGTTCTATGTGTAATCCATGCGCACTTGGATTGGACCATCGCCTCCTCCGTGCCTCCTCCGTGACATCGCCAAGGGAGCGTCAGCGCTGGAACAAGCTAAGTAAATCTTTTTTTTTTTTTTTAATATATATCTAATTTGCCAATGACTGTAATATTTGTATACCTAGCACTATAGTGTTTCTTTAAACTACAATAAATCTGTTTAGAAATCAGTCTGTGATTAATAAATAATGTGTAAATAAGGCACATTGTTCTTGTTCTAAATTACATTTTAGTTGTATACATAGTTATTAGTAAATCATCTGAAATATCTCAGCACAGCCCAGCTCCTGGCTACAAACCCCCTAAACTCAGTCTATTTGGAATCCTGGGGACATGTTCCCACACGGTTATAGGATATGGGAGGGACACTTCGTGTGCCATTAATGTATATAGTGTATAGAAACCAGGTGATGGGTCCTTATTATAAATGGTGCATACTGAGTGTTTGAGCATTAATGAGTAGGAAGTTAATTACTGTGAATCTCAGACATGACAATAAACTGTAAACATCGCCCTAGCTTAGCTGCCCTGAGCTGCTCTCAGTTAGAAGGATTTTGTATTAGTGAATAACTAGCTATGAACGCTAACGTAGAACTATGACGGCTTCCAAATGGCGGTGACGTAAAACGGCCATTTCTACTGTGGGCACACTGCCTATGCACACTGCTATAGGAGGCACGGCAATGGTCATGTGATCTGATATAGCCAGTCCTGTCGCCGCATTCCCTGGTCGCCCTCATTCGCTGCCGGCTGTCACGTGACACGTCCCCCGTCTTTCTCTCTTCCAATCGGAGTCGGCGACACGTCCTGGAGCGCAGTTTGAATCCTCCAGCGGCGGGCGGCCTGACTGTGTGCGTATCCGGAGCACGCTGCCCACCTGTGTTTTGGAAACAAACGAGGACAAATTATAAACAAAAAGCCCATTCCGCGATAGGCAGCGGTCAGCAGAGAGAGCCGCCATCATGTCCCGCGGGCCGAGGAAAAGGTGAGACCCTAGGCTGCAGAGTGACGTCACCCTGCTCATTTCATGACGTCAGGGGCTGGGCACTACAGTTTGCTGAGGTCATGTGTGAAGAGAGAACTATATAGAGCGACACTGACGCGTTACCGGTTACGTGGAGCGACACTGACGCGTTACCGGTTACGTGGAGCGACACTGACGCGTTACCAGTTACATGGAGCGACACTGCCACGTTAGCGGTTGCATGGAGCGACACTGCCACGTTAGCGGTTGCATGGAGCGACACTGCCACGTTAGCGGTTGCATGGAGCGACACTGCCACGTTAGCGGTTGCATGGCGCGACACTGCCACGTTAGCGGTTGCATGGCGCGACACTGCCACGTTAGCGGTTGCATGGCGCGACACTGCCACGTTAGCGGTTGCATGGCGCGACACTGCCACGTTAGCGGTTGCATGGCGCGACACTGCCACGTTAGCGGTTGCACACGGACATGTAACTGGACGCGTAGAGGGGACACGCTGCTGTGTGCTCTTACTGAACCAGTTATTCATATCTTCACACGTAATCCCTCCATGACCGTCATAGCACATACAGCCTATGTGTATAAACCAAAACCTGCCATGTTAGGCAACCATGGGCGCTCCAAATGTTAACAACATCTCACCCAAGAGTAGGAACTGCTGCCGGCACAGTTGCACTGTGGCTAGCACCCTGATCAAGCCCATTGGGTGTCCCATGCAATCAAAAGCACTCAAAGTGCCTGTGCCTGCGGCCCTTTAAAAGTGTGACTGTGTCCCTTTCTTATTGACAGCGCTGGGAGGGAGAGAGTGTCACAGATAACAGCGGCTGATCCGTGCGTGGTAGCTGAGGAGGGGGGTGCGAACTGAGAGCCAGCTACTGACTTCTAACAGCCTAAGCCAGCCAACCCAACTGGACCCCAGGGAAGCCACCCTCCTGCACCCAAAAAGTAGGAAACAGGAAGGTGGCTCAAAATTTGTAAATTTTAACTAGCATGTTTGTCAGTATGTGGTTTTTCTGTGTCTGTATCACTGCCACTTGCTGTCTCGACTACAATATTCAGAAGAGCTAAAAGCTCTCTGAGTTAAGACCGGCAGTTCAGGGCTTCGGCCACAGGCTGAGAACGATGAGCAGATGCTTACCCGTGAGAGAGCCCTGCACTGCAGAGTTTAGCTTGGGGAAAAAAGCAGCTCTCCCGGCTGCTGATCGGAAGCGGGGAGCATTGAACAGCCGACCCAAAGTAAGAAGCCAAACCATTCTAAACCAGTCAGTCTGCGTACAATAGGGGAGTGCCAGGGCACTCTTTGCATTACTACAGCACATTTCTTTTAAAAAGTATATTTAGAAATTCTAAATTAATAATACAATAATGCATTTCGAAAATTAAAGTTTACTCCTGCATGTTTAGATGTTCAGTGTCCCATGTCAGCGTAAAATAACAAAGATTTGGTTGTGATGCCTGGAATCGGTATGTGCAGAATTTCGCTATGGAATATTGCACATACAAAGATAACCCCATGAGCTGGCAAACATTTCGTACTCCAGATGTTGTGAACTACATCTCCCAAATTGCTTTAACAGCCATAATGCTGACAATGCCTCAGAAGAGATGTAGTTCGCAAAGTGTGGAGTGTCAAAAGTTACCTACCCTTGGTTAACCACTCTGCTGCCTGTGTAAATCCCCAATTGCGTTGTCATTGGTGCTTCTTTGCATTTCTATGCACATTGGGTGACTGATGTTGTCTTGTAGCTATCAGGTCCCCCTGTGTGCAGTCATGTTGTTCCCTCAGCCCACTCTTCCTGACACCCACCTCCCAAGTAACATCAGTGGATCAGGATTGGGTTGCCAGGAGAACTTGGCCTCTGCGCTGGAGCAAGGTTACTATTACCAAAACAGTATTTTATGAAAACAGGTTGTTTTTTGCAGTAACACCTTACATTTGGTGTGTGTATATATATATATATATATATATATATATATATATATATATATATATATATAATTTAGTAGATATTCAGTTCACCAGCTATTTGCTGGTTTTATCTGTGGGTTGTGACATTTTCTCTTATTTCAAGTGTTTTAATTCACGTTGGACGCCAGGAATTCCAGTGTGTGCATACTTTTGTGCACCATCTTCTAGGCTGATGTCAGTGTGCATGAATGTGCCCAAAATAACATGTCACAAATAGCCCTGGCCAAGAGTGTAAGGGCGGCTATAAGTGTATGGTGTATTAAGATGCCCTCACCTCTGGGGAATCACTTTAAGTTGATAAATAAAAAGCCATTTCTGGCTTTAGTTGCACATGAGTCTTGTATATTTAGGTGAGTGTCTCATTGGACCAGTTGGGGTCAGAGCATAGACAAACTCTCACCGCATCCCATGTCCGTAGCATGGTTTTTGTGGTGGGAAGCAGAGAGGGAGCATCCGGTCTCCTTTCCGCTGGTATCCAGAGCAGCTGGTGCAGTTTGTGTACTTGGGCCCAGTGGGATTCTATGGCCCATATACAGCGACACTGACATCTAACAAGGGTTCCAATTTAGGGAGTTATCTGCTTAAAAGGCTGCAAGAGGCCGAGGTGCAGATCGTGGAATTTCATTCGTCAAAATGAAAATGACATAATTTGACCCAAAAATTTACACTTTTTATTTATATTTTTGGTCTGTATGTTTACTTCTCCCACCTACTTTATTGATCATGGATAACAATTGGTGGGTGTTCATAAGTTAATTTTCTAATTGCTGTATTAAATTTGAATTGCTAACATCTTATCTGCTCTTTTCACTTTTAGTGAGCTCTTGGCATCCTCACTGATCAACACTATGAACCATACATTTGCTAGCCTTATGGATATCTGGGACGAGCTGGGTATCCCAGAGGAGAAGCGGATGTTACGAATGGAAGAAGTCAGAGATTGTATTGAGGTCTGTACCTGTTAATCTTTCTTTTCATAACAATTTTCTTAGTAATAGATATGACTAGCACTATTTAATTTATTTTCAATTCTTTATGCTCAGATATAATGTTGTTTATATATAAAATGATTTGGTCAAATCTGAAATATTTTGTAACTTGTACACTAGAAGAGCACTGATGACATTGTAGGGAGGTAGAAAAAGAGAACTTCCCTTAAAGGGACACTATAGTCACCAGAACAACTACAGCTTATTGAATTTGTTCTGGTGAGTAGAATCATTACCTTCCGGCTTTTTGCTGTAAACACTATCTTTTCAGAGAAAATGCAGTATTTACATTACAGCCTAGTGATACCTTCACTGGCCACTCCTCAGATGGCTGTTAGAGATCCTAACTGGGCCATGGCTGCCTAAAATGCATTCAAACATTCAGTGTCTCCTCCCTCTGCCTGCAGACACTGAACTTTCCTCATAGAGATTCATTGATTCCATTCATCTCTATGAGGAGATGCTGATTGGCCAGGGCTGTGTTTGAATCATGCTGGCTCTGCCCCTGATCTGCCTCCTTGTCAGTCTCAGCCAATCCTATGGGGAAGCATTGTGATTTTATGAGGCTACCACTTCTGATGATGTCAGCAGACTGCTTGTGTTTTCTGATACAAACAGCATGCAGAGTTACAGCTTCAGGCTTGAATACAGTAAGAGTCTGCTATATTTATGGAGGCATGAGGGGCCCAGGGGGGCTAGATGGTGGTGTTTTAACACTATAGGGTCAGGGATACATGTTTGTGTTCCTGACCCTATAGTGATCCTCTAAGATGTTAAGATCAGAGTCAAAAGATGCCATCAAAGATCAAGGTGAGGCCTTGTAGTTTTTCCAAGTTTTATTAAGAGGGTAGCAAATTGTGAATTACTGCAGAAAGATTACTGTATATAGATGGGTGGAGCACACAGTGTCAACAGGCTGGCCTCTGTCCTAGGGTCACTCCCAACCTCTTGTATACAAAGAAACTGTGTGAATAGAAAATGTCTATACACAATATTATTGTATATAGACATTTTCTATTCACACCGTTTCTTTGTCAAAATTGTTTGCCTCCTTGAAGGAGAAAAAAATGTAATATTTGGCTTACTGCCAAACTAATTAAACATTGTGGCTCTATAATGATTGATTTGTTGCCTTAAACTGTAGTAGTAGTAATCTTGATCTGCATTTATTGATGGGCACATTGGAATTTGAGCTGTATGATTGTTCAATTAAATGTCATCTCTTTCACATTAAAGTGACACTATAGTCACCATAACAAATCTTTCCCTTAAGGCTTATAGGCTTTTTTCAGAGAAAATGCAGTGTTTACATTACAGCCTAGTTATAACTCCATTGATGCTTCCTGGGGCAGTGCAGCACAGTGTGCACTGCCATTCAGTATCTGCATGGAGACACTGTACTTTCCTAATAGACACATTGACATAACAAACTGTCATTACTGTACATTGTTACAAAAATGCAAAATTCTATCAATTATTGCCAGTATAATATTAAAATATTTGAAAGTAGCCACCTTCGTGGGCTTAAAGGACCACAACAGTAACCCAGACCACTTCAGCTCAATGAAGTGGTCTGGGTGCATGGTCCCCCAGGTTTTAACCCTTCAGATGTAAACATAGCAGTTTCAGAGAAACTGCTATGTTTACATTGCAGGGTTAATCCAGCCTCTAGTAACTGTCTTCCTGACCGCCGCTATAGGTGCTTCTGTGACGCATTGAGCACGCAGAACGTCCATAGGAAAGCATTGAGAAATGCTTTCCTATGGGCGTTTTTAATGCGCATTCGGCTCTCCTCGGGAGGAGAGGTCACCAGCCCCGAGGGAGCCTGGCGCTGGATGAAGTTAAGTGGCTGAAGGGATTTTAACCCCTTCAGCCCAGCGGGAGGGGGGCCCTGAGGGTGGGGGGGACCAAAGAACTACATAGTGCCAGGAAAACGAGTTTGCTTTCCTGACACTATAGGGATCCTTTAATCTTTCTCAAACTGCCATGTGTATTGAATTCCTCTGTCTTCAGCCTAGGAAGTATCATAAAATTCCTCAAGAATGCTTGGGCATCTAAACACAACAGTTTGAGAAGTACTGTTCAATACCGGTAATTTTAAAACCAGTCCTCAAAACTAACATGTTTCAGGCTTTATTTATCTCCTAGTTTGAATGGAATTGGGTAATGAGCAACTACTGGAGGTTTGGAAAACTGTTTTAGGGATCATTGGTTTGTTTCTGTATGGTAGCTAATCATTTTAATCCACAAGATAATGTCTTTTTTACAGAGAGATTGGTTAAAAAGTAAATCACTATGTGGATAATAACTGCTTAACATATTTTGTATTTTAGGATCTACTAAACCGTATGATTGAAGAAGAGGAGGCACTGAAAGAACGTATTAAGAAAAGTATCCAGAACTCTAAAAAAGAGATGGCAATACTGTGTGAGGAGTTATCTCTTGGTGCATACATGGTGAGAACCTTCTTACGACAATGTTCCGTTCTTATCTTTGATTTATTTCCCTTTTAATGAGACTGTGTTAAATTTTACCTGTATAAAGAATGCTTAGGATCAATTATACTAAATGACTTGATTAGGACCTCCAAAACTCTGCATGTCATTCATTGCTTTGATTATGTTTTTTTAGCTTGTTATCAACGGAACACTCTAAGCACCATAACTACTACATCCCACTGTATAATTTAAAGGGATGCTCTAAACACCATAACACCTGTTATGCTCTAAGCATCATGACACATTTTTGTGGATCCAGTTATATCAACTGGTCAGGGTGGTGATAAAATCACTGCCCCAGGAATGGCAAACCCAGGTTCGAATCCTGATCAGAACAGTAAGATTTCACCAATAAGTGTCCTTGGGCAAGACGCCAATCAATGAATATCTGCCTACCTCAAATCCTCATAGTTTGTAAGCTACTGCAGAATATGTTGGTGCTGTATAAATGCTAATATTTAATAAGAATGTATGTTTTTATTTCTAATGTTATGTTTCTTTAAGTCTGTTTGTCATATTATGCTTATGAATAAATGTCTGATTTTTGTCCATCAGATTGTCCATTTAAAAAAAAAAAAAAAAAATATTGGGAATTGTATTCAAACAACTGAGTGTAATACCTATATGATGTTTGTATCCAACACAACTTCTTCCACATTTTTCTTTCCTTCATTTTTGTTTATAGACAGTGTGCTTCTTGTTATAAAAATTGTCTGACTTGGTGTCTCTAGATTAACTTTGTCCTGTTCTCTTGTGACATGTATACTTTGTTGGCGATAAAGAATTATAAGCTGTATATTATTGCTATACTTTACCTTGCATCATTTTATAGTTCATCTGAAATATTACTGTAGAAACATAAATACTGCCTTAACCCCTTAAGGACACATGACATGTGTGACATGTCATGATTCCCTTTTATTCCAGAAGTTTGGTCCTTAAGGGGTTAAAATCCTCAGAGTGTAAGCTTGTTTGAACAGGGAAGCCTTCACCTCTAAATATCCCCATTTTATAATTGTAAAGCGCTGTGGAATATGTTGGCGCTATATAATTGATTAAGCTTTGTAGTGGCTGATGTCAAGAATGATGATCTCAGCCAGGGATGTGGCACGCCCACAAAAGGGGTTAAAGGTCAAATCTAATTTTAAGTTTTGGGGGGAGAGACTGGGACGGAACCTCTAATGAGTTGGTAAAACACTATAGAGTTTGGAATACATTTTTGCGTTCCTTTAATTTAGTCATATTGGATAGACAAAAATAGCTTAGATTATGTATAGTGTAATATAATTTGTTTTTCCTAAACTGCTTCTCTTCATTTGCAGTTGGATGAAGACTTGACTGTCCTTCAAATGGAGAAAGATTTGAGAGTAAAATTAGATTGTCTGAAGGCTGAAAAACGTAAGCGTCTTGAAGAACTGAGGCAGCTGCAGCAAGAGGACCAAGATCTATGTACTGAGCTTTTTGTGACCCCTTATTATGTACCAACTGGGATGATGCCCACTCATCAACAGCTGGTAGAACTCAAAGAACACATAAGGGTTCAGACTGAAGAAAAGGTAAATAATAAAAGAAATGTTATGTGAAGTTAAAGCTTTTAGTTGTTGGCTAAGCTGTATCCATCATAGAAATGTAAGGCAGGGTATAGGTGTTCCAAATGAACACTCAAACTTTAAAAGTAACAATACATGAACAAGTGCACCCATGTACTCTGATCCTGCAAAGTTACAACGTACATCCATGTGTTACCAATGACATTGTACACACGCAGCTATGAATTATGCTACATACAGATGTTATGTAACAGAGCTCTGTCTCTCTATCCATTAAAGGACCACTATAGGCACCCAGACCACTTCAGCTCAATGAAGTGGTCTGGGTGCCAGGTCCATCTAGGATTAACCCTGCCTGCTGTAAACAGCAGTTTCAGAGAAACTTCTACGTTTACATATGGGTTAATCCAGCCTCTAGTGGCTGTCTCATTGACAGGCTTCTCACTGTGTGAGTCGCCCGGCGCTGGAGAAAGGTAAGTGTTTAACCCCCTTCCTCCCCCTTCAGCCCGGCGGGAGTGGGACCCTGAGGGTGGGGGCTGACCGTGGTGAAAAAAAGTGTACATTCATAGTGGTATCAGAAACTTTTAACTTACAAAATTTGAGGCCTGATGTTTTCATAAAATTGCATGTGATATATACTTTCTGTTGCAACACTGTTATAAGCTATGACTAACAAGTTGAATGAACACTCCAAGCACCATAACCACTGCAGCTTTTTGTAGTATTTATGGTGCCAGCAGTACCCTGGTGCCTGCCCAATAAAGTCAACCCTCTTGACTTCTTACCAGGGTCTGCTAGATGCTGCTCCCTGTCTCTACTACTAATGCTGGAGAGCATTAGCTCTCTTAACGTATTGCTAAACTATTTATTTTATTTAGTGGTTGAAATGTTTTCTTTTCCTATATTTTTACCATAGAAAAAACGAACACTTATTTTTTCCACCCTTCGAGCTGATATCCGGATATGTTTATCAGAAATGGGACGGCAGCCTCTCTCCGGCTTAGAACAAGACGCAGTCAGTGTGGATGAAGAAAATCTAAGCCTTACTTCAGAAAACATGAAAGCTCTTCAATTTCTGAAAGATCATGTTAGTGTTGCATTTAAAATCTAACTTTTCAGACCAGCCATGTCAGGACTACACAGATATTACATTTTACGGCTACATGAATTATGATATTCAGTGACCTATGTAGAGAAACAAACAAACTTCTTGTGATCATTCATATTTCATATTCATTTTCCCAATCCTGATCACTTACACATGGAATGTAAAAAGCTAAATATATTTCATACAATTGCATATTTGCTTACATGTAGATGTGACTTTATTAAACACCATTGTAAACAACAAACGTATAATTTTTGTTAGTGGATACGTCCTTTAAAAATCTCAGTTTCAACACGATGCCTAGTCTACATCTTTCTTAATAACCTCCTAATTTTGATGGTGTTTTTCAATCCTCCATAACCATTCCTCTTGATCGCCAGAAAGTGCAGGGGGTTTAGGTATCTTTGGTATCTTTTGTTGTAACTTTTACATTTGGTTTATGTTCCAGCTTAAGCAGAAGAAAGACTCTCTTCTGTCAACACTGAATATACTTAAAGAGAAGGTGCAGGTATTATGGAGTCGTCTGCAGGTTCCCCGGGAAGACCTGGAGCCATATCTCAATATGTCTACATATCCACTTTCTACTTCAATTAAGAAGGTAATCCTTTTCTGAGAGAACACCGCTTTAATATTTTTCTGCTGCCAACCTGATTTATTAATCACACACAAACCTACATCCCCATGCTTTTCAATGCAATGCTCAACTTTTTTTCTGCCAAGTTATGCATTAGAATTGATCAGATATGTTTATTATGGGACCCAACTTTCTAAAAGCTAGACTGCTGGTACACAACTATTTATGTAAAGAATTCTGCTAATGGGTTGGGTTAGCCCTGCATTTTCAACCTACCACTGCCACATAGGTTTGATAAAATAGACATTGATAATGCATGAGTGTAAATGCTTCATGATTATTGCAGGTGAGGAAATAGCAGTCTGCCTGCTGAAGAGAATTTAGGTTTTGTCAGACTGTGCCCAAATGTTTTTACAAAAAATGGAGGCAACATCCACAGACTCTTTGAACTATAACTACTACACTGAGTTAAAATGGTTAGGGTGCATAGAATGTTGTTTTTTTTTAAATCTAATTTTTAGGATAAAAATCTAACTTCTCAAGGATATTTATGTAAATACACTGTAGCCAAAAGGAAGTAGACATGTGTCTGTATGAAAGGATGTTATGGCAATCATTGACTGTGTTGGTAGAAAACGTGTATCCAAGTTGGATTCAATTTTCTCTAACAGTGAAGCATCTCTTCATCCCATCTCAAATTGACTTTCTATTAAATTGGTACACATAACAATCCAATTTGTATAGCAAATCAGACAAAGCCAGAGCTACAGAAGTCATGAATGACTTTTTGATGTTTCCACATATAATTTATAATCCTACAGTTTTCCTCAAGAAATGTTCAAAATACAGTACTATACATTGTGTGTATTTTTATATGTAAATAATTTTACTGAAAATGATAATCCTGCTTACAAAAGAGTGGCAATCAAAAGTATTGAATGTCACACACTTGCTCATCACCCTTATTAAATCTAAAACCTACTGGGTTCACTAAAGAGGAGTGCCGGATAATGGTAGCTTTGTGTCTCAAGTTGGCCATTTTAGTCAATTAGATGAGCTTTCCAATTCGCTATTTCCAACGTATATAGAAGAAAACTCCCAAAACTTTAATTAACGTACATTGTTTGGAGAGTTACACATGCGTATCACTAACTGTGCACTAAAACAGAGATGACTAATGTAAACTTTCATGTATTTATCCATCTTTATGTGTAAAATCTAATTTTAATATTGGAGAATTGTGTGTATTATAATAATAAAAAAAATACAGTGGATCCTCAGAACTCAAGCTTAATCCGTTCCAGAAGGCTGTTTGAGAACTGATTTGTTCGAAAACTGAATCAAAATTTTCCACCGAACACACTCAACTGGTGACTTAACGAAGCCCTCTTAACAGACCCCATCATAGACCAGTAGGTTTGCACGCATCTCACGCAATACTTCTCCGACAATGACACAAACTACACCATTCCGATTCATGGGAGGCACATAAATGCACACTATGGAGATTTCTTATAGCCAAGAGCTCAGCGGTCAAAAAGGAGCGTGCTGCACAATTCATCCACTTACTCAAAGACATACAACGGCCCTTTGGCAAACTGCCACAAATTGACAGTCCTACGGAGAGAGCTCTCGGTTCTAATGACTAGATCGTACCAAAGGGCGTTCGCCCGCACTGAAACGTTCTTTTATTCCAATGATAACAAGTGGGGCTCATTGCTGGCCCCTTTGGGGGAAAAAAAAAAAAAAAAGCCATACTCTTACATTGCCAAGATTCGCACCAAAGACAACCACTTGAAACACTTGCCAACAGACATCGCGACTACCCTACGCACGTATTACACCAACCTATACTATTCGATGCCGAACAGAAAGTATAGGCGACTACTTGGAGAGACACTTACACACCCGCCTTCCTAAAGTGGCAATCCAGACTCTAGATGACCCTCTCACTGCTGACAAAGTGGCGGTGATAATAAAATCCGCCAAGACTGGGAAAAGCACACGCCCTGACTGCTTCCCTGTGAGCTATTATAAAAAATATGCTGACATCCTCTCCCAAAAATTACAAAAAAAAAATTCAACTCCATCCGAGAGTGACATGGCCTCCCTGGCCGCAAACATCACTGATCCCTAAAGAGGGCAAGGACTCTGAGCAATGTGCGAACTACCGACATATTTTTCTACTAAACTGTGACCGGAAACTCTTCACTAAAATCTTCTCCTTACGGATCCAACAGTACCTACCGGATCGATTCATGGAGTCCAAGTGGGTTTTGCACATGATGATATGATTAGGACACTAGCCATATTCCATCCGGACCAGACTGTCGGGCGGCCTTCTCCTACTCTCCATAGACGCGGAGAAGGCCTTTGACAGGGTGGTGTGGGACTTCTTGTTTGCAGTCGCTGGGTATGGGACTTAACCTACTGTGCTGGATAAGAGCCCTCTACTTGATGCCGACAGCCAGACTGTGTCAACGGGGCACTCACAGAACAGTTCCCCATATGCAATGGCACCAGACAGGACTGCCCGCTATTGCCCTGCTCCTTGTCCTTGCCCTCGAACCTCTCCTTCATGTGATTCAACACAATCCTGAGATTAGAGGGGTGACAGTGGGGAAGATAGAACACTGCATAGCTTCGTACACAGATGATCTATTTTTTTTTGTGATTGACCCAACCCACTCCCTACCACACATGAGATCTCGAATTTTAAGATAAACTACTCTAAATCCACATCTCTCTGCCCACACAACAGGCTAGACTACTCAAACGACAATACAGAAACCGCCCAAAAATACCTGGGAGTCTGGATAACTCGAGACCTCTCTCAGCTATACAAAGCCAACTTCAAACGGCTAATGACACTGATAGGGAGAGAAGTTGAGGAATGGTCATGACGCACATCTACTGGTTCGGAAGGATGGGGATCATCAAGATGCACCTCCTCCCACAAGCTTCATATATATTCCAGGCCTTACTGATTTACATTCCCAATGCCTTCTTTGCTTCGCTACGAACGCTGATTTAGAACAGAGAAACATAGAATGTGACGGCAGATAACCATTTGGCCCATCTAGTCTCCCCAATTTTCTAAAAACTTGTAGTTAGTCTCGGGCCCAAACTTAAGTCTAGGTTTATTTTGTGGTTTGTTTGGCAGAAGGCATGCCTGCACCTCCGACATGATGTCCTCACTCTGCTGAAGTCTGAGGGCGGGCTGGCACTGCCAGATTTCAAGCTCTACTACCAAGCCACCCACCTGCAAAGGGTGGTGAAATGGTCCAAACCTGGAGTGACCCAAACTCTCGAAGCAGATAGTGGCCACATAAATGGGTAAACCGATGAGTTATCCTGTGGCTAAGACCCACTTACCGGTTCCAGATTAGCAATTGAACACCCCTTCATAAAATTGACACTACACATATGGTACACACAGGCCCTGAAGCTGAAGCTCACATCTTTCCCCTCACCCCTCTACCCTATAACCCACAATTCAGCCTTTACACCTGGTCTGAAATGACAGGCATTCAAAAATTGAAGATGGGAGCTTTCCCTCAAATTGGTCACATATTGCACGGTGGCAAGATCTAACGAAATTATAATATTCTATGACCTCACCTACCTGGAGACCATTTGTTTGGACGAGGACCCACTGGAGCATGGGATTTTCTTTCTATACACCCTACTCATGACACAGGAGGCAACCGCCACCCAACTTTATGGCAAAATGGGAGCTGGCTCTAGGGAAGACTTTCACACCTGCATAGCAAAAAAATTGATCTAACGCAACACTGCACGATATTTAGTAGGATCCAGGAATCTGCATATAAGCTGTTAACTTTCTGGTACAAAAGCCCACAGGTACTACACGCCATAATACCATCTATTGATGAGAACATCTGGAGGTGTGAATGGGAGGTAGGAGCTGTGAACTGATATGCCCATTTTGGAAAAAGCTTTATAAAATTATTCAAACATTTTCTGATGCTTGGCCCCACTCATGCTCCATCATACCAAACTCTGTACCTCAACCTACAAAAAGTCTCACACGGCACTTTCACGGACAATATTGTTGTAATGTTTGGAAACACTAATATTTGTGTTCAGCGAAGTCTCTCGAGTATAACATTACCCACCATGTACAGGTCTTGTGGTGTATTCAAAAGTTAGAGTGTAATATAAGTCTTGCATTTCCATTTTTTCACATTAAACGTCGCCAGATTAGTTATGTTGCCTTTGGGACCGTATGGTAGCCTAGGAATGAGAATCACCCCCATGATGGCATACCATTTGCTAAAGTAGACAACCCAAGTTATTGCAAACTGGGTGTGTTCAGTCTTTTTTAGTTGCCACTTGGTCACAAACACTGACCACTGGGGGGGGGATACTATTTTACTCGTGAGACTTCACGAGTGCACAAACGTGCATTTTATTGCAGTAACTGCTAACCGCATTATGACATTCACAGTTAAAATGCCATGCAGTACTAAAGAAAAAGAAATCTTAAATTTTCATTTTTTATTTTTTTTTTACATTTTATTCATATTAAATAATGTTTAATATATAAATATTTAATGTGACATGAAAGTCCTGTTTCTCCTGAACAATATTATATATAATAAGTGTGGGTGCATTTAATATGAAAGGGGTGTATTACGGTTGGACAGACGTATAGCACAGATGCCAGGTTTTGTTTACGTTTTGTTTTGATCACAACTTGTACAACTGGCTCAGTCCTTAAGGGGTTAATCAGTATTTTCCATTCTTGAATGAAAACAAAAATTACTGTTTGAAATCCATTCATAAAAGACAAGCCAGCCATTTTTTATTTTTTTTAATGTAGATTTTGAGAGTCTGATCTATATAACTTCTAACAGTCAACTAAGTCAAAAATGTAAAGAAGTTTCTGGAAAACACACACATTGGATGTGGAAAGACCTGTCATGTTGACACCCGAGCTCAGGGAGACACCATGTATACAATCCCCATAACTGTATAGACAAACCGGATACGTTAACACAGCATATTGACTATATACCAATGTCTCGATACTGTAACTGCATTAGATCCCGAGTTACACCTCATAATCCCAGTTACTAAAAGTTGCTTAATATATGGTTTGGGATTCGCTTGTCTCCTAATTGTTTCTACTCTTACAGACCTGCGAGTCTACCCATGCATCTACTACTGCTATTTTTGCTGTTTGAAATATGAGAGAACTGCGAGTATCCATATCCTGCTATATGTTCGCATACTACCTTTTGATACACCAATAAAAATAACATTTACAAAATTTTCCATATTAATTTATGTACATTAGATTAATCTGTTCCAGACCCCCAAAATTACAGCATTGATTTCTGTTTGACAGAATGGAGCTGTGTTTTGCTTTGTCTAGTGCTCGGAGGCAGATCTGTCACACCAACGAGGTTAATGCTGTGTGATTTTGTACTAATACCAAGACATTTTTTTTAGACATCATGCGTTTTGTTTTTTCTTATAATAATGTAAAAGTCAAATTCCACAGCATACTGGAGTCATGCCTTGTTTCCAGACTAAATGTAACTTATTTAACTATTGCTACTCATAGCATTGATTAAACTTTATTCTATATTGTGTTGTAATGCATGCAATATCTCTACTTTCAGTGGGAAACTGAACTTGCTCGTCTAGATGAGCTGAAGAAAGCAAGCATTAAGGATATCATTCTGAAAATAAGAGAGGAGTTGGCAATGTACTGGGACAAATGCTTTTATAGTGCAGAGCAAAGAAATGCTTTCTCTCCATACTTCAGTGGTAAGCATTTATTACTGTTTATTTTTAGGTTTTTGTTTTCTAACCTTTGCAAAACATGTTCTATATTTATCAATGGAATGCAACTCTATACCCTTTAAACAGAGACTGTAAGTACTGTAACCATTTCATCTCATTAAATATTGGATACAGTGTGTGGAGTCCTGGTGCTGTCCATTCATTTAGTGTTAAACTATTTGTGAGTAGTTTCAACTAAGTAAGGGTCCTTGGCCAGCTACGGCCTGCCCCCCTACTGCCGTTATAGGTAAAGCCACGTCATACCAGCAATCTGTGCTCTGATAGGCTAAAAAGGGTCAGCTGACACTTGGCAAATCACAACCACCCAGTGCTACTAATTTCCCATTAGGCCATGTAAAATAGTGGGATGAGCTGTATTGTCATGCATTAAAACATGACAAATACTGTGGTGGTCTGCCTGGCACCCCAACCGGGTACCTCCGTCAATCGCTGCTTCCTAGTACTTGCGAGCACCATAAGCACTGCACTGGAACACCATAACCACCGTAAATCTCACAAACCGCCGCAGCTTGGTTGGGGTCTCGCTGTCCTCCACCCACCCTGGACCCAAGACCAGGATCCAGCTTCCAGTGGGTAGACCTCTCCTAGTCCAGAGAGCGAAGCAGCCTGCTCTTACAAGAGCAATCGTTTTGATCCAAGGGAGTATAGTGATTATTGCAAACCCCTAGAGTGTGAATATAGCTCTCCAATCTCCCAAACATGAGCCTAGACTTCATGAAGGGTAAAACGAATCTCCGTTTAATGGTAGCAACAACTGGTCTTTTATGACAGTCCCCATGCAAGGGGCACTCCCCTCTGGACCTGAGAGTAAACCACAGTATTAATAAATACACAAGCACATTGGCTGTCAGGTGCAGGACACTCCCATACAAAAACAGATACACCCTCCTCTGTGCCTGGGAGATAATTGGATGTATTAATCTAATCCAATTATCTCCAAGCACAGAAAAAACACAAATTTCTACAAAGCCCCAAAAATACTTTAAACACACAAAACCCCCACAAACATTACATCGCCTGGTATCCCTGATCTGGGTGACCAACATATCCTGAACCCATATGGGTGATTTTTGGAATTTCCTGGAAGTCTTATTTTTTACCGACCGTGCACATGACCCTATGCCCAAAACAGTTCTAGGGAATCAGGGATAACAATCGGTCTCTGTCTGTAGTACAAAAGTACATAACTCACATACAGAGCCTTTTCATGTGCATTGGGCAAGATATATTGCCAGGCCTATAGTCCTGAGGCAAGAGGCTGGCCAGCAGGCCCCTCCAAGAACCCGTGATGAGGTTCAGTTTGTCACAAAAACAGCACCAGGGGACTACAGATGATATAACTACTTTAATGAGAAGAAGCAGTTAGTGTCCCTTTCAAGAAAATTAATTTCCATGCAGAATATTTTATTTTTTTTAAAGGTCTTCCAATATACAGGATTATTCACTAAAGTGAGAATTCAAGGTGAACTTCAAATTTAAGGTTAAAACAGTAGAAATTAAGCAGAATGTGCAGTTTGCTTCACCCCTCCCTCCTGCTACATCTCTGGGAGGGACTGAAAGGGACATCTATCTGTTCCTGGAGTGTGTTGAGTATGCCTTGCCAGTGTTCCAGGGGTTATGTGCCAGAAGCACATTCAAGCTATCTGCAAGGCAAGTTAGTCTGAGCGCCTTACCCAAAGTGATAACAGACACAAATTTTATAAACTGCTCAGGAAGCAGCCAGCACAGATAAGAGTTAAATTAACCCCCTAACTACCCTGTTAATAACTGTGCTTTAAAACTTATACTGCTGCACTGCAAATTCTCATACCCTTATTTTCCATCTGTTCTTTGACCCTTAATGCATTTCTTTCATTTTATTTCCCTTACTCTTTAAAATCCCATTAATCCACAGTTCACTTATTAACTCTCTGTCTGCATTTTTATTTTAACATCCCTCTGTTCAACTTTTCAATTCTGTGTCTGGTTTATAATTTAATTGTCTTTATTTGACCGGTGAACTGGCATCTGGGTCATGAGTGCCCAAGCCTCATTGAAGCACTCTGGGAGCAAAGGCTAGCCCATCTGCACTTATCAAACAGAAGAGCTACTGAAGCTCAAATTGCTGACAACTTTAATGCTGGCTATGATAGGTGTCAGAACACACCGTGCATCACAGTTTGCTGTATATGGCAGCAGACCAGTCAGAGTGCCCATGACGACCCCTGTCTACCACCAAAAATGCCTTTAATGGGGACTTAAGCATCAGAACTGGACCATGGAGCAGTGGTCCAGTTCTGATGCTTAAGTCACTTTTTCTTTGAGATCAAGTGGAGGGCTAGGTGCATGTGCATCATTTACCTGAGGAAGAGATGGCAGCAGGATGCATTATGGGAAGAAGGCAGACCGGCAGAGGCAGTATTATGCTCTGGGCAATGTTCTGTTGGGAAACCTTGGGTCCTGGCATTCGTTTGGATGTCCGTTTGACACCTACCTAGAGATTGTTGCAGACCATGTGCATCCCTTCATGGCAATGGTCTTCCCTGATGGCTTATTTCCGCAGGATAGTGCACTCTGATACAGAGCTAAATATTGTTCACGAATGGTTTGGAGTCAAATGCACCATTTTGAACTCTTTGTCATGTTCCTCAAATACCCCATATGTTAATCCAGTTGAGCATCTGTTGGATGTGCTGGGACAACAAGTCTGATCCATGGAGGCCCAACCTTGCAGGACTTAAGGGGCACAAATGATAGATACAATTTTTAAAAACATTATCTGCGCCTCTTAATCTAGTAAAATCTTACCTTTATTCCGGTCTGCTGGTGCTTGCTCTGCCCCTGATCAGCCAGACTTCATCAAAAGTGATGATCTCAGCCAATCCGAATGCTTCAATGTAAGCTTCATTGGGAAGTTAGAGATTGGACAGCCTCAGAAGTTTTAGGTGGGGTTTGAAGTCTTTTCAAAGTCTTCACATCAGAAATCTGCAGCTTTTGAAAGCTGTTAAGTACATATACCCCCAGTGAAAACATGCATGCATTAGATTAGGCCCTTTTTTTTTTTTTCTTCTCTAAAGGTAGATCTAAAAATGGTTGTTTTAATTTGGGCAGTGTAGTGTCTATTTAAAACTTGAAATTTTGCTATGGTGATTAGAAGGGTTGATATTATGGCAGCAGAAACTGCTTTTTTTTTTTAAAAAAAGAGAAAAATAGATGCTTGATCTAATTTGTTTACAAAGATGTAATTGTTGATTCAAGTTGTCTATGGTGAAACAATATTTTATTCATAGGCAGGCAAAGACATTACATTATTGTGAAAAGGTTTTGGCAAAAATCTCCATTTTCTTTTGTACTGTAGATGACTTTACTGAAGAACTGCTCAGTGAGCATGATGAAGAGCTGGTGAGACTCAAGCACCACTATGAAAAATGCAAGGATATGCTTGATGCAGTAAATAAATGGGAATCAAGCTGGGAGCAGTTTCTTGTGCTGGAGGTGATGTGCTTGTGATTTTGTTTTGTCATCTATCTTGTGTTTAACATGCACAACGAACAGCAGTGTACCTCACACTTTAGGATCAGGTGGCTTGGGGCTAAAGTGGTTGTTGAGAATTGTGATATTTAAATGAGTCGACACAATGATTACAAGAAACCCCTTTAAACAGTTGCATAGCTACCCACCAAATTGCCCTAACGTTTCATTACATACAGACATAACCGTTGCCTTGTCTTTGGGCAGTTCTTTTATTTTTAATTGTTTACATGCATTGATTTTGTGTCACGCGCATTAGACCTCCCCATAGGAAAGCATTATTCAATGCTTTCCTATGGGGATTTCGGCGACGCTGGAGGTCCTCACATAGTGTGAGGACGTCCAGCGTTGCTTAAAACACCTTTCGTGTTCTAAGAACACGGAAGTCCCTCTAGTGGCTGTCTGATAGACAGCCACTAGAGGAGGAGTTAACCCTGCAAGGTAAATATTGCAGTTTAAGAAAACTGCAATTTACAGTTGCAGGGTTAAGGGTAGTGGGAGTTGGCACCCAGACCACTCCAATGGGCAGAAATGGTCTGGGTGCCTTGAGTGTCCCTTTAACATCTTTATTAAAACAAATTGTCACTGCACCTGGTATATTGAGTATCGCCCAGTATTGCTTTAGTAAAGTAAATAAGTTGATGCATGTGTATTTGAAACATTTTTATTAATGATTGTGTTGCAAGTTATTGCAAGTTATTTCCTGATTCCATGTCTATATTCTTGTGTGGATGAATGTATATATTTAAATAATGTATTTGGTCAGTGTGTGTGCCGTTAATAAATGTGAGCCTGAAGTGCTCATATAAGAAGCTATAATATTAATGGGCTATCTGTGTGTAGATGCATGCCACAGAGCCACCTTGCCAGTACCCAGTTTTTCTCAATTTGAAAATGCCAAGATATCAATTTTTCCTCTTTCATAAATTTCTATAGAAGAAGGCAACAGACCCCAACCGATTTTCCAATCGAGGTGGGAGTTTGCTTAAAGAAGAGAAGGAACGTATGAAACTCCAAAAGCTTCTTTCAAAGGTGAGATTTCCGTGTCAAGATGGGTATAATGGAGCTTATAAATTTGCGGTTTTATTTCATGTGCTCATTTTGTCTGCTTCGTTAGCTTGAAGAGGAACTAAAATCCTGGATCGGATCATGGGAGGCAGAGCAAGGATGTCCGTTTCTATTTAAGGGGCGCAAGTTTATGGATTATGTGGCAGATCAGTGGGAGAACCACAAACTCCAAAAAGATCGTGAAAAGCAAGTTCGGGTGTGTATCCCTCCTGTGACCGAAAATCCTTTTTTTTTTTTTTTCTGTTTTTTGGGGGGAACTCCCTAATGAAAGTACAGTCTTAACCCTTACTTGTACACTAGCACAAGGCAAAAGAAACCTGTTACTCAACTGCTGCCCATCTCACATTTCTCCAGGAAATGTGGATTATGTAATGTAACCAGGCAGAATAGATGGTTATAAAATAGCCGCTTATATTTTGATGAAAAAGAATACCAGTGACACTGTCATCTATACTTTGTGATAGCCGCACTGTTTGTAAATGTAGGTTTAAATTGCAAATTGACCTTCTTTAGTTTGCGTTATCCTGCTTGTGAACCCACCCACCTTAATTCCTAGTATGCAGAAACTTTGCAGGATTGTGCATGCTTCTTTCTGGCTGCCAATACCGCAGCTACTTTAAAACAGTCACATTGGCAGCTTGGTATCTTTGTACCAGCACACTTTAGAACGTATTTTGTGGATGACAGCCGGCCCATTTTTTTCTAGTTATATGTTGCTGCCAGCTTTTTGGACCTTCAATTATTTCATCTGTATTCATTTTGCCAGTATCTTCATTCTGGCTTTACTATGTTTGTATTTAAGTGCAGCCACACAATTTTATATGTAACATTTATATTTACTTAATATTGCTTGATTCAATGAAAAGTTAAAAGTAACTCTGTATGTATTCACTTCTACATTTGTTTGGTTTTCTTGCAGAATCCGAAAAAGGAGGACAATATGCCGTTTAAGACACCAGTAAAACGTCCAGCATTATCTTGTTCACAAGGAACTCCATTAAACAAGACTAGAAAGGCAGGTGTAATGAAATGTCTTTTCAAATGTGCATAGCTTTTACTTTATATACGGTCTTTACCTTTACGAATTTATAGAATTTTCTTTTGTTTTCAGGTATGTTCATGTTATTTAAATGTATAACTACCAGTAGTTAAAGAGAAACTCTGTTCAAAAGGGCATATTTTTATTTAACGGAAATCTGCACTAAAAGCTTTTCATTAGAACTGGTCTCTACAGCTAATGACGCTCTGTCCTTTTTTTGCCCAGTACATAAATCATCGTTAGTGCTGGGATTGTCCAGTCATTTTATAAAGTTGTATTGGTCCAATTACGATTTTTAAGTATTCCTTAGTATGTGTCCATGAAAACGGTGTCCTGCTATATAAAGCTAACGTTCTTATCTAGCTCAGCCAACCACTGGATGATGTTGATTGGAGTTATATTCCACGTAAGCTGGTTAATAAATGGTTATCTCACTACCCTTTGCTTCCGATTTTATATCTTAGCTCATCAGTAATATCACTGGGCAGGGGCAGACAACTCTTCCTTTTGATGGGATATAAATTCCCAGCAGGGTATCTGTTCCTCCCTCCTGAGGTAGTTGGCATGTTTGTGTACACCATATACAAAAGATGCACAAAGCTGATGTTGCCAGTCTGCAACTACAAACCGAGGATACGAAAATGTATTGATCTTGGGAATGAAACATTTTTGAAAAAGCAACTGCAAGGACAGTTTCTTTGCACCATAAACAATTCTGAAGCAGTTATGGTGCACAGAATGTCCTTTCAACCTGCCTTACGCATCCTGTTGATTGAATGCCCAATTAACCCTTTAGATGGGAAGATCCTGTTTGTGTTAAAATAAGTGTGTGTGTGTGGATATATATATATATTTTTTTTATTTTTTCTTCCAGCTTACTGGAACAAGTACACTTGCAAGTACAAAAACGACTGCATCCGCAAAGACCCCTCTTCCCACCATCAAGGTTGGTAAAATAATCGGTTTTAGTGCCACTTATCGTGTTTGTCAGGGCTCACTATATCATGGTGATATAGAAATTTTACCTGACATAAATGAAAATCTGTCTCCCTGTTCTTCAGGAGACAGATAAAAATCTTACCCTATGCAAGAATCATGTGGTCTAGCAACAGACCACTCCAGGCACCCTTTGCACTCCTGTGCCTATATCTTATGTGTGAATAGCTAACTAGTCAATCATTCACAAAGAGACACATGGTTATACATATAGAGGCAACTGGTTAATGTATGTGTGCTGCTAACTGAAAAGTTTACCAGACTGCTGATTTCTAGGAAAATATGTCAAACTGTGGTCTATGCATCTTTTGAATCAAATGTTTTTCCCTTCGTATAGTGGCAATACTCACAGCTGGGATGTTCCTTCCAATCTGGGACAAGAAGCTCCCCCTTCTTCCGGTTTTTATGCCTGTGCTCCGCCTGCTGCCTCCATAAATCCTGTATGCCCTGTAAACATGCCAGTTCTTCTTGTCCTGACAACGGGACGGACAGGTTCCCCAGTCTGGTGGAGAAGGTGCGATTAGCACAGGCTGCTGATCGAGGAGGTGTGCGCCCGATAGCTCCCCGGGCGGGAGCTGAGTGGCAGAGTGTTTTCCGGTCTGGCGTTACGGAACGCGACCAGGTAGGGCAATTTATGTGGTTTTCCTCAGGAGTTCCCGGGCGGTCCTCCTCGTGGGACTTTACGCATGCGCACAGCAGTGGAACGCACGCCCGGGTGGCGTTGCGTTCCACCAAACCCGATATCTCGCTACTGCGCATGCGCGATCCGGAGTTTTGGCGCGACATTTCAAAATGGGTATATAAGCGGTGCTGAACCCTTCTGACCCCAAGGGTGGGTGTACAGTTCGGTTTCTCCGTGTCACCAGCCCTCCTACACGGATCTCAGGTGGATAAAGGTGAGGTTTAACTTTTTAAACTCTCCTCTTTATCACCTATTATAATGCATGCGTTAATTTTCTTTAAATTATTATTAATTGCTTCCTTATTCTGGTTCACAGATATGTCCAGCCCTATAGCTCCGGACAAGGCAGATAAGGACAAGATGTCTACTTCTGTGCCCAAAAAAGCCACAAGCAAGTCTAAGCACTTAAGTTGTCTGGAATGTGCTGTTCCTCTACCTGACGGATGTCGCAAAAAGACATGTAACCAGTGACGCTTCTGAATTACTTGAAAAAACAAAACAGTCGGATATGGCATCCTTCCTGGGCTGGTTTCAGGAAAATTTGTCCCAAAGCCTCAGTTCCGAAAATTCTTTCTTTTTTGCAAGATGGGTTTGAAGCCGGCCTAGGGGTATCTACCCTCAAGGGCCAGATTTCTGCTCTTAGTCACTTCCTGGTTCAGGATATTGCATCTAACCCTCTTGTTCGAAGGTTTATTAAGTCCGTACGGTTGAAGAGGCCTCCCAGGCTGGTTTCCTTTCCTACATGGGATTTGTCTCTGGTTCTTCAGGCCCTTTGTGAACCACCATTTGAACCTTTGTTTCAAGTCTCCATCAAATTCCTTACCTTTAAGACGGCCTTCCTGGTGGCGGTTACCTCCGCTAGGAGAATAGGTGAAATCCGAGCTCTATCATCTTCGCCGGAGTTCACCATTTTTCATCAAGAAAAAGTGGTACTACATCCCAGACCTTCTTTTTTGCCTAAGGTTATTTCGAGTGCTACGATCAACCAGCCTATTGTTCTGCCAACCTTTTGTCAATCACCCACATCTGAGCTAGAAAGAAAATGGCATCTCCTAGATGTTAGGAGATCCCTGAAATGCTACCTTCGGAAAACTCAGGAGTTTAGATCCTCAGATCATTTTTTCATCTACTTTCAAGGCAAATGTGCGGGTAATGCTGTCTCTGGACCCTCATTAGCTAGATGGCTGACAAATACCATCAGGTTGGCCTATCGCTCCAAAGGGATTCCCCTTAAATTCCCATTAAGGGCTCATTCAACTAGGGCTATGGCTACCTCATGGGCTGAAAGAGCTGCGGCTTCGCCTGAAGACATCTGCAAGGCGGCTACTTGGTCTTCATTGCATACCTTTATCAAGCATTATAGGCTGGACATATTCTCATCATCTGAGGCTGATTTTGGGCGTAAGGTGTTGCAAGCTGTGGCCTGCTGAGTCCCCACCCTTTATTTTGTACAGGGATCTTGATATATCCCAACTGTGAGTACTGCCACTATACGAAGGGAAAAACAGCAATTTTACTTACCGTAAATTCCTTTTTTCTTTGTATAGTGGCAGTACTGGCTTTCCCTCCGCTTTTTGTATAGATTAAATGAATTTTGCATGATTCGGTCTCCGTTTGGGTTCTTTTTTTATTACTGGCATGTGTACAGGGCATACAGGATTTATGGAGACAGCAGGCGGAGCACAGGCATAAAACCCGGAAGAAGGGGGAGCTTCTTGTCCCAGATTGGAAGGAACATCCCAGCTGTGAGTACTGCCACTATACAAAGAAAAAAGGAATTTACGGTAAGTAAAATTGCTGTTTTTGAGCTTATAACATCTACCAGTGGGGAAACAAAACTGCTGTCCTGGCATATTCATTTTTATCTCCTTACATGTAGTCTTATTTGACTGTTTTAATCGAGTCCTCAGATCATATTCATAGCAAGTTTTTCTGAATTATTTGCGATTTATGTTTGTTCCAACTGTAGGATGTATTCTCCATAGAAATCACTAAAGGCTTTTTTACATTTTTTTTTTTTTTTTTTTTTTTTTTTTATTCATGTTGACAGGGTCTTGAGCTATAAAAGAAAATATAAATGTTCACAACATTCACATTTAAAAATTAAACTACAAGTGATTTTAATTTTTTCCAAGATTCTCTTGGGTGCCATTAATTTAATTGTATTTATTTATTTATTTTGTTCTGTCTTTTGTTTCCGTTAAATGTAAACTATTGCCGATGAAGCTGTTAATGGGGTGCAGATCTACTAAATCCTTAGTTTGTATGTCTTGTGACTCACTTTCCTGTGTGTTTGTTGTTTCCCTGTTCCCCTCTATAATTTATTAAACAAATATTTAGTTATCATTTAATCATAGTTTGTGTGGTTAGTTATGATCAGTAATTGGCTCATCAAATTAATGTATCTGCTGTACAGTAAGCAATTTGAATTCTACTTGTGAGCAAAGTGTAATGATGCAGTTTGCTTTGCAGACTCCATCGAAAGCTAGAGAAACTCCTGTAGGAACACCTTTACAGGACAGTAACAAACAAACAAGTGTGTTTTCCACTCACCCTGGCACCTATTCAGAATTTAAGGTATGGCTTACTCTTTTGTACGCTTCTATATACTAGCTTCTTTAAGCAAGATCCTCACCTACTCCATACAAATGACATCTGATTAGTGTGCTTGCCACTAGAGGGCAGCTGACCACGTGTGAATAGATTAGATCTGGACAAGATTGGTGTCGCAGACTGATTGCTAACCTTTCTAAGGGCTGGATGACAAAATGTAATTCACGATCGTATGCAGTGCCAATGTTGGGTAATCACTGTTCAGAATTCTCAGTATGAAAACTGGAATAGGAGGCAATTTTCTGATGGATAAAATGCTTGCATGATTAAATAAAACCAATATAGGCAATAATTGCAAAAAAGGCTTCATCGGTTAAATAAGTTGTTCCAGTGTTAGGATGCCATTATAAATTGCTTATTATTTCCCTAAAAGCCTCATAGGCTTCACTGTTTACAATTCCATACTTCCATACCCTCCTCCTTCACTTCGTATTGACTGCTTGCTCCTTTCCTGCCTAATGTTAGCCACCTACAGTTATCATGGTTTCAGCTGCCTGCTTTGACTTGTTATTGGTGAGCGTAATTGTTCCTTGTACACACTAGTCTGCTTTAATGTAAGCATACAGCTTTAAATAACAGGCCTAACACGACTTGGTGTCCCTTTAAATTGAACCTGTTGATATTTCCTGTTTGCATGTCTTTAAAGGGACCCAGTCACCAAATGTTAATCTAAACCTATAACAAAGCAATGACTATATAATTTATCAAAAAGATAAAAATTTAATTTTATTGCTTTAGGAGCGGTTATATTACCAATCATGGAAATATTAAAACCATGAGAATTATGTAACAACCATCTTCTTCTCCTGCTCTCACCCCTCTCCTGCTTGATTTGCCTTGCTTGGGAATACTTCCCAGAGCAGGGCCATCTTCCCCTGTGACACTGACACATTGACTTCAGTGCCTGCATAGTAGTGTGAACAGAGTGATGTCAATTTTTTCATTTCTGTTTTCCCCTAAATCAAGCATGTCAAACTGAAAGGCTAACACGGGCCAAATAAACAAGGTTTAAAGGACCACTATAGGCACCCAGACCACTTCAGCTTAATTAACCCTTTCTGCTGTAAACATAGCAGTTTCAAAGAAACTGCTATGTTTACAAATGGGTTAATCCAGCCTCTAGTGGCTGTCTCATTGACAGGCGCTTCCGCGCTTCTCACTGTGATTTTCATTGAGAATGCTTTCCTATGAGACTGGCTGAATGCGCGCGCGGCTCTTGCCGCGTATGCGCATTCAGTCGATGACTGGAAAGGAGGAGGAGATTCCCCCAGCGTTGAGGGAGCCCGGCGCTGGGAAAAACGGTAAGGGATTAACCCCTTCCTCCCCCTAGAACCCGGCGGGAGGGGGGCCCAGAGGGTGAGGGGGACCCATGGACTCTATAGAGCCAGGAAAACAAGTGTGTTTTCCTGGCATTATAGTGGTCCTTTAAGTTTATGTAGTCCGCAAAAAATAACCTTTCAGTTTTTATAGAAAAGTACAGTATAAAAAAGTTGCCTAACTGACACACATCATCATGCTCGTAGGGCTTCAAAGTAAACGAGAGTGAATTTATTTTAAGGAGACGAGCATTTGCATATACCGTATATACTCGAGTATAAGCCGACCCGAATATAAGCCGAGGCCCCTAATTTTACCACAAGAAACTGGGAAAACTTATTGACTCGAGTATAAGACTAGGGTGGGAAAATTTCTGGTAATTACTGGTAAATTTCTAAATAAAATTAGACCCTAAAAAAATTGTTAATTGAATATTTATTTACAGTGTGTGTATATAATGAGTGCAGTGTGTGTGTGATGCAGAGCCTTGGTGGGGGGTGGGCATTTTTATAATTTTTTTGTTATATATGTATATATATATTTTTTTATTATTATATTTAATATTATTAGATTATTTTTAATATTTTATTTTATTTTTTTTCATCCCCCCCTCCCTGCTTGATACATGGCAGGGAGGGGCGCTCTCACTCCCTGGTGGTCCAGTGGCATTGGCAGTTCAGTGGGGGGGGGGCTGGCAGAGAGCGCTTACCTCTCTTGCAGCTCCTGTCAGCTCCCTTCTCCTCCGCGCCGGTCCGTTCAGCACCTCTGCCAGCTCACACTGTAAGTCTTGCGAGAGCCGCACTATGACCCCGCGGCTCTCACGAGACTTACACTGGGAGCTGACAGAGGTGCTGAACGGACCGGCGCGGAGGAGGAGGGAGCTGACAGGAGCTGCAAGAGAGGTAAGCGCTCGCTGCCAGCCCCCAGTTTGTATTATGGCAATGTAAATTGCCATAATACAGACAATTGACTAGAGTATAAGCCGAGTTGGGGTTTTTCAACACAAAAAATGTGCTGAAAAACTTGGCTTATACTCGAGTATATACGGTAACCAATGTTTCAGTCCTGCTACCTTGACATATTACGAAAAGTTTGGTAATGGGACTGAAATGATGAATGTATGCTGTCGCACAGCTGTAAAAAACAAATGACTTGTTGATTTTAAACTCCTATGAGTGTGTTCTTCACTTTGACTGAGATCATCATCAAACTTGATAATCTCAGCCAATCCAATGCTTTCCTGTATAAAAACAAAACATTGTGAGGCTATTGTGCATGTATGGCAAAAAGCTACGAGGCCAATCCGCATCTCCATGGGAAGCGTTCAGCACCTCCATGCAGATCCAATCGAATATACTGCCTTTTCCTCCATTGTAACACACTGCCCACAAATCCAATACATTTTCCCAAATCCAATTTTATACATTGCCCCTTCTCCATCCCCCCAATTTAATACACTGCCCCCTCCCTCCCGTAATTTAATACACTGCCCTCCCCCAATTTAGCACACTGCCCCTCCCACCACTCTAATACCTGGCCCCCTCCCTCCCTAAATTATTACACTGCCCTCCCCCTAATTTAACACACTGCCCCCACTCCCACGACTCTAATACACAGCCCCTCTCCATCCCCCAATTCAATACTTACCCTCTCCCTCAAATGAATATGCTGCTCCCTCAAATGAATATACTGCCCCCTCTCTCCCTCAAATGAATATACTGCCCCCTCTCTCCCTCAAATGAATATACTGCCCCCTCTCTCCCTCAAATGACTACACTGCCCCCTCTCTCCCCCCTCTCTCCCTCAAATGAATACACTGCCCCCTCTCTCCCTCAAATGAATACACTGCCCCCTCTCTCCCTCAAATGAATACACTGCCCCCTCTCTCCCTCAAATGAATACACTGCCCCCTCTCTCCCTCAAATGAATACACTGCTCACCCTCCTTCCCTCAAATGAATACACTGCCCCCTCTCTCCCTCAAATGAATACACTGCTCACCCTCCTTCCCTCAAATGAATACACTGCCCCCTCTCTCCCTCAAATGAATACACTGCCCCCTCTCTCCCTCAAATGAATACACTGCTCACCCTCCTTCCCTCAAATGAATACACTGCCCTCTCCTCCTCTCCCCCCTTCCTTCAAATTAATACACTGCCCACTCCCTCCCTAAATTTAATACACTGGGCCCCACCCTTCCCAAATTAGTATATTGCCCACTCCCTCAAATTAATACCTTTCCCCAATTTAACACAATGCACAGGAAGGTCCTACCTTAAAATGAGCTACCGTGCCCCAGTTCCAGCCCTGCTCTGCTCCAGCAGACCAGAAGCTCCTCTGGGAATGAGCAGGAGGAAAGGGGGAGTGGCTTGCTCTGCAGACAGAAGCTACTCTGCCCTCTTGTGGCCGCAGGAGGGAAGGCCAGAATGAGACAGGAAATATCTTTACTGTTTTGCGGCTGGTTGCAGCCACAGCACAACGCGGCCCCACGCCAGGCGTGCCGCAAATATATTAATTGTGTGCTGCATGCGGCCAGCGGGTCGCAAGTCTGACATGTTTGCTCTAGATGTATTGCACAGTCAGAGAGCACATGAACTGTATTCTTGTGCTTTCCTGTTATTCAGTTGTTGATCAGTATACTATCAGCACATGTTTTTACTCAGATTTATTTAAAAATCTATACATTTGTTAGACCAATATATGCACTTTTATTTTAGCGAATTGTGTGAATACTAGGGATTGAAATTTTATTGGTTCTGCGGTTTATTAGAGCCAATATTTTGCATTTTTCCTATAAACTGTATTGGTCTTGTAATTCACCGATAACTCACAGCTTGCCATATTTCACATCCAGATACTTCAGCATGTACTGTCTGCCTGAGAGTGATAGAAGTGTGAGAATGTTCAGTGAAAGCCAGATTTGTAGAAATCGTGTTGCTATTTCAAAACTTAAATTGTTCAGAACATCCGCACCGGTTATCCGCAATCATTGGCAAAATCCTGTATGATGGGAATTTAATGATCGATAATAAAATGTAACAGATATGTAGGTAGTGGGGGGGAGAAGGTACATGCCACTAAATTTGGAGGTACATCTTAAACAGGTGCAGCCGCATTATATATGCGAGGGTTGCCCAAAAAGGTGAATCCCCAGATATTTTAAAACTACAGCTTCCAAGATGCTTTGTCATTCTAAAGGCATGTTCTACAACATCTGGGGATCTACCTTTTGGGCACCCCTGATCTATGCCATGACACCATGCTCAGTATGGGTTAATTAATCTCCATATATCTCGTTAATCCCGATGTATATTTAGACAAATGGAGATCATTTAGTTACTCCAATGGCCATTGGAGGGAATGCTCGCCTGCAACGTCAAGGCAGACTCCCCTAAGCAAGTCCTACATTGACCTTTCACCTTGCTTCCCTGAGCTTCTGGCAAAGATATCTCTAATGAGACAGAGAGGGGTATTTTTTTTTTTATATGCACCCTTATATACTTATATAGGGAACACTTTATAGGGAACACATGGGATGGTCTGCCTTGACGTTGGCAGGCGGGTATTCCTTCCAATGGCCATTGGAGTAACTAAATGACCTCCATTTGTCTAAATATACATAGGGATTAAGGAGAGAGTGCAGGTAACTTTATTTTTCTTTGGTTTTTACTATATATTGGGATTGATGTGTACTGTGGTCATTGCTGCTGCCCGGGAGTGATGGGAGTGAGCGCAGGACTTATATTTTTGTATTTGTAATCTCCATATATATATTTAGATCTATGCCATTTCTGCATATTGTGCTAGCTTGATCTATAGCTTACCTGAAGGAGAAGCTGTCCCAAATAAGATGTGTTTTATAAACGGTTTTCTTAAAACCCTGTACTTCTCTCTTTGGGTAGTCTTCTTGGAAGTGAGAGAGAAGGAAGAACGGCTAAAGTGGTTTCTGTATCTTTTGCATAAGCTCTGCATCTGACATGATTCAAAATGTTTCAGTCATCTTTAGCATGATGGCTGTAAAATTAATTCTACTTTGAAACAATGTCCCTTTATCATGTAAAAAAAAAAAATATCTGCATAATATATATGGGGTATTATGAGCAAGCACTAATTTATTTAAAGTTTAGAATAAAAAGCAAAAATCATCTGTTGGTTAAAATTTCATACGAGGAATATAGAATTACAATTAAAGGATCTTTGAAAACTACAGCTTGTAAGATAACATTATCTCTAAAGGTAATGGGGGGGAACACGTGCAGTACTAACATGGGGGTGGGGGAGGGAACATAATTATTGTTAGTGTAGATACTAAGTTCGTGTGGAGGAGAAATAAAACATCTTTATCATAACGTTTGTAGTACCGTATTTTGAGATTAGCAACTTGAGATATCTGGACCACTTTGGGCCTGCCACATCTTTCCAAACTGTGTTGACCCATATGGTTTCTTTAAATGCACAGTTTTCTCCTTTTGTGGAACTTGTGATTTTTTTTTTTTTTATTATTATTATTTTTTTAAATATCTGACTTAATTTTGTCCTTCAAATCTCCCCATTGTTTCGTAAATTAATCATTTGTTCCACCAGCACCAGTGGTGATTTTAATTAATGCCATGAGCATGTATGCTAAAGGAGCACCTTTACTCTAGATCATGTGGTCTGTAACTGCTACAATACTATAAAATGCACCTCACACATACGCTCCTTTCCTGCAGCTGTCTACATGTCACGTAGGATTAGTGGATCTGTTTTATACACTGAAAGCAGCAGAACCGTTTTGAAAACTGGGTTGTGTTCTGCAAATGGCAAAGCACAAATACCTCGTGCACAGCATCAGATGAGTATACTCCTATTGTAGGCATTTAATGGTATACTGTAGACACTCTAACTGCTTTCACATTGAAGTGGTTAGTTTCTGCTTTTTTTTCTCCTGGTGCCTTTCCTCTATTCAGCTTTAAACTGAATCCCCAGCAGCCCCAGAATTGGCCTGAGCAGCAATGGGCAACGGTAGCACATGTGTCATTCCAGGACAATGGTTTGGGGGTTATAATGAGCCGCCTTCAAAAAAAAAATAAAAGTGCAGATGACTCCTGTATGTGCAGCGTTTCGAGCAGAATCACTGAAGTGATCATAGTGGTTGGACTGACCCTTTGAATGTACTAAACCTGGTCCGCACATGAATAAGGGCAGTGCTGCTGATATCTTTTCTTGGTCACAGGGTTCATTCCATAAAACTGTGACCAGAAGAAACACATTGTAACATGGCAGTTTTTCTTGCCCAGAACTCCAAAAGATTGGGCAATTGTATAAATTACCATTCATTTAATTTCTCCTTGTGGAATTATTTAGTTTTTTTTTGTTTTGTTTTTTGAACCAATATTTTGTCTACACCATTGCGTTGTTGTTTTTTTGTTGTATGTATATGCTCCTATGTGAACATGATTTGTGAAAATATATCTGCAATCAGGGATTTCAGGGAATCGGTCATTCATACAGTAGGATCCAAAGCTTTAAGGCCTAACAAACACCAGGGAGTCATTACTGCTAGAAATTTCCATGTCCACATTTTTGTTGTAGCTAATATAAATGCCTTTTCTGTCTCCTTAAAGGGACTCTATCGGCATCCAGACCACTTGATCTCATTGAAGTGGTCTGGGTGCAGAGGCCATGTCCCCTTAACCTCGCAATGTTTTCAGAGAAACTGCACTGTTTACATTGCAGGGTTAAAACCATCTCTAGTGGCTGTCTACCACAGTTTATTCCATGAAATTATGTTAGACGTCCTCACACTTTGCATGAGCAAGTCTGACGTCTTCAAATTCTCCATATGAAAGCATTGATTCAATGCTTTCCTATGGGGGAGCTCTAATGCGTGGGGACTTCAACGTTGGAAAGAGGTAAGTGGAAAAGGGATTTTTAACACTTTCCTGACTGAGGTTGGGGGGAGAAGGAGGGTGATAAAGGCACCCGATAGGGATGGGAATACAGCTTTGTATTCCTAATGCTATAGTGTTAATTTAAAGGGAATTACTTGAAATACCAAAATAACTTTAGTTTAACTAAGCTGTTTTGATGTATAGATTATGCCTGTGCACACTCACTGATCAATTATTTTCCTTTAATGGAAGTAAGCCCTAGCGACACCTACTATGGATAAGACTCTCATAGCCTCTCTACACAGATGCTGAAAAGGTTTATATATTTTTAACTCCCTTTATTGCAGAGTCCCTCCAGGAGCCACCATTTATCAGACCAAGGAGAAAATGTATTGTAAAGTAAACGGGCTGTGCGATAAAAACAAAACTTTTTATTTTCTTCTTTCTCCCATGGAGGCCGAGCCTGAGCAAAGGAAAGTATATCTAGGGCTGCACAAAGTGACTTCACTCAATTGCAGAGGCATGATCTATACACCAAAACCACTTCATTAGGTGAAAGTTGTTTTGGTGCTTAGAGCATTTCTTTAAGAAAAGTCAGGTTGCGCCTATATGTTTATGTGGCTTTTATGATTTATATATGTCCTTTAGTAGACTGTTGTACAATCCAAAGTCTAAAATTATCTCTCGGTTCATGATTAGCTGTGCAGGTGTTAAATGACTGCTCACGCCTTATAGGAATCTGCTGGGAGTCGTTGAAACTGTGTGAAGTTTTTTTTCTTTTTTTTTTTTTTCTGCTTTTTGGTCTTGTGATTTACTTTGTATGAAAGTGTGATTAGTCTGACATAGGTTGTATATCCAAATAAAATGTGTTTTATTTTATTCATATGAAGCATCACTTTCACCTATTGGCAGAAAGTGTTTTTTGTATTTTCTTTTTAAGTAAGAAGAGGGGAGGGAAAAAAACAAACACCTATGTTACACTACTGAGATGAACTTCCAGGAAATGTATGCTATGGCAAGCTCTCCAATGTGTCACCTTTTGGAAAAAATCGCACTTTACCAGCCTTCTCTTTTGCAATTGTTCTACTTGCATGCCATCTATTGACATAAGTGCATGTTTATTACTGTGCTTTTTATTAACAGAACTTAATAAGAAATGACTTCCCAATAAACTCTTTTTTGCATGCCTGTAACTGAATCTTTGTAATTCTTTGCTAAATGTCACTGTAATTAAATGTTTCTCTCAATCTGTTTGCAGGAGGCCATCACAAAGAAGTCCGGCAAAGATTCCGTTTTCAATTCAACCGTAAATGAGAATTTGTAGTACTTTTTATGTCTGAAAGAAAGCACTTTTTCAGATTTTCTTGAAACCATTCGTTGGCTGCGCCATCACTCGTGAATTCTAGAACGTCTTTCAGTCTTCGTGTCCTGTGCTGGAACAGGCTTCCGGCCTTTTTGCATGTAATTTTCAGTGCCAAAGACCAAGCAACTCAGTGTAATAAGACATTTTCACACTTGGACCTTTCTCCAGCCTTAAATTTCATCATGTGAGAAGGGTTGTTACATTAACAGAGTAAGCAGTTGTGCACGGTCCTGTTTACGAAAACATTAATTTAATACTGCCATTGTAAATAGGGGGGCTTTTTTACTTGTCTGTCTTAAATATGAATGTGTGTGACTTTTATTTTTAATCCTGTGGAACTACATTGGAATGGAATTGCTCAAGGTCTAACGGTGATAAGAAATGCCAGCAGAATGTGGATATTTCCTATTTTATTGGTAAATTTAACTTTTTGTGCTGATGTATTTGTATCTGTTTTTCTAGCTATTTCTTTTATGTTCGGAAAGGTTGTATTGAATAAGAACAAATAAACATCTAAAAATTAACTGCTAAAGGAACATAACGCACCACCTTAAAGCTAATTTTAAACAGAGCAGACGTTCTATTGTACAAACAACTCAATTTTAATTGGAAAGAACACGGAATCTCTGGTTTGTGCATTTCTTTAATGATTACGACTATATTCAGAAGCGATATATTAATTCTGTCTATTGGGGTGTTCACACTCCAGGCTTCAAAGTGGTGAGGAACGTTTAAGGCCTAAATAATGGTGTAGCACTTGAATTTTTAAGCAGTGTCTGTGTAATATTATTATTATGATTATATAGTACACAAACCGAAAACTCAATGGCATTAATACCTTGTTTACGCCCAGGTGCTCATCCATAAGCAAGAAATAACGGCAGGACTCATGGGTCTTATCTTCCTTTTATTTATTTTTTTTGCTTTACTGCATTCTCAGGTACATACAGGTAAATCAGCATTTCAGGAGATGTGTGTATGCATATGTACGTTAAACAAATGCTACTCACGTAACCGTTAAAGGCTTGATTAATTAGAAAGAAAGTCTCTTTGCCAGTTTTTCTTTTCTGGACCACAGCAGTTTAAATATGTGGTCAGACTTTTTTTTTTTTATGTTGCCCTCTGATTAGAGCCAGCCAGTGATGCAGCAATGTGTAGTGTTTTCTGGTTGGTATGTCAGAGGTATGTGAGGGCATTGATTCTCTTGAAGCTAAATCATTTGAACACCTTGAGCAATGTCATTCTACAAAGAAGCTGGCACGATTACTCCATAGTCTGCTGAGTCTGCAGCCTGTTACAAGCTAGATCATTGGATTCATATTACATATAAAAATATAAGGACTCCTGTCAGTTTTTCAGATGTAGGGCCTCTCCTTACTTAGGGTATATCAAGGTTTGATGCCAAACTATTATGGGAGCCATAATAGCACTGAAAACATATGCACATCTAAAACTGATGGTTTAAACGGGCCCTTTTTTCTATATAACTGCAGCATTTTCCAAAACGGTTTTCAATGTACCATTTTATTTTCTTTTTTTTTTTCAAGAGTGTACTTTCATTGTTTTATATGTTCATCACAGTGGAATAAATAAGCAAAAGTAATTTTTGCGCGTGTGTGTTGTCCTGTTTGTTTTGTTTAACTGCTGAAACCTAGAGACTACAATGAGTAACACACACACAGTGTGCACCACTTAAGAGTATTTTGAATAAATATTTACCAATACTTGAAGCATATCTCCATCTACTTTAGTTTTGACAGGGGAAATCTAAGACTGTGGCTAGAATAGTCCCCAGTTTGAGCCAAATATGAAGGTTATTCATAAGGAAAATAGTTACTACAGTTCTGTATGTACAACTTTAAAAACAAGCTTAGTTTAACCTCCTAAGGACTTGGGCAAATGTCCAAAAACATGAACCAAAACAAAACCTAGATTTTGAACTATTGGTTTGTTCAACCATAATTTTACCTCTTTGTATGAAGTGCACACCCACATATATCATTTTGTTCAGGAGAAATGACTTTCATTTCACACCAAATATTTATATATGAAACAATGTAATTTGAATAAAATCTAAAAAAAACTTTGTGAGAAATCAATTTTCCAAATTCTGCATGGCATTTTAACTGTTAATGTCATACTATTGTTTGCTTTAACTGCAACTAAACACATATGTATGCTGTGATGTCCGACGAGAACAACAATGGTTTCATAGTGTTTTGAAAAGTTACAGGGTCAAATAAACAGCTTGCCCATTTCAGTTTGGTTTGATGGGCCTATGTTGCCTTTAAGAACATAGGGTAGCCCAGAAATGAAAATTACCTCTATCATGGAATACCATTTTCATAAGTAGACAACCCAAGGTGTTCAAAATGGTTTTGTCCAGTTTTCGTTGGTAGTAATTTACAAACTTATACATGGGGGGTACTCTTGTACTCTGGAGACTTTGCTGAACACAAATGAGTTTTTCCAAACAATAAAGCTTATCACAACTGTGGTGGAATCTCGGTAAAAATAAATTTAGTAGGCCGAGATTACCACGTGGCATGTGTACGTGCATATGCTGACGTATCGATCAGTAGTGTACGGAGCATGTGCAAGAATACAGGATGTAGTATTCCCCTCCTCCATTGTGCTGGACAAGCCATGCGGTCAAGCAGGAAGTTAATTCTTATTTGTATTGATTGGTCAAGAGAATGTGCGGGTGGAGCTTAATATGGGAGGAGTTATGTGCCTATATAAGGAGCCTGCACTATTGTCCGGGGCTCAGAACTTGCTGTATTTTTGGTGACATTAGTCCCTCTGAGTCCCGATCGGTGATCCAATAAAGAATCTCCTTCCTTCCTGAAGAAACCTGTGTCCATCTCTCTGTGCTTTGCTTCCGTCAGTTTCTCCGGTATCATTTGGTGCATTGGCCGGGAAGCTCATCGTTCAACGGTAGCTGAGAGGCAGAGGCGTGAGACGGTCTATCTTTGCCCACGTTCTCTACGGCTGCACCCCTGAACTTCTGCGTGGACATCCCTTTGTCTCGGCGCCACTGGTCTGTTGTCCAGGAGATCATCGGCCTCTACGTAAGAAGTGCTGGGGTGTCCCCGTCGATGAGTGTGAACTCAGGTTCAGGAACGAGGAGGTAAGACAACTGCTGTTGTAGACGGCAGACCCACTAGGGGTATACCGATTGTGCGGTAGGCCCATAAGGGGTTATTTGTGTATGGAATCTGCCCCCTCTGTCGGAGGGAAGGAGCGAAGGCGCACCGCTCGATCGAACGCTCTTTAGTCAGACCGTTTGATTTTTAGTCAGGCGGGGTTCTGGTGTAAATAGCCCTAGCCGGACACCGGTGTCTTGTCTAGACTAGCGTTCTAGGGTGTATATTTTGTTCGCTAGGTCGGAGGGACCGGGAGACTAAGCGGCGTCTGTGTAAATTCGGTTCGCTAGCTCTCAACCTATCTTGGCTAAGTGGGAAGGCGTGTAAATTTGGAACCCACTAGATTTTTGATAGTAATCGACTAAGAGGCGTCTGTGTAAATTCGGTCCTCTAGCTCGCTATATGTGGTGCTTGGGCAGTGTGGCTAACCAAAACGGGTGTACATAGTTTTAGGTAGTCCATTCAAGGTACTGGCCAATAGTTTAGTTGGGAATTGTAAATGTGTTAAAGATTGTTTAGTAAAGTGTATATCTTGTTAGATAGCGCAAGCTCAGCCGTCTAGCGAGAGTGTTAATAGTGTGTTGCTGTATTATAGTGCACGGTACCATAACCCTGTATATTTACTGACACTGTATATAATTACTAATCATTGTCGTCCATTGCATGTTTAACACCATAACCACTAATAATTGTATTGTGACCTTAAATTGTGCTTTGACCTATGCTAACCGTACTGTAACCGCTATTTGTAAAAGACGATGTTACTGGGGTGTGTTATAGACGGGTAATTCATATATAGAGAATTATAGCGTGGGTGACTGTATAGTTTCGCCAAAGGGCATAATATTGATTATTTAGTGACTGGTGTAACAGCTGTGCGTGTACGGGAATTCCCTGAGTGTTTATTGTGTTATTGTGTACGTTTCACTTGGTAACCGTACCACGTGGTGCTGTTGCCAGAGGAAACGGGTGTGACTGTTGAATAGTACGCGTCCATAGTATTCGTTGTCAACGACGTTCCATTGATAAGTATGGGCGCGTCGGAGTCAACGATTCCGGATCCCTTAGGTTGTATGGTGAAGAATTTTAAAAAGGGATTCAAAACATGTGATTTTGGGGTTAAAATGTCTCCTGTACGTTTGGTCACTTTGTGTACTAGGGAGTGGCCTACTTTGGTTGCGGCATGGCCGCCACGTGGCAGTTTGGATCCAACTCTGGTACAGCGCTTACACGTGGCTGTATCAGGTAGGCCTGAACTTTACGGGCAGTTTCCTTATATTGATTGTTGGAGACAGGCCGTAAATGACTCGCCAAAATGGATTCAGACATGCCACGAGGAGAAATGTCGCCTCATGGTGGCTAGGACTTGTTTGTCCACTAGGACTGGCGTTAGGCCCATTTTGGACACGCCCCCTGAGTCCGAGATCCCTTTGCCGCCCCCTTACTTTCCTTTAAGAGGAAGTGACGCGAATGCAGGAAGTCCTGCACCCCTTCCCCCATTGCCCCCATCCACTTACGCTTCCTCCTCCAGTACAGAATCCACCCCCTCTCGTACTAAATCTCCCCTTCCGGAACCAGAACCAACCCCCATTAGATCTGAATATCCTGATTTGGCGCCACTTCAGACTTCCGGTCAAGCTTCTTCTAGCTCGGCTCGAAGTGTTCTATTTACTAACTTTTCCCAAAACCAAGCTCCCACATCCTCATGCTTTATTACCCCCCGACCGGAACCTCTAACTGACGCCCCTCTACGTAGCCCCATACTAACCCGACAACTGACCGGTACCCAACAATTAAAACATTATCAGATGCCTCTTCGTCTGAATCCCGGGTCAGCCTATATTGATGCCGCAGGTCAAATGGCACATGCTGACCCAGTCTTCGTATATGTCCCGTTCACGACTGCTGATCTCTTGAATTGGAAGACCCATAATTCCTCGTATACTGAGAAACCACAAGCTATGACTGATCTGTTCACCTCGATAGTTCAGACACATAAACCGACATGGGCTGATTGCCAGCAGTTATTAATGACTTTGTTTAACAATGAGGAAAGGACAAGGATTAATCAAGCGGCCATTAAAGCGCTAGAGGATAGAGCCCGTGCTTTGAATCAAGCCAATCCAGCAGCATGGGCCGCAACACATTATCCTAACACCGATCCCGACTGGAATGTAAATGGTGCTGATATGGTTCAACTCAGAGCCTATAGAGACGCTATAATTGCTGGCATGAAAGCCGGAGGAAAGAAAGCTATTAACATGTCGAAGACAGTTGAGGTGATTCAGAAAAGTGATGAAGCGCCCAGTGTCTTTTATGACCGATTATTGGAGGCATACCGCTTGTATACCCCTTTTAATCCGGAAGACGCAGATAATTCCCGAATGGTGAACTCCGCCTTTGTCAGCCAAGCTTACAGAGATATTAAGCGCAAGCTACAGAAGTTAGAAGGGTTTGCAGGTATGTCTATCACCCAACTAATGGAGGTAGTGAATAAAGTATACATGAACAGGGAAACAGAAAGTAAGAAAGAGGAAGAGCGCAAGATGCGTAGAAAGGCAGATATGCTAGCGGTAGCGATCGCAGGCTTAGATAGACGGGGCCCAGATAGAGGCGACAGTAAGTGGAATGAGGAACCTCTGAGTAGAAATCAGTGCGCATACTGTAGGGAAGAAGGGCATTGGAGAAATGAGTATCCGCGAAGAGAACAGTATGAGAGGGACAGACCTAGGACAGGTTATGGAAACTTTAGAGGCAGAGCGAGAGGTAGAGGAGGCCCCGGAGGGAGTAATGGTAATAGAGGGAGCAATGGGAACAGAGGAAGTGTTAGGGAAGATAGGTATTTTCCAGCAGCGCAAAGGTCCCGCGATAGAGAAGGCAGGGACTTTGTAGGATTGGCTGACACGGTCATGGAGGACTATTGATACCGACCGGGCTCCATCCCCCTTGGTCGAGCGGAGCCTATGGTCGATGTATCAATAGGGGGAAAAAGGAGTGCGTTCATGATCGACACTGGTGCTGAACATTCAGTGGTGACTAATCTAGTTGCTCCTCCATCTGGAAGGACTATTACTGTAATAGGAGCAACTGGAAGAAGTGCTGAAAAACCGGTTCTTAAAAGTCGACTCTGTACATTGGGAGGCCACGTAGTAAAACATCAATTCCGGGGGCGGGGCCGGCCCGCCATGCTGACCGGTCGCATGCAGGAGAGGCTCTGGAGCAATCTGGCCTCTCAGGCTACTAACACAGCCCGGACACTCGCAAAGAGCCCAGGAGACCTGCCCACGGCTGTGGACGGGGTGGCGGACCCCGAGATCGGGAGCTTCAGGACCCCAGAAGGGGGTAAGAGGCTTTGGGGGCCGCGGCCTACTCGGGTGGGATGCGGGGTAGACGGCCGCTGCCCTGTCTCCCTTCCCGGACACTGCAAGCCGACATCTTGAGACGCCTGCCGGCCCCGTTTCCCCCCCCTTGGACCGGGGGGGTCATCCCGGTCCCCACTACAAGGGGCCCGAGAGGTGTGGAGGATGGACAACGGAGCGCACCAGAGGCCTACCCCTTAAGATGGCGGCCCCGCTGAGTCCGGCTCCACCAGCTCCTACGCAATGGGGCTCCAGAGAAGAGCAATCAAGCCGCTCACCGAAACGAACAACCACGCGGGGAAGACATCAGCGTGATGGGAGCGGCAGATTTAGGCAGAAAATAAACAAGCGGCCCGAGCAAAGCAAGGCCTGTCGACTAACAGCCCTGCAGCAGCCACACAGAGGCACCCCTGAAATGGCGGCAGAGGGCTCACATCAACTTCCCACCTCGGTGTCTGCTGTACCAACTCTAAGTCCCCAGAGACTCCCTTAGCATTCTGATCTTGCAACCCCGACTGCACCGACACAGGGCATGGGCTGACTCTCACGATACCAGGGGCCCGTAGCCCACTTCCCACGAGGACTTACGCCACTTCACAGCTCCTTCACAGCACCCAAGCTGCTGTCACCGCTGAACATATCATCTGCTGCGGACTGCTTGAATTAAATATAAGTTTTCTTTTTATGCCTAATGCTGACAACCTAGTACGCTCCACTCTGCCTGGTTGTACCTTACCTACACACTTACCTTAGCTAAGCTTGCTACCCTATCGCTCCACAAAATGTCAGTAAGTAAATCTGCAGTTACACCTCATGTACCACAACGCTAACCTGACACATAAGATTAACTCTAGACTACACTACTCTACTGATGGTTTGTACAAACAGTTAAACATACATCCCAATACTCGCTTAAGTAATCCTATGGAGATCCTGAACCACTACATAAACAAAATGTGCAAGTTAGATCTCACCTGATATCTACATTATACAAAAAAAATGTGCTACATACTTAAATGCCTTCTGAATGTTACGCTATGTCTACTAATCACTTGTTTGTCACTGCTGTTGGGGCATTGACAGAATGTCTGTGAATCATATGCACGCAAAAATAAAGAATTTAAAAAAAAAAAAAAAAAAAACATCAATTCCTTTATATGCCTGAATGTCCAGTCCAATTGCTGGGACGTGATATGCTATCTAAATTACAAGCGCAGATTACGTTCCTACCAAATGGAACAACATCCTTAAAGTTTAATGGACCTTCAGGTATTATGACATTATCCGTACCAAAGGAAGAAGAGTGGCAACTTTATACAGCGTTGACTAGCCAAAACCCTAGGAGTGATGAGTCCTTATTCAACATACCAGGAGTTTGGGCAGAGAACAACCCACCAGGACTGGCCCGCAATATTCCACCTATTAAAATCGAACTAAAACTTGGGGTTTATCCAGTGAGCCTAAGACAATATCACATCCCGCAGAAGGCTAAGAAGAACATCCAATCTTATCTGGATAAGTTCATACGGTATGGTATCCTAAAATTCTGTACTTCCCCCTGGAACACCCCATTGCTGCCTGTTCAAAAGCCCGGTACAGATGAGTATCGACCTGTGCAGGACTTGAGAGCAGTCAATGATGCGGTTGTTAGTATACATCCAGTTGTACCCAATCCATATAACCTGCTTGCTTTAATTCCGGGCGGGGCTACTTATTTTACAGTCTTAGACCTCAAAGATGCCTTCTTTTGCCTCCGAATTGCCGCAGAAAGTCAATGTATCTTCGCTTTCCAATGGGAAAACGCTGTAACGGGCTCAAAACGCCAAATGACCTGGACAAGACTGCCCCAAGGGTTTAAAAATTCACCTACCCTATTTGGTTCAGCTCTAAGTCAAGATCTACTGGATTTCGAGTCCATCCCAGGAGAGTGTGTATTGTTACAATATGTAGATGACTTGTTGATAGCAGCAGTTACAAAGGAAATATGTCAGCAAGCAACGCACAATCTACTACACATTCTTTGGAAGGCAGGATACAAGGTGTCTAGAAAGAAGGCTCAGTTGTGTTTGCCAACTGTCAAATATCTGGGATTCCATATCTCTGAAGGTCAAAGAATTATGGGGCCAGAGAGAAAAGAAGCTGTGTGCCAAATACCGATACCCAAGAATAGAAGACAAGTGCGAGAATTCTTGGGGGCAGCAGGCTTCTGTAGGATAAGGATTCCCAGCTACGCGATACTGGCAAAACCTCTGTATGCAGCTATCAAAGGTACAGAGCACGACCCCTTCTTATGGACTCAAGAACAGCAAACGGCATTTGAAGATGTGAAGAAGGCTTTGATGAGTGCCCCAGCATTAGGTCTACCTGATCACACACGACCATTCTACCTGTATGTACATGAGCAAAGAAGAATGGCTGTGGGAGTATTGACACAGTACTTGGGATCATGGCAAAGACCTGTTGCCTACATGTCTAAGCAACTGGATGCAGTGGCCAGCGGACTTCCACCTTGTCTAAGAACCCGTAGCTGCAGCCGCCCTGCTAGTAGCTGAAGCCGATAAACTCACTCTGGGTCAAGAACTTTATGTACGAGTCCCACATGCAGTACAGACGTTGTTGGATTACAAAGGAAATCATTGGTTTAGTAATAGCCGTATGACCAAGTATCAAGCAATGTTGTGTGAAAACCCAAGAGTGCATTTAGAGACTGTAAACACCTTAAATCCAGCTACCCTTTTGCCACAACCTACTGAAAGTCAACATGATTGTTTGGAAGTAATGGATGAAGTATTTTCAAGTAGACCAGATCTTCGTGATTTTCCCATCCAGAACCCAGATGTTCAATATTACACCGACGGCAGTAGTTATGTGAAAGAAGGGATCCGCTATGCAGGATATGCAGTAACAACAATAGACAAGGTGATAGAAGCTCGGCCACTGGCGAAAGGAACATCAGCACAAAAGGCAGAATTGATAGCACTGATACGAGCGTTACAATTGGCTGAAGGTTTAAGAGTGAACATCTACACGGACTCCAAATATGCGTTTTTTAACCACTCATGCCCACGGAGCTTTGTATAAAGAAAGAGGATTATTGAATTCAGAAGGCAAAGAAATCAAGTATGCAGCTGAAATCCTACAACTATTGGAAGCAGTGTGGGAGCCGAAAGAAGTCGGTATCATACATTGTCGAGCGCATCTGAGAGGAGATGGTGATGTAACTAAAGGAAATCGGATGGCAGACAGTACAGCTAAGCGTGCCGCTGAATCGGGAAGACAGGAGTATGTGGGGCATATAGCTGCTCTTATACCAACTCCACTGTCTCAATGGAGTATACCAACTCCACTGTCTCATCAAGTATACCATTCCTTTTATGAAGAGATGAGTATAGATAATAAGATCCCCCATAATGCTAAAAACCTGTTCATTGATTTAGCCAAAAGTATTGCCGGTAGTCTTAATGTTACCAACTGCTATGTGTGTGGAGGTACTAACATGGGAGACCAATGGCCTTGGGAAGCAAAGGAGGTAATGTCCGGTTCTGAGGCAGTTGACCAATTAATATCTACGCAAGCCGATTATCATATGAGTGTTAGAGGTAAATCTGAGTGGAGATTAAAGACCTCCATCATAGGTTATGTTTGCATAGCAAGGAAAGGAATGATGTATAATACTTCTGTAGGAGAATTAACTTGTCTAGGGCAAAAAGCTTATGATGATGATACAAAGAATACAACTTGGTGGTCGGCTTCAAATGTCTCAGAACCATCTAACCCGTTTGCTAGATACGCCAATTTAAAGGATGTGTGGTTTGACCTATCCATCACATCTACCTGGAGAGCCCCAGCAAATTTGTACTGGATCTGTGGTAAGAAAGCCTATTCGGAGTTGCCACAGGACTGGGAAGGGGCATGTGTGTTGGGTATGCTCAAACCATCCTTCTTCTTGTTACCTATTGAAACAGGTGAGACTTTAGGTGTTAAAGTGTATGATGTGAATCATAGGAAGAAAAGGGGACCCATAGAAATAGGCGCCTGGGAAGATAATGAATGGCCTCCCCAGCGTATTATAGATTATTATGGGCCAGCCACGTGGGCAGAGGATGGTACTTTTGGTTATAGAACCCCTATTTATATGCTCAACCGTATTATACGATTACAGGCGGTGGTTGAGATTATTACTAACGAGACATCACAAGCGCTCAATCGTCTAGCGAAGCATAATACCAGGATGAGGACAGCAGTCTACCAGAATAGATTAGCCTTGGATTACCTTTTGGCAGTAGAGGGAGGTGTATGTGGGAAGTTTAACCTGAGCAATTGCTGTCTTCAAATAGATGACGAAGGGCAAGCAATAGCTGAGCTTACTAGCCATATGGTTAAACTAGCGCATGTGCCTACTCAGGTATGGAAAGGGTATAATCCAAGGAGTTGGTTTGGTAGCTGGTATGAGTGGTTTGGAGGGCTTAAGGCAGTGGTAGGTGGAGTCTTACTGATTTTAATTTTGTGTCTACTCCTGCCGTGTCTTATACCCTTAGTAGTTAGGTCTGTGCAAAGCCTGATAGAAAATATAGCAGAGAGGAAGGCTGCTGCACAGATAATGGCAATTTATAAATATAAGGTTTTAGATCAGGGAGAACCAATGCAGGAAGATGAGTGTTGAAGATTCACATCATAAGATAAGTCTGGTCTGGTTCAAGGTAACTTGCGGTGTATGCAAACTAAGGTTAAGTGATGCCTCAAGTAATTGTGAAATATCAAGAGGCATCAAAGGGGGGAATGTGGTGGAATCTCGGTAAAAATAAATTTAGTAGGCCGAGATTACCACGTGGCATGTGTACGTGCATATGCTGACGTATCGATCAGTTGGTTGCACGAGGCAAGATACGATCAGTAGTGTACGGAGCATGTGCAAGAATACAGGATGTAGTATTCCCCTCCTCCATTGTGCTGGACAAGCCATGCGGTCAAGCAGGAAGTTAATTATTATTTGTATTGATTGGTCAAGAGAATGTGCGGGTGGAGCTTAATATGGGAGGAGTTATGTGCCTATATAAGGAGCCTGCACTATTGTCCGGGGCTCAGAACTTGCTGTATTTTTGGTGACATTAGTCCCTCTGAGTCCCGATCGGTGATCCAATAAAGAATCTCTTCCTTCCTGAAGAAACCTGTGTCCATCTCTCTGTGCTTTGCTTCCGTCAGTTTCTCCGGTATCACAACAATAACCGTAAAAGTGCAGTGCATGTGCTAGAAAAAGACAAAAAAACAAATGTGGATACTTAAAAAAAAAAAAAGAAAGGACATACCCCATTTTGAATATCCTGGATTTTCTACTTTTGCAAATGGTATACCATGATGGGGGTAATTCTCATTCCTGGACTGCCATACGGTCTCAACGATAACATTACCAATCTGGGAAATTGTGATGTGTAAAAACTAAAATGGGCAAGCCTTACATTTGACCCTGTAACTTTCCAAAATGCCAGAAAACCTGGGTATGGGGGCTACTGTTGTACTAATGAGACATCGCTGAATGCAAATATGTGTATTTTATTGCAGTAAAAACTAACAGTGTTATGACGTTCACAGTTAAAATGCGTGTAATATGAAATACCGGTTTCTCCTGAACAAAATTATATATTATAAGTGTCTATAAGCTCATTTGAGCAGGGTCCTCTTCAACCTATTGTTCCTGTAAGTTCTCTTATAATTGTCCTATTTATAGTTACATTCCCCCCCCCCCCCCCTCTCATAATATTGTAAAGCGCTACGGAATCTGTTGGCGCTATATAAATGGCAATAATATGTGCACTTAATATGAAATAGGTGAATTGCAGTTGAATAGGCAAAAAACACCTTATTAAATCACAGTGGCCCGTAGCTCATTGAGGTTTAGGATCTATGAATAGAGGGGATAATAGGCGTGCGCAGCCTATTGCATTAGGGTGTGAACCCTAAAGCACAAACCCACATGCTGCGTGTATGTGTGTCTCATATATATATATATATATATAAAATATCAATATAAACTAACATTTAGCTACACAGGCAAAGTAGCATTTGCCCCCCCCCCCCCCCCCCCAAACACAGGGGTTGAGACCACCTTATTCCTGGTGGAAAGGGGGAACAGGGGCTGTGGTGGGGAATAGGGTATGTACAAGAAGGGACAAGATCTGTTGGGGGGGGGGCAGGGAGAGAGGGGATAGGGGCAATGGTGGGAGGCAAAGAAGCTGTAAGGGGGGCCAGGGGCTGTGGTGTGAGGCAAAGGGGCACATGTGCTATAGAAGGGGTGGGCAGGGGCTGAAAAATTTTTTTTGGCGCCGGCATTGCAGTGCAGCATGGAGCCTCAATTTTGAGGCTTGATTAGGGTGTACCCAGGCACACCCTGTGCGCACGCCTATGGGGGGCGGGGGATTATTAAATATTGGATGTATCAGTGACAAAACAAGATAAAAATGAAGAACAACCATTGGAGTTAAACCTTTGGGCACCATAACAACTTAATTTTGATGAAGTTGTTATGGTTCCCATACAGTTCCGTTAATTTGCTAACTGGACATTGCGGGTATATAAGGTCAAAAAACAAAACATTTAGACATAATTGAAAACTGTATATGTATATATAACGTGAGTTATCATTCGACAGCACCCAAGGCTGCCAGACCCAAACAGGCTGAGATTATATGAGAATATCACTAAGAGCTGGCCTGGCGGAGTTACCAGAAGGACCTCTTCAGATATCTGCTAGTACCTGATTGGAGCAGGAGGTGAGGGGCAGCTTTAAATTCACTCGTAGCAGCACTGGGAGGAAGTGATCCAAGATCTATTCCAGAACTTGTGAACGTAAAACCATGCAGGAGCAATCGGAAGCACCTTGCTATGTACCTGGCCAGACCGGTCCCCTTGAACCTTAGGAAAGTCACCCTCCTACTGCTAAATTGTAAGCAAAAAAAGAGGGTGGCTAAAAATAACATCTTCAATGTATGGATGTACTCGTCTGTGTTACAGTGTCTGTGCTTTTTTAGTTTGTTTTTGTCTATCATTGTGACTGTGTGTTTAGCATCGTGTGTATATAACACAAGCTGCATGCAGCAATGTACATACATGTTAATAAAAAAAAAAAAAAGGACTGGCACGTCAAGAGATTTCAAAGTCTTGTTTTGGCACAGTCTGCTAAAAAGTTGCCCTACCCCTATATATAAATATATGTCTGTATGTGAATTTTTCTACTTCTAATTTATGTAATATCCCCTCCTATCCTCTTCCATCCATTGGCAACGGGTGAGAGGTATGTTAATGGGAACAATGTGCCTGGTCCCTGGCTTTAGACCCAGACCTGGACCTGCTACTGTGTTTGTCCCTTCTCCAAGCCACTGGGCACTTCCAGGAGATCCTGCAGCAACCTGGAACTTTATGGCTACTTAAGTAGCATCCTGAACTTCCCCAGTGATATTGCCCAATCATCACACAGAGATTGGATAGCGTGATGAATAGCACTTCCCACCGTAGACAAGACTGAATGTAAGGACAAGACAACCAAGGTTTATTGAACAACAGGCAGTGTATTTATACAGTACAAGGTGTTATATAAAGTAACATTTTACAGTATTTTACTTGCTAATTATAACCCGACTGACCATGTAATTCATATTGGTGAATTACATAATGCCTATCAATAGCGTGTTTTCCTGTTTGACAATAACACCTTTATCTAAAAATGGGAAATCACACTATTTGTAGGCATTATGTAAATGCCTATTAAGTGGTATTATGTTAGTACACCAGTGAGAGGCGCCTAAATAGCCTCAGTCCTCCTTCCCTACCGCCTCGTTTCTGTGATGAGTGTGACACTGATAGTTGGGTTACGTAATTTTTAAAATCCACCTCACGCCTAAAGTAATGTGTACAGTCTATACATGTTACTTTAGGTGTGGTGACACACACTATCAGTGTCACACACATCACAGAGACGAGGCGGGAAGAAGGAGCGAGACGATCTAGGCGCCTGTCAAGGGATAAGAGGAGTACTAACGGTCCCCGGATTAGGGGGAACAATGCTTGCCTTTAGCTGAACGCTGGCAACCCATTCTACAGCACTGGATAAGGAATACTGTCAGCTTCAAGTATTCCGGTTAATGGGTTAGAGCGACCTGCTGCATAGTGTTAGCAAGTATCCACTGCCGGCGCTACCAGAAGGCTTTTGGGCACTCCAGCAGAGGGCGCTAACTCTGACAACTATAAAACTAGGGATTTGCAGGCAGTAGTAAAATACAGACAGCGCAATATATAGAGAAACTTTCCCAATGCATTACTTCTGCTAAGTGTAAGGGCCGGGGCTTTCAGAGTGCAGGGTGCGAGAGGAGGGACCTGAGACTCATAGGAGCTTTGAGAAATGTATGCAGCCGAGTAAGTGACACTCCTCCTACTGCATCTTCTGGACTCCAGGTAAGAGTAAGTGACAGAATTAATTAAGGATTATTCTAGCTTCAGTGACCGAATAATCCAAATTTTATTAAAGACAGGAGGCAAATATTTGCTTTACTTTCTTTTCTGAATCCTCCCAGCAGCAAAGAAACAGTTAAACAATTGAAAACAAAATCAACCAATCAGAAGACATCTAGACAGTAATATGAGACTCCTCCCAACTCCTCTTTCTTGATGCAGATGAAACTTGAAGTCAACCGTGTAAACCAGAAAATAGTCCGCAAAACACAAAGTGTGGTCAACCAAGTAAGAGACGAACCAAGAATGCCGTGAAGGACAAGAAGAAACTTCACACTAGAACGAAAAGAAAATGTGTGAAAATATGGGCTGAATGGTAGATTGTATAAGAAAAAAAAAAGTGTGCTGTGCCTTTAAGTGCTAAATAAACAGTAATATACTACCTATGGATATATCCATACACAATAAAAATACAGTGAAAAAATGCAATGCAGTAATTAAAGTGCAAATATTTATCTAATATTTAGCACACTGTGTGTGAATTTTGTGCACTTTCTGAAAATAAACAAAGAACACTTACTCCTCAAAGGTTGTATATTACTGTTTATTTAGCATTTAAATGCACAGCACACTTGTTTTAAGTGTTTGCTAGCTTTTTTGTGATATTTTATAAGTTTTTTCACTAGTATCAATTCAGTAGCGCCCTTTTTTTACTTGATTTTTTGTATTTTGAATGGTAGATTGGCAGTCATACAGAAACAAACATTAATGTGACAAGTCGTGTGACAATAATTATGCAATGCAACTACAATAAAACCCATTACAATAAAACCATGATCCAATGATATACAAGGCAAGTAGGAGGTTGGGGGTACTTTTGGGATGTTGTTAAAATGTATGTTTTCTGTGCCTGGAGATCATTCGATGTGCAATTCGTTTAGTTCCAAATGTCAATACTTCCGGATACTTCAGAATGTCTAAATAGCTGAATTGCCGAAGTACTAATATACCGAGTGGAATAATGAAGAATGTCACACTGTATATCAGTTTAAATAAAAAGTATATAAACACAGCCAGGATTCAGCTGTAAGCATTTGCAACACTTACAACAATCAAGTAACACATAAATATAAATGTAAGTTACTCAGCCAGTCAATGGATGAGAATGAGTAAGTAGATAACTCCCTAAGTCTGTCAGCCAAATTTACTAATACTAAGTAAAAATGACTTAGTATTAGTAAATTCTGCCCCTACTCGCTATACCGGCAGGAAAAATATGAGAAAGAAACTATTTATAATATATTATATAAGATATGATTATGGTAGAGTAGTACAAAGAAATATATTTCACAAGAAAAACTTACCTTGCTACTTAGAAAACTAAGCTTTGAAAACCGGAAGTTTATACACTTCCATTCCAAATGAGGGAGGCATACATGCTATTAGAAACATCGTTAACCAAAGTGAATACACCCATTAACAAATATAATTTTTTATGAATATTTTGGATATCAATATTTTGGATAACAATTATTTTTTGTTTGGAGACAGTCACTACAGACAACTGAGAGGTACCACAATGGGATATCATACGACAACCTACTCATGGATGGGTTCGAAACCTCACACATGTATACGTACAATTTATGCGTTGCACATGTGCGTGTGTGGTAGAGATTCATCGATGATGTGTTTGGCGTATGTTGTGGGACCAAGGAGGAACTTGAGACATTTTTTACACAAATGAACATGGTGAGCAGAGAGATCCAAATTACTATGGATAGCAGTGAGATTGCCATCCATTTATTGGACTTGAGGATTGTACATGAGGGAAATGGTTTCTCCACAGACCTCTTCTCAAAGCCAACGAACAGAAATAATAATCTGTTAGAGTAAACAAGCTGCCATCCTAAAAATACCATTGAATCTTTACCCCATAGTCAATATACCTGGGTGGTTAGGAATGTATCAAATTCAGTCACACGTTTAGAACGTTTGGAAGGGATGGGTAAAAAAAATAATAATTAAGAATCGCGGCTATCCAGCCAAGCTTCTAGATAATGAAAAGAATAAGATACTTAGTATAGAGAGAGAGATTCCCTTCTGATACCTAAGAGAAAAATTATGAATAATTCACCTAGAATACCTTTTGAATCCCAGTTTAATCCACAGAGTCATAGAATAGCACACATTTTATGGAGACAATGGGGTGTTTTAAAGAAATCATTTCCAGAAATCCCTGAATTCCAGACTTCTCCCCTATTTTCTTATAAAAGACCACAAAATATAAGGGACCTTCTTGTTCGAGCAGATATTGGTCCTCTAAAACAAAAAAAAGCAGTGTTTTTTTGTCTACACCAACTTTTGGCACTTTTCCATGCCATAATTGTAGTTCATGTAATTCAGTTATTAAGAGTAACAAATTTTTCTATCCACACACTGGTCGCACTTACTACATAAAAGGATATTACACATGTGAATCCTCTTATGTAGTATACACTATTAAATGTCCTTGTGATCTCCTCTACGTTGGAGAGACCACAATGAAGGTCCGAGAGAGACTAAATAAACACAAATCTACTATCAGAACCCAACAGGTAGAATTACCGATGTTTACAGTTAAAATCACAAATAAATTAAATTTGATTGTTTCTATTATTGTTTTTAGATTTATTCGAAATTAAAAGTTAATTTCAGGTTTTTAAACCAGTAGATGTTAATAGCTATATAGAAGAGGGCAGCTGTCATTTCTCTCCATGGCTGAGAAATGTACCGAAGTCACAATTATTAAGGATTAAACGTAATTGTACAGAAGAAAAGGAATTTCATCAGTAGTGATGTCGCGAACATGAAATTTTCCGTTCGCAAATGGCGAATGCGAACTTCCGCAAATGTTCGCGAACGGGCGAACCCGGCGAACCGCCATAGACTTCAATAGCAGGCGAATTTTAAAACCCACAGGGACTCTTTCTGGCCACAATAGTGATGGGCCCCCACCCACCTGAGCGGTGGGTGGGGGCCCTAAACAAGAATAAGGGGGGACCTAATGTCCTCCCCCCTGGCCCCCACCCCTGAGCGGTGGGTGGGGGCCCTAAACACAAATTGGGGGGGACCTAATGTCCTCCCCCCTGGCTCCCACCCCTGAGCGGCAGGTGTGGGCCCTAAATACTAATAGGGGGGGACCTATTGTCCTCCCCCCGGCCCCCACCCCTGAGTGGCGGGTGGGGGCCCTAAATACCAATGGGGGACCTATTGTCCTCCCCCCCCGGCCCCCACCCCTGAGCGGTGGGTGGGGGCCCTAAATACCAATAGGGGGGGAACCTACTGTCCTCCCCCCGGCCCCCACCCCTGAGCGGCAGGTGGGGGCCCTAAATACCAATAGGTGGGGGGGACCTAATGTCCTCCCCCCTGGCCCCCACCCTTGAGCGGTTGGTGGGGGCCCTAAATACCAATAGGGGGGGACCTATTGTCCTCCCCCCTGGCCCCCACCCCTGAGCGGCGGGTGGGGGCCCTAAATACCAATAGGGGGACCTAATGTCCTCCCCCCTGGCCCCCACCCCTGAGCGGTGGGTGGGGGCCATAAACACAAATTGGGGGAGGGACCTAATGTCCTCCCCCCTGGCCCCCACCCCTGAGCGGCGGGTGGGGGCCCTAAATACCAATAGGGGGGGACCTAATGTCCTCCCCCCCGGCCCCCACCTCTGAGCGGCGGGTGGGGGCCCTAAATACCAATACTGTCCCCCCCCTATAGGTATTTAGGGCCCCCACCCGCCGCTCAGGGGTGGGGGCCAGGGGGAGGACATTAGGTCCCCCCCCAATTTGTGTTTAGGGCCCCCACCCACCGCTCAGGGGTGGGGGCCAGGGGGAGGACAATAGGTCCTCCCCCCTTTTTTTACTTTAGGGCCCCCACCCGCTCAGGGAGGGGGGACCCTTTTTTTTTTTAACAGTGAGCAGCCATAGGCTGCTCACTGTTTGATAGACATGCCCCAACTCGCAGTATTGCGAGTAGGGGCACAATTTACTAATACTACTAATACTAAGTAATTTTTACTTTGTATTAGTAAATTTGGCTGAAAGATCACAAAAAAAATGAATGCAGCTTCAGAATTAATTTAAATTGTATGCTGTCTCGGAGGTGGGAGGGTCTGGGAGGGAGGGTCTGCTGCTGATTGACTGGAATGTGTCTGCTAACTGTGAGGTACAGGGTCAAAGTTTACTCAATGATGATGAATAGGGGGCGGACCGAACATCGCATTTGTTCGCCATCCGTGGCGAACGCTAACAAGCGATGTTCGCCAGGAACTATTCGCCAGCTAACCGTTCGGGACATGACTATTAATCAGCAATCTATACATTTTTTAAAATGATTTTAGAGATAAAGGATATGAGGAAGAACTCCTGAATAAGGCCCTTGAGGAGACTGTTTTAAAAAACAAAAATGACCTTTTAATTTAGAATAAATCTAAAAACAATGATAGAAACAATCAAATTTCATGTATTTGTGATTTTAACTGTAAACATAATTATGTCCGAAGAATTATAAATAAGTACTGGCCAATTTAAAAAAAATTATTATTAATTATTATTATACTCAATATTCCCAGAAAAAACACAAATAATTTTTAGGGGAGTACCGAATTTAAAAAGCAATTTAGTCCCTAGCCATCTACATAGAAAACAGCCCCCAAAGAACCCGTTTAATGAGGAAGGAGTTTTCTATGGTTGTGGCAATTGTGGGGCATGTGTTAATACGAAAAACAAGAAAAGATACATTAAGGAATTTGCACATCCACAAAATGATAAAGAAAGATTCCCTGCCAAACAGCTTATTACATGCCATTCTAAAAGAGTTATCTATGTAATTGTTTGTACGTGTGGACTGTTTTATGTAGGAAGAACTATTAGGACACTGTATGTGAGAATTCAAGGACATGTTCGTAACATTAGAATAGAGTTTGAAAAACACAGTCTTTCTAATCATTTCAAGTTACAACACAATAAGGACCCAACCCAACGTACATTTTTTGGAATACAAAAAATTGTAACAAATTGGAGGGGAGAAGATCTCATCACCGCAATGGGTAAAGCGGAGATGAGATGGATCTTTAATCTAAACTCTCTCCTCCCCTATGGCCTTAATAGTGACTTTGAGCTAATTTTTTTTATGAAATAATGATTTTTTTAATAAAAATAATATATATCTTTTTTCATAACATTCAATCTTTTAGTATTCTTTAATAATTTTATCATCATTTTATACAAGCTACTGATTTAATAAATATATCTAACATAGTATTTCCTATTGATTCTTTGAAGCATTCAATTAACAGGTACTTAGGTTAGTGAGAAACAAGAATTCAAATAAAGTATATCTTTTTATTGTGGGTAGATATATACCCCTATTATACACATATATATTGTATCCATTCTGAACTACAAATGTTTCAATTTTACTTGAAAGAGTATTATTCTATGTATATCCTAACGTTTTATTATCTATCATTATCTCTTATTTTTGTATATGAGCTATATCTGACATAAGGGCGATTATGCCCAAAAGTATGGACATTGGATATCCTCCACACAGGACGGAGAAGCAGGTCGGAGAAGCCAGTAAGTAAGATGGCGATACGAATACCGGAATGGACGCAATGTCACTTCTGGGAATCAGTACAGCAAGCACAATCACCTGTAAAAAGGACACCAAAGACAACGGCAGACATGATTGGGTAATTAGGACCCGAAATGCCGAATGGGATATCAGACCTGGGATTTAAAAAGATGGAGGTAACAAGGAGGAGATGAACTTCGATTGAAAAAGCCAGAGGAAAAGGCGAAACGCGTCTCAAAGAGGCTGGCAGCATAAAGGACTTTTTTTATTATTTTGTGATATATGTACAATTTTTTATATATTAATAAATTCATCAATTGGATCTTTTTTTAACTTATACCTGCTGCTATCTTCATCTACCTCCAAAAGAAGGTGTACTCCCTTCAGTGGGTAAAAGGCTGTCTAAACCAGAGCCAGGTATACAAATTTGGTTCTGGAAAAGGTGAGCAATATACCACTAAGTACATTTATTTGTATAAATCTTTCTTACCATACTTCACCAGAAAGATGTTAACATGTTTTCTTCTGAGTACTGAAGAAAGAAAATAAAGAGGGAAGGTGTCTCCCAATATACACCAAGGCTTATGTGATTTGAGCCAGTCCTCTACTTGGCTCTACACTTGTGAGTGTAAATTGTTACCATCGCATTGTTTATATATAGTATCCGACATACTCCGCTATTGGAAAATTATTTTCCCCTTTTTTTTGCATATTCAACTTCATTTGATATACCTGATACCCCTAAGTTTAGGGGTACATATTACTCAGCACTCCACTTAAGGGTTTTCTCTTGTGTTCTCTTTTTACCAACCCTCTCAAATTCCCTAATCACTAAAGATTATATAGTGTCAGGAAAACGAGCAAATATATTCATTGTGGGCCGCAAATTTGACATGTGAGTTTGACATGCTTGCTCTAATGTATCTCCTATTACCTGTAACATCCACTGCTTCTTTTTCCAAACGTTGCCAAAGTAGAAGTAGACACCTGTGAACATATGGACATGGCAAGAAGGCATCCTGAATTTATTCCCAACAACAGATCCCTGTATTTGAATGCAAAGCTGTACATATACTCAATTGTGGTGGCAATTGACTTCTAGACAAAGCTAGTACCACAGGGCTTGAAATATTAAGCCTTGAAACTATTGTAGCAAGTGGGTATCACCATCTGTATGTATCAGAATATGGATATCATAGTGTATATCTATGGGAGTATGCTGGAATGACCATATGTATGTATAAGTGTGTAGACATATGTGTGTATGTATGAGATATGACTAGGATACGACCAGTGTAGTTTGTATTAAGGGACTGCTGTAGAAATTTTGGGTAGTGGCAAATTTGCCGTGGAGTAGGTTTGCACTTTATAAATGCTACTAATATATAATTATACTAGGGGCTTCAGTAGATATATACATTGTGGTAAGACGTGTGTCATACTAAGAGATACATGACTAGCTTACATGACACAGTCTCTACCGCAGCATAAAATGTATCTTTGCCTGTTTAGCCAAATATCGTTGCACCAACCCTGCAAGTAGCCACAACATTACTAGCTAAGTTTTCTGCGTGGCAGCTGCTTGGTGCTATCCACAGAACCTTGGTAAAGCTACAGGACTTTTACCGATAGGTGACAGGAGGCTCTGCGGGAAAGGTGCACTAACTGTCAGCAGCACTTATCATGGTTACCCATTCAGAGAACTGTGAGATGGTAAACTGTATTTTAAACTTAGAGGAAGTAAACAATTAACTCTTTTAGTCCTGCCACTTGAAATACAGTACACCTTGGTAAACTACACTAGTCCCACTCAACGTTAACTCCGTGTTGTCCACATTGGTTTGTGCTCCTTAACCTTTAAAGTTCCAAAGTCCAGCTGGTGGCCCACCAATTGGTGGTTGTTTCTAAAAATGAATATTTCTTTATGATTTTATTTCTTTATATTATTAATGTTTTAAATATATTAATATAAATGTATTCATTCCCTGGGCCGGACTGGGAATAACATTTGGGCCGAGCATTTTTTAATCACAGTGGCCCAGTCAGAAGGGTTGTGGCCAGAGAGGGGTGTGTTTTTCATCACCAATGACAATCACACCCCCTCTCAATGTGACCATATTTGTTCAATGCTCTTCCAGGGCAGACCATGTGCAGGGCCCTGCTGAAAAGCTCTTGGATGTGAAAAAGCCCTGTATTTGGTCTGTGCACCACAAGCAAATTTAATGACACACTTGCTCTGTGTTTGCTTGTGACCTGTCTCTGGAGTCTCCATAAGTGGGATACCAAAGGACAAAAGTGCCAGGAAAGTGCATTGTATATTTGTTTGGAGGTTGCTTGTGGGATTTGTGTGTAGAGTGAGCTGAATGTGGTTTGGTATTTTCTGTAAATAGGTCAGTTTTGTCCGTGTTGTGTGGCTAGGGGTTGTAGAGAATGAGAGGGTGTGTGCGTGTGTATAAGAGTCATAGTGTGTAAAGGGGATGTATCAAGAGTGTTATTAGGGACTGTATAGGTGATGTAGTGTGTGTAGGGATTGATGAGAGTGTGTTTGTTTTTGCATACAGGGGATCTACTGTAATACAAACAAATGTATTATTTTTTTGTTATAAAAACATTTTAAACTATATATCTCCCCTCCCTACTTACCATTGACCTGGGGGGTACTGGTGGTCCTAGTGGTGACTGAACTCTAGCCTGCAGCTCCTGGGGCTAGAGCTTACTCTTGGAATATCTGGTCGGATCTGCATGCTACAGCCCTGGGTCCTCTCCTTGCACTGCATGCTCTGGCATTAAAGTGCCTTTGGGCCACAGAAAGAAATCTTTGATCTCTCCACTGTCCGTCATGGCAGACTGCAAGGCCGGCTCTTGGATAGTGTCAGCTCTGCATGGGACAGCAGAGGTCATCTGATCTCCCTGCTGGCCTCGATCCACGGCCATCGCAGCCCAGCACATTTGCCCGGTTTGCCTGATGGCTAGTCTGGGCTTCCAAATGTTCAAACATTGATCCAGATACAATCACAGGTATTTAGGATTGGAAATATTTATTTAATTGAGCAAGTAAAATATTTTTGTAATAGAGCTCTTTGGGCAATGGTCGATGGTACCCATGAGCATTTTCACAGTCTTTCTCGAGTTCACACTCCTCCGTCAACACTCCATTTCTCCTTCTCACGAGATTATGCAGTTTCACACGTATCCTTATCTGAAACATACAATAATTCTTAAAAACTTCTCTGCGTTCTGCGTTATCATCTTTTGTGCCAGGATTCATGGGGCTCACTATCCTGCACAGGAAAATATATTTGTTATTTTCAAAAATAATCGAAAACATTGTTTTATAGTTTGATTTTTTTTTTTTTTTTTTAACTCATTTATTTATCATTTCTAAACCGGTAATCACGTTTGCTGCTTATATTTCTCCTTAGTTAAAATTAAAAATGTAGGTTAGCTAGTGGAAGTGTGGACTGCATAAACAAAGTGATTTGCCTCCTAAGTGGCAGATAATTAAGCAGTGAGAATGCAGGGGCATAATCTATACAGTAAAACTGCTTCATTAAAGAAACACCGTAGGGTCAGGAACACAAGCATGTATTCCTGACCCTATAGTGTTAAAACTCCCTTAACCCATGTTAAAGGGAATAAAACTTATAGTACCTTATTTCCAGCCCCACGCAAATCTGTCTGGGCTGACACCGCCCCTGATCCGCCTCCTTGCTGACATCATGAGATTGTATGATTTCAGCCAATCCAAAGCATTGGCTTGGCTGAAATCTGCAAGGTGGTAGGATGGGGGCAGGCCCAATTGCTGAGTTAGCCAGGGCTGCCATCAGAAATTTTGGGGCCCCTGACAAAGCACAAGGTCTGGGCCCCCCTCCCTCCCTCCCTCCCGGGCCCGCCCATGCCCTACCTAGTTCGCTGACAATGATGCAGGACTCAATGTGGTGTGTATGGTGGAAGTAAATTAGAATGTGTGTAATGGATGTAGTGTTTGTGTGTATTAGATACTGTTTGTGCAGTGAATGCAGAGTGTGTGTTTGTGTAGCGGATGCAGTGTGTATAGTGAACATAGAGTGTGTGTTGAGTAGTGGATGTAGTGTGTGTTTGTGTAGTGGATGTAGTGTTTGTATGTACTATATGAAATGTGTTTAGTGGATGCAGTGTCTGTAGTGGATGTAGTGTGTGTATTAGACACAGTGTCTGTGTATAGTGAATGCAGAGTGTTTCAATTTATGGTGGATGTAGTGTGTGTACTGTGAATACAGGATGTTTGTGTAGTGGATGCTGTGTGTACAGTTAATGCAGAGTGTATGTTAGTGTAGTGAATGCAGAGTGTGTGTCAGTATAGTGAATCCAGAGTGTGTGCATAGTTTAGTGAATGCAGAGTGTGTGTTAGTGTGTAATAAATGCAGAGTGTGTGTTAGGGTGTAGTGAATTTAGAGTATGTCAGTGTAATTAATGTAGTGTGTGTAAATTTGTAGTGAATGCAGAGTGTGTGTTAATGTGTAGCGGATGCAGAGTGTGTGTTAATGTGTAACGGATGCAGAGTGTGTGTTAGTGTAGTGAATGCAGAATGTTAATGTGTAGTGAATGCAGAGAGTGTGTTAGTGTGTAGCGGATGCAGAGTGTGTGTTAGTGTAGTGAATGCAGAGTGTGTGTCAGTATAGTGGATGCAGTGAGTGTGTTAGTGTGTAGTGTATGCAGAGTGCATGTTGTATTAGTGAATGCAGTGTGTGTATTGTATTAGTGTATGCAGTGTGTGTGTGTTAGTGTATGCAGTGTGTGTGTGTTGTATTCGTGTATGCAGTGTGTGTTGTGTCAGTGTTTGCAGAGTGTGTGTTGTGTCAGTGTTTGCAGAGTGTGTGTTGTGTCAGTGTTTGCAGAGTGTGTGTTGTGTCAGTATTTGCAGAGTGTGTGTTGTGTCAGTGTTTGCAGAGTGTGTCTTGTGTCAGTGTATGCAGAGTGTGTCTTGTGTCAGTGTATGCAGAGTGTGTTGTGTCAGTGTATGCAGAGTGTGTTGTATTAGTGTATGCAGTGTGTGTTGTGTTAGTGTATGCAGTGTGTGTGTTGTGTCAGTGTATGCAGTGTGCAGGGCCGGACTGGGAAAAAAATTAGGCCCGGGCATTTTTCAATCAGAGCGGCCCCCTAAAAAGGGGGCGGGGCCAGAGAGGGTGTGTTTTGTCATCACTAATGACAAGCACACCCCCTCTCAAAGTGAGCAAGTTGGTTCAATGCGCAGAGCCGCGCTGAAGAGCTCTGGCATTAGAAAAAGGCTTGCGCTGTGTTTGCTTTTAAATTGTCTCTGGTGTCTCCACAAGTGGGATACCAGAGGACAATTGGGCCAGGAAAGTGTATGGTGCATGTGTTTGGAGCCTGCTTGTGAAATTGCGTGTGTGTTGAGTGTGGTGTGGTATTGTGTAAATAGGTCAATTTCATTTGTGTTTGTGGTGTAATATGTGTGGCTAGGGGCTGTAGATAGTGTGTGTGTATAGGGGGCATAGTGTTATAGGGGATGTAGCGAGTGTGTGCATACAGGCTGTAGTGTGTGTGTGTGTATAGGTGACGTAGTGTGTGTAGGAGATCTAGTGTGTAAAGGACCCAGAGTGTGTATAGGAGATTGTGTGTGTGTGTGTGTGTATATATATATAGAGGATTAAGAGTGCATATAGGGTAAGGGATCTAGCGTGTATCTGGAGCGTAATGTGTGTGGTGGTGCAGTGTGAGGGGTGCTGTAACCGCGGCAACGCTCAGACCTCGCGAGAGGACCCGGCGGAGCTGCTGGATTGAGCTCCGCCGGTCCTCTCTGCTGCTTCCCTCACACCCCACAGCCGGCGGCCGCCTGTCAGTGTCTCTGGGCCGGTGAGGGAGATCTTTGATCTCCCTACCGGCCCATGGAGGCTCAGAGCAGGGCCGGCGCTCGGATAGCGCTGGCCCTGCTGGGGCTGGCAGGGGAGATCCTGTGATCTCCCCTGCCGGCCTCGGCCCCACGGCCATCGCGGCCCACCGGGCATAATTCTTTTTTTTTTTGTATCTAATTACATGTTTCTCCCCCTCCCTGCTTACCTTGTCCAGGGAGGGGGGAGATTCCATGATCCCTGGTGGTCCGGTGGGGGGGGGCCCGGCTCCCCTTTACCGCAGAGGGGGCCCAGGCAGCACACAGCTTCTCTTCTCTCCTCTGTTCCAATAACTCTCGCGAGACCCGCGGAGCGTTGCCATGGCAACCGGGTCTCGCGAGAGTTATTACAAGAGAGAAGAAGCTGTGTGCTGCCTGGGCCCCCTCTGCGGTAACAGGGAGCCGGGGGCCCGCGGCTGCACACATAGATAGCGATATTCGCTATCTATGTGTGCAGGGAGGGAAAGTGGGGCCCAGGACTGCCAGAGAGTTAGCCAATCAGCGCCTCCTCATAGAGATGCGTTGAATCAATGCGTCTCCTTGAGGAAAGTTCAGCGCCTTCATGCAGAGGGTGTAGACACTACAGCACTGCCCGAGGAAGCACCTCCAGTGGCCATCTGATGAGTGGCCACAGGAGGTGTCCCTAGGGGGCAATGTAAAAGACAGTGTTTACATGAAAACGATTATACTCACCATTAAGCTGCAGTTCTTCTAGTGACTATAGTCTCCCTTTAAGCTAAAGTTGTTTTGCTGCTTCAAGTGTCAAATATAACAATACTATGTGACTAGATTGCCATAGTTTGGAAGTAGGTGTGCTCAATATTACTTTAAAAGATTGTCTGTAAGAATTTTTAAAAGATTTTGTGTGTCTGTCTGTGCACGCTGAGACATATTGGTGTATTTATTTCTTTTTTAATTCTTTCTTTTTCTGTGCTTAGATTAACAACAATCATGCAGAGCCACAACAGCTTCTGCAGGCATTTTTCATAACATTTTGTAGTTTAGACAGCACATTTTTCTTTTATATAACATGTGTGATACAGGCAATTAGACAGAAGTGTGTTTTAATCTAGCATGCTAGGCTGACGTGCATATATCATGGCTAGTTGTACTGAGGCTTATGAGTATATAGCATTACACTGTTGAGAAATTTAGCGGTCATGTTTAGGGTGTAGATTGCATTTTATCAACTGTGTATGTATATCAGCAGCTCCACCGCCGGTTGAAAATCAAGTGTGAGTTGCCCCATGAGACTAGTGAATAATCGTTACACACGAACGGTTAAGGTAATAGGCGTGTGAGGAGCTCCTGCAATAAACTCTTTAGGAGGTGAAATTATGACATTATCTACACTTGCATATCAACACTTATTATTAAACGCTTGCTACTTTACAATTAGTTAGTGTTCAGAGAGCAGTTCACTTGATTACAGGCATGGCGTGGAGGATCAGCTTTGGCGGGACATGCCTGGCAGGCTGCGGTGTTCTGCTTGAGCTCATCCAATCCCTTCTGGGCGCCAGGTGCAGACTCCTGGAGTCCCTGCTGCCTGGAACAACAAAGGCAAGTCTCTGGCTGGGTGCCAGGTTCGCTGCTTGTGATGGTGAAAGCTTGTTTTGTCGGGTGGTCGGCTTTGTCCCGGTGGTGCTTCCCGTCTGGTGTGGGGTTGTGACGACTTAAGATGGGGGTGAGTGCTTGACGTGGTGCAGGCTCTGCGTTTCTGTTTGTGCCCCTGGTCCCGTCTTCGGTGCCTTTTTGGGGAGCCTCTGGTGCCCATCAGTCTGAGTTTGCCCCTGGGGCCTGAGAGTGCCAGGGGTGGTGACTCAGGAGAAGTCTGCTTGGCTGCAGTTGTTTTCTCTGAAATCCTGGCCCAGAAGACAGCGAGAATTTCGTCCAGCTTGGTCAGGGTGTCTGTTGTCCGCTCCCCGCCCGCCCCCTTGTTTGCCGGCTTGTGTGTGGCATCCGCTATTTTAGGGTCAGTATCTCCTGATGCATGCGGTCTCTGGGACGTGGGTGTCAGCAGTGAGTCTGTTGCTAGTGCCGGGATATACCCCACCGGCTGGGGGGGGGAGGAGGGAAGGCTCGTGAGTGGTCCTCCGCAGCTTTAGTGTTGGCTTTCAGGGAGTCCCGGGCTGGGTGATCGGCCGCCTCACCCGCGCCCTTACCTCTGTGTAGGCCCCTAAACAGGCTCATTGTTGCTGCGGTAGGCCCCAGCGATGTAGCTAGCGTTCTCGGCGGCTCAGCGTTTCGGGAGTAGTCTCTATTTGGTCTCGCTTGTAGCCCCTTTGTGGGTGATGCAATTTTGTTTGATTTTGCAGCATGAGAGCTAGGTTTATTTCTTGTAAAGTTAGATTTCAGGCGGGAGCTCATGCTACATGCATCTGAGCAGCTACACAGCCAGGCTCCGCCTCCCATATTGGTGTATTTTATATTAAATGGACACTGTAGGCACCCAGACCACTTCAGCTCAAGTTGCCTGGGTGCAATGTCCCATGTCCCTTAACCCTACAGTGGTAATTATTGCAGTTACCTCTGAGGGCTAACTCCTCCTCTAGTGGCAGTCTACCAGACAGCCACTAGAGGGACTTCCGAAATCCAAACGGAGCTCACGCTATGCATGAGGACCTCCAGCGTCAGTTTTTCCCAATAGGAAAGCATTGAATAATGCTTTCCTATGGGGAGATACTAATGCTCATTAGGTCTCCCCCGCCGGCTGTCGTCGGCAGGGAAGGAGCATGGGCGGAGCCTAATCTAGCACCGAGGGACATCGGAGCTGGATTTAGGTGAGTGACCGAAGGGGTTTTAACCCCTTCAGCTATGCAGGAGGAGGTGGCACCAGGAAGAGGGGAACTGTAGGATTCTACAGTGCCAGGAAGACAGGTTTGTTTTCCTGCCACTATAGAATCCCTTCAACTTTGGTCATTGCAAGCGCTAGCAGCATCACAATTAATAATGCATGTTTATGTGTGCCCCAAAATAATGTTTTCGAATATACACTTAGAATTATGTGATATACAGGCGCTAATTGAGGGTGCTATAAAATATTGTATTAGTAAATAAAGTGTATTTGTGCAAACAATCTTTTATGTGTAAATGATATTAACATCTTAAAGAGACAATGTAGGCACCCAGACCAATTCAGCTAATTGAAGTAGTCTGGGTGCTGTGACCCTTGCTTGTTTACATTACAGCTCTAAGTCGGCCCTATGTGGCTATCTAACAAACAGCCAATAGAGGGCTTCTGGAATCCAAACGGACTTTTAGTCACTGACCTCCACGGACCTCCAGCGTCAGATTTTCCCCGTAGGAAAGCATTGAAAAAAGGTCTAATGCGTGCCCGGCCGTGGGCAGAGCCTGACCCAGCGCCGAGGAACATCGGCGCTGGATTCAGGTAAGTGGCTGAAGGAGTTTTTTTTATCCCCTGCAGCCCCACGGCTGGGGTCCCTCGAGGGTGGGGGGCACCCAGGAGCCTATAGTGCCAGGAAAAAAATGGGTTTGTTTCCCTGGCACTACAGGATCCCTTTAAGGACAGAGGCAATTGTCCAAGTTCTGAAACAAAACTGGAATTTGAGCTATATGATTGTTCAACCAAATTTTATCTCTTTCACATTAAGTTCACCCAAACTTCTATATTATTTTGTTGAGGACAAATATCGGTTTCATTTGGCATCAAACATCTATATATGAAGCATAATTTAATATGAATAAAATCCAAATAAGTGTGAGAAATAAAGAAATGTTATCATGGCATTTTTTACTCTGAGTACTATACAGTTGTGCTCGAAAGTTTTCATACCCTTGGAGAATTGGTAATATATGTACAATTTTGAAAGAAAACCTGAGTGAGCAGGCAAAACACGTTTCTTTTATTTCTTATGGGATTCAAATTAAACTGTAGGTTATAACAGAATGGCACAATTATAAAACAAAACATGGCAACAAAGAAAAAAATGAAATCACTGCTGTTCAAAAGTCTTCGTTCTTAGTTCTTAAAGGAACACTATAGTCACCTAAATTACTTTAGCTAAATAAAGCAGTTTTAGTGTATAGATCATTCCCCTGCAATGTCACTGCTCAATTCACTGTCATTTAGGAGTTAAATCACTTTGTTTCTGTTTATGCAGCCCTAGCCACACCTCCCCTGGCTATGATTGACAAAGCCTGCATGAAAAAAAAAACTGGTTTCACTTTCAAACAGATGTAATTTACCTTAAATAATTGTATCTCAATCTCTAAATTGAACTTTAAAGGACCACTCTAGTGCCAGGAAAACATACTTGTTTTCCTGGCACTAGAGTGCCCTGAGGGTGCCCCCACCCTCAGGGTCCCCCTCCCGCCCGGCTCTGGAAAGGGGAAAAGGGGTAAAACTTATCTTTTTCCAGTGCTGGGCTCATTCAGCCGGTCGCATAGGAAAGCATTTACAATGCTTTCCTATGGACACTTGCGTGCTCTCACTGTGATTTTCACAGTGAGAATCACGCAAGCGCCTCTAGCGGCTGTCAGTGAGACAGCCACTAGAGGATTAGGGGGAAGGCTTAACCAATTTATAAACATAGCAGTTTCTCTGAAACTGCTATGTTTATAAAAAAAATGGGTTAACCCTAGCTGGACCTGGCACCCAGACCACTTCATTAAGCTGAAGTGGTCTGGGTGCCTAGAGCGGTCCTTTAATCACATACAGGAGGCTCTTGCAGGGTCTAGCAAGTTATTAACATAGCAGGGTATAAGAAAATCTTAATTAAACAGAACTTGCAATAAAGAGGGCCTAAATAGGGCTCTCTTTACAGAAAGTGTTTATGGAAGGCTGTGCAAGTCACATGCAGGGAGGTGTGACTAGGGTTCATAAACAAAGGGATTTAACTCCCAAATGGCAGAGGATTGAGCAGTGAGGCTGCAGGGGCATGTTCTATACACCAAAACTGCTTCATTAAGCTAAAGTTGTTCAGGTGACTATAGTGTCCCTTTAATATTGTGTATTGCCCTTTTAGCATCAATGACAGTGTGAGGTCTTTTGTAATAGTTGTCTATGAGGACCTTAATTCTTGCAGGTGGTATAGCTGCCCATTCACTGTGGCAAAATGCAGGTCATGCAAAGTCTTTGGTCGTCTTGCATGAACCGCACGTTTGAGATCTCCAGAGTGGCTCATTGATATTAAGGTCAGAAGACTGTGATGGGCCACTCCAGTCTTCTGACCTTAATATCATCGAGCCACTCTGAGGAGTTCTCAAACGTGCGGTTAATGCTTTTCTGCGGTAACCACTGTAGGGTCAACTTGGCCTTTGCTTAGGGTCATTGTGATGCTGAAAAGTCCAAGAGCTTGCCATGCGCAGCCTTCGTGCAGAAGAATGCAAATTGTCTGCCAGTTTTTTCTGATAACATGCTGCATTCATCTTGCCATCAATTTTCACAAGATTCCCAGTGCCTTTAGCGTTCGACCCACCCCCAAAACATCAGTGAGCCACCACCATGCTTCACAGTGGGGATGGTATTCTTTTCACTATAGGCTTTGTTGACCCCTCTCCAAACATAGCCCTCATGGTTGTGACCATAAAGCTTTATTTGTGTCCCATATTCATCCTCACCTTGTGGTATCTGCGGTAGTAATTGCCTTCCTGACAATAACGAAAGTGGCCATTACCCAGTGGGTTAAAAGCCATTCAAAGGTTTATTGGTTTTGCTAATTACTACATGAGATTCATCAAAGGGTTCTCTTCTGTGATAGCACCCATCACCAATATGACACGTAAGAGGGCTAGTTGTATGATATGGTCTAAGGAAGCTAAAGAAGCTTTTGAACTTCTTAAAAATTTTTTTCTTCTGCTGACATTTTGGTACATCCTGACACTAGCAAAACCTTCATACTGGAGGTTGATGCCTCCGCAACTGGGGTGGGGGCTGTTCTTTCTCAGAGGGAGAGTCAGGATGCATCCGTGTGGGTACTTCTCTAGAAAGTTGTCTCCAGCAGAGCTTAATTATGATATTGGTAACAGAGAATTGTTGGCCATTATACTAGCGCTTAAAGAATAGCAACATCTTTTAGAGGGTTCCAAGGACCCCATTTTGATCATAACTGACCACAAAAATTTGGCATATATAGGTGATGCCAAACGACTGTCTTCTAGACAGGCTAGATGGTCTTTGTTCTTATCTCGCTTTAACTTTGTTATAACTTACAGACCTGGTCCCAAAAACGTTAAAGCTGACGCCTTATCTAGATAGTTTGACATTGAATCGCAACAAGAACAAGAGACATCCCCTAGTGTTCCTCCTCAGTGTATCATTGCTTCCACTGTCCTTTCCTTATCATCCCCTCTGCTTGGTGCTATCATGGAGGCTCAATCTCAGGCACCTTGCAATAAACCTCTAGATAAATTGTTTGTTCAATTGATAAAAAGAGAGGAGGGAATTAGGGTGTTCCACAACAATGTAACTTCTGGGCATCCAGGCATTAATAAGTCCATATCCGCTATCTTGAGATCATTTTGGTGGGATTCACTCAGGAAAGATGTCCATGGATTTCATTGTGGAACTCCCTAGTTCTAATGGCTACACCACAATCCTTATGGTGGTTGACTGCTTTTCCAAGATGGCTCATTTTATTCCACTCCGAAAATTGTCATCCTCACAGGACCTGGTTCTCATTTTCATACGAGACATTGTCAGACTACATGGTATTCCTCAAAATATTGTGTCTGACAGGGGTTCTCAGTTTGTGTCTCGATTTTGGAGAGCTTTCAATAAACAGTTGAGTAATGAATTGTCATTCTCTTCGTCCTACCATCCCCAAACCAATGGTACGGCTTAGAGGGCTAACTAATCGTTGGAATTGTATTTACATTGTTTTGTGAATTGCACACAAGATAACTGGTTCGATTTGTTGCCCTGGGCCAAATTTGCCAGGAAAAATGCTACCCATTACTCATCTGGATATAGTCCATTCTTTGTCAATAACGGTCGTCATCCTGCTGTCCTATTGGCTGTTTTCTGTGACACAGCTATTTCTGCTCTGGATGATCACCTCGCTTCTATTTGTGAGACTTGTACCAAGGTTCACTCCGCTATCGAAACTGTGGCTGCTCGTTTCAAATTTCATGCTGATAAACGGCGGGGTGCCAGCCCTGTTTACCAGGTGGGTAAAAGGGTGTGGTTATCATCGCACCAAATCAAACTAAAAGTTCCTGGCATGAATTTTGCCCCCAGATTCCTTGGTCCATTTCGTATCATTCGGAGAATTAACCCTGCTTCCTATTCTCTGGAACTTCCTGCCTCCTTACGTATTCCTAATACATTTCATGTTTCCTTACTCAAACCGCTTATTTGCAAAAGGTATACTGCCGCAAGTGTTCCCCCTCCTCCATTGGTTATTTCTGGACAGGAGGAGTATGAAGTCTCCTCCATAATTGATTCCAGGTTTTTCTCGTGGTTCTTTACAGTATTTAGTTGATTGGAGGGGGTATGGACCTGCCAAGTGTTCTTGGGTTCCGGCTTCCAACATTCATGATGGCCGCAAGATTCGTTCTTTCCACACCAAGTTTCCTCTCAAACCTGGTCCTGCCCGTCCCGTGGGCGGTCATCGGGTAGGGGGTAATGTCACATATTCATCCTCACCTTGTGGTATCTGCGGTAGTAATTGCCTTCCTGACAATAAAGAAAGTGCCACTCAGCAGCCCTGCACCAGTATACCTGACTCCTGCAACATGTTGGTGGACGCCGGCCGCTACGGATCCACGCCATTTTATAGCCCCACGTCCGCCCATAGTAATGACGACTTCAATGTGCGTGTGACGTCACAAAACCATCCAATCGGATTTGTAGGAGGCTTATTTAAACTCATTTTAACTTTTTCTCATTGCCATGTCGTGGTTTCCCCTAGATGGCTATCCGAGAGTGCGTTCCTGATCGATTATTTCTGGTTATTAACTTTGGCTTGTTTTGACTTCCCTGACTTCTCTGGTATCCTTGATTATTGGCTTTCCCTTATCGCTGTGTCCCATTCTGTGTCCCTGACCTCAGCTAGTATATTGACTATTCTTAGGTACGTTAAGTCCGTCCATTCTAAGGTCCGGTTAGACATTACCCTTAGTCTTAGGTGTGACACAGTTCTGCGTGCTGAATCAACTGTAATCCTGACAATTTTGGTCTTGTCACTCCAAATTACAATGTGCCAGAAGCTGTGAGGCGTGTCAAGGTGTTGTCATGCATATTGTAACCAGGCTTTTTTGTAGCATTAGTAAAGGCTTCTTTCTGACAACTTGATCATACAGCTCATTTTTGTTCAAGTATCGTCATATTGTGCTCCTTGAAACAACCACACCGGTTTCCAGAACAGCCTGTATTTCTCCTGAGGTTACCTGTGGGTTTCTCTTTGTATGTCGAACAATTCTTCTGGCGGTTGTGGCAGAAATCTTTCTTGGTCTACCGGACCTTGGCTTGGTATCAAGAGATCCCCAAATTTTCCACTTCTTAATAAGTGATTGAACAGTACTGACTGGAATTTGATCAAGGCTTTGGATATCTTTTTATATCCTTTTCCATCTTTATAAAGTTCCACTACCTTCTTACGCAGGTCTGTTGACAGTTCTTTTCTGCTCCCCATGGCTCAGTATCTAGCCTGCTCGGTGCATCCATGTGAGAGCTAACAAACTCATTGATTATTTATACACATACACTAATTGCAATTTAAAAAGCCATAGGTGTGGGAAATTAACCTTTAATTGACATTTTAACCTGTGTGTGTCACCTTGTGTGCTGGAACAAAGTCAAACATGGATATGTAAACGTTTGATCAGGTCCATTTGGGTGATTTCTGTTATCATTATGATTTAAAAAGGAGGCAAACAACTATATGATAATACATTGCTTAATATGATCACTATCCTTCAATAAAAATTAATGCCAAAATGTCACAATTTCTGCCAGGAAATCTTTTGAGCACAGCTGTATGTGTTTTTCATGTTTTCAAGGTTTTCTACATTTAAGATCTGTGTGAGATTGTAACTCTACATATAGTTAGCTGATGGCGTACCTGGATGTGGCTGAATTTCCAGATTTCCACTTCCTTCTACTCTGGCGTGTTCTAACCTGATGTCAGACTGGAAGAAAAAAAAAGATACCATAAAAGTCAAGTATCGACGACAGTAGATATAGTAAGAAACCATTAAAAAAAGAAAAGGAAGATGTAGGAAATATACTTACTGAATAGGCATGAGGGTGGGATTCGATGACTTGTTGCAGGCAGGTTTTACAGGATGGTGGAATTGTGAGACTATCCTGGGAATCTTTATACTACACTATGTAAATCTACCTGACGGCGTAACACTCACAGCTCAATCGACAAGCGTTTTTAGAAAAGCGTCTATTAGTTTGTTGATCCAAATGCATTGTGTACTGCTTCCTGTCCTTATTTGCTCCTGAGTAACAGAAGGAGTGTAATTGCACCAATATATCAGTTAGCTGGTTATATTAAGGAGGATCGGACAATGGATATATACAACTAGGAAGGAGTGCACAGGGGACATGCCAGGAATACACAAGCACTGTGAGAAATCTGTATTTGCAGTAAATTACTTTCAATATGATAAAACTTGTATCCAAATTATTTTTTTTCTATTTGGATTTGCAATGCACCAATATCCAACGTCTAATCTGAGCCACTTTGTTTTGCGTTCATATGAGGAAATACTACAGTTTACTGGTTTGCATTCTGTATATGTGTTTGTAAGGTTTTTAAGGTTTTCTACATTTAAGATATCTTTGAGATTGTAACTGTATATTCACTTAGCTGATGGCATACCTGGATGTGGTTGAATTTCCAGATTTTCACTTCCTTATGTCCTGGCTTGCTCTAGCCTGATGGCAGACTGGGAAAAAAAAAATGCTAAGATACCATAAAATTCTAATACAATAATGGAAAAAAAAAACCAGCAGCAGGGTAAAGAGAAAGAGAAAAGGGTCAGTAGACACAGTAAGAAACCATTGTAATAGAAAAGTCACCATTAGACTATCTCTTTAAACCGAGAAAAATGCTGCAAAGATTGCAAAAGATTTGCAATGCCCCAGTGTCCAGTATTTTTGTGAGTTACTTTCAACAATTTACTTGCTTGCACTATGTAGACGTGTTTCATGTTTTTAAGGCTTTCTTTATGGAAGATATCTGTGAGATTGTAACTCTATATAAACTTAGCTGAAAGCTTACCTGGATGTGGCTGAATTTGCATATATCCACTTCCTATTTGCATTGGAGTGTTCTAACCTGATGGCAGGCTGGAAGAAATGGGAAAAAGGGTAAGATACCATGAAGGCCAAATATAATACAGAAAAAAGTAGCAGGGTAAAGAAAAAAAAGTACAATAGACATATAAGAAACTATTAGAAAATAAAAGATGCCATTAGAAAGAGAGGTAGATGTAGGAAATATTGTAGTCATGATGGTGGGATTCGATGATTGGTGGTAGGCGGCCAGGGTTTGCAGGATGGGGGAATTTGACAGTATCCTGGGAAACTTTATGCTACACCATTCACCGCTCAATTGACAAGCGTTTTTAGTAATGTGTCTGTTAGTTCGTTGACTTGCATTATCTTTTCCAGACGCATCATGTACTGGTCCCTGTCTTTGAGAAATTGAGGGATCCTTGGCTTACTAAGCACGACAGTCTTTTTTAGACGGGGTACATTTAAGATCTGTATGAGATTGTAACTCTACATATAGTTAGCTGATGGCGTACCTGGATGTGGCTGAATTTCCAGATTTCCACTTCCTTCTACTCTGGCGTGTTCTAACCTGATGTCAGACTGGAAGAAAAAAAAAAGATACCATAAAAGTCAAGTATAATAAAGGGGTGGGGGGGGGGGGGGGGGGGGAGGGAACGACAATAGATACAGTAAGAAACCATTAAAAAAAGAAAAGGAGACATTACAAAGAAAAGGAAGATGTAGGAAATATACTCACTGAGTAGTCATGAGGGTAGGATTCGATGACTTGTTGCAGGCAGGTTTTACAGGATGGTGGAATTGTGACAGTATCCTGGGAATCTCCACTTCCTATTTTCATTGGAGTGTCCTAACCTGATGGCAGGCTGGAAGAAATGAAAAGAAGGGTAAGATACCATAAAGGTAAAATATAATACAGAAAAAAGTAGCAGGGTAAAGAAAAAAAAAGTACAATAGACATGTAAGAAACTATTAGAAAAGAAAAAATGCCATTAGAAAGAAAGGTAGATGTAGGAAATATTCTTACTGAGTAGTCATGATGGTGGTATTCGATGATTGGTGGTAGGCGGCCAGGGTTTGCAGGATGGTGGAATTTGACAGTATCCTGGGAAACTTTATGCTTCACCATTCACCGCTCAATTGACAAGCGTTTTTAGTAATGTGTCTGTTAGTTCGTTGACTTGCATTATCTTTTCCAGACGCATCATGTACTGTTCCCTGTCTTTGAGAAATTGAGGGATCCTCGGCTTACTAAGCACGGCAGTCTTTTTTAGACGGTTTATATCCTCGTAGGAAACCTTTCCCATTGCCATTAGCAGCTTGAAATCTATGGTATGTCTGCATCTTAGGATTTGTAGAACACCTTCAAGGTACACCTGATCCTTATTACAACATCCTGGCTGTGATGTGTCTGTCAAACCCCTCTTTGCTCGGACACAATAATACCATCTGGCTTCTGGGTCTCTGACAAATATTTTCAAATGCTCAAATAGTTCACTGAAGGACATTGAGCTTGCTTTGTAGATGGTATAGTACAGGAGGGCAACTCTGCACAAATCGGGATCAGGATGATATAAAAGGCTGTGGATGGTTGCCAGTCCTTCTTCAGTTGGATTTGCTGGTTCCAGACCATACTCTTCTCGACCTTTGCTGTTATTCCATGGCTGTTTACTGTTGTTGACTGTTCTAAAATAATGAGTTCCAATCTCATGTCTCAGTGTACCTTGAAGCCACTTTTCTCGTGCCATAGAGACATTTATTGTCATCGTTGGTTGCTTTTTCACAGTTCCCATAGAGGCTTGTGAAATTACATCTTCAGTGAGATTAACAGCAATCTCCCCTTGACAACCTTCAGTCTCCATGTATTTGCGTACTTCCTGATAGATCTGCTTTGCTGGTAGAAGATTGCCTCCTGTAGCTTGTTCATAATTTTCATAATTGTTATATTTCTTGAGTGTGTTTTGTATGATATTAATGGCCACTTGAAGAAATCTGTTGGAGGCATGACTGTGCTGGGCTGAGGCAGATGGCAGAGGAGTTTTGTTATATTGAAACTGAGGGTTGTACATAAAGTTCGATTTGAAAAATTTATCCTTCTCTTTTTTCAAATTTAAAGGCTTCATTAATTTTGGATTACAATAACCCTTCCCTGGAGGTGTGGGGACCAGCAACACTTTATCTTTAGTCAAGCTGGGTTGAAAATGTTCCCTCTCAGAATCAAGTTTTGGTGTATTGGTGAGCACTTTCTGTTTATTATTGACCGACGGTTTCTTTGAGCTGAAAATGCTGGTGTTCCCTTTGCTGGAGTTAGGACTCACAAGGTCCTTATAGGCAGGAAGTGGTGGTGTAGAGATCAGCGACATTTTACCTTGAGTCAAGCTGGGTAAGTCGTGTTTCTTCTCAGAATAGATTTTTGTCCTTTTTGTGAGCACTTTCTGTCTCTCAGAGTCCTTTGTGTTGGAGGTAGGACCTGAAAGGTTCATTTTGGCAGCAAGTGGCAGTTTGAAAGCCTGCAACACTTTACCTTCAGTTGAGTTGGATAAGATGTATTTCCTCTCAGAATCGATGTTGTGTTTGTTTGTGAGCACTTTCTGGCTTACATTGACTGAAATAGTCCTCGAAGAGCTTATGCTGGGGTTCCTTGTTTTGGGGATAGGAACCGAGAGGTTAATTTTGGCATTAACAGGTCTGGTTGCCAGACGTATGCTACGCGCTGTCAGTGGGAAGTTAGGCTCCATTGTTTTACCTGATCAATTCCGCTTAACAAAAAACGTGAATTGCTCGGTGTGGAAACCCTTCTTCTTCTGTACAATATCAAGTTTTAGTGTCTGGTACCTGAAATAACTCTGTCTCTCAGCAGACCTGCAGCAATTCCTTGCACACTAGGTCCAGAGCTTTCACAGTGACAGCACTAGTAGCTGAGTCTTGGTGCAGCTCTGATGTCATAGAATGTCACAGAGGAGGACAATCACTGCAGGTTTAAAGGCACCAAATATAACTTGATTTTACCCTTAAAGTTCAATTTAAATTCCAGGGTTGTTCACTAAAGTGAAAATTCAAAGTGAATTTCAAACTTTAGGTCATAGTAACTGAAATGGAATCGTAGCTCGAGTAAGATAATGTTTCCAGTTTGGCTATTTTGGCCAATTTAAAATTCACTTTCAATTCTCACTTGAATTCTGTTTGTTTTGGTATCCTAAATAACATTTTCTTACATTGTCCCTTTAGATGACTGTGCCCCTTTCTATCTCCTTTAGATCTTTATGTTGGTTTAATTGTGAATTTGCACACTGTGCTGTGATAGGCTGGAATGTTGTCGGCCAGGCAGATTGAGGTGTGTATGTGTATACAATATTACTACCGGTTAGAAAGTGCTTTGTCTCCATCTGCCAATTTATATGTGTTTGTTTTTAATAACAGGTTTAAATTGCTAGACTAATGTGAAAAATTTGCATTTAATAATTAAAATAATTCAGAATTAATGGAGGATCAAAGGCTTATATATATATATATATATAGTCAATCTTTATTTTTGTTGTGCATTAAAGATAATACAAACAATTGTGCAATGCCCCAACAACATCAACAAGATTTTCAAAGTACATAGCTTAGTAGTGTAGTGTAGAGCATTCCTGAAAACAGCTCAGTTTTTAGTAGTAACAAATTATTGCAGGCTAAGTCAAACATGTCTAGCAGTGAGCAAGGACTGAGGCTAAATATATATGTGATAAACGAGCTAGGCATGGAGAGCTATCAGCAGAGGAGTACCACTGTTATCCAAAGCTGTGTTTTTCTATATGTCTTTTATTTTTATTTCCAATATGTTTTCATATTTTATTTTATGTGACGCAGTTATCATACAGTCCGTTTAAGCTTTGTTTAACGCAAGTACGACTTCAATGGGCATTTCCTCTTCTAATCATTCCACTTGTCTTGCAGCAGTATTCACTCCTTATACACTATATGCCTAGCTAGTCTTATTCATTTAGGCTTTAATCGTTAAGCCTTTTACTATGACTTGCACTATCTGGATTTATTACACAGTTTATAAATGTAGCTCAGCTAAAACACATGTGTGCCCAGCTAAAGCATTCTCATATGAGGGCAGCCTACCATAACCCTGTGGTTTTAGACAAGTACCTCTAGCCTGCTCTTCTTACTTTTTACTAAAATTGTGTGGCGGCATGCCATTCTAATGTTATATTATGTTTGCTCTTGGAATGCATGCTGTTGCTGTTATGGCACCGCACGCTTGTTTTGTATTCACTTGCACAATAACAATAAAGATTGACAAAAAATAATATATGATAATAAGACATACTTAATGGTAAATTGTCATCCACAGATATATCTTCTGATCATCAAGCATTTATTTTGGAGGGTATTAACCTTATATTGACCAACAATTATTTTCATTTTCTGGATTCTTTTTTTATTTACAGATCCTTGGAACGTAGATGGGGACCAAATTTGAACCTAGATATGCAAATGTATTCATGTCCCATTGGGAAAAGTCGTACATCTATGGGGACCATAGCTGGGTGCATAATCTGGTCACCTATCGCTGTTACATCAACGATTTATTTTGGATTTGGAGGGGCTCTAAAGAGGAGCTACTGCTATTTATGACATATCTCAATTCCAACTCTTGGAGTGTTAGACTCACCATGGACTATAGTGAAAGCCAGGTCAATTTTTTAGATCTAAGGATTTTTTTTCAGTTGGTAAGATCTGCACTGAAACCTGGACGTGAATATTTTTATTTTTTTGATAGTAAGGTATGAGATATAATCTAATGAGTATCCAGGAGTAGTGAATAATGTCTACCTTTAAGGGTAAGACCAGTGTTCCATAAATGTGTACAACAAAATATTTATAAGACTAAATATAACTTGATAAAACTTAATAAACCTAATGCAATTCTATTAAAATACCAATGTATGAAAGTCCCAATGATTCCAATAGATGCAGTCAGGGCCGGCCTTAGGCCTTTGGGCGCCCTGTGCGAAAAATCTTCACAGTGCCCCCCCTTCCCGTCCCCTTCTCCTCCCTCCTTCCCCCTTCCCACACACCCTGTCACACACACACACACACACAGGCAGACAGCCATACACACGCACACACACAAACACACGCAGGCAGTCACACACAAACACACACACAGACATAGAATGTGACGGCAGATAAGAACCATTCGGCCCATCTAGTCTGCCCAGTCAGTTACACATAGGCAGTCACACACACACACAAACACACAGGCAGACAGCCACACACACACAGACAGTCAAACACACACAGGCAGACAGTCAAACACACACAGGCAGACAGTCACACACACACACACAGGCAGACAGTCACACACACACACAGGCAGATAGCCACACACACACACACACACACACACAGGCAGATAGCCACACACACACACACACACACAGGCAGACAGTCTCACACACACACACACACACACAGACAGACAGTTACACACACACAGACAGACAGTCACACACACACACAGGCAGACAGTCACACACACACACACACAGGCAGACAGTCACACACACACACACACACAGGTAGACAGTCACACACACACACAGGCAGGCATTCCCACACACACAGTCACACACACAGACAGTCAGTCACACACACACACAAAGTCACACACAGACAGTCACACACAGACAGTCACACATAGTTACCTGTGCGGCCGCACAGCTCGCACACCCCTAAGGCCGGCCCTGGATGCAGTCTCAGTTTGATAGAAGTATCAAAACAATATGTTGATACAGTTTGTGCACCCCAATTGATAGCTGATACCACACCAGTTGAAGAAGATATCACTGTTATTGTACTATATAAAAATAGCTCATTCAGTAGATAAACCCCAGCTGGTCTAATAGCTGGAGCTAACTGATACTAGCTAACATTGCACAAACTGTATCAACATATTGTTATAATACTTCTATCAAACTGAGACTGCAACTATTTCATACATTGGTATTTTAATAGAATTGCATTAAGTTTTATTAAGTTATATACCGTCTTATAAATATTTTGTTGTGCACATTTATGGAACACTGCTCTTACTCTTAAAGGCAGATATTATTCACTAGTCCTGGATACTAATTAGATTATAGCTAATACCTTACTCTCATTCTGCATTTTGTTTTTTTTTAGTGGGAGCCCTGTCATTTCCAGTAGAGTAGTATCTCTAGCCATACTATCTACTCCAAATCTGAGACCTCTAATCTCAACCACAACTACATTATTTTTTTGATAGCTGTCACTATGGTTCCTGGTTGGATAACATCCCTAAGGAACAAATGATGAGGAATTGTACTAATATTGAATCATATGAGATTCAAGCGAATAAACTAGTTAGCGATTTCACAGCTAAACACTACCCAAAAGCAGACATTTAAGGAGGTTAAAATATTAAATAGGGAAGATCTCCTAAAAAACGGTAAAAGAAAAAACAACCAAACCAAGAATAAGACAAATGAAGTCCCATTAATGTTTAATTATTCAGGTAGGAATAAAGAATTTAAGAGTATTATCAGCAAGTACTGGTTTATTCGGCTCTGCTGTGGACCACCATCTACCTGAGCCACGGTCCAGACAGGGAAAAAGCACTATGTACATCTCACACCCTTGGACGGCCATCATGCATCATGTCAGACAGTATCCTGGAAGAAGGCCTCGAGAACAGATCCTGATAGTCACCCAGGAAGGAACCCGTGCAACGAGAGCTCTGGACTATATGGGAGCCTGGGGCTGGTGGGGTGAAGATAAGTGGGACATGAGTCTTTACTTTTATCGTGGTAGAATCCACTATATGAGAGGAGTAGGTTGAGCCCTTTAACTAATTTTATCATGTCTGTAGCCACAGCTCTTTACCTTACTGCAGGCAGTAATCCATGTTGCTTTCTCCGTTTGACCTTGTATACCAATCCCCCAATCAATTTTCCCAGTGGTACTACTCAGTTATTAGTTATTCACCATGTCCAGTAGTTATTTTCTGTTTGAATGTTTTGTTTCTCTAACTACTTGGACATTTCCGCTTAACATTATCATTACATTAAAAAATTGTGCTTCATCATCAGAAAAAAACTTAATGCTCCCAGCAAAAAATTTAATGCAATCTGTTTATCTATGTCAAGTATTGTTGCTCTCATACATGCTGTTGTGGCTTCATGAGACTCTCCGTATTTTGATGGACAGCAAAAAACAAAACAAAACTTAAGTTTTCATAGAAACGTAGGTTTATTTAAAAAAGTACAGTATAAAAAAAGCTGCCTAACTGACACTGGATGTCCTCAAGCTCGTAGGGATTCAAAGTAAACAAAAGAGCAAATTTATTTTAAGGAGACGTGCATTTGCATATAACCAGTGTTTCAGTCCAACTACCTTGACATATTAACCCCTTTAAGATAGTACGTCCTCACCTTCCTATGCACTTACCTGCTCGCCGGCGGGGGATCGCGATGGTGGGACTTGCCTGGCATCCCAGGGAGTCCCAGTGCTGCTGATCCGGCCCTCCCGAGCCATGTGCTCGTGATGAGGTCGCGATCACATAGACAAAAAAGCCGTCTACAGCCGTGCCTGCAGGGGGCCTGTCTGGAATGACAGGCAGTCCCTCTGCTGCCTGTAGACAAGTTTAAAAACTGTTTAAAAGTAAATAATATATACTTAGATCATGTGTATATATATATATATGAGACCGTATGGTAGCCCAGGAATGAGAATTACCCTCATGATAGCATATCATTTACAAATGTAGGCACCCCAAGGTATTGCAAATGGGGTATGTCCAGTCTTTTTTATTAGCCACTTAGTCACAAATTTTAGGCCAAAATTAGCGTTAACACTATCTGGATCACTAACGCTCTAGCTAATTACACCCTGTTCCAAATTATTATGCAGATGATATTTTTCTCATTTACCTAAATAATTGATGTAAATAACAGTCAGCATAATTCTCATGTTATCCACTATTAAGAGTACAATTCAAATTTTATTGAACAAACCTCCTAATGATTACAGTATTTTTTTTTAAACATAAAAAACTTACAATGCACTGTTCCAAATTATTACGCACAGTACGTTTCAAAACACTTTATAGGTTGTAAAGAACTAAAAATTGTAATTTGTTGCGTTTGAAGCATATTTATTGAAATCAAAAGCTATTTCAATCAGACTTATAACAACATTTTAACTTTTTAAACATTTTAACAGGTCACGTTACATTTTTAACATAGGACCCCTTTTTTTTATAGAAGCTTCACAAGTCTTGCATCCATTGAACTTGTGAGTTTTTGTACAGTTTATGCTTGAATTTGTTTGCAAGATGTCAGAATAGCCTTCCAGAGCTGCTGTTTGCCTCCTACCCTCATAGATCTTTTGCTTTAGGATGCTTGATAGGATTGAGGTCAGGGGAGGATGGAGGCCACACCATGACTTTCTCTCCTTTTATCCCCATAGCAGGCATTGATGCAGCGGTATTCTTTACAGCATGAGATGGTGCATTGTCATGCATGAAGATGATTTTATTATGGAAAGCATAGTTCTTCCTTCTGTACCAGGGAAGAAAGTGGTCAGTCAGAAACTCCACATACTTTTCAGAGGTCATCTTTACACCTTCGGGGACCCTAATGGGGCCGACCAGCTCTTTTCCCATGATTCCGGCCCAAAACATGACTCCACCACCACCTTGCTGACGTTGCAGCCTTGTTGGAACAGGGTGGCCGTCCACCAACCATCCACTACTCCATCCATCTAGACCATCCAGGGTTGCACGGCACTCATCAGTGAATAGGACTGTTTGAAAATTAGTCTTCATGTATTTTTCTGCCCAATGCAGCCATTTCTGCTTGTGAGCATTGGTTAGTGGTGGCCGAATAGAAGTTTTATGCACAGTTGCAAGACTCTGGAGCTTCAAATATCTGTTTGCTGATATGTATTGGTATTTTAGCAGCTGCTCTCTTGATCCGATGCATGGATCTGGCAGAAATCTTCCTCAATGTGCATTTATCTGCACAAACCCGTCTGTGCTCTGAATCAGCCACAAATCTCTTAATAGTGCGATGATCACGCTTAAGTTTTCATGAAATATCTAATGTTGTTATACCTCGTCCAAGGCATTGAACTATTTCACTCTTTTCGGCAGCAGAGAGATCCTTTTTCTTCCCCATATTGCATGAAAATGGTGCTCTGCTTAATAATGTGGAACACCCTCCTTTAGTAGTTTTTCCTTAAATTGGGCTCACCTGGCAATCTAATTATCACAGGTGTCCGAGATTGTTTTCAGTGATCAAAAGAGCCCTGAGACACAATGCCATCCATGAGTTAAACTAAAAAACAAAATATTTCAACTTTGTGACACTTAACCCCTTAAGGACCGGACTTTTTTTGCGATGTTGTACATTTGCGACCAGGCATCTTTTTGACACTTTTGTGGTGTTTGTGTTTAGCTGTAATTTTCCGCTCTCTCATTTACTGTTCCCATACAAATTATATATTGTTTTTTTCAGGACAAAAGGGGCTTTCTTTACATACCATTATTTATATAATCTCATGTAATTTAATTTTAAAAAAATTAAAAAATATGATGAAAAATTGAAAAAAAATACACGTTTTTTGAATTTTATGTGAAAAATCTTTTACTCATCTACAAAAGCGAATGAAAAAAACTGCTAAATAGATTCAAAATGTTGTCCTGAGTTCAAAAATACCCAGTGTTTACATGCTTTTTGCTATTTTTTTTGCATGTTATAGGGCTATAAGTACAAGTAGGATATTGCGGTTTCAAAACATACATTTTTAAAATGTATCAATAGTGACATTGTAACACTATTATCTGTCATAAATTGCTAAATAACACCCCACATGTACATATTTTTTTAAAAGTAGACAACCCAGGGTATACAATATGGGGTATGTCCAGACTTTTTTAGTAGCCACTTAGTCGCAAACACTGGCCAAAGTTAGCGTTCATATTTGTTTGTGTGTGAAAAAAGTAAAAAACTAAACTGAACGCTAATTTTGGCCAGTGTTTGTGACTAAGTGGTTACTAAAAAAGACTGGACATACCCCATTTGCAATACCTTGGGTTGTCTTCTTTTGCAAATGGTATGCTATCATGGGGGTAATTCTCATTCCTGGGCTACCATACGCTCTCAAAGGCAACGTAACCAACCTGGCCATTTTCAATGTAAAAATATTTGACCCATATATTTGACCCTGTAACTTTCAAAAACGCTATAAAACCTGTACATGGGGGGTCCTGTTCTACTCAGGAGACTTTGCTGAACACAAATATTAGTGTTTCAAAACTGGAAAATGTATCACAACAATTATATCATCAGTAAAAGTGCTGTTTGTGTGTGAAAAATGCAAAAAAAGTCACTTTCACTGACAATATCATCGCTGTGATATGTTTTACTGTTTTGAATCACTAATATTTGTGTTCAGCGAAGTCTCCCGAGTAAAACAGTACCCCCCATGTACAGGTTTTAGGGTGTCGTAGAACGTTACAGGGTAAAATACAGTGATAGCAAATTAAATTCTCTGGACTTTCGGCCTGGGTTGGCAGTCAGGTCCCTTAAATTGCAATCAATAAAATAACTTAATTATGTAAAAATATTACATAAATACGCACGTAGAATTTAAATATATATGCATATTTATATATTTGAAGTCTACGTGTATATTTATATAATTATTTATGTAATTTTGTATATGGACATATGAATAGTTCGCATTCTTTTTATTTATTTATATATACATAGATATATATACAATTTCATTCTAAGTGTATTTTGATATAAATATATAATATAATTTTTTTTTAATTTTTATTATTATTTTTAATTTTTTAAATTTAATTTAAATTATTTATTATTCGTATTTTATAATAATATATATATATACAATATATATAGTTAATATATATATTATATATATACGTGTGTAAATTAATTATAAGTTTATTTTTATATTAATATATGTACATATTAATATAAAAATACACTTACTATGACATTATATATATGATATATAGACATATATTATATAGGTATAATATATGTCTATATATCATATATATACACATATATAATAATATTTTTTTTTTATTAACTTTCACTTAAATTTTTTTTTTTATTTTACAGTTGCAGGGAGACTGCCTGTCAGCACAGACAGTCCCAGTGGCGGATCCAGAGCCTGATCTCGGGAGGGGCACTTGTAGATTATTTAAAAAAAAGATTATTTAAAAAAAATAATCCTAGCACAATAACCACTACAGCTCAGTGTAGTAGTTATGGTGCCAGTAGTGCCAGGATCCCACCCCGGAGTAAGTAGTCATACCGTTTAAGAACAGTTTGACAACTTACCTGGGGTCTGCTGGGATATAGGGCATAGGAGAAGTGGTGTGTGTTAGGGGTGAAGTGTGTGTGAAAGGTGCAGTGTGTGTGTGAGCGGTGAAGTGAGTGTGAGTGTGTAAGGGTGGCAGTGTGTGTGTTAGGGGGCAGTGTGTGTATGGGGGCACTGTATGTCTGTGTGGGGCAGTGTGTGTATGGGGGGCACTGTATGTATGTGTGGGGCAGTGTGTGTATGGGGGGCACTGTGTGTATGGGGGGGTCGTGTGTGTGTGTGTTTGGGGCAATGTGTGTATGGGGGGGCAGCAGGGTGTGTAGGGCACTGTGTGTGTATAGGTGTGCAGTGTGTGCGGGGCAGTATGTGTATGGGGCAGTGTTTGTGGGGCAGTGTGTATGGGGACAGTGTTTGTGGGACAGTGTTGTATGGGGACAGTGTTTGTGGGACAGTGTTGTATGGGGACAGTGTTTGTGGGGCAGTGTGTGTATGGAGGCAGTGTTTGTGGGGGCAGTGTGTGTATGGGGGCAGTGTGTGTATGGGGTCAGTGTGTGTAGTGTTTGTATGTGGGGCAGTGTTTGTGGGTCAGTGTGTGTATGGGGTCAGTGTGTGTAAGGGGGAAGTGTGTGTATGGGGCAGTGTTTGTGGGGCAGTGTGTGTGTGGGGCAGTGTGTGTATGGGGACAGTGTGTGTATGGGGACAGTGTGTATATGGGGACAGTGTGTGCATGGGGACAGTGTGTGTATGGGGGCAGTGTGTGTATGGGGGCAGTGTGTGTATGGGGGCAGTGTGTGTAGTGTGTGTATGGGGTCAGTGTGTGTATGGGGTCAGTGTGTGTAGTGTGTGTATGGGGTCAGTGTGTGTATGGGGTCAGTGTGTGTAGTGTGTGTATGGGGTCAGTGTGTGTATGGGGGCAGTGTATGTTGGGCAGTGTGTATGGGGGCAGTGTATGTGGGGCAGTGTGTATGGGGGCAGTGTATGTGGGGCAGTGTGTATGGGGGCAGTGTGTATGGGGGGAGGGGAGGAGGGAAGGGAGGCTTTTTAATAAAAAATAAAAAAAAAATGTATTTAATAAAATATATTATGTCCCCCCTCCCTTCTTACCTTTATTGAGGAGGAGGGGGGACATTTCTGGATCCCTGGTGGTCCCAGTGGGGAATCCCTGGTGGTCCAGTGGTTCCAGTGAACTCTAGCCCGCGCTCCAGGGCTCGCGAGAGGAGGACCCGGAGGAGCTGCTGGTAACAGCTCCCGGGTCCTCTCACCCTCCCCTTCCGGTCGGCTGTCAGTAATGTGCCTACGGACCGGGGAGGGAGGTCACTGATCTCCCTCCCCGGTCCGCAGGCACATTGCAGGGCTGGCGCTTGGGCAATGCCAGCCCTGCACTAGCCGGCAGGGGAGAATCTCGGGGGGGGCAATTGCCCCGTTGCCCCCCCCCTGGATCCGCCAATGGACAGTCCCCCTGCAGGCAGAGACTAGGACACCTATTGTGACCATGTGGTCGCCCTGTTGGGCGATCACATGGCCACAGGGGTCCTAAACCGCCATGGGGAGACTGTCTGGGCTGCAGGCAGTCTCCCCACACCGGGAGCACCGCCGATCGCCGCCGGGGGAACGACGGCGATCGGGTAAGTACATTGGACGGTTAGGACGGTTCAGGACCGTCACCAGTCGGCAACGCAAAAATGCCGATGACGGTCCTGAACCGTCCTCCGTCCTTAAGGGGTTAAATAGAATTTGAGAGAAAACAAAGAGAAGAGTCAGCACTAGACTGCCACAGAGAAATATATAATACCCAGTAAACAGCTGCACACCTTAAAGAAGAAGGGGAGTTCCCTCTAATCCCCTAGTAGTAAATGAAATACAAAAATGACACAAAACAGAAGAGAGGGTGCGCCTCAAAACAAATGGTAAAGATATTAATAATCGTCCAGGTAACTTATCATAAGTCCAGAATGATGCAATCCATGCTTATATGGAGGGCTCTTGAAAAATGGAGCAAGTCTTCACGGATATGTACTTGTAATTCGGTGAAACATATGCAGAAAGAAAACAAGAACAGGACTCCAATGGTACAGTATGTAGGCAAAATAAAATAATAAAATAGTAGTAATTAGTATTACTCACACTTTACAGAGCTAAAATCCAGCTCTGATATTGGATGCGTGAAGTGGAATAATCCCCACTCAAGGATGTGTGAAGTGGCGCTGGTTGGCAGGTATATAGGGTGAATCAGAAGTCCAGTGTTGGTACGATCCAGGTAAAAAGAATAAAATATAGTGCTCTCTGTTTTATGGATAAAACTATTTTAAGAAATATAAAATGTACTCACGATATGTAGAGCAGGCTATACTGCTCGATGTAAGCGTGTGGGTGGTATAATCCCCACCTATGGATTCTTTATGCGTCTTTATTGAGTGCTGAATATCAATGTAGCCAGGTAAAAATAAGTTAAATATAAAAGAATAATAAAAAAGGAATATGGCAATCAGAATTTTTGGTGCCAAAATAATTCCTTTATTACAATATAGTAAAAAAACAATATATAAACGCGTTTCGCCTAAAAAGGCTTCTTCAAGTAGATAATAATAAAAAGAACATGACCTGACATACATGAGTTTATATAGGGTACAATAATACTGATAACATTTGAATTGCCTGCCATAATGACGTCATCATAATCACATTAGCATAATGCATATAATAAAAAACACTTTTGAACATAGTAATGTAAAGAAGTATGAAATAATAAGAAATTGCGGCCATTTCCGCCGCAAAACGAAGCTTAAAACATGTGTAATTCGAAGTAAAAGAAAGTCACGTGACACGCGGCTAAAACACTTCCGCATCACGTGATGCCGAATGGAACGCATGAGTCCCGTTTCAATGGGACACATGTGTAAACCTTTTGGATGACGCAGAGGGGATGGGCTGCCTAAGAAAATCGTCATCTCCTAAAGAGGAGCGATGAAATTGTGTAAATCAAGCTGTCATTAAGACAGTACCAGCCCTTTGAGGGACATAAGTTCAAAGCACAGAGAGGGCATGTTAAAAAATAATGGTAAATAAAAATATTCATAAGAATACACATGCAGTAAATATTAAAAAAGGGGTATTTACATACTGTGAGTTTATAAATAAAAATATAACTAATATAGTGGTGTGTATAATTGAGTAATGTAAAAACCTAAATATTTAAAGAGGCAATGTATATTGTATTGTGTATATTAAAATAAAAAATGGTAATTTGATTTATATGAAACATGGAAGCATTATAGTAAAAAAATATATGTATTAAAAAAATATTAAATAGGCTAAAAATTAGGCTAAAAAATTAAATAAAAGGATCATTAATAAAAATATATTAATAAAAAATATATAAAAGGGCATGGAAGGTACATATATAAACAAAAGCAATTATACTAAAAGATTTTTTAATACTGTGTTGTTTATAAAAAATGTAAAAGATCGAAGTCTATGTTAAGACCTCTCGGGGCAAGGGTTTTCAGATTGTAAGCCCATTCCATTTCCTTTTTGCCCAAAACTTTTTTAATGTCTCCACCTCTCCATGGGACATTACAGATATCTATACCAATGCATTTAAGATGTTTTGGATTCTTTCCATGCTTTAAAAAGTGCTTAGACACTGCGTGATTCTCATAGCCTTTTAGAATGTTTCGATAATGTTCGGCCAATCTGGTTTTTAAATCCCTAGTGGTCATACCCACATATTGTAGCCCACACGGACATTCCAATAAATAAATTACATTTCTCGTGTTGCAGTGAATGAAATGTTTTATCTGATGTATTGTCTGTGTGGATGATGATTTGAAAGAGGTGGTTTTAGATTTAATAGTGTCACTCGTGCGTTTGCATACTATGCACCTAATACATTTAAAAAAAAACGCTAGGTTTAGATAAAAAAAGTGGGGAGATTAGGGGAAGGGGTATTATATTTTTGTTTAGTATAATTGCTTGTGAGGATAGACTTGAAGCTGGGTGCCCCTCTGAATATAACATGTGGTTTGTCAGGGATAATTCCAGCTAGAATCTCATCCTGTTTTAATATATGCCAATGTTTCTTTATAATCTTCTTCATAACATTACTTTTGTTGTTGAAGTCGAAAATAATTGGCAATAGTGGAGCACTTTTAGTGTCTTTTTTTCTTTTGTATTCTAATAATTCTGATCTATTTTTTCACTGATATTTTTTAATGTTAGATCTAAACCACTCTTGGGATAATTTTTTTGGGAGAATTTGTTGAACAACAACTGGGATTGTTCTTCAAAGTCTTGGGTGAGAGAGCAGTTTCTTCGAAGACGAAGAAACTGACTTTTAGGTATGCCATGGAGCCAAGGCTTATGGTGACAGCTAGAAACATCAATAACATTATTCGTACATGCTTTTTTAAAGAAAGTTTTTGTATTGATTTTGTCGTTCTTTATGAAAATTTCTAAATCTAAAAAATGGATGGAAGATTTACTGTACTCCCAAGTTAAAATAATACCTCTATCATTTAGATTTAAGTGCTGCAGGAACTGATTGAGGGAGTCCTCAGTGCCTTCTCAGATAAAAATCAGATCATCTATATATCTAAAATATGTGACCAGGTTTGCCTGCCAGTCATGACCCCCTAGAATGGCAGTGTATTCCCAATCTGCCATTAAAAGGTTGGCATAACTGGGGGCAAACCTGGTCCCCATAGTGGTACCTTGTTTTTGCAAGTAAAACGAGTCTAAAAACCAAAAGTAGTTGTTATTTAAAATAATTCTAATACCTTGGATAATAAAATCTATTTGTTGATCTGAAATATTATTTTTGGCTCTTAAAATATTCTCAACTGCTAAACACCCTTTGTCGTGAGGGATGATTGTGTACAAAGATTGTACATCACATATGACTAAAAAGTATGTATTTTTCCAAATAAATTTTTTTAAAAACCGAAGTAGGGTCATTGAGTCTTTTAAGTACGACTTCATACACTTCACTGAGGGCTGTAAAAGAATATCTAAATATTCAGATAAATTGGATAAAATGGAATTAATCCCTGACACAATGGGCCTACCTGAAGGGTTTGTAACATTTTTATGGATTTTGGGTAAAAAATAAATAACAGGAATTATAGGGTGAGAAAAATTTAAAAAAATCTAAGTCTTGTTTACTTAAAATATTCTGATCGCGGCCACTAGTTAAGAAGGAAGTTAAAACCTGTTTGGATTTTTGAGGTAGGGTCTTGTGTTAATTTTTCATAGACATTGGTTTCACTGAGTTGTCTCATAGCCTCTCCTAAATACATGTCCTTAGTTAATATTACTATACCTCCCCCTTTATCAGCAGGTTTGATAACAATATTTTCGTCTTTTTGCAATTGTTGTAATGCTTCACGTTCTAATTGTGTGAGATTATCGTGATCAAATTTATTTTTTGGAATTTTTTCTAAATCTTTAGTGACTAACTTTTCAAAGACTTCTAAAGGGCCTGATTTAAAACTTGAAGCATAGAATGTAGATTTTTTTTCTTTAGTGAGGTTGATTTTATTTTGGGGGATCCTAGTGGTGGAGTAGCCGGGGATTGTGAAGTGGGTGTTTCTGTATTTTTGCAAGCAAAAAAACTTTTAAGCGTGGCTTTCCTGACAAATTTGTTAACGTCTATGAATGCTTTGAATGGTTTAAACGGATTCGTAGGGACAAATTTAAGCCCTTTTTGTAGGACTGATATTTGGGTGGATGTTAGCGCCTTTTGGGATAGATTAAAAATTCAGAGTTCTTTCTCATTTATCTGATTTATTGTCGTTCTAGCCTTTCTCTTTTGGACTCTTCTGTCACTTCTCCTTCCTCTAGACTCAGACTTCGTTTTCTGGTTTTTATAGGGTGTGGTGTTTGTATTTGTGCATTGGTTTGTGTACACAGCTCTAAAAAATAGTCATCATTATCTGTTTCAGAATCTACAGATAACATTTGGTATCTGTTATTGTGAACAGAGTTCACAGGGGATTTTGTGCCTTAAAAGTGTCTATGTGCATATCTCGGTCTTTGAGTCTTAGGTATTGCTCCTCTCTCATTTTGGTACATCCCAGGAGAGTAAGGTGTATTGCTAGTGTGATTGGAGAGATTATGTGTTATTGGAAGTGAGTTCCGATATTGTTGGAGTGGGTGTGGGTGCCTAGGTGGGGCTTGATAGTTATGATTATTATGAATAGTATGTGATCGGTTGGAATAGTGATTACGTGATGAAGTAAAAGATTGTTTTCTTACAAGAGGAATAGGTGGATATTGTGATTCTCTTCTGGAAGCATAATTGGAATGTGATTTGAATGCATGGTCGTTTTGATAAGTGTTAGAGGATTGATAAGTGGTATTATCTGGGATGTTTCTTTTATTGAAAGAGCGAATCTGATTATTAGAATAATTAGTGTCTCCATGAGACCAAATGTACAAACTTCTAACTTATTGTACGTAAATAGAATTTGCCTAATAATTTGGGACAGGGTGTAGCTGTTGCACTGGTTAATTAACCTTTTATTATTTCTTTGAATATATTCTTGACTGTTTAGAAAACTCAACGACATTTGGGCATTACCTTTAAAAACTAGCCTGGCTGATTGCCAGCACTAACGAACTTGACTAAAAGCTTGCTCTAGTCCAGGGGTAGGCAACCTATGGCACTCGAGGTGTCTTTGTACGGCACTCAAGGCTCCTATAGCAAAACAGACTCTGGCCTATCAGGAGTCCCAGTTAAACTTCAGATATCTGCTAATACGAAAAGGTGGTGAAGGTCAATCCTCAATTTATGCATTGGATAAATGTGAATGGGAATCCACACTGTAATAGAGCAGCCCGCAGCTGCTGTTGCAGCTTGTGTGTTGATCTGTACCTGACCAGCTTCGTCCCCACTGGAACCCAGGAGAAGCCACCCACACTGCTAGATATACACAGAAATGCCGAATAACCCACACACAGTGACCCAGTGACCATATACACACCGCATGACATCAACAGCATACTGTCACAAGTTCAGCCAAAACACATACACACTGCAAGGCATCTCAGAATGCAATGTGCCTTGCTTATGTTAAATCCATCTACATTACTTCCCCTGGATTTAAAAGAGGGGAGTGGAGATAGTGGGAATGGTACTTGTACATCTGATCTTTTTGTAAATTCACTTTCACCAGATGAGTTAGCTGACGCCCAGGTATGACGCCCAGGCATGATTGTGCAGCACTAATGGCACAAGAAACAGGTTTTTTGCATGTAATTGATTCTCCATTATCTAATGCAGACTTTGAGTTTTGTGTAGATGGTTCCAGATATGCTGATGAGAATGGTAATTTCCACACTGGATATGCTGTAGTCTCTGCACATGAGGTAATAAAAGCTAAACCACTCGCTCCTCACTGCTAAGCACAGGAGGCAGAGCTGAAGGCACTCGCTGAAGCGTGTAAAATGACTTCTGGTAAGACTGCTATAATATTTATACAGACTCTCGCTATGCTTTCGGTATAGCCCATGATTTTGGCCCCATATGGCGGGCTCGTGATTTTCTCACCTCAGCAGGAACTCCAATCAAGAACTCTGAAGCTGTGAGTGCACTTATGGACGCTATCCTGCTACCCACTCGAGTAGGCATCATCACGGTGGCAGCTCACGTGAAGATCACAGATGAAGTCTCAAGAGGAAACCACAAAGCAGACGAAGCTGCCAAGCAAGCAGAAATTCAAGTTCATCCCTTTACAGGTAATACATTCCTACAAGTTGTTCTTACAGATGACGCCGTTGACTACAATTTACTGTTGAGCTTACAAAGACAGGCAAGCAAGGAAGAACATGACCTCTGGAGGAAACAAGATGCAGAACCTAATGATGACAGAATGTGGAGGAAAGGTAAAAGACTGTGTTTGCCACGAGTATTGTACCCCATGATGGCACAGATTGCCCATGGACCTACACATCTATCCAAGATGCACATGAACAGCATAGTAAACACCCATTGGGTAGCACCTGGATTTACTGTTGTAGCAGCTAAATAGTGATGTACCGAACTGTCCGCCGGCGAACAGTTCCCGGCGAAATTAGCGTGTTCGCGTTCGCCGCGGCGGGCGGACACATGCGCAGTTCGAACCGCCCCCTATTCGTCATCATTGGGCAAACTTTGACCCTGTGCCTCTCGGTCAGCAGACACATTCCAGCCAATCAGCAGCACTCCCTCCCTTCCACACCCTCCAACCTCCCTCCCAGCATCCATTTTCGATTCATTCGGAAGATGCATGCTTAGTGAGAGGAGGGAAAGTTTAGCTGCTGCTGATTAGATAGGGAAATTGATAGCTAGGCTAGGGTATTCAGTGTCCACTACAATCCTGAAGGACTCATCTGATCTCTGCTGTAAGGACAGCACCCCAAAAAGCCCTTTTTAGGGCTATAACATCAGGCAGCTTTTTTTTTTTTTTCCTGTGTAATGTAATTGCAGGTGCCTGCCTGCCATCTTCTGTGTGAGGTTCACATTGGATACTGTGCCTACTTGCCCAGTGCCACCACTCATATCTGTTTTAATAATAGGTTAAGCTTTACCTTTAAAATAAATATTTTTTTTTCCACTGTAATAGAAGAGCAGTTGCCTGCCTGCCAGCTTCTGTGTGAGGTTCACATTGGATACTGTGCCCACTTGCCCAGTGCCACCACTCATATCTGTTTTAACAATTGGTTAAGCTTTAGATTTAAAATAAATAATTTTTTTTCACTGTAATAGAAGAGCAGTTGCCTGCCTGCCAGCTTCTGTGTCAGGTTGGATGCCTTGCCCATTTGCACAGTCAGTGCCACCACTCATATCTGTTTTAACAATTGGTTAAGCTTTAGATTTTAAATAAATATTTTTTTTCACTGTAATAGAAGAGCAGTTGCCTGCCTGCCAGCTTCTGTGTGAGGTTCACATTGGATACTGTGCCCACTAGCCCAGTGCCACCACTCATATCTGTTTTAACAATTGGTTAAGCTTTAGATTTAAAATAAATAATTTTTTTTCACTGTAATAGAAGAGCAGTTGCCTGCCTGCCAGCTTCTGTGTCAGGTTGGATGCCTTGCCCATTTGCACAGTCAGTGCCACCACTCATATCTGTTTTAACAATAGCTTAAGCTTTAGATTTTAAAGAAATCATTTTTTTTTCACTGTAATAGAAGATCAGTTAGTTGTCTGCAAGCATCTGGGTGTCAGGCCTACTTCAGCGTGTGCTCTGCAGACCTGTGCCAGCGTGCTTTGACAGTTGCCAATCATATCTGGTGTCTCTTTAGCGTGCTTTTACAAAGAAAAAAGGTTTCCAGTGTAAGCTAATAGCAGACAGTCAGTGTCCTTCAAGCGGCTATGTCAGGCCTTCCTTCAGCGTGTGCCCTGCACAACCCTGCCAGCGTGCTTTGACAGTTGCCACTCATATCTTGTGTCTCTATAGCGTGCTTTTACAACCAAAATTTTGTTTCCACTGTAATAGAAGAGCAGTTGCCTGCCTGCCTGCCAGCTTCTGTGTGAGGTTCACATTGGATACTGTGCCTACTTGCCCAGTGCCACCACTCATATCTGTTTTAACAATTGGTTAAGCTTTAGATTTTAAACAAATCATTTTTTTTCACTGTGATAGAAGATCAGTTAGTTGTCTGCAAGCATCTGGGTGTCAGGCCTACTTCAGCGTGTGCTCTGCAGACCTGTGCCAGCGTGCTTTGACAGTTGCCAATCATATCTGGTGTCTCTTTAGAGTGCTTTAACAAAGAAAAAAGGTTTCCAGTGTAAGCTAATAGCAGACTGTCAGTGTCCTTCAAGCTGCTCTGTCAGGCCTTCCTTCAGCGTGTGCCCTGCACAACCCTGCCAGCGTGCTTTGACAGTTGCCACTCATATCTTGTGTCTCTATAGCGTGCTTTTACAACCAAAATTTTGTTTCCACTGTAATAGAAGAGCAGTTGCCTGCCTGCCAGCTTCTGTGTGAGGTTCACATTGGATACTGTGCCTACTTGCCCAGTGCCACCACTCATATCTGTTTTAACAATTGGTTAAGCTTTACATTTAAAATAAATATTTTTTTTTCACTGTAATAGAAGATCAGTTAGTTGTCTGCAAGCGTCTGGGTGTCAGGCCTACTTCAGCGTGTGCTCTGCAGACCTGTGCCAGCGTTCTTTGACAGTTGCCACTCATATCTGGTGTCTCTATAGCGTGCTTTTACAACCAAAATTTTGTTTCCACTGTAATAGAAGAGCAGTTGCCTGCCTGCCAGCTTCTGTGTGAGGTTCACATTGGATACTGTGCCTACTTGCCCAGTGCCACCACTCATATCTGTTTTAACAATTGGTTAAGCTTTACATTTAAAATAAATTTTTTTTTTTCACTGTAATAGAAGAGCAGTTGCCTGCCTGCCAGCTTCTGTGTGAGGTTCACATTGGATACTGTGCCCACTTGCCCAGTGCCACCACTCATATCTGTTTTAACAATAGCTTAAGCTTTAGATTTTAAAGAAATCATTTTTTTTCACTGTAATAGAAGATCAGTTAGTTGTCTGCAAGCGTCTGGGTGTCAGGCCTACTTCAGCGTGTGCTCTGCAGACCTGTGCCAGCGTGCTTTGACAGTTGCCAATCCTATCTGGTGTCTCTTTAGCGTGCTTTTACAAAGAAAAAAGGTTTCCAGTGTAAGCTAATAGCAGACAGTCAGTGTCCTTCAAGCGGCTCTGTCAGGCCTTCCTTCAGCGTGTGCCCTGCACAACCCTGCCAGCGTACTTTGACAGTTGCCACTCATATCTGGTTTCTCTATAGCGTGCTTTTACAACCAAAATTTTGTTTCCACTGTAATAGAAGAGCAGTTGCCTGCCTGCCAGCTTCTGTGTGAGGTTCACATTGGATACTGTGCCTACTTGCCCAGTGCCACCACTCATATCTGTTTTAACAATTGGTTAAGCTTTACATTTAAAATAATTTATTTTTTTTCACTGTAATAGAAGAGCAGTTAGTTGTCTGCAAGCGTCTGGGTGTCAGGCCTACTTCAGCGTGTACTCTGCAGACCTGTGCCAGCGTGCTTTGACAGTTGCCACTCATATCTTGTGTCTCTATAGCGTGCTTTTACAACCAAAATTTTGTTTCCACTGTAATAGAAGAGCAGTTGCCTGCCTGCCAGCTTCTGTGTGAGGTTCACATTGGATACTGTGCCTACTTGCCCAGTGCCACCACTCATATCTGTTTTAACAATTGGTTAAGCTTTACATTTAAAATAAATATTTTTTTTTCACTGTAATAGAAGAGCAGTTGCCTGCCTGCCAGCTTCTGTGTGAGGTTCACATTGGATACTGTGCCCACTTGCCCAGTGCCACCACTCATATCTGTTTTAACAATAGCTTAAGCTTTAGATTTTAAAGAAATCATTTTTTTTCACTGTAATAGAAGATCAGTTAGTTGTCTGCAAGCGTCTGGGTGTCAGGCCTACTTCAGCGTGTGCTCTGCAGACCTGTGCCAGCGTGCTTTGACAGTTGCCAATCATATCTGGTGTCTCTTTAGCGTGCTTTTACAAAGAAAAAAGGTTTCCAGTGTAAGCTAATAGCAGACAGTCAGTGTCCTTCAAGCGGCTCTGTCAGGCCTTCCTTCAGCGTGTGCCCTGCACAACCCTGCCAGCGTACTTTGACAGTTGCCACTCATATCTGGTTTCTCTATAGCGTGCTTTTACAACCAAAATTTTGTTTCCACTGTAATAGAAGAGCAGTTGCCTGCCTGCCAGCTTCTGTGTGAGGTTCACATTGGATACTGTGCCTACTTGCCCAGTGCCACCACTCATATCTGTTTTAACAATTGGTTAAGCTTTACATTTAAAATAAAAAACATTTTTTCACTGTAATAGAAGAGCAGTTAGTTGTCTGCAAGCGTCTGGGTGTCAGGCCTACTTCAGCGTGTGCTCTGCAGACCTGTGCCAGCGTGCTTTGACAGTTGCCACTCATATCTTGTGTCTCTATAGCGTGCTTTTACAACCAAAATTTTGTTTCCACTGTAATAGAAGAGCAGTTGCCTGCCTGCCAGCTTCTGTGTGAGGTTCACATTGGATACTGTGCCTACTTGCCCAGTGCCACCACTCATATCTGTTTTAACAATTGGTTAAGCTTTACATTTAAAATAAATATTTTTTTTTCACTGTAATAGAAGAGCAGTTGCCTGCCTGCCAGCTTCTGTGTGAGGTTCACATTGGATACTGTGCCCACTTGCCCAGTGCCACCACTCATATCTGTTTTAACAATAGCTTAAGCTTTAGATTTTAAAGAAATCATTTTTTTTCACTGTAATAGAAGATCAGTTAGTTGTCTGCAAGCGTCTGGGTGTCAGGCCTACTTCAGCGTGTGCTCTGCAGACCTGTGCCAGCGTGCTTTGACAGTTGCCAATCATATCTGGTGTCTCTTTAGCGTGCTTTTACAAAGAAAAAAGGTTTCCAGTGTAAGCTAATAGCAGACAGTCAGTGTCCTTCAAGCGGCTCTGTCAGGTCTTCCTTCAGCGTGTGCCCTGCACAACCCTGCCAGCGTACTTTGACAGTTGCCACTCATATCTGGTTTCTCTATAGCGTGCTTTTACAACCAAAATTTTGTTTCCACTGTAATAGAAGAGCAGTTGCCTGCCTGCCAGCTTCTGTGTGAGGTTCACATTGGATACTGTGCCTACTTGCCCAGTGCCACCACTCATATCTGTTTTAACAATTGGTTAAGCTTTACATTTAAAATAAATATTTTTTTTTCACTGTAATAGAAGATCAGTTAGTTGTCTGCAAGCGTCTGGGTGTCAGGCCTACTTCAGCGTGTGCTCTGCAGACCTGTGCCAGCGTGCTTTGACAGTTGCCACTCATATCTTGTGTCTCTATATCGTGCTTTTACAACCAAAATTTTGTTTCCACTGTAATAGAAGAGCAGTTGCCTGCCTGCCAGCTTCTGTGTGAGGTTCACATTGGATACTGTGCCTACTTGCCCAGTGCCACCACTCATATCTGTTTTAACAATTGGTTAAGCTTTACATTTAAAATAAATATTTTTTTTTCACTGTAATAGAAGAGCAGTTGCCTGCCTGCCAGCTTCTGTGTGAGGTTCACATTGGATACTGTGCCCACTTGCCCAGTGCCACCACTCATATCTGTTTTAACAATAGCTTAAGCTTTAGATTTTAAAGAAATCATTTTTTTTCACTGTAATAGAAGATCAGTTAGTTGTCTGCAAGCGTCTGGGTGTCAGGCCTACTTCAGCGTGTGCTCTGTAGACCTGTTCCAGCGTGCTTTGACAGTTGCCAATCATATTTGGTGTCTCTATAGCGTGCTTTTAAAACCAAAATTTGTTTTTCACTGTTATAGATTGAATAGCAGTTACTTGTCTTCAAGCGGGTGTCTCAGGCCTACAGTGTGTGCTCTGCAGAACTGTTCCAGTGCACATTGCCAATCATATCTGGTGTCTCTATAGCGTGCTTTTAAAACCAAAATTTGTTTTTCACTGTTATAGATTGAATAGCAGTTACTTGTCTTCAAGCGGGTGTCTCAGGCCTACAGTGTGTGCTCTGCAGAACTGTTCCAGTGCACATTGCCAATCATATCTGGTGTCTCTATAGCGTGCTTTTAAAACCAAAATTTGTTTTTCACTGTTATAGATTGAATAGCAGTTACTTGTCTTCAAGCGGCTCTGTCAGTCCTTCCTTCAGCGTGTGCTCTGCAGAACTGTTCCAGTGCACATTGCCAATTTACGTTGCACTCATTAGAACCAAACACTGTGGGGTGATTTCACCAAGGACCACACGACGGAACAGGATCTGATTTTTAGGGTCCTTCAAATTGAAAAGGAGGATCCGGTATTTATTCTTATATCTGCTGTCAGTACACAGGAAAAGTTTAAATATTTCTTGTTCTACGTTCTCTGCAACTCCACGCACCGACTCATCCAATACGTGAAGATCTGGGGTTTCTCTGACTCTCCTCAGTAGTGTATCAAACAGAGTCTGCACTGTGGTAACACGGACATCTTCAGGACATAACTCAACTATTTGCAGATAGGCAGTCTGCAGCTTCTCTTTTTCACCTGTTCTCTTCTTTCTCTTATGCGTATTCTTGTCTATATGCAGGTGGTCTCTTGCCTTTCTTTTAACCAATTCGTTCCTTCCATATGGTTTCAAAAGATCTCTGGCATCATTACTTTCAACGCAAATAACGTCATCATAGTTAGTCTCCTCATTATTCACCGGGAAGAGAGTGTTTGCACTGACTACCCACAGCATGCTCTTGCCATTGCCTCCTCCACCTTCAACGACAGGGTGCAAGTCCCAAGGAGAAGGATCATTCACTTTATTATCTGTCTTTATTTCACAAGTAGGGCCTGGAACATCCTCATGGGTCACAAGATGTAAATCTGGACTAATGTCAACCCCAGGGTCTGGAAAATCATCAATTTGACATTTTTCGAATAATCCCAGTGGGCTGCCACATTCTTTCTCCTCTGATGGTATTAAAGTTTGCAGAGATTCACTATGGGGTGGTGTCAAGCATTTTGGAGAACAATTAAGCATCTCCATCCCAATACGTTTCAGATGTCCTATCAGCTCTTCCACCCTATGCGATACTATGGGCAGGCTACCCGTGACGTCATTACTCACGGCCCTATTTCACGCGGACACTCTGTGTCAGTGTGTATCATGGTCTCTGTGGACAGGGAACAGTCTCTATTCTGCTCTGTGTCAGTGTGTATCATGGTCTCTGTGGACAGGGAACAGTCTCTATTCTGCTCTGTGTCAGTGTGTATCATGGTCTCTGTGGACAGGGAACAGTCTCTATTCTGCTCTGTGTCAGTGTGTATCAGGGGTTTTGAGGACAGGTGTCAATCCATATCTGCCAAGTGACCCTATGTAGGGGGTTCAGTCCCTATTCTGCTCTGTGTCAGTGTGTATCATGGTCTCTGTGGACGGTGAACAGTCTCTATTCTGCTCTGTGTCAGTGTGTATCATGGTCTCTGTGGACAGGGAACAGTCTCTATTCTGCTCTGTGTCAGTGTGTATCAGGGGTTTTGAGGACAGGTGTCAATCCATATCTGCCAAGTGACCCTATGTAGGGGGAACAGTCCCTATTCTGCTCTGTGTCAGTGTGTATCATGGTCTCTGTGGACGGTGAACAGTCTCTATTCTGCTCTGTGTCAGTGTGTATCATGGTCTCTGTGGACAGGGAACAGTCTCTATTCTGCTCTGTGTCAGTGTGTATCAGGGGTTTTGAGGACAGGTGTCAATCCATATCTGCCAAGTGACCCTATGTAGGGGGAACAGTCCCTATTCTGCTCTGTGTCAGTGTGCATCAGGGGTTTTGAGGACAGGTGTCAATCCATATCTGCCAAGTGACCCTATGTAGGGGGAACAGTCCCTATTCTGCTCTGTGTCAGTGTGTATCATGGTCTCTGTGGACAGGGAACAGTCTCTATTCTGCTCTGTGTCAGTGTGTATCAGGGGTTTTGAGGACAGGTGTCAATCCATATCTGCCAAGTGACCCTATGTAGGGGGAACAGTCCCTATTCTGCTCTGTGTCAGTGTGTATCAGGGGTTTTGAGGACAGGTGTCAATCCATATCTGCCAAGTGACCCTATGTAGGGGGAACAGTCCCTATTCTGCTCTGTGTCAGTGTGTATCATGGTCTCTGTGGACAGGGAACAGTCTCTATTCTGCTCTGTGTCAGTGTGTATCAGGGGTTTTGAGGACAGGTGTCAATCCATATCTGCCAAGTGACCCTATGTAGGAGGTACAGTCACTATTCTGCTCTGTGTCAGTGTGTATCATGGTCTCTGTGGACGGTGAACAGTCTCTATTCTGCTCTGTGTCAGTGTGTATCATGGTCTCTGTGGACAGGGAACAGTCTCTATTCTGCTCTGTGTCAGTGTGTATCAGGGGTTTTGAGGACAGGTGTCAATCCATATCTGCCAAGTGACCCTATGTAGGGGGAACAGTCCCTATTCTGCTCTGTGTCAGTGTGTATCATGGTCTCTGTGGACGGTGAACAGTCTCTATTCTGCTCTGTGTCAGTGTGTATCATGGTCTCTGTGGACAGGGAACAGTCTCTATTCTGCTCTGTGTCAGTGTGTATCAGGGGTTTTGAGGACAGGTGTCAATCCATATCTGCCAAGTGACCCTATGTAGGGGGAACAGTCCCTATTCTGCTCTGTGTCAGTGTGTATCAGGGGTTTTGAGGACAGGTGTCAATCCATATCTGCCAAGTGACCCTATGTAGGGGGAACAGTCCCTATTCTGCTCTGTGTCAGTGTGTATCATGGTCTCTGTGGACAGGGAACAGTCTCTATTCTGCTCTGTGTCAGTGTGTATCAGGGGTTTTGAGGACAGGTGTCAATCCATATCTGCCAAGTGACCCTACGTAGGAGGAACAGTCCCTATTCTGCTCTGTGTCAGTGTGTATCAGGGGTTTTGAGGACAGGTGTCAATCCATATCTGCCAAGTGACCCTATGTAGGGGGAACAGTCCCTATTCTGCTCTGTGTCAGTGTGTATCATGGTCTCTGTGGACAGGGAACAGTCTCTATTCTGCTCTGTGTCAGTGTGTATCAGGGGTTTTGAGGACAGGTGTCAATCCATATCTGCCAAGTGACTCTATGTAGGGGGTACAGTCCCTATTCTGCTCTGTGTCAGTGTGTATCATGGTCTCTGTGGACGGTGAACAGTCTCTATTCTGCTCTGTGTCAGTGTGTATCATGGTCTCTGTGGACAGGGAACAGTCTCTATTCTGCTCTGTGTCAGTGTGTATCAGGGGTTTTGAGGACAGGTGTCAATCCATATCTGCCAAGTGACCCTATGTAGGGGGAACAGTCCCTATTCTGCTCTGTGTCAGTGTGTATCATGGTCTCTGTGGACAGGGAACAGTCTCTATTCTGCTCTGTGTCAGTGTGTATCAGGGGTTTTGAGGACAGGTGTCAATCCATATCTGCCAAGTGACCCTATGTAGGGGGAACAGTCCCTATTCTGCTCTGTGTCAGTGTGTATCAGGGGTTTTGAGGACAGGTGTCAATCCATATCTGCCAAGTGACCCTATGTAGGGGGAACAGTCCCTATTCTGCTCTGTGTCAGTGTGTATCATGGTCTCTGGACAGGGAACAGTCTCTATTCTGCTCTGTGTCAGTGTGTATCAGGGGTTTTGAGGACAGGTGTCAATCCATATCTGCCAAGTGACCCTATGTAGGGGGTACAGTCCCTATTCTGCTCTGTGTCAGTGTGTATCATGGTCTCTGTGGACGGTGAACAGTCTCTATTCTGCTCTGTGTCAGTGTGTATCATGGTCTCTGTGGACAGGGAACAGTCTCTATTCTGCTCTGTGTCAGTGTGTATCAGGGGTTTTGAGGACAGGTGTCAATCCATATCTGCCAAGTGACCCTATGTAGGGGGAACAGTCCCTATTCTGCTCTGTGTCAGTGTGTATCATGGTCTCTGTGGACGGTGAACAGTCTCTATTCTGCTCTGTGTCAGTGTGTATCATGGTCTCTGTGGACAGGGAACAGTCTCTATTCTGCTCTGTGTCAGTGTGTATCAGGGGCTTTGAGGACAGGTGTCAATCCATATCTGCCAAGTGACCCTATGTAGGGGGAACAGTCTCTATTCTGCTCTGTGTCAGTGTGTATCAGGGCTGGGCTTTGAGGACAGGTGTCAATGTTAGGTGATTTCTGCCCTTTATGGATTAAAAGCAGACTCTGCATCAACTGTGCAATTTTCCATGGGAGTTTTGCCATGGATCCCCCTCTGGCATGCCACAGTCCAGGTGTTAGTCCCCTTGAAACAACTTTTCCATCACTATTGTGGCCTGAAAGAGTCCCTGTTGTTTTTAAAATTCGCCTGCCCATTGAAGTCAATGGCGGTTCGCGCGGTTCGCCGGTTCGCGAACATTTGCGGAAGTTCGCGACAACACTACAGCTAAACACACCCAAGCTTGCATGATTTGTGCTAGAAACAATCCAGGACAGGCTGTCAAAACACCAAGTAAGCACACCAAGGCCACTTTACCCATTTCAAAGACTGCAGATAGACTATATTCAACTGCCTAAGGTAGGAGTGTATGAATATGTGATGGTGTGCATTGATCTCTTTTCAGGTTGGCCTGAGGCCTACCCAGTGTTGAAAGCCACAACGAAAGGTCACAGCAAGTAAGCTTCTGAAGGAACTGGTATGTAGATATGGAGTACCTGAAATGATTTAAAGTGACAGAGGTAGCCATTTCACTGGGGAAATAATGCAAGAAATTATGAAAGCCTTAGGGATCAGTCAGGCCTTCCACACCCCCTATCATCCCAAGAATAGTGGGAAAGTAGAAAGGGCAAATGCTTAAAGAACAAGATTGCAAAAGCCATGCAAGACACAGTGAAGCCCTGGACTGAATGCCTTCCCCTAGCACTCTTATCTATGAGATTCAGACCGAATTCCAGACATGGCCTAAACCCTTTTGAGATACTGTTTGGATGTGCCCCAAAGACAGGCCTCTATTTTCCCCAGACCCTCCAGATGCAGCATGGTAGTATGACTGCCTATGTACAGGCCCTACACCATAGATCAGACAGGGTGCATAAACAAGTCTTTGATTCTATTCCAGATCCAGACTCTGATTCTGCAACTCACAAACTGCAGCCTGGTGATTGGGTGGTGATAAAGAGGCATGTGAGGAAAGGACTTGAACCACGCTTTGACGGTCCATTCCAAGTGCTCTTGACTACAGCTACCTCAGTGAAACACGCCAGTCACTGTAAACAAGTCACCCCGACTGATCCACCGACATGAAGCTGTTCTTATCCTATATAATTGCAGATAGCAAAGGCTTTTAATTTAACCTCCTTTTGCCTCAACCCTCTCCTCAGTACTGAAAACGCCATAGAATCTTGTCTTATAGCTGTCCCTACCCCATCTCACTCTTGAGGAAGTACCTACATACCCATAGACCCCATAAATATCTACCCGAGTAATTAATGCTGTAGCCTGTTCCCTTGCAAAGGGTTTAAATGCCCCTTCACAGGCCCTAGAAGAGCTACTTATGGACAACCAGGCAAATAAGAGAATAGAGCAGCCATTGACTTTACTAATTAAGAAAAATTTGTACTTTTTGCTATTAGCTATATTTGTTGTTATGTCCATTTTTCTAACCTTAGGTTTTTCTCATGTCTACTAAACTCTCTATGCAACAACAAACCTACTGTTTGTCGTACCTTAACTTACATTCCAGCTTCGACTTCGGAAGGGTTTTATGATGTTACCTCACCTAACAAATGAAGGAACTCTCCTCTGTTGATTCTGGTGGTCTCTCAGTCCAAGGGAACCGTGGTGAAGCAATAAATGAAAGTCCCACAGGCTTTGGCTAGCAGTCCTGGAAATACCTTGGACATTTGGGTGACCCTTGAATCAAAAGAGGGGATTGTGATAGAATTTATCTTGATTCCAAGGCTCAAGCTTATTGGTGTCATATAATGATATCCTATATTAAAATTGGCTAACTTGGACTCAGGAAATGCTTGATGCGTAACACAACACTTAAGACCATATATGTCTAGTTCCGGGAGCAGAGAGACCCCACCTGAGGTGTCTCTTCTCTAATCTATTTGTTCTTTCTTACCTTGGAACTTATTTGTTATGTGTACATGACGTTCATCCCTATATCTTATCTGTACTCCCTTCCTATTACTGTTCTATGAGTATTTGCACGTAAGCACTTACTTTTTAATGTATAAAACCCAGCTGATGAATAAAACGGCAGAGGCTTATTTTGAATACCAACAGGTGTCTGGTGTCTAATTCTCGCTTCTCCAAGTGCACTTGTAATAATAATTTGGGCTTCCTCTGAATATAACAAAGATCATTATTTGGATCCACAACACTACTGGAACCCAGGGGAAGCCACCCACACTGCTAGATATACACAGAAATGCCTAATAACCCACACACAAACATACACACAATCCACACAAACACAACACCACTGACAATCCACATAGTTGCACACAAACCCACATGCAGCCTCTCACATGCATTACCACAAACAGCCCCACACATACACATACTACCAAACACACAATGTGACATATCCATCCATACACACAATTCCACAAACCACCCCCATACACAGCCCATAATTATATGCATCATACACGATACCACAAACTATTCATGAACGTATACACTATAATAGCTTATATACGCAGAAATACAAGATACAAAGCAACTGCAGTATAAATAACACAAGCAGAATACGGCAACATACACATCTCAATTTAAAAAAAATAGGACAGGCACGCTATGGGACATCACAATCGTATTTCGGCATAGTGCTTCTACAAGGTTGCCTACCCATAATCTAGTCCAGGGGTTCTCAAACTACAGCCCGCGGGGGCCGCATCCGGCCCACCATGGTCCGGAACCTGGCCCAAACACCCAGGGCCACCTGATGGGCCCTATATCTTCAGTGGCCCGGTCAGCGCTGTGGCCGTGCAATAGCGCAACCGGGCCCCTTTTACAAAATCGCAGCCGCAAAATACTGCTGGGAGGAAGTGACGGCCGGTGGTCCCTTCCTCCCAGCTCCCTCTGCACGGGAGGGAAGAGAGCCAGGCCGTGGGAGCCACACCGACTCCCATCAGCCACAGCCACCCGCCTGCAAAAAAAGGTAAGCAACATTAGCTATGTGTTTCTGTGTGTATGTATGTCAGTATGTGTGTATGTACGTATGTCAGTATGTTTGTATGTCAGTATGTTTGTATGTCAGTATGTATGTCAGTATGTAAGTATGTATGTATGTATGTCAATATGTATGTATGTCAGCATGTATGATTGTATGTCAGTATGTGTGTGTATGTATGTATGTATGTATGTGTGTATGTATGTATGTATGTCAGTATGTGTATGTATGTAAGTATGTATGTATGCCAGTATGTATGTGTGTATGTATGTAAGCAGGGCCGGACTGGGAACAGAAAGCAGCCCTGGAAAAAAAAATATTCCAGCCTTATAATTCATCGTGCACAGAGTGTTTATGTTTTTTATCTCGATGTGCTTTGGGAGCTGTAATATTGTTTCTTACCCGCAGTCCCTCACTCCATATGATCCATGGGTATTACAGTGCTGTAATACCCACCCTCCAGGCTGACACGCACAAGCTCACTACAGACAAGCTCCACAACGCACACAAGTTCTCTTACTCATACACATGCTCACTACAGACAAGCTTACTGATACACACAAGTTCACTACAGACAAGCTTGCTGACACACACAAGCTAACTCAAGTCAAGATCACTGATACACACAAGCTCACTAAAGACAAGCTCAATGACACACACACAAGCTCACTACAGACAAGCTCAATGACACACACACAAGCACGCTACAGACATGCTCACTGACACAAATACAGACAAGCTCATTTGACACACACAAGCTCACTACAGACATGCTCACTGACACAATGTCCCTATAATCTCACTAACACACACTCAATCACAGTACAGACATGCTCACTGACACTCACACAGGCTCACACACACATAAGCTCACTACAAGCTTACTGACACACACATAAGCTCACTACAAACACACTGAAACACACAAGCTCACTACAGACATGCTCACTACAAGCTCACTGACACACACACAGGCTCACACACACATAAGCTCACTACAAGCTCACTGACACACACAGGCTCACATACACATAAGCTCACTACAGACATGCTCACTGACACATACAGGCTCACACACACATACGCTCACTAAAAACTCACTGACACACACAAGCTCACTACAGACATGCTCACTACAAACACACTCACTACATGCTCACTGACACACACAAGTTCACTATAGACAAGCTCTGTAAAACACACAAAAGCATAATACAGACAAGCTCACTGCAAGCACACTGACACAAACAAGCTCACTATAAGCTCAGTGACACACACTCAAGCACAGTACAGGCATGCTCACTACAAGCTCACTGACACACATAAGCTCACTACAAACTCACTGACACACACAAGCTCACTACAGACATGCTCACTGACACACACACAGTAGCTCACTACAAACTCACTGACACACACAAGCTCACTACAGACACGCTCACTACAAGCTCCCTAAAGCACACACACATAAACTCACTACAGACTCACTGACACACACATGCTCACTACATGCTCAATGACACACATAAGCTCACTACAAGCTCTCTGACACACAACCTCACTACAGACATGCTCACTACATGCTCACTGACATACACAATGTCACTAAGCTCACTGACACACACTCAAGCGCAGTAGACATGCTCACTACAAGCTCACTGACACACACATAAGCTATTGGTTGACATTATTATTCACATGTTCTCTAGGAAAAGAATATGTGACATTAAATTTAACCCCTTAAGGACCAAACTTCTGGAATAAAAGGGAATCATGACATGTCACACATGTCATGTGTCCTTAAGGGGTTAAGGTTGATAACTATCCCAGAAAATTGTGAACTACATCTGAACCTTTTATCTAATATTAAAAAAAGGACTATTCACTAAGGTGTTTATTGGTGATTTTAAGACCACAATAGCAAAGTTGGGGAAAAAAATCCAATTCTATTTAAAAAAATCTATATATTTTTTTACAACTTGGATATTTGTCCTAAGTATTGAAAGACAATTCATCAGCACAACTCACTTTTTATTAAATAAGCCCCTTAATACTTATATAAAAGGTAACATGCGTCCAACGGGTGATTAGAAAATAATTATTAACTTTTTTAGGTTTTTCTACATCTATCAGTGTCTTAAAGGAGCACTCCAAGCATCCTAACCACTACAGCCCGCTGGGACTATTGCTAAGTTGGAAAATTTGTCTACATCATCTAATACCATAAACAAATGCTTTTTAACAACTACACACCTCTGTAGTGGTTATGGTGCCAGGAGAGCCCTGCTGCCATTCATACTAAGGTGTCAAACTTTTTTTTTAGCATGGATTTATATTTATCTAGGTTTTACTGGGCAGTGGGCGCCCATCCCACAACTGTTACATCTGGTATTCTACAGCAGGAGAAGCCATATTTCACTGCTTAGAACAAACTATGACTGGAGTCATAAACTGAGAGTATCAGTGCTGTCCTCAATCTGCATGGTAGCATGCTGTAGTAGTTGTGGTATTTAAATTGTTTTTTATCAATTTCGAATTTCAGTTTACAGTTTACTATAAACTGGTGCTTAGTGTGTATACTCCACAAAGTTTTATTATTTAAACCAGGGCTGCCCAATAGGTAGATCCCCAGACGTTGTAGTTCTACAACATCTGGGGATTTACATTTTAGGCAGCCCTGATTTAAACAGTGGATTGTGTGAAATTCACAAGTGTCCCTTTAAATTTAAAGTCTGTGTTAAATTCCTGTCAATTATCAGTTTAATGAAAAAACCTGCCAGTGTTTTCCATAGGGATTAATTCACACACAGAAGCTCACTACAAGCTCTATACATACACACACACACCAAACTCACTGACACACACTAGATCACTACAAGCTCTATACTCTCTCTCTCTCTCTCTATCAATCCTGGGCTGCTTAGTGGATATATAAGTACATGTACCTTCACTGTACCTGGACTTTGAGTGCAGTGTGAGTATTTCATGAAGCTCTTCCACTTCCTGTGTGAAAGGTCACCAGGGAGAGGCTGGGGGCGGAGCTCCAGTGCGGGGGCTGGATCTGCAGACTGTCCATGCAGAGCTGGAAAGAAGCTGCTTTTGTGAGAGCGTGAGAGAGACTTTCAGTGCTCTCACTGCTCTCTGCTGCAAACCAGCTGTCACCTTTTTTTTTCTTACCGGCAGCCATCCAGCAAACTTTCTGCCCCAGGCTCCAGCCCCAAACAAAGATGTCAGAGGAGGAAAAAAAGAGTAATGTGCTGCACTGCCGGCCCCAGGAGCACCGGCCCACCGGGGGATTTCTCGGTATCCCGGTGGGCCAGTCCGGCCCTGTATGTAAGTATGTATGTATGCCAGTATGTATGTGTGTATGTATGTATGTATGGCTGTATGTATGAATGTATGTCAGTATTTCAGTATGTGTGTATGTATGTATGTCAGTGTGTGTATGTCTGTATGTATGTCAGTATGTCTTTGTGTATGTCAGTATGTCTTTGTGTATGTCAGTATGTCTGTGTTTATGTTAGTATGTATGTGTGTATGTGTTGTGGTCGTGACTTAAAAATGAATATTAATCTCTTAATACATAATAATTGAGCAATACGGAACAACATTAATATTTTTATAGTTCATGGTATTATGGTCGAATATGTGGATAGAAAATACACAAAACGTTGTAATATTAAATGTATATTTAATATAACTATAATAAATAAACAGATGCTAGCAGAATGTCAATTTATCACAATAATTATACAATACAAAACTACAACATATTACTTACAAAAGGTTGCTAAATGTTATACAAAAGGCTATTACAGTTGCTAAATGTTACAATGGGTTCATATTACTTACAAGGCCCCAGCCCTTTGGCTGGGGTTAAGTCAGAGCTGGTACTACATCTTAGGTTCAGTCAGGTACAGGCAAAGAGACAGAGTTTCTCATACATCTGGTTTTTATTCAGTGTATTCCTAAATAGGCTGGCCTGTGATGTCACTGCCAGAAGCACATGTCTTCCTACACACTGCCTCTAGTGGTGCCTCCAAAGCATTACACTAAATATGCTTTCTTTATGATGTAAAGTCATTAATTAATAAATACCATTACAGTATGTATGTATGTATGTATGTATGTATGTGTGTGTGTATGTCTGTATGTATGTATGTCAGTATTTCAGTATGTGTGTATGTATGTATGTCAGTGTGTGTGTCTGTATGCATGTATGTCAGTATGTCTGTGTGTATGTTAGTATGTATGTGTGTATGTATGTATGTATGTCAGTATGTGTGTGTATGTATGTCAGTATGTGTGTATGTATCTCTGTATGTATGTCAGTATGTATGTCTGTCTGTGTGTAGGTATGTATCTGCATGTATGTGTATGTATTTCAGTCTGTATGTATGTCGGTGTGTGTGTGTCTGTGTATGTCTGTGTCTGTGTATGTCTGTGTGTGTATGTCTGTGTGTGTATGTCAGTATGTATGTATGTCAGTATGTGTGTGTATGTATGTATGTCAGTATGTTTGTGTGTCAGTATGTATGTCTGTCTATGTGTATGTATGTATCTGCATGTATGTGTATGTATGTCAATCTGTATGTATGTCTGTGTCTGTATGTATGCCAGTATTTATGTATGTGTGTGTATGTATATTTGTCAGTATGTGTGTGTGTCAGTGTGTGTATGTATGTCAGTATGTGTGTGTTTCAGTGTGTGTATGTATGTATGTCAGTATGTATGTCCGTATATATGTATGTGTATGTATGTGTCTGTCTGTTTATGTATGTATGTGTGTATTTATGTCCTTATGCGTGTGTGTGCAGTGTGCATAGGAATTTGTTAATATTTTTTATAGTCCGGCCCCCAACAGTGTCTGAGGGACCGTGAACTGGCCCCTTGTTTAAAAAGTTTGAGGACCCCTGCTCTAGTCTATTAGCTACCGTATAAACTCGAGTATAAGCCGACCCGAATATAAGCCGAGGCCCCTAATTTTACCCCAAAAAACTGGAAAAACTTATTGACTCGAGTATAAGACTAGGGTGGGAAATGCAGCAGCTACTGGTAAATTTCTAAATAAAATTAGATCCTAAAAAAATTATATTAATTGAATATTTATTTACAGTGTGTGTATATAATGAGTGCAGTGCGTGTATGAGTGCAGTGCGTGTATGAGTGCAGTGCGTGTGTGAGTGCAGTGCGTGTATGAGTGCAGTGTGTGTGTGTATATATTAATTGAATATTTATTTCCAGTGTGTGTATATAATGAATGCAGTGTGTGTGTGTGTGTGTATGAGTGCAGTGTCTATGAGTGCAGTGTCTGTGAGTGCAGTGTCTGTGAGTGCAGTGTGTGTGAGTTCAGTGTGTGTGAGTGCAGTGTGTGTATATGAATGAAGTGTGTGTGTGTGATGCAGTGTGTGTATGAGTGCAGTGTGTGTGAGTGCAGTGTGTGTGAGTGCAGTGTGTGTGAGTACAGTGTGTGAGTGCAGTGTGTGTGTGTGTGATGCAGTGTGTGTGATGCATGTGTTGGTGGGGGTGGGCATATAATATATTATTAATTATTATTATTTTTTTTTATATATTATTTTTTTTTGTATTATTATTTAATTATTTTTATTTATTTTTTTAATTATATATTTTTTTCGTCCCCCCTCCCTGCTTGATACATAGCAGGGAGGGGGGCTCCTTCCCTGGTGGTCCAGTGTCATTGGTAGTTCAGTGGGGGGGAGAGGGGGGCTGGTAGATCTGTACTTACCTTTCCTGCAGCTCCTGTCAGCTCTCTCCTCCTCCGCGCGGTCTGTGCAGCTCCCTCTGTCAGCTCCCAGTGTAAGTCTCGCGAGAGCCGCGGCTCTCGCGAGACTTACACTGGGAGCTGACCGAGGTGCTGAACGGACCGCCGCGGAGTAGGAGAGAGCTGACAGGAGCTGCAGGAAAGGTAAGTATAGATCTACCAGCCCCCCTCTCCCCCCAGTCTGTATTATGGCAATGCAAATTGCCATAATACAGACTATGACTCGAGTATAAGCCGAGTTGGGGTTTTTCAGCACAAAAAATGTGCTGAAAAACTCGGCTTATACTCGAGTATATACGGTAATCAGAAGCCATCTTTCCAGTCAGTTTAACAATTTAATACCTAGCTGGCTACTCTCAGGAAAGGCAACAATTTGATACATATGTTGCTATCTTTGTTAAACAATCTGGCAGATTGCCAGCACTAGCGAACCTCATTCAGCTAGAGCTCTTCTGTATTTATAACCCCCCCCCCTTTTGTTTCCCTTTCACTTTTTGTCTTATATAAAGTTTCTCACCATACATATTATTTTTGATCTCCCTGTTGTGTGATTATAATTGTTGCTTTTTAAAATAACTTTAATAAAGGACAAAAAATTACAAATTAAACTTATCTATACACTCAATTGTTTGTGGGCAAAGTCTCCAATCTGCCAAAATAACTTCTACTGAGGGTTATTCCCTCTCTATGCCCTCATACAAAATCTATCGAACTCCCTGTTTCTCCCTGAAAAAATAACATTTCTTAATTTCTAACAGATTTTCATATTTTATTATTAAATTATGTTTCATATGTATTAAGGCCGTTTGGCCTGTATTTGTGGGAGGGGCTTAAATTAATTCACTCCCCTATATAAGGGACACCCCTTACTTGACTCATATCGATTGAGGTCAGCAGCAGAATGAAGCAAGGCATATATATGTATGATGATGTATCTGTGATGTTCAGATCCAGGGATTCCAGGTAAATCGGGAACTGACCATCCCTTGGTTGGGTTGGCATTTTGGAATATGTAGAGATGTTTATTTGTGCAGGTACCCATACGGAAGGGAGTTTGTCCCAAACAAATGGACGAGCACTCTCAGGCTCCAGGTACCAGCACCTCTGAACTACCAGAGACCATTGATATGAGTAGTTGCATTGCATATAGACTGTTGCATATATGTTCAAATGGTTCAGGGCACATGACAAACCATGTGTCCCAATACAACTTACAAATAACGTACTCACCATCTGTACACACTAATGCATTTTCAACACTACTGACTCATCACCCTTCCAGACTTGTAGTAGATTTACTAAAGCTCTGGAGCTTCAAAGGGCTCCCATACAGGTATCATAAACACACCTTCAAGGAATATAGCATGCCCTCACTTAGTCAGCACAACAAAACCATTGGCTGTAAACACACTCATAGCAAAGATTTGCAGAAGGGTCTTCCAATCTCCACCATTTACAGCATGGCACCAAACACAAACACATTGGTATTGTCACAAGGAATCTTCCCTTAAACAAAGACTAACCGTAGCCTTATTGGCACCACACACCTCGGCTACCCCAAGTCTCAACTCCCTCATACCCTCCGAGGAGTTTTCTTACTATACAACACCATTGATCTACCTTTACAGCTATCACTCAAGCATGGGTTGAAGCTTGATTAAGGAAGACCAATATCATCAACGCAGTAAACGGCTACCATCTACCCTACACACTGGCACTTACATGGCATAAATTGGGCAATCCTTTCCCTGCTCAACTTTCGAACTACAGATTAGCCTACTATCGATATTTCGCAGATACTCTGTGCTGGTTATGATAACATATCCAGAGGCCTTACAGTCATACACTATCTAGAAGACTTCTTGTTGATCAAAGATAACATATTTTTCACTAGAAGCCTCATGGCAGCTTAGTCTGGTTGACCACTTGGGCGTCCCAGTACCCCATAAGAAACAGAAGGCTCAGACACTATCATCACGTTACTGGGCATATGACTTGAGTCGGCATCCATACACGCAAGTTATCACAAGACAAATAGGGAACATTCTCAACTACATCAATCACTACCTCCTGCTTAGTACTTACAACTGCAAGGAACTACAATCCCTACCAGGTTCCTTAATTTTGCCATGCCAATCATACCACAAGACCACGCTTTCACATCCAGAGTACTTTCCCCTTTTTTCCACACTTCCAACATGACGATCAGAGGATGTCCCTAGACTGTTGGCCATGGCATCCAGGTTTGGAAATTTTCCCACCACCTCAGCCCCTTTGGGAGAACTTCCCAATTGTAGCCGCTGCTGTGGCATGGGGTAAATCATGGTCAGGGTCATCAATCCGTTGTTACTCAGACAACTAGGCACATGTCATATCATCAACAAACGCCACTACTCATCCATAAGGTCATGATATTTCTGGGGAACTCACTTGGTTGGCCACTTATCACATTTCACTTTCATGTACCGGACGGGGGTATACATCCCTGCCGACAATTGTCTCATTTATATTCCAGGCATGTTCATCATACGCTTCCTACAGCCGCCCATACAGTCACGGCCACTCTTTCGTTCCAGAGACAAAATCATGGATTAGACATACTCATGCAGCATAGCATGCCCTATCCCACCTAGCACTTTCGTCCCATACTTGTCTGAATGCATAACACAGCTTTTTACCTGGCTTAAAGAATCTCATTGGAACACAACATAGCTCAACCTGTGTCATAACATTTCTCCTAGGTTTTGCTTCTTTTTGCCACCTTAAACTATCTCACACACCATTAATTATATATTTTACAGGCATTCAACAACACAGGATAACCTATGGCCAAAACTACCATAACTTCATGCTATCATACCAGACAAGAATATACTCAGAGTTTTCAGGAATCCATTCCCCCATGATACTTTCAGAGATTACCAATAGCCATCCAACTTTTCATCCTTATCGGACCTATTAGATCTACAACCATTCAATTATACACCAAGTCGGCCATTACCAGCCATGCACATTGCCTTTTATGCCTTTCTCGGGCCAGAGAATCCACTACCATCACCACCACTCAGACAGATCATTGTCTTCAACGATCCCACGTACGTAAACACATATATCATTACCTATTGGCTCTACCACATTCCGAAACGAGTCAACACGGACCAACAGTAGAGATAACATACTATCCTACCCACAACAAATGGTGTCCACTTTCGGTCCTAGATTCCTACCTTCAAAATCCTTCCAGGAATTAAATACTGTAATGCATTTAAGGAAATGTCTGGTTAATTTGTATATATTTGTTGACTGTATTAAATCTTTGATTATTCATTTTTGCCCTCTTTATTTACAGGCCGTATCGTCGGTCTCGGCACACCACAACCGACTTGCTCCCTTTATACTATCCTACGCTTATGCTGGATCCTTACTCCATATACGGCTATTTGCCCCTTACACAAATAAATATTTGATATGACATGAAAGCCCTGTTTCTCCTTAACAAAATTATATATATATATATTAAGTGTGTTGCATTTAATATGAAAGGTGAATTATGGTTCACAGTATATAGACATATAGCCAAATTCAAAGTTTTGTTTATGTTTTTGTTTTGATCACAACTTGTACAACTGCCTCAGTCCTTACGGGGTTAAGACAGTTTGGTAATGGGACTGAAATGGTGAATGTATGCTGTTGCACAACTGTTAAAAAAACAAATTACGTTATCTTGTTGATTTTGAAGTGTGTTCTTCACTTTGGCTGAGATCATCAAACTTGATGATCTCAGTCAATACAATGCTTTCCCATAGGAAAGCATTGGGAGGCTATTGTGCATGTGTCGCAAAAAGCTGCAAAGCCAATCAGCATCTCCATGGGGAGCGTTTAGAGCCTCCATGCAGACCCAATCTAATAATGCCCCCTTCCCCCATTCTAATACACTGCCCACAAATCCAATACATTTCCCCAAATCCAATCTAATACACTGCCCCTTCCACCCAATCTAATACACTGCCCCTTAACCTAATGCATTGCCCCTCCTCCCTCTGCTCTAATTGAATACACTAACCTCACTCAAATTTAATACACTGCCCTCCCCCACCCCAGTTTAACACACTGCCCCCCTCACCTCTCGAATACACTGCCCTCAATCCCACCATTCTAATTTAATACACTGCCCTCCCCCCAATTTAATACACTGCCCCTCCTCCCCTAATTTAATACACTGCTCTCCCCCCAAATTTAACACACTGCCCCCTCTCCCACCACTCTAATACACTGCCCACTCTAGCACCACTCTAATACACAGCCCCACTCCCTCCCCAAATTAATACACTGCCCACCTCCCACCACTCTAATACACAGCCCCACTCCCTCACCCTATTTAATCCACTGCCCCTTCCATCCCCCAAATTATTACACTGCCCCTCCCTCCCTCATATTAATACACTGCTTCCTCTCCCCAATTTAATACACTGGCACCCTCCATTCCCTAAATTAATACAGTGCCCACTCCCTCGATCAAATTAATACAGTGCCCACTTGACTGCTGACAAAACCCTATAACGCATTGCCCAATAAACACATGAGAATAATATGATTTGGGTAAGGGCAAAGGCCACAGCTTTATTAATAACGTAATTGCCAGCATTTTAACTTTGTCAGCTGTTGGAATGTTTCACCAACAGACAGCTGTATCCAGTATGAACCAAGAGTCCAGAGCAGCCTGCCCCCGCCATCAGCTCTCAGCAGGCGGCGACTCCCCAAGCAGACTTGGCACCTTCTTCCACTTCTAACTGCGCTGGCCAGGATACCGCCAGCTGTAACAAAACAAAAGAAACAACAACAACAGCACTCACAACCTCCCAAACTGATAGACTCATAGATAGATAGATAGACTACTTTGTCTTATGTATTTTTCTACGCTTGACCAGCTTTGACTCATTTCCTCATTTCCTAATTTCCTCCGTGATCTCGTGATGCCTCCTTTCACTATTCCAGAATGTCCTGTCATTACCGAATTTCATCCTAACAGAATGAGTATAGTTTGTTAATTCGTGTTAGGACGTCATTCAGTGCTTTCTGTTCGGATGACGAGAAATGAATAATGAATAAATTGGCGATCCTACTTGTGCCGCGGCTGCATCATGCAGTTGCTTAGTAGATATCTCCCTAATTCCCACGGTATGAGGGAGCTATTTGATGATGGACCACAGGTTCTCAATGGGGTTCAGATCAGGTGAACAAGGAGGCCATGTCATTAGATTTTCTTCTTTTATACCCTTTCTTGCCAGCCACGCTACTAAAAGGCTGAAAGATTACTTCGTATTTATGAATAAGGGAGTTTAAAATCTCCCGTCTGCCGCTATTCGCTATACCGTGAGAAGGGGCATGTCTACTAAACAGTGAGCAGCCTGTAGCTGCTCACTGTTGCAAAGAAAAAAAAAAAGACTCCTATTCAAATAAATAACAGGGAAGGGGACATAGTGACCCCCTTCTCGAGCTCCGCGAGTGGGGACTAATAAAGTTAACGGGGGAACTAGTTTCCCCCTCCAGCTCACACCCATGAACGGTGGGTGGGGGCCAAAAGTATAAGGAGGAGATCTATTGTATCCCTTGGCCCCCACCCATGAGATGCAGATATGGGCTCTAATTAACAAGGTGGGGGCCTATTGTCTCCCCTCCCCCCAGCCCACACCCATGGGCGGCGGGTGGGGGAAAGGTAACAAAGGGAGAACCTATTGTCTCCCCCACTCCGGCCCCCACCCAAGAGCGGCAGGTAGGGGCCCTAAGTAACAATGGGGGGACCTACTGTTCTCCCCCGGCCCCCACCCATGAGCTGCGAGTGGGGGCCCTAAGTAACTACGGGGGGGGAACCTATTGGCACCCATCCCAGCCCCACCCATTGGCGACAGGTGGGGGTTAAATGTAAAAGAAAAATAGTGGGGGGGGGGACAAAAGCGAAATACTTGTAAATAAATTAAATCATACTTACCATTATATGTCTTCTTTTTTCTTAAACCTTCTTTTTTCAGACCAAAAAGAGGCCAAATAAAAATCCATAATTCCCCTCGAATTTGACTCAGAGTGCTCTGGATGGTAACATTGTTACATAGCTGAAAAGAGACTTGCATCCATGAAGTTCATCCTTCATCACATATGTTTTTGTTGTTGATCCAAAAGAAGGCAAAAAAAACCCAGTCTGAAGCGCTTCCAATTTTGCAACAAACTAGGAAACAATTCCCTTCTTGACCCCAAAATGGCAGTCAGCTATTACCCCACTAATTAGAAATTATATCCCTGTATGTTATGTTTGTGCAAGTATTTATCCAATTGCTGTTTAAACATACAGGGAGTGCAGAATTATTAGGCAAGTTGTATTTTTGAGGATTAATTTTATTATTGAACAACAACCATGTTCTCAATGAACCCAAAAAACTCATTAATATCAAAGCTGAATATTTTTGGAAGTAGTTTTTAGTTTGTTTTTAGTTATAGCTATTTTAGGGGGATATCTGTGTGTGCAGGTGACTATTACTGTGCATAATTATTAGGCAACTTAACAAAAAACAAATATATACCCATTTCAATTATTTATTTTTACCAGTGAAACCAATATAACATCTCAACATTCACAAATATATATTTCTGACATTCAAAAACAAAACAAAAACAAATCAGTGACCAATATAGCCACCTTTCTTTGCAAGGACACTCAAAAGCCTGCCATCCATGGATTCTGTCAGTGTTTTGATCTGTTCACCATCAACATTGCGTGCAGCAGCAACCACAGCCTCCCAGACACTGTTCAGAGAGGTGTACTGTTTTCCCTCCTTGTAAATCTCACATTTGATGATGGACCACAGGTTCTCAATGGGGTTCAGATCAGGTGAACAAGGAGGCCATGTCATTAGATTTGCCAGCCACGCTGTGGAGTACTTGGACGCGTGTGATGGAGCATTGTCCTGCATGAAAATCATGTTTTTCTTGAAGGATGCAGACTTCTTCCTGTACCACTGCTTTAAGAAGGTGTCTTCCAGAAACTGGCAGTAGGACTGGGAGTTGAGCTTGACTCCATCCTCAACCCGAAAAGGCCCCACAAGCTCATCTTTGATGATACCAGCCCAAACCAGTACTCCACCTCCACCTTGCTGGCGTCTGAGTCGGACTGGAGCTCTCTGCCCAATCCAGCCACGGGCCCATCCATCTGGCCCATCAAGACTCACTCTCATTTCATCAGTCCATAAAACCTTAGAAAAATCAGTCTTGAGATATTTCTTGGCCCAGTCTTGACATTTCAGTTTGTGTGTCTTGTTCAGTGGTGGTCATCTTTTAGCCTTTCTTACCTTGGCCATGTCTCTGAGTATTGCACACCTTGTGCTTTTGGGCACTCCAGTGATGTTGCAGCTCTGAAATATGGCCAAACTGGTGGCAAGTGGCATCTTGGCAGCTGCTCGCTTGACTTTTCTCAGTTCATGGGCAGTTATTTTGCGCCTTGGTTTCTCCACACGCTTCTTGCGACCCTGTTGACTATTTTGAATGAAACGCTTGATTGTTCGATGATCACGCTTCAGAAGCTTTGCAATTTTAAGAGTGCTGCATCCCTCTGCAAGATATCTCACTATTTTTGACTTTTCTGAGCCTGTCAAGTCCTTCTTTTGACCCATTTTGCCAAAGGAAAGGAAGTTGCCTAATAATTATGCACACCTGATATAGGGTGTTGATGTCATTAGACCACACCCCTTCTCATTACAGAGATGCACATCACCTAATATGCTTAATTGGTAGTAGGCTTTCGAGCCTATACAGCTTGGAGTAAGACAACATGCATAAAGAGGATGATGTGGTCAAAATACTTATTTGCCTAATAATTCTGCACTCCCTGTATGTAATGACTCTGATAAAACCACCTCTTCAGGCAGAGAATTCCATATTTAGCTATATGTGAACGTATAGTTCTTACTATAAAAAAAAACACTTTTATTTGCCTTAGACTAAATCTCCTTTTTTCCAGCCTAATTTTGTGATCTTGTGTCCTATGTATAGCCCTGAATAGATTTTCAGATAAGTTTTTCCAAAACTAAAGAGATTTACATTTTTTAACCTTTCTTTGTAACTAAAATGCTCCATTCCTTTTGTCAACTTTGTAGCTTGTCTCTGCACTTTTTCTAGTGCCATGATATCCTTCTTTAGATATAATAAACCAACCAATAAGAGTGCTCTGATAAGCAAATTTGAGCCTTCCAAGTTAGCAACCAGACACAGCTCAAGATTTACCTATCAGAGCACTCTTGTTGGTTGGTTTAAAAAAACAATCAGAGCGCTCTGAGTCAAATTGCAGGGCATGGGAAGACTACCTTTCCCCGACCTGTGGAGCTCAGTCTCTGCGGTGCCCTCACTGGGTGTAGCTGGATTTTTTTTTCTACGGGAATTATGGATTTTTATTTGGCCTTTTTGAGGCTGAAAAAAGGTTTTAGAAAAAAGAAGACCTCTAATGGTGAGTATGAGTTTTTTTTTTTATTTACATGTATTTAGATATTTGTCACCCCTTGCTATTTTTACGGTAAGGTGGGGTAGGTAGGGTTTTATTTTATTGGGGGGGGGTGACTAGTGGCTTGGGAACTTCTAGTCACCTATGGGGGTTAGGGGGGTATTTTTTTACTTTGGTGATGGGTGTGGACTGGGGGGGACATATTTTCCCCCTCTCCTTTATGAGGGCCCCACCTGCCTCTCATGGGTGTGGGCCGGGGGGGAGGAGAATAAGATTGCCCCCCTTTTGTTACTTTTGGCCCCCACCGGCCGCTCCCCCGTGGGGGACGGGGAGGAGAATAGGTCCCCCTATTTTGTTACTTTTGGCCCCCTACCACTGGTTTTGGGTTTTGGGTGGAGGCCGGGGGGGAGGGGGGGGGAGGATAGGTTCCCCCCATTTTGTTACTTTTGGCCCCTACCCACTGCTCATGGGTGGGGGCCAGGTGGGGGAGAATAGGTCCCACTTTTGTTACTTTTGGCCCACACCCGCCGCTCATGGGTGGGGGCTGAGGGGGGGAGGCAGTAGGGTATAACATGGGTACATGTACTATAGAATGAGCACAACCAATAAGAATAAATAAATCTACTTTATTATGTAAACCAAAAACACTTGATAGCCATGAAAGGCTCTATTAACAATGTAGTACTAATAAAATACATGTCACAAATTGTTTGTTTTTACATCGATAATATTTATGTATTATCAAGAGTACCACTGTTTAGCGTCTCCACACTCTGCATGGGGACGCTGACATTTTCTCATAGAGATGCAATGATTCAATGCATCTCTATGAGGATATGCTGATTCGCCAAATCGGTGTTTGACCCCACCCCATCCCACCTCCTTGCCTATGGGAGAGCATTGGATTGGCTAAAAATCGGAAATTCTGATGATGCCACCAAGGAGGCGGATCAGGGGCAGGGCCAGCAACCAGATACTGCTGGTATCTTGAAACGGAAAATCATGCAATTAATTAATTAATTAATTAATAATAGGCATTATGTAATTCACTTCTCCTTCCCTCGTCTCTGTGATGTGTGTGATGCTGATAGCTGGGTAAATTTTAAAATACACCTCACGCCTAAAGTATTGTGTACAATCTATGGATGTTACTTTTAGGTGTGAGGGGTGTCACACACATTACAGAGACGAGTCAGGTAGGTAAGGAGGAGCAAGGCTATCTAGGTGTCTGCTAAGGACCTGAGGAGTACTAACGGTTCCCGGGCTAGGGGGCGCAATGCATGCCTTGCCTGGATAAGGAATATTCACAGCTTCATATGGACAAGTATTCTGGTTAACGGGTCAGAGAGACCTGCTGTGTAGTGTTAGTAAGTACCCATAGCTAGTGCTACCAAAATGCAGCACAGGCAGCTGCCTTAGGGAAACTCCAGCAGGGGGCGCTAACTCTGACTATAAGGCTAGGGATTTGCAGGCAGCAGTAAAATACAGACAGCCTGATATATAGGGAAAATAAACTGAGGCATTACTTCTGCTAAGAGGAAGGGGCAGAGCTTTCAGAGTGCAGGGTGAGAGAGGACCTGAGACTCGTAGGAGCAGTGAGAAATGTATGCATCCGAGTAAGTGACACTCCTCCTACTGCATCTTCTGGACTCCAGGTAAGCGTAAGTGACAGAATTAATTAGCTTCTAAGATCATCTTTCCTCTTTCAGAATTCCCCTACAAACTTTTCAAAAAGCCCAAATCTGCCACTGCCCTCTCTACTCTAACTTCCACTATCCTGCTACTGCCAACTCTACTCCAACTACCAGTATCCTGCCATTGCCTCCTCCACCCTAATGTCCTCTAACCTGCCACTGCCCAATCTACTCATGCCATTACCTTCTCAAGCCCAGTTCCAACAATCTACCAATATCCACTCCACCTCCCTCTGTCCTGTCATTTTTCCCCAATTCTTACTAACCACTCTACAGTCCACAATTTGCGTTACCCCTCTATACTTTCCTACCTCTTTAAATTCTTCCTCTAGTCCAGCGGTTCCCAAATGTGCTCACAGGGGTGCCGTGGAATGTTATAATACTATCATAGCACCAGGGAAACATTACTGTTGCCCAGCCGGCGACATTACATGGGGCCATGTGCGGGTCTTAAAAGACCGCGGCACCCGACCAGGTACCTGTAATCTCGGCCGGCTGGGAGGAAGTGACAACTTGTCACTTCCTACCAGTATCCTGCAAGGAGACAGCGCGAGAGGAGGCAGCCGCAGCGTAAGGGGAGAGGAGCATGAAGAGCTCCACACCCCTCACTCCCACCAGCAGCAGGACTCCATGCCACCCTCCTGGCACATAAGGTAAGCTGACAGGAGGGTGGCTGGAGATATAAAAAAAATAAATCACTTGTGTGTATGTGTATGAGTGTGTGTATAGGTGTGTGTGTGTATGTGTATGGGTGTGTGTATGAGTTTGAGTGTGTGTATGTGTATGAGTATGTGTGTGTGTGTGTGTGTATGAGTGTTTGTATGTATGAGTGTGTATGTGTGTGTGTGAGTATGAATGTGTGTGTGTCAGGTTGTTTGTGAGTGTGTGTGTGTATATATATAATATATATATATATATATATATATATATATATGTCAGTGTGCTTCTGTTTCTGTGCACACATCTGTGTGTATCTGTGTGTCAGGGTGTGTGTTTTTATGTCAGTGTGTATCTATGTGTGTGTATGAGTCTGTGTGTATCTATATGTGTATATGTGTCAGTGTCTATATGAATTTGTGTGCATGTGTCGGTGTATTTATATGCATCTGTGTATTAATTTGCATGAATATCTGTGTATGTATGTATGTATGTATGTATGTGGTAGTGTATGTGCATACATCCAAGCAGTCAAACACCAGCACAACATACAAGCACACTCCTGCAATCTAACACAAATATTGCATACAAACACACCCCTGCATTCAAACTCAAAAAATTATACAAACACACCCCTTCACTCAAACACAAATACTTCACACAAATGTACATCTCCATTTAAAAGTGAACATTACATTCAGACACACTCCTGCAACTAAACAAAAACATTATATACAAACACACCCCTGTATTAAAACACAATAACTATATACAGGCAAATCTTCAAACACCAACACTGTACATTACACTATAGCACCCGCACACGCCGCAGTGCTGTACAGATATACAACCTATACATTTGGACTTGGGGTGCCTTGGAAAAATATTGAAATATTAAGGACGCCTTGAACCTAAAAAGTCTGGGAACCACTGCTCTAGTCTACTGTATCTCCCATTACCTGTAACATCCACTGCTTGTTTTTCCCAACATTGCCAAAGTAAAAGTAAACACCTGTGAACATATGAACATTGGAAGAAGGCACCCTGCATTTATTCCCAATAACAAATCCCTGTATTTGAATGCAAAGCTGTACATATACTCATTTGTGGTGGCAAGTAACTTCTAGGCAGCAAGTGGGTATCACCATCTGTATGTATCAGAATATGGATATCATAGTGTACATCTATGGGAGTGTGTTGGTGTGGCCATATGTATGTGTACGTGTATAGTGATGTGTGAATGTATGAGATGTGACTAGGATAAGACCAGTGTAGTTTGTATTAAGGGACTGCTGTAGAAATTTTGGGTACTGCCAAATTTGCAGTGGAGAAGGTTTACACTTAATAAATGCTAATAATGTATAATTATATTAGGGGCTTCAGTAGATATATACATTGTGGTAGGACATGTATCATACTAAGACAGCATATATGACACATTCTACCGCAGCATAACTAAGGGACTGATTTATAGAAGTCATTTCTGCAAAATTTTAAAAGTAGCAGTTGCTGTCTACTGTTACCGAAAGCCAGTTACTAAGTAGCTACTAAGAGGATAATGGCTCTCATTATTGTCTAAGGGAGCTGCTCTGTAACACCAGTCTCTGACCTAGTGCAAAGAAGTTAAAGGAACACTCGTGGGTCAGGAACACAAACATGTATTCCATCTAGATGGCTTGTCCCCCCTTAGCCTCCATAGAAAAAGTTAAGATTTTGTGATGGCCCCACCCCCACTCCACCTCTGGCCGACATCATCAGAATATCTGATCTCAGCCAAACCAATGATATCCCATAGTGAAATGCCGTCCTGGCAAATCAGCATCTCCTCATAGAAATGCATTGAATTAATGCATCTCTATGAGGACATTTCGGCGTTTCCATGCAGATCGTGGAGACACTGAATGACAGTACTGAACAACTGAGTTATTGGCCACTGGAGGTGTCACTAGGCTTTAATGTAAACACTGCTTTTTCTCGGAGGCAAATCAAATGTATTTTTTTTGTTCGTTATAAAAACGTATTAAACATTATATCTCACCTTCCTTTTTACCTTTGACCCGGGAGGAGGAACATTGCTTCCATGCCCTTGTGGTCCTAGTGGTGACTGAACTCTAGCCTGCTGCTCCTGGGACTAGAGATCACTCTTGGAAGATCTGTTCCGAGCGTTGCCACGGTTAGTGCAGCAACACTCCGATCTGGCAAAATGTACCTGGCGGATCTGCCAGCTAGAGCCCCCGTGTCTTATCCTTCCACTGCAGACACTCGCAGTAAAGTGCCTTTGAGCCAGTGAGGAAAATCTCTGATCTCAACACAGACCCGTCATGGCATACTGCAGCGCTGGCTCTTGGATAGTGTTGGCTGTGCAGGGGAGATCATCTAATCTTCCTGCCAGCCTCGGCCCATGGCCATTGTGCCAACTGGGCATTTGCCCAGTTTGCCGGATTGCCAGTCCGGGCCTGTACATTTCCATAAATTTAAACAATAATCCAGATACAGGTACAGGTATTTAGGATATGAAATATTTATTTAATTGAGCAAGTAAAATATTTTTTGTAATAGAGCTTGTGGGGATATTTATGGGATGATAATATTAAACAGTCGAGAATTGCCTTAGATCTTAGAGATCGTTATCATGTAAGTGAAATGTATTCCATACAAATAAAATCACAATTTGTTATAAAAATAGATATCATTTATTGTGACAAATAATAATAATAATAATAGGCAGCATGCATGACAATAATCAGTGAATATTTAGTATAACATAAGTATGCAATACAATGGCAATGTTAAAACACGTTCCAATGGCAAACACATTACAAAGCTACAGCATCAACTGTCAAGACTTTAGATTTATGGGGGTAATTCACAGACAGAAAGTTAAACTCCAGCGAAAAGCCATAAAACCTTGGCTAACAGTTAACTGAGTAACCCTTTCAATGCTGGCTAGATCCTCCTAGGCATATAATATCCTATTCTCATGTAATTTTCAATTAAAATAACATTCAAACCAGCTCATTAATCATTTCCTGGAACCATCCAATAAGAATAATCTACCAGATTCTATAAGCCGAATTTTAATTTGCCTAAAAAGATATCTTATCCTATTTAGAGCAAATCAATACACCTGGATAAAAAAAAATCGGTATGCTAACTCGTGATAATATCACATTAATATATAATTATTCTTAATTCCACCTGCAGAATGGAATGTTTATAAGTATATATCTTTTAGTTAACTAAGATTTCTAATTATTGAAATCTGACCGTGATTTATCCAGTTATATATCATGCTATTAGATTTTTAATTAATTTAGATTAATTAAATAAAACCAGCATGATTACCAGTTAAGTAGATGTTCTCATCAGATGCTCTTAGGTAGTCCCAGGAACTTGAATGCGTGTATGATTGCTTGTATGGAGGTATGTAAGTAATAGTAAAAATAGTGTTGCTTAGAAAGTAAGAGTAAAATTCTAAGTGTCCAGGAGTTTTTCTTGAGTTGGGTCCAGGAGAGTTTGAATGTTAGTCCCAGAGTGAACATCTGTCATGGATCTCTCTGCATGTCCGAATCTGAAAGCCCAAACTCCAACTCCAACTCTAACTCCAACTACTACTTCCAACTAACTAGCTTCTCTCTACCCTTTTTCCTAACTTTTAAAGGGCCAGACTCTCTGTACGTCATTAGTTGATAAGGCCAATAGGAAACTAAAGGTGTGGTCAACCTGCAGATTGCAATTTAGGTATTTGGTCCATAGATGGCAGTCTGGCCTCACTAAACCTTCCTATCCAGGAAAGAGTTAACTTTTCCTGATGACGATTTTGACATCTTTTGGCTTATCTAAATGACTACCATAACTTAAATTTACTTGTCAGTTCAACGCGTTTCTTTGGATTTTCTCCAGACAATGCGTCGACAATTCCTGTTGTAATTTCTAAAATTCACCCCTTAATTATAATGGGACCTTGTAAAATTTAGAAAGAAAATGAATTACCGTATATACTCGAGTATAAGCCGAGTTTTTCAGCACGTTTTTTGTGCTGAAAAACCCCAACTCGGCTTATACTCGAGTCAATTGTCTGTATTATGGCAATTTGCATTGCCATAATACAGACTGGGGGCTGTGGGGGCTGCAGAGAGATGTTACTTACCTTTCCTGCAGCTCCTGTCAGCTCTCTCCTCCTCCGCCGGTCCGTTCAGCTCTTCTGTCAGCTCACAGTGTAAATCTCGCGAGAGCCGCGGCTCTCGCGAGATTTACACTGGGAGCTGACCGAGGTGCTGAACGGACCGGCGGAGGAGGAGAGAGCTGACAGGAGCTGCAGGAAAGGTAAGTAACATCTCTCTGCAGCCCCCACAGCCCCCTCCTACACAGTGCCCATCCACTGGACCACCAGGGAAGGAGAGCCCCCCTCCCTGGCCAGCTAGCAAGCAGGGAGGGGGGACAAAAAAATGTATATATCTTAATAATAATAAAAAAAATACAAATAAAATAAAAATAATAATAAAATAAAAAATAATAATAAAATAAAAAAATAATAATAATAAAACATGTAATGAAACAAAAAAAATATTAAAATAATAATTACAAAATAAAAATGCCCACCCCCCACCAAGGCTCTGCATCACACTCTGCATTACACACACACATACACACACTGCATTCATGCACACACACTGCACTCATACACACAGCATTCTCATACACACACACTGCACTCATACACACAGCATTCATACACACACTGCATTCATACACACACACTGTACTCATACACACACACTGCATTCATACACACACACTGCATTCATACACACACACTGCACTCATACACACACACAGCACTCATACACAGCACTCATACACACAGCACTCATACACACAGCATTCTCATACACACACACTGCACTCATACACACACACTGCACTCATACACACACACTGCATTCATACACACACACACACTGCATTCATACACACACACACTGCATTCATACACACAGCATTCTCATACACACACACTGCACTCATACACACACACTGCATTCATACACACACACTGCATTCATACACACACACACTGCACTCATACACACACACTGCATTCATACACACACACTGCATTCATACACACAGCATTCTCATACACACACACAGCATTCATACACACACAGCATTCATACACACACAGCATTCATACACACACAGCATTCATACACACACACTGCATTCATACACACACACACTGCATTCATACACACACACTGCATTCATACACACAGCATTCTCATACACACACACACTGCATTCATACACACACACTGCATTCATACACACAGCATTCTCATACACACACACTGCACTCATACACACAGCATTCATACACACACAGCATTCATACACACACACTGCATTCATACACACACACTGCACTCATACACACACACTGCACTCATACACAGCATTCTCATACACACACACTGCACTCATACACACAGCATTCTCATACACACAGCATTCTCATACACACACACTGCATTCATATACACACACTGCATTCTCATACACACACACACTGCATTCATTATATACACACACTGTAAATAAATATTCAATTAATATAATTTTTTAAGGATCTAATTTTATTTAGAAATTTACCAGCAGCTGCTGCATTTCCCACCCTAGTCTTATACTCGAGTCAATAAGTTTTCCCAGTTTTTTGGGGTAAAATTAGGGGCCTCGGCTTATATTCGGGTCGGCTTATACTCGAGTATATACGGTACTTGTCTTCTCTGTCATTAGTGCCTGTGTTAAAAATTATTTATCTTCCATTAACATTTAGACAGAGCATTCCATTCCCCTGCTTCATTGCTTATCACTTGGCTTGTTTATATAATGCACTCCTTAGCTCAGGCTCAGTGGTTAGTGTTACAGAAGGCAATTATGTGTCTTTGTTAGCCTAAAGATCCCAAATGGAGTCTGCTCTGTTCTGAGTGACTCAGGCAATACCCATGAGCATGAGCATTTTCACAGTCTTTCTCTAGGTCACACTCCTCAGCCAACACTCCATTTCTCCTTCTCACAAGTTTATGCACATTAATATGTATCCTTATCCGATAATTCCTAATAGATTCTCTTGAGTAGTCCAGAGTTCTGCATTATCATGTTGTGCCTGAATTCATGGGACTTGCTGTCCTGCACAGGGAAAGATATTTGTTATTTCTAAAAATGGGATAAAACATTATTTTTTAAAACTCATTTATTTATAAATTCTAAAACGGTGATCAAGGTTGCTGTGTATATTTCTCCTGAGTTAAAATTTCAAAATGTAGGTTAACAAGGGGAGGTGTGGAGAGTACCGTGTAAACAAAGGGTTTTCACTCCTTAGTGGTAAAGAATGAAGTATTGAGACTGCAGGGAAATAATCTATACACTAAAAATGCTTAATTAAGCTAAAGTTGTTTTGCTGCTTAGAGTGTCGCTATAAGCACAATATAACAATATAATGTGACTAAATTGCCATATTTTAAATATAATGGAGGGGTGTTTTAATATTGCTTTAAAAGATTGTCTGTAAGGATGTTTGAAAGATTTTGTGTATGCGCTGAGACATATTGGTGTATTATGTATTAACTTTGGTCATTGCTGTCAGTAGCATTACCACAATAATGAAAGTTTAGGTGTGCCCCAAAATAATGTTTTCTGTGTATACATTTAGAATTGAATACTATACATGCGCTAATTGAGAATGTTTTTTACAAGTGCTACAAAATCTTGTATTAGTTAATAAAGTGTATTTGTAAAAACACTTTATGTGCAAATTAAATTAAACCGTTAAAGACATAGACAATTGTCCAAGTTCTAAACCAAAACAAAACCTGGAATTTGAGCTGTATGATTGTACAACTAAATGTTATCTCTTTTACATTAAAGGGACACTATAGTCACCAGCAGAGGCATAACTAGAAACCATGGGGCCCAGGTGCGAAAAATGCCCTGGGCCCCCCATACATCTCACCTCTCTCCCCCCCAGCCCCTCCATGTGTCACAGTCACGCCTCTCGGCCCCTTCATGTGTCTCATTCACACCACACAAGGTTAGTGTGGCATTGTTGAGGGGTTGAGTCAGGGCCGCCACCAGAAACTAACTCAGCTCAGGGTCTGGGCCCCCTGGGGCCCGCCTCCAAATACCGCCCACTGGGTCCACACACAGACACAAACGCACACACTGATACAAAAGGACACAGATACATACTAACAGACACACATACTGAAACAGACATACACGCATACAGGCATACATACTGACACACACATACTGAGACATACACACAGGCATACATAGTGACAGACAGACACATAATAACATACATACAGACACACATACATACAGACACCGACATACATACATACATACACACACACACATTCATACATACAGACACTGACATCCATACACACATACATTCATAATGGCATACAGACATACAGACTGACATACATGCTTTCAGGCTTTTTGTAGTAAACACTGTCTTTTTAGAGAAAATGCAGTGTTTACATTACAGCCTAGGGATAACTCCATGGGCCACTCCTCAGATGGCTACAATAGGTGCTTCCTGGGGCAGTTGTGCAGCACTACCATTCGGTGTCTCCACCATTTCCATAGAGATACTGAACTTTCCTCATAGAGATGCATTGATTCAATGTATCTCTATGTGGAGATGCTGATTGGTCAGAGCTGTGTTTGATTTGTGCTGGCTCTGCCCCTGATCTGCCTCCTTGACAGTGTCAGCCAATCCTATGGGAAAGCCATTATTATTGGTTCCTGGAATCACTTCTGATGATGTCAGCCAAGCAGGCAGAACAGGGGTAAAGTCAGCAGCTGCAGACTTGAATACAAATAAGATTTTACTATATTTAGGAAGGCAAGGGGAGGGGGGAGGGGAAGGGGGGTCTAGATGGTGGTTTTAATACTATAGCATCAGGAATACATATTTGTGTTCCTGACCCTATAGTGGTCCTTTAGGGCCTATTAGTTTGTTGGCATGCAGTGCCCTCTCCAGATGCATCATGTACTATCCCTGTCCTTATTCGCACCTGTATAACAGGAGTGCATTTGCACCAATATATCAGTTTTCTGGTTATATATAGAAGGATCTCTAACCATGGATAGATACACATGAGAGAGCTCCAATGGGTGGAGCAAAAAATGTCATAGGTGATGTTGGCGATACCGGAACTAGGAAGGAGTGCAGTGGGGGGACTCCAGGAATACACAAGAACTTTGAGAGAGCTGTATTTGCTGTAAAAATACGTTCAATATGATAAATCTCCCCTCCAAATAATTTTTTTGATGTGAATCTGCAATGCACCAATATCCAGGGTCTAATCTGAGCCACTTTGTGAGTTGCTTTCATATGGAGATATGATAAGAGGATTAGTGTTTAAACTACAGTTTACTGGTTTGCACTACATATATGTGTTTTTCATGTTTTTAAGATTTTCTTCATTTAAGATCTGTGAGATTGTAACTCTATATTCACTTAGCTGATGTTATACCTGGATGTTGTTGGATTTCCAGATTTCTACTTCCTTCTGTCCTGGCTTGTTCTAGCCTGATGGCAGACTGGAAGAAATAAAAAAATAAAATGCTAAGATACTATAAAAGTCAAGTACAATAAAGGAAAAAAAGGTTCAGAAAAACAAAGGGACAGTAGACACAGTAAGAAACCATGCCGACTTAAATACAAATATGATTTTACTCTATTTAGGGAGGCAAGGGGGCTCAGGAGGGCTAGATGGTGGTTTTAACACTATAGGGTCAGGAATACATGTTTGTGTTCCTGACCCTATAGTGTTCCTTTAAGTTCACCCACACTTATAAACCATTTTGTTGAGGACAAATAGGAGTTTCATTTCACATCAAATATTTATATATGAAGCATAATTTAATATGAATAAAATATAAATAAGTATGAGAAATTAAGAAATTTTTGTATCATAATACTGTTAATTTTTCTGCAGTAAAATACATGTATTTGTTTTCTGTGATGTCCCCCATGTACAGGTGATGTACCCCATCATGGCATACCATTTTTAATGTAGACAGCCCGGGGTTTTCAAAAATGGGTGTGTCCATTCTTTTTTAGAAGCCATTTGGTCACAATACCTGACCAAATTTTGTGTTCATATTTTTGTTGTGTGAATTTTACACATACATTGTAATTCCACTGTTTGAATCATTACCCTTATATATTTTACTTCTAAAAACACTCATATTTGTTTCAGCAATGTTTCACGAGTAGAACAATACCCCCACGTATAGATTTTTTGAAGTCACAGGACAAAATATAACATAAGTAAGGAATTCGCACAAATTTATGCCAAGTTATACAACCTGCACAATGACTCCAAAACTCATTCTCCATCACCCCAAGAAATCAGGTCGTACCTAGACACTGTCCCACTGACCCCACTCAAAACTGATCAACGTCACTCTCTCCTCCGACCATTCACCATACAGGAAATCAAAGACACCTTTAAAGCCCTGCCATCTGGCAAATCCCCGGGAGGAGACAGCATCACTAACCTATATTACAAAACGTTTGCAGATGCTTTAACCCCAACACTCCAAGAGACGAAAGATACGGGTCTTCTGCCTACTGACATGTTAATGGCCACAGGAGTCACCATCCCAAAACCGGCCAAACCTATGGACGCATGTAAAAACTTTAGACCCATCTCCCTCTTCAACACCTATACCAAAATACTAGCCAACAGATTAATGTCCCTTCTCCCCTTCCTGGTCAAAGTTGATCAGATGGGGTTTGTAGCTGGAAGGCAGGGGCTGGATAACACCAGGAAACTATCCCTGGTACTTAATAAGCTCAGGGATACCAGCCGGGAAGGTCTACTGCTAGCTCTAGATGCTGAAAAAGCATTTGACCGCCTTGGCTGGCCTTTCTTGAGGCACGCACTGGAGGCATATGGTTTCCCCCACCACTCATTTCACAAATATTTGCGCTGTACGCGGAGCCCAGAGCGCAGGTACTCCAGATGGGATTCCTCTAACAAACGGAACGAGGCAAGGCTGCTCCCTCTCCCCGCTTCTCTATGTGCTAGCCCTAGAGCTGCTATTGGAATCCATTCGAATCAGTGCTGCAATACAAGGTGTGGATCTTTGTGACACGCACATAAAGATAAGTGCTTTTACGGACGACATACTGCTCCACATTACTGACCCCAAGAGCTTCCTACCAGCTATAATGCAGGCCAGGAAGGTCTCCTATTACTCCCTTAATACCTCCAAAACACAGGCACTACCGGTAGGTCTACCAGAGACTGTCCTTTCCCGCTTACGCTGTATATTTCAGTTCAAATGGCCAAAAGATACCATTAAATACCTGGGTATTATGGTAATGAAAAACCCTGCAGATCTTTATGCTGCCAACTATGTCAAAACTTGGAATGCCGGCCGTGTCTTACTGCAGGAATTGATTTTTTTTTTTTATCATGGTCAGAAAGAATTGTGGCACTTAAAATAGTTATTTTGCCTAAACTAATGTTTTTGTTTTGGACTGCCCCGATTGCTGTCCCCCCAGCCTACTTCAAATCGATCCAGAAAGACATAACCAAGTTTGTGTGGGCAGGACGGAGACCACGGGTGAACCTGAAACTACTGAAAGCCCCCAAGCTCAGTGGCGGCCTGGCCCTTCTGGACCTCCAGATATACTTCCATGCCACTATTATAGCAACAAACGTACCACATCTGATGTCGGGTACTAGCCCTCGGGTAAATGAGTAAGATTGGACAATCGCCTCCTCTTCCCTCATTCACTCTCCACAATAATGTGGGTGCTGAAGCACCTACGCCCCCCATTACCGGCAGATCTAAAGGAGGCTGCATTTTTCCTCCAAACCTGGGACAAACACAGAGATAGACTATGCAGGAAGAAGGGAATATCGTTGGCCACCCTGCTAGCGGCACTACCATACCTAATGCCTACCTTTAATGCGAGACCTTGGATAGAGAGAGGGTTTACCCAGCTCTATTGTTTGTTTTCTTTACATACCCTTCAGGGGTTTGACACACTAATGACTAAATATAACCTCCCGAACTCCTCCTACTACTCATATGTCCAGTTACGCTCTTTCCTCACAAGAGCCTACCCCAGAGCAGCTGAGTCACAATTAGGATTACGAAATGGGAAAACGAAATGTGTATTAACCAGAACAAAATTCCAAAATGTAAACTGATCTCCATGTGTTATAGACGTGTGTTCTCTACATATGCACTTTGCTAACGCCAACCCAGCAAGACAATGGGAAGCTGACCTGCAACGCAATTACACACATAAACAGTGGGAGTATATCATAAACCTACCTAAGAAACTAACCAAATCAGCTGCACATATAGTACAACATTGCAAGACCCTTTACTGGTGGTACATGGTGCCCACCCGCTTAAGCAAAATCTTCCCCAATACCCCTTCGGTGTGCTGGAGGTGCAAGGCAGCAGAGGTAACCGCACTAGATGTGTGGTGGTAGTGCCACACCATAATACCCTTCTGGACAGGCATAAACGAGACTATTACCCAATTGACAGGGTACAAACTACCATGCATCCCCCACACATATCTTCTCTTGGATGTACCCACAGGTATACCAAATTTAAAAACCAAATTAATAGGCCATATAGCACTTACCACACAAAGACTTAACGCTAGAGTGTCCAAATCTAAAATAGCACTGACAATCAAGGAAGTAATACTGGAATTAGATAGACAATGCTCATTTGAGCGACACCTCATGATATTTACCCTCACTAATACATATCTGAAATCCTGGCAGGTGTGGGGCGCATGGAGATCGAGTACCTGTAAAGCTGTACAAAATCCAACCCCAACTCCAATCAGTTAGCATACTAAAGGTCCTTATAACTTTGCCTGACCTACCCAGGATATCAACCTGACTCAGGGACTCGAGTAATACTTCTGTACTGTATCATAGCTATGTGAATCAATATGTTGTGTTTTCAAACAAGTGTAATGTACGTTGACCTTGTGCACAAAGCATTGACTCTCCTCTTGCCTTCTGTATCCCCTGCCCCCATCTTTAAAAAAACTTCAATAAACTTTCAAGTTGAAAAAAAAAAAATCCAATAAGTTGTTATAGGCTTCTATCCGGAGAAACCAAGTTCAGGAATCCAGAATAACCAAATTCACATACAGAGTCATTCAATTCAATAGGTTAGCTCTGTATGGTAGACTCTGAAACAGTCTGTTATACAAAGGCCATGTAGAGATGGGCAGGAAGGGCATTAATAGCTAGAGACAAAGTCCTTTAATGTAGCATACGCAATACTTTATTTGGGGTGACTTTTTGCAGTTTTTTGGGGGGGAGGGAGGGGAAGTGCTTGCTACAAAGTCTCTGGACATCTTCTAATGCAAAAGTGGGAGGATTAGGGGGCTGAGTAAATACAATTTTGAAAAAAAGCTTTAATTTAAAACCAAGAAAAGGGTTTGGCTTCCCTGTGGCTGCTACTGGTTTATACAGCACATATTTGCCAATTTTTTAATACCAGTATTTAGTCTTTCGAATAAGACTGTATACACCAATCAGTCAAATCTACTCCCCCATATATCCCCATATCCCGCCTCCCAAAAAAAATTGTAAAAAAAATAACACACCTGCAAATTTTTTAAATGCTTTCTGTTTTTTTTTTCATGTATTGCACAAATTTGTAAACTTTGCAAAACCCCTGTTAGCTCCTTCTACAAATCCCCTCCCCTGTTCTTCCCCTCTTCTACAAACCCTTGCACTGCCCCCTTCTACAAAACCCCTGCACTACCCTTCCACAAATCCTCTGCTCAGCCCCCCTTGTAGAAGACCCCTTTCACACCGTTACAGACAGAAAGTCAAACGCACACAGTCACATGCAGACAATCACAGGCAGTCACACACACAGTTACAGGCAGACAGTTATACACACAGTCAGTTACAAGCAGACACTCACAGTTGTAGCCAGACAGTCACGCACACAGTTACAGGCAGACAGTCACACATACAGTCAAACACACACACAGTCACAGGCAGACAGTCACACACACATAGTTACAGTCACACACAGTTACAGGCAGCATCACACAGTCACAGGCAGACAGTCACACGTACACGGTTACAGGCAACATCACACAGTCACATGCAGACAGTCACACACATAGTCACATGCAGATAGTGACACACACCACTATAGGTAGACAGTTACACACACAGTCAGTTACAGGTAGTCACACAAAGTAGTAGCCAGACAGTTACACACACAGTTACAGGCAGACAGTGACATATACAGTCACACACAAACACAGTCACAAGTAGACAGTCACACACACACACACACACACACACACACACACACACACACACACAGTTACAGTCACACGCACAATTACAGACAGATACAGGCAGTCACACACACATGGTTACAGGCAGACAGTTAAACACACAAACACACACACACTGTTACAGGCAGACAGTTACACACACACACAGTTACAGGCAGACAGTTAAACACACACACACACACACACACACACTTACAGGCAGGCAGACTGTCACACACACACACACACACACATACATACAAATACACACACACACAGTTACAGGCAGGCAGACTCTCACACATACATACACATATAGCCACAGGCAGTCATACACAAACAGACACAGTTACAGGCAGGCAGACACACATACACACAGTTACAGGCAGGCAGGCAGACTCACACACACACACACACACACACACACACACACACACACACGCACACAGTTACAGGCAGACAGTCACACACACACACACACACGCAGGCAGACAGTCACACACACACACACACACACACACACACACACTCTTACTTACAGACAGTGTGAGCTGGAGGAGGAGTGGATTAACTGAAGTCCTTCACTGAAGCCAGTTAGTTGGAGAAGCAGGGATTCCTTCTTGCTGCTTCTCCATGTGTAGAAGTAACAGCAGCGTAAGGTAAGGGGCGTGTTAAGCTTGCCCCCGCTGCTGTTTTTGGACCGCCCCTGACTTACTAGCCTGCCCCCACTTTCATTCCGTGCAACCAGTTCAGGTGGTAATTACTGGCATCTGCGTATTTGAGCTGTGCGGCTCACACATCCCCCTCCAGCTCCCAGAACTAGGGTCATGGCGCCCCCCTATCTGGTGGCACCAGAGGCGGACCGCCCCCCCCCCCCCTTCCCCTTAGAAGGCCACTGATACTTGCTGTACTATACAGAGCACTTTGATTTTTCTAGCACTTTTCATGGTTTGGGGGGAAACATCTGCGCGTTTTACGTACTGTGCCACATGCTAGGCTAGGGTTTCAAATACTACAGTAATAATTATCAATCCCTAGATGATAGTCTTTATTCATCAAGGGAAGAAGCAGATCACACACAATCTAGCCATTTGTGCCCACAGAATCAAGGCATCCTGGTGGGTCAAGACGACTATATTTCCCTTAATAAATGCAAAATGCCCAGGTGTAACCAATAGTGGATTTGCTAAATTTGTAAAATGTAATCCCATATGATGAGCACCTTGATAGGATACATTGATGAAATTCAATCGAAGATTGCTTTTTAAGCAGAAATTCATCTATGCGTATCTTTTGTTCTAGGATGTAATTTGGGGAAAATGTATCAGAAAGTTGTTTGATACGGGCCTGAATTTTGTGTAACCTGTCAAAGAATGGGTTATTTCTAGGGGGTCACAGTGCATTGTCTTTAAGAAGGAGGAACCTCATTTTTTGTCATATTGATACATCTTTATAATCAATAGATTGAGGCATTTTGTAAGTTGAGTTCATATGGAGATAGGATAAGGGGATTTCTGTTTATATTAGTTTACTGGTTTGCACTATGTATATGTGTATTTCATGTTTCAATTTTTTCTACATTTAAGATCTGTATGAGATTGTAAATATATATATATATATATATATATATATATATATATAGGAAACATGGGGGGATGGTTGCACTCACCTAAACATGCTTAAATGGGGTGCTGCTGGGGGCCATATTATACAATAAACAATACACAAGATCCAGCGCACTCTCCTATCCACTAAACAGCAACTTCAACCATCCCATTAATCTCATAAGAGCAGACATTAGACTGTGAGAGTAGGACCTGCCAAAGATGGGGTACATTGACGTTGTGGCAGGCTTATGCAATGTATGATCATATAATGTAACTAAATCCCCATTTTTTTGCCTAGATTAGATGTTTTTAAAAAAAAACTTTTACAAACTAATAAAATCTGTCAACATTGAAGTTGCTGTTTAGTGGATAGGAGAGTGCGCTGGATCTTGTGTATTGTTTATTATATATATATATATATATATATATATATATATATATATATATATATATATATATATAGTTAGCTGATGGCGTACCTGGATGTGGCTGAATTTCCAGATTTCCACTTCCTTCTACTCTGGCGTATTCTAACCTGATGTCAGACTGGAAGAAAAAAAAGATACTATAAAAGTCAAGTACAATACAGGGGTAAAAAAAAAGCAGCAGGGTAAAGAAAAACAAAAAGGCCAGTAGACACGGTAAATAACATTATAAAAGAAAAGCCCCCATTGGAAAGAGAGGTAGATGTAGGAAATATACTCACTGAGTAGTCATGAGGGTGGGATTCGATGACTTGTTGCAGCCAGGTTTTACAGGATGGTGGAATTGTGACAGTATCCTGGGAAACTTTATGCTACACTATGTAAATCTGCCTGATGGTCTAACTGTGAAAGCTTAATTGACAATCGTCTTTAGTAAAGATTTGTTGGTTTGCATTCTCCTCTCCAGATGCATCATGTACTGGTTCCTGTCCTTATTTGCACCTGTATAACAGAAAGAGTGTAATTGCATATATAATATATCAGTTTTCTGGTTATATATAGAAGGATCTCTGACAATGGATAGATACACCTGAGAGAGCTCCAATGGGTGGAGCAAAAATGTCATGGGTGACGTCGGAGATACCGGAACTAGGAAGGAGTTCACTGGGGAGATGCTAGAAATACACAATAACTGTGAGAAATCTGTATTTGCAGTGAAACTACTTTCAATATGATAAAACTTGCATCCAAATGATCTTTTTCTATTCGGATTTGCAATGTACCAATATCCAAGGTCTAATCTGAGTCACTTTGTTTTGCGTTCATATGAGGAAAGGGTAAGGGGATTATCGTTTATACTACAGTTTACTGGTTTGCATTCTGTATATGTGTTTTTCATGTTTTTAAAGTTTTCTACATTTAAGATATCTGTGAGATTGTAACTCTATATTCACTTAGCTGATGGCATACCTGGATGTGGTTACATTTCCAGTTGTTCACTTCCTTCTGTCGTGGCTTGTTCTAGCCTGATGGCAGACTGGAAAAAATAAAAAATAATTTGCTAAGAAACTATAAAAGTCATGTACAATAAAGGAAAAACACAGCAGCAGGGTAAAGAAAAAGAAAGGAACAGAAGACACGGTAAGTAAAATTATAATAGAAAAGTCATCCATGGACTGTCTCTTTAAACCGCGAACACTCCAGAGATTTGCACTGCACCAGTGTCCAGGGTCTGATCTGAGCTACTTTGTGAGTTGCTCAGATGTACTGGTTTGCACTATGTATATGTATTTCATGTTTTTAAGGCTTTCTTTATGGAAGATATCTATGAGATAGTAACTCTATATAAACTTAGCTGAAAGCTTACCTGGATGTGGCTGAATTTGCATATATCCACTTCCTGTTTGCATTGGAGTGTTCTAACCTGATGGCAGGCTGGAAGAAATGGGAAAAAAGATAAGATACCATGAAGGCCAAATATAATACAGAAAAAAGTAGCAGGGTAAAGAAAAGAAAAAACAATAGACATATAAGAAACTATTAGAAAAGAAAAGATGCCATTAGAAAGAGAGGTAGATGTAGGAAATATTCTTACTGAGTAGTCATGATGGTGGGATTCGATGATTGGTGGTAGATGGCCAGGGTTTGCAGGATGGTGGAATTTGACAGTATCCTGGGAAACTTTATGCTACACCATGTAGATCTGCCCGATGGTCTTAACATTCACCGCTCAATCGACAAGCGTTTTTAGTAAAGTGTCTGTTAGTTCGTTGACTTGCATTATCTTTTCCAGACGCATCATGTACTGGTTCCTGTCTTTGAGAAATTGAGGGATCCTCGGCTTACTAAGCACGGCAGTCTTTTTTAGACGGTTTATATCCTCGTAGGAAACCTTTCCCATTGCCATTAGCAGCTTGAAATCTATGGTATGTCTGCGTCTTAGGATTTGTAGAACACCTTCAAGGTACACCTGATCCTTATTACAACATCCTGGCTGTGATGTGTCTGTCAAGCCCCTCTTTGCTCGGACACAATAATACCATCTGGCTTCTGGGTCTCTGACAAATATTTTCAAATGCTCAAATAGTTCACTGAATGACATTGAGCTTGCTTTGTAGATGGTATAGTACAGGAGGGCAACTCTGCACAAATCGGGTTCAGGATGATATAAAAGGCTGTGGATGGTTGCCAGTCCTTCTTCGGTTGGATTTGCTGGTTCCAGACCATACTCTTCTCGACCTTTGCTGTTATGCCATGGCTGTTTACTGTTGTTGACTGTTCTAAAATAATGAGTTCCAATCTCATGTCTCAGTGTACCTTGAAGCCACTTTTCTCGTGCCATAGAGACATTTATTGTCATCGTTGGTTGCCTTTTCACAGTTCCCATAGAGGCTTGTGATATTACATCTTCAGTGAGATTAACAGCAATCTCCCCTTGACACCCTTCAGTCTCCATGTATTTGCGTACTTCCTGATAGATCTGCTTTGCTGGTAGAAGATTGCCTCCTGTAGCTTGTTCATAATTTTCATAATTGTTATATTTCTTGAGTGTGTTTTGTATGATATTAATGGCCACTTGAAGAAATCTGTTGGAGGCATGGCTGTGCTGGGCTGAGGCAGATGGCAGAGGAGTTTTGTTATATTGAAACTGAGGGTTATACATAAAGTTCGATTTGAAAAATTTATCCTTCTCTTTTTTCAAATTTAAAGGCTTCATTAATTTTGGATTACAATAATCCTTCCCTGGAGGTGTGGGGACCAGCAACACTTTATCTTCAGTCAAGCTGGGTTGAAAATGTTCCCTCTCAGAATCAAGTTTTGGTGTATTGGTGAGCACTTTCTGTTTATTATTGACCGACGGTTTCTTTGAGCTGAAAATGCTGGTGTTCCCTTTGCTGGAGTTAGGACTCACATGGTCCTTATAGGGAGGAAGTGGTGGTGTAGAGATCATCGACATTTTACCTTGAGCCAAGCTGGGTAAGTCGTGTTTCTTCTCAGAATAGATTTTTGTCCTTTTTGTGAGCACTTTCTGTCTCTCAGAGTCCTTTGTGTTGGAGGTAGGACCTGAAAGGTTCATTTTGGCAGCAAGTGGCAGTTTGAACGCCTGCAACACTTTACCTTCAGTTGAGTTGGATAAGATGTATTTCCTCTCACAATCGATTTTGTGTTTGTTTGTTAGCACTTTCTGGCTTACATTGACTGAAATAGTCCTCGAAGAGCTTATGCTGGGGTTCCTTGTTTTGGGGATAGGAACCGAGAGGTTAATTTTGGCATTAACAGGTCTGGTTGCCAGACGTATGCTACGCACTGTCAGTGGGAAGTTAGGCTCCATTGTTTTACCTGATCAATTCCGCTTAACAAAAAACGTGAATTGCTCGGAGTGGAAACCCTTCTTCTTCTGTACAATATCAAGTTTTAGTGTCTGATACCTGAAATAACTCTGTCTCTCAGCAGACCTGCAGCAATTTCCTGCACACTAGGTCCAGAGCTTTCAGAGTGACAGCACTAGTAGCTGAGTCCTGGTGCAGCTCTGATGTCATAGAATGTCACAGAGGAGGACAATCACTGCAGGTTTAAAGGCACCAAATATAACTTGATTTTACCCTTAAAGTTCAATTTAAATTCCAGGGTTGTTCACTAAAGTGAGAATTCAAAGTGAATTTCAAACTTTAGGCCATAGTAACTGAAATGGAATCGTAGCTCGAGTAAGAATGTTTCCAGTTTGGCTATTGTGGCCTTCAATTTAAAATTCACTTTCAATTCTCACTTGAATTCTGTTTGTATTGGTATCCTAAATAACATTTTCTTACATTATCCCTACATTATGACTGTGCCCCTTTCTATCTCCTTTAGATCTTTATGTTGTTTTTTTTGTGAATTTGCATACTGTGCTGTGATAGGCTGGAATGTTGCCGGCCAGGCAGATTGAGGTGTGTATGTGTATACAATATTACTACCGGTTACAAAGTGCTTTGTCTACATCTGCCAATTTATATGTGTTTGTTTCTGATAACAGGTTTAAATAGCTAGACAGTGATATATTCTTTAATTGGTGTGGTATCAATGGTTGATACACCAATTGAAGATGATATCACTGTTATTGTACTATATAAAAATAGCTCATTCAGTAGATAAACCCCAGCTGGTCTAATAGCTGGAGCTAACTGATACTAGCTAACATTGCACAAACTGTATCAACATATTGTTATGATACTTCTATCAAATTGAGACTGCAACTATTTCATACATTGGTATTTTAATAGAATTGCATTAAGTTTTATTAAGTTATATACCGTCTTGTAAATATTTTGTTGTGCACATTTATGGAACACTGCTCTTATCCTTAAAGGTAGAAATCATTCACTAGTCCTGGATACTCATTAGATTATAGCTAATACCTTGCTCTCATTCTGCATTTTGTTTTGTTTTTTAGTGGGAGCCCTGTCATTTCCAGTAGAGTAGTATCTCTAGCCATACTATCTACTCCTAATCTGAGACCTCAAATCTCAACCACAACTACATTATTTTTTTTGATAGCTGTCACTATGGTCCCTGGTTGGATAACATCCCTAAGGGACAAATGATGAGGATCAGGAGGAATTGTACTAATATTGAATCATATGAGATTCAAGCGAATAAACCAGTTAGCGATTTCATAGCAAAACACTACCCAAAAGATATATTGGATAAGGCATTTAAGGAGGTTAAAATATTAAATAGGGAAGATCTCCTAAAAAATTGTAAAAGAAAGAACAACCAAACCAAGAATAAGACAAATGAAGTCCCATTAAGGTTTAATTATTCAGGTAGGAATAAAGAATTTAAGAGTATTATCAGAAGTACTGGCTCATTCGGCTCTGCTGTGGACCACCATCTACCTGAGCCACTATGCAGACAGGGACAGAGCACTATGTACATCTCACACCCTTGGGCGGCCATCATGCATCATGTCAGACAGCAACCTGGAAGAAGGCCTCGAGACCAGATCCTAATCGTCACCAGATCTGTTTATCTATGTCCACCTTTTGAGCCAGAAAATTCCTAATAAACCCCAAACAATCTACAGAGGGATACCTAGTATTAAGAACCACCTTATCAGAAGTAGTTTCAAACAAGATAAAAATATAAAAATATTTTTAAATAGCGATATAGGTTTCTTTTAATGCGGATATTGCTTGGCATGTAGGACCACAAGAGCATCTAAATGCGTTAAGAAAGAACTAATAAGAGGAAACACTGGGAAAATATATAAAATGTAACGACTAATAACTTGCCATACTACTAACTGTATAAATGTCCTTACTTGCCCCTGCAAAATGCAATACGTAGGGAAAACCACCAGACAGATACATATCCACATTGAAAGAACATATACGGAACATAAAAAGAGTCTTCAAAGAGCACCCTTTATCTTCACACTTTATACACAAACATCAAGGAGAGAGACCCCACTAAATTACTTGGCATTGAAAGGGTGAATAGGAGTTGGAGAGGGGAAGATCTGGATAACAAACTTGCTAAACAAGAAATTAGGTGGGTGTTTAAACTGAAATCGTTATCCCCGGGAGTTTAAATTGGGACTTTGAGATTTCTTTTCCTCTATAGACTTCCATTCTTATGGCTAACAGGCTCTCTGTATCTTTAGAGGATATGAGGAGCAGTCTTTTTAGCCTTGATGGTTTTAAAGGAGAACTTCTTTGCCCTTTAAATGTGTCCTGCATTTATAACCATATACTGACATAGCTGCTGCATAAGATGGACTTTTTTCCTTTGGTATTATATGTAAGGAATTTTTTATTGTTTTACTGCTCATTCTATTTCCAACCTACTTTCTGATTCCTTATGATCTAGATGGAGCTTTTGTGCTTTCTAAAACTACTTGTGGTTGTGTACATACTTAATGTTATACATTGAAAAAGCAGGTGCAATTGCATTGAGATGTGTTCTGTATTTTATCTTTATTTTCACACTGTATGCAATGATTATGGCTTTATATATATGCACACTTAAAGTACAATACTGTTTGATGTACATTAGCAGTTTTTCTGCATTGCTTACGGTTTCTATGTTTAATAAGAGGATGGATGGACACCAGACTTAGTATACACCCCCTGAGAGGAGTAACAGAACAAATTATTTAAAATGAATCCACGCTCCCAGACCAATGATAAAACAGAAGGGAAGGGGACAGAGGCTTAAAAGAAGGTGCTATAGATCCATGATGTCGTAGGAAGAAGCCCAGGAAGGAGAGCGAAATGCGCCATGCAGACGTCACTGGAGAGGCAGATCCGGATCGGGATGGACGAAACCCAGAAGTGACTGATACAGAGTGGCTACAGCCATTTTTACTTGGTATACACATGCTTTTATGTAGGTTTTTTACTGGCATACCCACCATTCGCTAAGTAAGAGTTTTTAACCTTTTTTTTTACCTATACATTGTTCAAGATGCTATTCAATTAGGGGTTTCTTCCTCTCTCTGTCCTATATTACATAGAACCATCTTGCTACAGAGAACACATCATCTAGATTTCATCTACACCGCGTGGGACCTTTCCCTCTCAAGTGGAGCCTTGCAAACCCAGAGCCAGTGGTGATAGGGCTCTGGTACATGTGAGTTCTTACCCTTCTCCCCTATTGTACACTGTACTATTCAGGTAGTCTGCACTATATTTGTCTCTAGTATTCATTTGTAGATAGGTTATCATCCGTTTTAGCGTGCTTATTTTGGTAAAAAAATGTATTCGTGTATACATTGTGTCACTGTGGTTCACTGCAGCTAAACTGAGTGCTTCATCACCTCTATACCACTTACACACTGTTGGTTTCTAAATAAGGCATTATCCCATCAAGGGATTTTATTTAATGATAGTATATGTAGGGTTTTATTTTATTGGGGGTTAAGGGGGGTAGGGGACTAGTGGCTTGGTGGAGGAGAATAGGCCCCCCTTTTGTTACTTTTGGCCCACACCTGCCACTCATGGGTGGGGGCCGGGAAGGGGGGGGGGAGGCAGTAGGGTATAACATGGGTACATGTACTATAGAATGAGCACAACCAAAAAGAATAAATAGATCTACTTTATTATGTAAACCAAAAACACTTGATAACCATGAAAGGCTCTATTAACAATGTGGTACTAATAAAATACATGCCACAAATTTTGTTTTTACATCGATAATATTTATGTATTATCAAGAGTACCCTAGAATATACAAGAATTGAGAAAAGTCGAATTTCTAAGTAAATGCCCCAAATGTTTCGTCAAAAAAGCCTTTATCTAAGGATCATGTAAAGAGGAAATCCACTGATCCCTTATATAGCCTTAGGGGGAACATATAATGGGAAACACATGTGCATGTGGGTGGTCACCCAATTGATAGGATACTCCCAGTCATGAAAAAATAATCATGCTCATCAAGGAAACCAAAAACATAAACACAATCACATAATCTAAAGAAAACTGGGAAAGTACATGGTGATAATAGAAATCATATGCTGCTCTTAAAGGTCACCAGAACAACTACAGCTTAATGTGAGTGTAATCATTACCTTTAGGCATTTTCATGCAAACACTGACTTTTCAGAGAAAAGGCAGTGTTTACATTGACCCCTAGGGATACCTCAAGTGGCCACTCCTTAGAGGCCACTGGAGGTGCTTCCTGGGGCAGTGCTGAACAGTAGGTAGAACTACCGTCTAGAGTGTCCACATCCTGCATGGGGACGCTGAAATTTTTTCATAGAGATGCATTGATTCAATGCATCTCTATGAGGAGGTGCTGATTGGCCTAAACAGTGTTTGGCCCATCCCATCCCGCCTCCTTGCCTATTGGAAAGCATTGGATTGGCTAAAAATCGTAAATTCTGATGATGCCACCAAGGAGGCGGATCGGAGGCAGGGCCAGCAACCAGATACTGCTGGTATCTTGAAACGGAAAATCATGCAATAAACGAATTAATTCATTAATAGGCATTATGTAATTCGCTTCTCCTTCCCTTATCACCTCGTCTCTGTGATGTGTGTGACACTGATAGCTGAGTACGTTTTTAAAATACACCTCACGCCTAAAGTAATGTGTACAATCTAGTGATGTTACTTTTAGGTGTGAGGGGTGTCACACACATTACGGAGACGAGTCAGGTAGGGAAGGAGGAGCAAGGCTATCTAGGCGTCTGCTAAGGACTTAAGGAGTACCAACGGTCCCCGGGCTAGGGGGCGCAATGCATGCCTTGCCTGGATAAGGAATATTCACAGCTTCATATGGACAAGTGTACTGGTAAACGGGTCAGAGACCTGCTGTGTAGTGTTAGTAAATATCCATGGCAAGTGTTACCAAAAAGCAGCAAAGGCCTTAGGGCACTCCAGCAGGGGGCGCCAACTCTGAAGACTATAAGGCTAGGGATTTGCAGGAAACCGTAAAATACAGACAGCCTGATATATAGGGAAAATATACTAAAGCATTACTTCTGCTAAGAGGAAGGGGCGGGGCTCTCAGAGTGCAGGGTGAGAGAGGACCCGAGACTCATAGGAGCAGTGAGAAATGTATGCATCCGAGTAACTGACACTCCTCCTATTGCATCTTCTGGATTCCAGGTAAGAGTGACAGAATTAATACGCTTCTAAGATCCTCTTTCCTCTTTTAGAATTCCTCTTTCAAAAGCCCAAATCTGCCACTGCCCTCTACTCTAACCCCCACTATCCTGCCACTGCCAACTCTACTCCAACTACCAGTATCCTGCTACTGCCTCCTCCACCCTGATGTCCTCTAACCTGCCACTGCCCAATTTACTCATGCCATTGCCTTCTTGAGCCCAGTTCCAATAATCTGCCACTATCCACTCCACCTCCCACTGTCCTGTTATTTTTTCCCCAATTCTTACGAACTACTCTATAGTCCACAATTCGCTTTACCCCTCTCTACTTTCCTACCTCTTTAAATTCTTCCTTTAATCCAGCGGTTGCCAAACAGGGGAACCATAGAATGTTTCCCCGGTGCTATGATTATAGCACCAGGGAAACATTACTGCTGAACAGGGGCCCGGTCCTTTAAGACCGCGACCGGGCACCTGTAATGTCAGCCGGCTGGGAGGAAGTGACAGTCTGTCACTTCCTCCCAGCATCCTGCAAGGAGCAGCGCAGGAGGAGGCAGCCGCAGCGTAAGGGGAGGAGCATGAAGCGCTCCAGACCCCTCACTCTCACCAGCAGCAGGACTCCAAGCCACCCTCCTGGCACGTAAGGTAAGCTGACAGGAGGCTGGCTGGAGATATAAAAAAAAAATAATCACTTGTCTGTATGTGTATGAGTTTGAGTGTGTGTGTGTGTATGAGTGTTTGTATGTATGAATGTGTGTGTGTGTGAGTATGAGTATGAGTGTGAGTATGAGGGTGTTTGTGAGTGAGTGTGTGTATATATATTGTGACAAACTTACTTCCCTGTGTGTGTTTGTCCAGGATCTTTTGGCACTTGCACAGCCCTCTAGGGTAAGGAAGCCAGGCCAAAACAAAGTCCAGTTTCAAAGGTCTCTGGCCTGTTTATTTTCTGTTAAGAAGTAACGGGATACAACGGGATACAACGGGATACAACGGGATACAACGGGATACAACGGGATACAACGGGATACAACGGGATACAACGGGATACAACGGGATACAACGGGATACAACGGGATACAACGGGATACAACTAGCAGCAAACCTTTCTCCTCAAAACACTTCCCTCACTCCACCCTGCTTTAACTGCAGTTATATAGCTGCTCACAGCCCCTACAGGTGAGGCTAATGACTTCGTTAGGCAGTGAGCCAGAACTCCTCAGAATACCTGGGCTGGACTCATGCACAGCCACTCTGACAGCCACCCTGCTCTTTCGAATACTCCACCCCAGGGACCCAAATAACAACATAGAAAAAAACTAAATTTCAACTTAACTTTCCCTGGGGCTGCATGTGCTTACCCACATGTCAGGATAGTGGCTGTGCAAAAGTCTGGGTGCCAGATATACACCCCTGACCACCATCCCCAACACTGTCACAATATATATATATATATATATATATATATATATATATATATGTCAGTGTGCTTCTGTGTCTGTGCACACATCTGTGTGTCAGGGTGTGTGTCTTTATGTCAGTGTGTGTATTTGTGTCATGGTGTGGGCATGTATCAATGTTTGAGTGTGTCAGGGTGCATGTATGTATGTGTCGGTGTCTATATGAATTTTTGTGTATGTGTCTGCGTATTTATATGCATCTGTGTATTAATGTGCATGTATTTCTGTGTATGTATGTATGTATGTATGTATGTGGTAGTGTATGTGCATACATCCAAGCAGTCAAACACCATCCGCATTTAAAAGTATACATTACATTCAGAAACGCCCCTGCAATGAAACGCAAACATTACATACAAACACACCCCTGTATTAAAACACAATAATATACATATATACAAGCACCCCTTCAAACACCAACACTGTACATTACACAATATCACCAGTAAATGCCGCAGCGCTGTACAGATATACAACCTAGAAATTTTGACTTGGGGTGCCTTGGAAAAATACTGAAATATTAAGGCCGCCTTGAACCTAAAATGTTTGGGAACTACTGCTCTAGTCTAATGTATCTCCCATTACCTGTAACATCCACTGCTTGTTTTTTCCCAACATTGCCAAAGTAAAAGTAAACACCTGTGACATATGGACATGGAAAGAAGGCACCCTGCATTTATTCCCAATATCAAATCCCTGTATTTGAATCCAAAGCTGTACAGATACTCATTTGTGGTGGTACGGAACTCAGGGACGTATTAGACGTGAGGCAAACAAGGCATTTGCCTTGGGCAGCACTTTTCATGGGGCGGCAAAAAAGCCGCTCCCAAATGCCCAGGCAAATGTCTTGTTATAAACAAAGATTAGACGGAATATCTTACATATAAATAACAGTAGAAATTCAGATGGTGTGAGTATCGTTCCTATAACAGGATAAAAAACAAAGGGAACAAATAATAGTGCAGTATCGTTGGTACTGACAGGGGCAATTGTATTATTCCCAATGGGATCCCAATGAATTTGCACTCACAAACAAGGAGCCAATCAATATCCGGCTCAGATCATCAGTTTTGTGGGGTATCAGAGGTCCCACTCCCTTCTTTGTGTGTGCAGGGTCTTCCTTTGGTTGCAATCACAGGCATGCAGTAGTAGTAATTTAAGTGCTTTATTCCATAAAGTGCACAAGTATAATAAAAATAAATAAAAACCTTACAGTCTGTACTGGTTAGTCTTGGATAGGGTAGCAATACGCGTTTCGCCTCTCTAGGAGGCTTCCTCAGTTGCTGGTCTAGTGTCCTAGGGGTTGTCGTTCTTTTAAATCCGTTTCTTAACTCGTGTAGTGTGTTACTTCCGGGTCGCGTCTGTTCCTTACGTATTTCCGGTTTGCGTTCCACCGTTGGAACGCATAGAGGAGATGGTCGCAGACTTCCTATGTGTCTGTCTGTTGGAACGCATCCTTGCGTTTCACTCCGCCATTGATTTCCGTTCTGGATAGTATTTACAATGTTCGTTTAGGTTCTTATTATAGTCCCAATATTGTTGAACTCCAAAATATTTCTCAAATGAAAAATAGAAGAAAAGGGGAGACAAAGAATAGGTAGGGGTAGTCAGGGATCGAAATGCATTATTTTTTGCAGTTATAATCACCATTCCCTAATATCATAATTAAATACTTATGTAACCAGTGATTATATACAGTATCTTAAAGTGCTTCCAAATGTGTACCATTTCATACCTATATATTTGTTCTTTATGTACTAATGTGTAAAGGGCTTGCTGGTATTACTTAGATATTGCCAAAAATACTCCCATTGACAAAAATAAATGGTAGTATAAACATGATTATAAATACGAAGTGGGTGAGCTAGTCACCGGATATTTGTATATCTCAGTTTTAATAGACCATTAAAATCAAAAAAGGTATAAAATGGCAATGTGTAAAAATGCATACAATGAGTGCTTTGTGGGAGTGTCAATCATCATAAAATCACTAGGACATCCCATATGTACAATGGCGGCTAACTGACAAGCCGGGCGGGCGGCCGGCCGGCGCAGGCAAAGGAGTACTGATTATTGAGCTCTCTGCTCAGCTCCCTCGTGCGCCACAGAGTGATGCCGGGAGCCGGAATATGAAGTAATATTCCGGCTCCAGGGCATCACTCTATGGCGCGCGAGGGAGCTGAACAGGAGAATCAGTGCTCCCTCGCCGCCTGCACTCACCGGCCGGCCGCACAGCAGCTCCACTGGACACCAGGGAAACAAGAATCCACCTCCCCTCCCCCCAGCATTCATAAAGGTAAGGAGGCTGGGGGGATTGAATTTAAAAAACAAAATGTGAGTGTGTGTGTGTGTTTCTGGTAGTGAGTGAGTGTGTCTGTTAGTGTGTGTGTCTGTTAGTGAGTGTGTGTCTGTTAGTGAGTTGGTGTGTCTGTTAGTGAGTGAGTGTGTGTGTGTGTCTGTTAGTGAGTGTGTGTCTGTTAGTGAGTGTGTGTGTCTGTTAGTGGGTGTGTGTGTCTGTTAGTGGGTGTGTGTGTCTGTTAATGTGTGTGTCTGTTAGCTAGTGTATGTGTGTCTGTCAGTGAATGTGTGGGGCAGGGAAGGGCGGGATGTGGGGCGCCTGAGTTTTGTCATGCCTAAGGCAGCACAAAACCAGGATACACCACTGACGTAACTTCTATGCATGGCTAGGTAGTATGGGAGCAAGTGGGTATCACAATCTGTATGTATCAGAATATGGATATCACAGTGTATATCTATGGGAGTGTGTTGGTGTGGCCATATGTAAGTGTATAGTGATGTGTGTATGTATGAGATATGACTGAGATGAGACCAGTGTAGTTTGTATTAAGGGACTGCTGTAGAAATTTTAAGTAGTGCCAAATTTCCCGTGGAGAAGGTTTACACTTTATAAATGCTAATAATGTATAATTATATTAGGGGCTTCAGTAGATATATACATTGTGGTAGGACATGTATCATACTAAGACAGCATATATGACACAGTCTCTACCGCAGCATAACTAAGGGGCTGATTGAGAGAAGTTTCCATCCCCTTGTGGTCCTAGTGGGAACTGAACTCTAGCTTGCTGCTCCTGGGACTAGAGATCATTCTTGGAAGATCTGATCGGAGTGTTGCCATGGTTACCGCAGCAACACTCCGATCTGGCAAGACGTACCCGATGGATCTGCAAGCTAGAGCCCCCGTGTCTTATCCTTCCACTGCAGACTCTCGCAGTAAAGTGCATTTGAGCCAGTGAGGGAAATCTCTGATCTCAACACAGACCAGTCATGGAACAATGCAGGGCTGGCTCTTGGATAGTATTGGCTGTGCATGGGCCAGAAAGGGAGATCATCTAATCTTCCTGCCGGCCTTGGCTCATGGCCATTGTGCCAACTGGGCATTTGCCCAGTTTGCCGGATTACCAGTCCGGGCCTGTACATTTCCATATATTCAAACAATAATCCAGATACAGGTAAAGGTATTTAGGATATGAACATTTTATTTAATTGAGCAAGTAAAATATTTTTTTTGTAATAGAGCTCTCTAGGCATTAGTCGATGGTACCCATGAGCATTTTCACAGTCTTTCTCTAGGTCACACTCCTCAGCCAACACTCCATTTCTCCTTCTCACAAGTTTATGCAGGTTAATATGTTAATATGTAGCCTTATCCGATAATTCCTAATAGATTCTCTTGAGTAGTCCAGAGTTCTGCATTATCATGTTTTGTGCCCGAATTTATGGGACTTGCTGTCCTGCACAGGGAAAGATATTTGTTATTTCTAAAAATGGGACAAAACATTATTCTATAGTTAGATTTTTTTAAAACTCATTTATTTATAAATTCTAAAACGTTGATCAAGATTGCTGCGTATATTTCTCCTGAGTTAAAATTTCAAAATGTAGGTTAACAAGGGGAGGTGTGGAGAGTACCGTGTAAACAAAGGGTTTTCACTCCTAACTGGTAAAGAATGAAGTATTGAGACTGCAGGGAAATAATCTAGACACTAAAACTGCTTAATTAAGCTTGGTTTTAACACTATAGCGTCAGAAATACATGTTTGTGTTCCTGACTCAATAGGGTTCCTTTAGGGTCTATTAGTTTGTTGGTTTGCATTGTCCTCTCCAGATGCACTATGTACTATCCCGGTCCTTATTTGCACCTGTATAACAGAATGAGTGCAATTGCACGAATATATCCGTTTTCTGGTTATGTATAGAAGGATCTCTTAACGATGGATAGATACACTTGAGAGAGCTCTATTGGGTGGAGCAAAAAATGTCATGGGTGATGTTGGTGATTCCAGAACTAGGAAGGAGTGCACTGGGGAGATGCCAGGAATACACAAGAACTTTGAGAGAGTTGTATTTGCTGTAAAAATACTTTTAATAAGATAAACCTCCCCTGCGAATAATTTGTTTTAATGTGAATCTGCAATGCACCAATATCCAGGGTCTAATCTGAGCCACTTTGTGAGTTGCTTTCATATGGAGATATGATAAAAGGATTACTGTTTAAACTACAGTTTACTGGTTTGCACTATGTATATGTGTTTTTAATGTTTTTAAGATGTTCTTCATTTAAGATCTGTCAGATTATAACTCTATATTCACTTAGCTGATGTTATACCTGCAGGTGATTGGATTTCCAGATTTCTACTTCCTTCTGTCCTGGCTTGTTCTAGCCTGATGGCAGACTGGAAGAAATACAAAAATAAAATGCTAAGATACTTTAAAAGTCAAGTACAATAAAGGAAAGTAAAGCAGCAAGGTTCAGAAAAGCAAAGGGACTGTCGAAACAGTAAGAAACCATGCCAACTTAAATACAAATAAAATGTTACTATATTTAGTAGGGCAAGGGGATTCAGGGGGGCTAGATGGTGGTTTTAACTCTATAAGGTCAGGAATACATGTTTGTGTTCCTGACCCTATAGTGTTCCTTTAAGTTCACCCACTCTTCTATATCATTTTGTTGAGGACAAATAGGAGTTTAATTTCACATCAAATATATATATATGAAGCATAATTTAATATGAATAAAATCTAAATAAGTGTGACAAAATGAAACATTTTTAGTATTATAATACTGTTATGTTTTTCTGCAATAAAATACACATATTTGTTTTCTGTAATGTCCCACAAGTACAAAGATGCCCCCATATATAGTTTTTTTGGAAGTTACAGGGCCAAATATGACCCACAGCCTTTGTTCGTGAGAATTTGATAATTTTCTTGGCCTATGTTTCCTTTGAAGCAGTATGGCAGCCTAAGAAAGACAATCATGGCATACCATTTTTAAGCTAGACACCCCAGAGTATTCACAAATGGGTACGTCGATTCTTTTTTAGAAGCCACTTGGTCACAATACCTGACCAAACATTGTGTTCGTATTTTTCTTGTGTGATTTTTACACAGACATTGTAATTCCACTGTTTAAATCATTATCCTTATATGTTTTACTTCTATAAAACACTCATATTTGTTTCAGCAATGTTCCACGAGTAGAACAATACCCCCACGCATAGATTTTTGGAAGTCACAGGACAAAATATGTGGTCTGCTTATTTCAGTCTTCATACGTGGATTTTCACAAACAGATTTTCCTTGCCTATGTCGCTTTTGAGGCAGAATTGCAGCCCAAGAAAGAAAAAAGTATACAACCCAGAGTATTCAGGGTATAATATTTTTAGTTATTTGATATGAGCAATTTATCACAAATGATTGCCATGTTTAGTGGTCATGTATTAGATTTTCAGTTTCTTTGGCATGTCACAGGTCAAAAATATTACATGTCCTTTTTGAACTTGGAAATTTGACCAATTGATTTTCTGGGCTTTTGTTACTTTTAAGAGAGTATGGCACTCTAAGAAAGAAAATTACCCCCATGATGGCATACCATTTTAAAAAGTATTCTACATTAAAAATGTTGAGTTGTGTGGTGTAGCCACCATATAATAACTAGGCTTAACATAAATATGGACAGGCAATGGTCAGGGGATCCAGAATACAGAGTAGTCTGTGTAAAAAGCCAATAAGTAAGGGGACCAGACCACCACCCTCGAACCCCGTGCCACTCCAGTGGAGCAGGTACCAGCTCACGATGTGTAAGCTCTTGATTCCTTGTTATTGGCTACATGCCTTATGTTTCCCCCTCCCTTCCTCCCCCAACCAGTGGGTCACTAAATCCATGTCGTACAAACCCCCATGCAACCCTCGGGCAATGCCCTAGAGAACAGTCTCAATGTCACAGTCTCAAGAAATCATTGGTCCATCTCATGCCAAGAGTCTTTCTCCCACGCAGGGGAGTAGCTCCTAAAACACTGCCCTGATGCAGCCACCACTCCTAACACACATTGAAAACAGTCCCCTTTAACGTGACAGGGCTTAACCCCTTAAGGACACATGACATGTGTGACATGTCATGATTCCCTTTTATTCCAAAAGTTTGGTCCTTAATGGGTTAATTATCCTGGAAAACAGAGATTGCTGTACCAAGACCTTATAAAACAGGGAGCAGACATCTGTTTGTCAGGAGACACATTTTAAAAACCCACAAACCCCACTCTTGTACTCTAAGGTCTACCCCACACAGTTCCACACATTATCAGAGAATAAAACTAAAGGTGTCTCCATCCTTGTCCATAAGGATGTAGCTTTCACCCTACAGCGACAACTAACCGACCCACAAGACAGATGTATAATTATACAGGGTGTATTCAATGGGTTCCAATACAACCTGGTCACTGCCTATTTCCCGAACACTGACTCCAGAAATTACCTGCAGTCCATACTAAACAAAATAGACAACTACAGACAGGGAGGCCAAATGCTGTGCGGCAATTTAAATTTTATTTAATCCCCTGCCTTGGATTCATCTGCACAACCGGGAGGACATAGACTTAAGCAACTTACGGCAGTATGTAAAAATATAAACAAAGTGACCTCCCTCTATGGCCTTCATGATGCCTGGAGACTATCCCACTGAGCGAGACTACACATTTCACTCCTGAGCACACAACACACGAATAGACATGTTCTATGTAGATAATCTGGCCCTGGCACAAGTATCCAAATGTACAATAGGTGAGCTCACCTGGTCAGACCACTCCCCGGTCACCTTACAACTCTTCGACTCCTACCAATTCAGATACCGGTCTTCTGCCTACTGACATGTTAATGGCCACAATAGTCACCATCCCAAAACTGGACAAACCTACGGACGCATGTAAAAACTTTAGACCGATCTCCCTCCTCAACACCAATGCCAAGATATATGCCAAAATACTAGCCAACAGATTAATGCCCCTTCTCCCCATCCTGGTCAAAGATGATCAGACGAGGTTTGTAGCTGGAAGGCAAGGGCTTGATAACACCAGGAAACTATCTCTGGTACTTAATAAGCTCAGGGATACCAGCCGGGGTGGTCTACTGCTAGCTCTAGATGCTGAAAATGTGTTTGACTGCCTTGGCTGGCCTTTCTTGAGGCACGCACTGGAGGCATATGGTTTCCCCCCACCACTCATTACACAAATATTTGCGCTATACGCAGAGCCTAGAGTGCAGGTACTCCAGACGGGATTCCTCTCCCCCCCCCCCCCTTTCGTCTAACAAAAGGCATGAGACAAGGCTGCTCCCTCTCCCCATTCCTCTACATGCAAACACTAGAGCCGCAATGGAAATCCACTGCAATTGAGTCAGTGCCGTAATACAAATTGTGGATCTTTGTGACACCCCCATAAAGATAAGTGCGTTTGCGGACGACATACTGCTCTACATTACTGACCCCGAGAGTTTCCTACCAGCTATCATGCAAGCCATCACTACATACGGAAGGATTTCTCCTATTACTCCCTTAATACCTCCAAAACACTGGCGCTACCGGTAGGTCTCCCAGAGACTGACCTTTCCTGCTTACGTTGAACCTTTCAGTTCGAATGGCAAACAGATACCATTAAATACCTGGGTATTATGGTAACAAAAAACCCTGCAGACCTTTATGCTGCTAACTATGTCAAAACCTGGAATGCCTGCCGTGTCTTACTACAGAAATGGAATTCATTATTTTTATCATGGTCAGAAAGAATTGTGGCACTTAAAATAGTTATGTTGCCTAAACTAATATACTTGTTTTGCACTGCCCCGTTTGCTCTCCCCCCAGCCTACTTCAAATCGATCCAGAAAGGCATAACAAACTCTGTGTGGGCAGGACAGAGACCATGGATGAACCTGAAACTACTCAGTGGCGGCCTGGCCCTTCTGGACCTCCAGATATACTTCCACTATTATAGCAACAAACGTACCACATCTGTCGGGTACTAGCCCTCAGTGAGTAAGATTGGACAATCGCCTCCTCTTCCCTTATTCGCGCTCCACAATAATGTGGATGCCGAAGCACCTACACCCCCCATTACCGGCAGACCTAAAGGAGGCTGCATTATTCCACCAAACCTGGGACAAACACAGAGATAGAGTATGCAGGAAGAAGGGAATATCATTGGCTACCCCGCTAGCAGCACTACCATACCTGATTTAAAAGAATAAGAGAGCGCAAAATCGACTACCATACCTACTTTAATGCGAGACCTTGAAAAGACAGAGGGGTTACCCACCTCTAACGTTTGTTTTCTTTACATACCCTTCAGGGGTTTGACATCTTAATGACTAAATATAACCTCCCGAACTCCTCCTACTACTCATATATCACAATCCCCAACAATTAGGATTCCGGAATTGGAAAAGATGCGTATTAACCAGACCAAAATTCCAAAATGTAAACCGATCTCCATGTGCTATAGACTGTGTTCTGTTTTACAGGATGGTGGAATTGTGACAGTATCATGGGAAACTTTATGCTGCACTATGTAAGTCTGCCTGATGGTCTAACAGTGACAGCTCAATCGACAAGCGTTTTTAGTAAAGATTTGTTGGTTTGCATTCTCCTCTCCAGATGCATCATGTACTGGTTCCTGTCCTTATTTGCACATGTATAACAGAAGGAGTGCAATTGCATATATAATATATCAGTTTTCTAGTTATATATAGAAGGATCTCTGACGATGGATAGATACACCTAAGAGCTCAAATGGGTGGAGCAAAAAATATCATGGGTGATTTCGGTGATACAGGAACTAGGAAGGAGTTCACTGGGGAGATGCTAGGAATGCTGAGATGATGAGAAATCTGTATTTGCAGTGAAACTACTTTCAATATAATAAAACTTGTATCCGAATTATTTTTTTTTTCTATTTGGATTTGCAGTGCACCAATATCCAAGGTCTACTCTGAGCCACTTTGTTTTGCGTTCACATGAGGAAAGGGTAAGGGGATTATCGTTTATACTACAGTTTACTGGTTTGCATTCTGTATATGTGTTTTTCATGTTTTCAAGGTTTTCTACATTTAAGATATCTGCGAGATTGTAACTCTATATTCACTTAGCTGATGACGTACCTGGATGTGCTTAAATTTCCAGATTTTCACTTCCTTCTGTCCTGGCTTGTTTGCAGCCTAATGGCAGACTGGAAAAAATAAAAAAATTAATTGCTAAGATACTATAAAAGTCATATAAAGAAAATGAAAGGGACAGTAAACACGGTAAGTAACATTATAATAGAAAAGTCATCAATAGACTGTCTCTTTAAACCGAGAACACTCCAGAGATTTGCACTGCACCAGTGTCCAGGGTCTGATCTGAGCTACTTTGTGAGTCACTTTCATATAGAGATAGGATAAGGGGACTACTTTTATATTACAATTTACTGGCTTGCACTATGTATATGTGTTTTTAATGTTTTTAAGATGTTCTTCATTTAAGATCTGTCAGATTATAACTCTATATAAACTTAGCTGAGAGCTTACCTGGATGTTGCTGAATTTGCATATATCCACTTCCTATTTGCATTGTAGTGTCCTAACCTGATGGCAGGCTGAAAGAAATGAAGAAGGGTAAGATACCATGAAGGCCAAATATAATACAGAAGAAAAGTAGCAGGGTAAAGAAAAAAAAGTACAATAGATATATAAGAAACTATTATGAAAGAAATGATGCCATTAGAAAGAGAGGTAGATGTAGGAAATATTCTTACTGAGTAGTCATGATGGTGGGATTCGATGATTAGTGGTAGGCGGCCAGGGTTTGCAGGATGGTGGAATTTGACAGTATCCTGGCAAACTTTATGCTACACCATTCACTGGTCAATTGACAAGCGTTTTTAGTAAAGTGTCTGTTAGTTCGTTGACTTGCATTATCTTTCCCAGACGCATCATGTACTGGTTCCTGTCTTTGAGAAATTGAGGGATCCTCGGCTTACTAAGTACGGCAGTCTTTTTTAGACGGTTTATATCCTCGTAGGAAACCTTTCCCATTGCCATTAAAAGCTTGAAATCTATGGTATGTCTGCGTCTTAGGATTTGTAGAACACCTTCAAGGTACACCTGATCCTTATTACAACATCCTGGCTGTGATGTGCCTGTCAAGCCCCTCTTTTCTCTGACACAATAATACCATCTGGCTTCTGGGTCTCTGACAAATATTTTGAAATGCTCAAATAGTTCACTGAAGGACATTGAGCTTGCTTTGTAGATTGTATAGTACAGGAGGGCAACTCTGCACAAATCGGGATCAGGATGAAATAAAAAAAGGCTGTGGATGGTTGCCAGTCCTTCTTCAGTTTATTTTGCTGGTTCCAGACCATAATTTTCTCGACCTTTGCTGTTATTCCATGGCTGTTTACTGTTGTTGAGTGTTCTAAAATAATGAGTTCCAATCTCATGTCTCAATGTACCTTGAAGCCACTTTTTGACGTGCCATAGAGACATTTATTGTCATTGTTGGTTGTCTTTTCACAGTTCCCATAGAGGCTTGTGATATTACATCTTCCGTGAGATTAATAGCAATCTCGCCTTGACAACCTTCAGTCTCCATGTATTTGCGTGCTTCCTGATAGATCTGCTTTGTTGGTAGAAGATTGCCTCCTGTAGCTTGTTCATAATTTTCATAATTGTTATATTTCTTGAGTGTGTTTTGTATGATATTAATGGCCACTTGAAGAAATCTGTTGGAGTCATGGCTGTGCTGGGCTGAGGCAGATGGCAGAGGAGTTTTATTATATTGAATCTGAGGGTTGTACATAAAGTTCGATTTGAAAAATGTATCCTTCTCTTTTTTCAAATTTAAAGGCTTCATTAATTTTGGATTACAATAATCCTTCCCTGGAGGTGTGGGGACCAGCAACACTTTATCTTCAGTCAAGCTGGGTTGAAAATGTTCCCTCTCAGTATCAAGTTTTGGTGTATTGGTGAGCACTTTCTGTTTATTATTGACCGATGGTTTCTTTGAGCTGAAAATGCTTGTGTTCCCTTTGCTGGAGTTAGGACTCACAAGGTCCTTTTTGGCAGGAAGTGGTGGTGTAGAGATCAGTGACATTTTACCTTGAGTCAAGCTGGGTAAGTCATATTTCTTCTCAGAATAGATTTTTGTCCTTTTTGTGAGCACTTTCTGTCTCTCAGAGTCCCTTGTGTTGGAGGTAGGACCTGAAAGGTTCATTTTGTCAGCAAGTGGCAGTTTGAAAGCCTGCAACACTTTACCTTCAGTTGAGTTGGATAAGATGTATTTCCTCTCAGAATCGATGTTGTGTTTGTTTGTGAGCACTTTCTGGCTTACATTGACTGAAATAGTCCTCGAAGAGCTTATGCTGGGGTTCCTTGTTTTGGGGATAGGAACCGAGAGGTTAATTTTGGCATTAACAGGTCTAGTTTCCAGACGTATGCTACGCGCTGTCAGTGGGAAGTCAGGCTCCATTGTTTTACCTGATCAATTCCGCTTAACAAGAAAACGGGAATTGCTCGGCGTGGAAACCCTTCTACTGTACAATATCAAGCTTTAGCGTCTGGTACCTGAAATAACGGTCTCTCAGGAGACCTGCAACAATTTCCTGCACACTAGGTCCAGAGCTTTCACAGTGACAGAACTAGTAGCTGAGTCCTGGTGCAGCTCTGATGTCATAGAATGTCACAGAGGAGCACAATCACTGCCGGTTTAACCCCTTTAGACCGCAGGGCGTTCTATGCCGTCCTTATTTAGATGACTCTAAACGCCGCAGGGCAGCATAGAACGCCCTGCGATCTTTTGTACTTACCCGGTCGCCGGCGATTCCACGCCGGCGATCGCGGTATGGAGACTCACCTGGGAGCCCAGGGAGTCCCCCTCTGTCCTCTTCGCCCACCCCCCCGGGCCATGTGATCGCGATGTCCTTGCGAGGACCCCGTGATCACATGGACGGCACAGCCGTCCAAGGCATTGCCAGCAGGGGGAGTGCCTGTAATGGCAGGTAATCCCCCTGCTGCCTGGAAATAAAATTAAAAGATGTTAAAACAGTGTAAAATTGCATGATTTTGCTATTACATGACGAAAAGTCATGATTTTATTAAAGACACGGAGGCGAGTATTGCATATCCCTTTCTTTACTGTCCACCAATAGCAGCAAAGGATATAAACAGAATGAAAAAACAATGAACATACAGTGACATAGGCCCTTCCCTGCACAGGTCCCAGTATACTAGGCAGCACTTCCCTTCCATTTCCCTCTTTCTGAAGATGCGACACTATACACAGAGTCCAAAACAGGAACAGCAATACAGTCCAGAGATAAACAAAAACGTAATACTTCAATCCAAGAGGATGATATAACATCAATTAACATGGAAGCACATCTTGATGACTGCCGACCAAACAGTATTCGCAGGGAGAGATCATCACATGCTGAAGCCAGACATTCCACCGGAGTAGATTAGGCTGTGAAAACATAAAGAACAGGAACCCAAGGGTTAAATCGGTAATTGAGACTGGCATCCAGGCCAGACGGAGCAAGGCCCCACCAATATCTGCAGAGAAGCAACCAGAGAGACCCAAATTGACATAGTTACAAAGTCAAATCCCTTCCAACACAGATCCCACTTACTGTACCAATCAAGCGATACGTGTCACCTATATATAGAAATAAACTGGGGGGGGGGGGGGGGGGGGAACAAACAAGTCATAACCTGAGTAGTATAAATGGGTGGGACAATACTCACCTCCGTGTCTTTAATAAAATCATGACTTTTCGTCATGTAATAGCAAAATCATGCAATTTTATGACAAGACACGGAGGCTCATATTGCAAGTTTAAAGCTGATCGACTACCGCCGCGAATGTATGAGGAACCGGTCTGAAGTAGAATTCCCCAAAAAATGATTCCCTCGACCAGTCGGCCATCTTCATGAGATCTTCCAGGCGCTCGCCCGAAGCCATCATTGAAGATGCCGAGGCCCCCGTTATCGAATGGGCGCCGAAAATCGCAGTGTCAATACCGGGTTGAGAGAGTAGCCATTTAACCCAGCGAGACAAAGTGGTGCTAGTTACGGGTTGAAACAGCGGACAGGTAGATAGAAATAGATGGGGGAAGGATGCGGAACAGTGTAGTTTGGTGCGCTCCTCGTAAGCGCGGAGGCAAGCCACCGGGCACAGCGCCGCTGTATTAGGGTAACTCGGATAAGATACTGACCTAATAGACGTTTTGGTGCGTCTGCAGATATTGGGGTGTATGATCTGGCGTTAAAGTCCAGTGCTCGGACATCCGAGACCCTCTTACAGGAGACGAGACAAAACAAACAGACCAGTTTGGCTGATAGTTGTCTGAGGGAGAGCGCGGAATTAGTGGGCCAAAAAGCGTGGTAGGATAACACCACCGATACATCCCAACCTTGGGGTGTAGAGGAGATGGCTGAGCGATATAGGTTGATGGTCCTGTATGTCTTACCTGATTCAAAGAGGGAAGTTAGGAACTGAAGGACCGCAGTTACAGGAGCTGAAACGGGATCCATGTCCCAAGCCAGGCACCAACCAAGCTGGCCAAGCTGACCCATATGCCCGTCTAATGCCAGGAGCCCATGCCACTGCCTGTAGGCATCTAGTAGTGTCCGAAACTCCCTGGACCTCCCAGGGTCCCCGGAAATCCGCCACGCCAGCAGCAGGAGGGAGCCCTCCAACCGGAGAGGGTGGCAACACCCTATTGGGTCCCGTAGAAGTTCCTGGGAGGGTGGCAACAGCCTGGGATAATCAACCGTCATCCCGAGAAGTTGAGGGAACCATGATTGTGTTTCCCAGAACGGGGTCACCTGGACCAGTTCGGCCTGATATCTGCAAGAGTGTAGGAGGGTGCGAGGGATCATGGAGAATGGGGGAAATGCATAGAGGAGGTCCCCGCTCCAAACCTGCAGGAAGGCGTCCACTGCCTCCGCCACCGGATCCGGCCTCCAGCTGAAGAATCGTGGGAGCTGGGTGTTGAGCCGGGAGGTGAATAGGTCTATAGCAAAAGGTCCCCAAAGAGACGATATACTGGAGAACACGTCCGTGTCCAATCTCCAGTCGCTGGCATCCGATAGATATCGTGAGCCCCAATCCGCCTGGATGTTGTGTAGTCCTGGCAGGTATTCCGCCTGAACCACCAGGTCCCTGGCTAAGCAAAAATCCTAAAAGTCTTTCGCCAATCTGGCCAGGACCGCAGATTGAGTACCGCCCAAGTGGTTGACATACCTGACCGCTGATACATTGTCCATGCGGAGGCGGATGCATGTATGGGCTTGGTCCCTTGCGAAGCTGCGGATCGCGAAAGAGCCTGCCAGGAGCTCCAATGCGTTGATGTGGAATCAGGATTCGGATTCCGACCAGCGACCCCCCGTCACCACACCCTCGCAATGAGCCCCCCAGCCATGGAGGCTCGCATCTGAGTCGATGGTGAACTCCGGCTTGGAGCCGAATATTGCCCTGCCATTCCAAGCAGATAGGTTGAGGATTCACCATCGCAATTCGTCTTTTGTCTCCTTGTCCAGCGATACCAGGTCCGCGTAGGATGCACCGGACCTCAGGCGAGCTATAGTCAAGCGTTGCATCGCCCGGTAATGGAGCGGACCCGGGAACACTGCCTAAATATAGAGGCAGCTAGGAGGCCGATGAGGCGCGCCAGTTGCCTCAAGGTTAGTTGAGGTCGTGTGAGAGCCTTGCGGAGCTCCTTGCGTATTGAACGAGTCTTGGACCCCGGAAGGCTCAAAGTGGCCGCCTCCGTATCCACTAGGAATCCCAAGAATTCCATACGAGTGGCGGGGGTTAGGCACGACTTCCTGGTTGATGATGAAACCCAGGTGGGAGAGCAGGTTCATTGCCAGCCGCAGGTGTGTCAGGAGTATGTCGCGATCCTGGGCCATGAGCAGGATGTCGTCTAAGTATATGATTAGAATGCCTCGACTGCGTAGCCAGGCCATAGCTGGGCGCAGCAGTTTTGTGAAGCACCAAGGTGCTGATGATAGGCCAAAGGGCAGGCTTGTGAAACGCCAAGTCCATGTCCGCCAGTGGAAGCGCAGGAGATCTCGGGATGCTTCGGCTATAGGCACGGTGAGATATGCATCCTTGAGATCCAGCCTCACCAACCAGTCTCCCTGAAGGAGTAGATCTCTCAACAGATGGATACCCTCCATCTTGAAATGGCGGTATTTGACCATAGCATTGAGTGGGCGTAGGTTTATGACCGGGCGCATTTGGCCGCCCTTCTTTTCCACCAGGAAGATATTGCTTACGACTCCCGTGGAGTCCGAGGGTGCCCATTCTATCGCCTTATTGATGAGGAGCAAGGATAGCTCTTTGTCGATCGACCTGCGATCCCAGAGTGAGAAGCAGATCGGTCGAAGTGACGGGATAGTTACAGGGTTCCCTACGAGGTCTATGTGGAACCCTCGAATAGTGTTTAGAACCCGGGGGTCGGAGGTGATCTGTGCCCAGGCTAGGAAAAAATAAAGAACAGGAACCCAAGGGTTAAATCGGTAATTGAGACTGGCATCCAGGCCAGACGGAGCAAGGCCCCACCAATATCTGCAGAGAAGCAACCAGAGAGACCCTCCGAACCCGGGGGTCGGAGGTGATCTGTGCCCAGGCTAGGAAAAAATAAAGAACAGGAACCCAAGGGTTAAATCGGTAATTGAGACTGGCATCCAGGCCAGACGGAGCAAGGCCCCACCAATATCTGCAGAGAAGCAACCAGAGAGACCCAAATTGACATAGTTACAAAGTCAAATCCCTTCCAACACAGATCCCACTTACTGTACCAATCAAGCGATACGTGTCACCTATATATAGAAATAAACTGGGGGGGGGGGGAACAAACAAGTCATAACCTGAGTAGTATAAATGGGTGGGACAATACTCACCTCCGTGTCTTTAATAAAATCATGACTTTTCGTCATGTAATAGCAAAATCATGCAATTTTATGACAAGACACGGAGGCTCATATTGCAAGTTTAAAGCTGATCGACTACCGCCGCGAATGTATGAGGAACCGGTCTGAAGTAGAATTCCCCAAAAAACGATTCCCTCGACCAGTCGGCCATCTTCATGAGATCTTCCAGGCGCTCGCCCGAAGCCATCATTGAAGATGCCGAGGCCCCCGTTATCGAATGGGCGCCGAAAATCGCAGTGTCAATACCGGGTTGAGAGAGTAGCCATTTAACCCAGCGAGACAAAGTGGTGCTAGTTACGGGTTGAAACAGCGGACAGGTAGATAGAAATAGATGGGGGAAGGATGCGGAACAGTGTAGTTTGGTGCGCTCCTCGTAAGCGCGTAGGCAAGCCACCGGGCACAGCGCCGCTGTATTAGGGTAACTCGGATAAGATACTGACCTAATAGACGTTTTGGTGCGTCTGCAGATATTGAAGGTCACTCCTTCTGGGGTGTATGATCTGGCGTTAAAGTCCAGTGCTCGGACATCCGAGACCCTCTTACAGGAGACGAGACAAAACAAACAGACCAGTTTGGCTGATAGTTGTCTGAGGAGAGCGCGGAATTAGTGGGCCAAAAAGCGTGGTAGGATAACACCACCGATACATCCCAACCTTGGTGTGTAGAGGAGATGGCTGAGCAATATAGGTTGATGGTCCTGTATGTCTTACCTGATTCAAAGAGGGAAGTTAGGAACTGAAGGACCGCAGTTACAGGAGCTGAAACGGGATCCATGTCCCAAGCCAGGCACCAACCAAGCTGGCCAAGCTGACCCATATGCCCGTCTAGTGCCAGGAGCCCATGCCACTGCCTGTAGGCATCTAGTAGTGTCCGAAACTCCCTGGACCTCCCAGGGTCCCCGGAAATCCGCCACGCCAGCAGCAGGAGGGAGCCCTCCAACCGGAGAGGGTGGCAACACCCTATTGGGTCCCGTAGAAGTTCCTGGGAGGGTGGCAACAGCCTGGGATAATCAACCGTCATCCCGAGAAGTTGAGGGAACCATGATTGTGTTTCCCAGAACAGGGTCACCTGGACCAGTTCGGCCTGATATCTGCAAGAGTGTAGGAGGGTGCGAGGGATCATGGAGAATGGGAGAAATGCATAGAGGAGGTCCCCGCTCCAAACCTGCAGGAAGGCGTCCACTGCCTCCGCCACCGGATCCGGCCTCCAGCTGAAGAATCGTGGGAGCTGGGTGTTGAGCCGGGAGGTGAATAGGTCTATAGCAAAAGGTCCCCAAAGAGACGATATACTGGAGAACACGTCCGTGTCCAATCTCCAGTCGCTGGCATCCGATAGATATCGTGAGCCCCAATCCGCCTGGATGTTGTGTAGTCCTGGCAGGTATTCCGCCTGAACCACCAGGCCCCTGCCCCCTACATAAACATGCGAAGAAACATGAGGTATGAGTAAACTCACCATAGGGTCTTCTGGAGCCGGTGTTACCACGGAAACCTCTGGATCGCCATGGGCGTCCGCGTGATGGGAAGAATGAGGAGCGGGTATTTGTCACCTGGAAGTTGGAGTGGTGTTGATAAGAGCCTCGTCCCGAGCCACAGGACTGAAAGTAGGAGCGGCCGGACAGACGGCTCCTGGATCTGCCGGCCCTGGTGGAGTCCCGTCCCTGAAAGACCTGCCTCATGGAGGTTTGGGCCTTGTCAAGGGCCGTAAATGCCCCCACAAAGCGCCCTAAGGTCTTTAATGAAGGAATCGACAAATAACAATCCTTGGGCGTCCTTCCCAGGGCGTCCTTCCCTTCTGTTAGGGCAAGGTTGGCCAGTTTAGGCTTAATTTTAAACAAAATGGCTTTACGCCGTTCAATAGAGAGGGAGGTGTTTACGCTCCCAGCGATACAAATAGCCCTTTGGACCCAACCACAGAGGTCTTCTGGGTCAACCATATGGTTTCCAGCTCTGGCATCTTCCACCAGTTCGAAAAGTTTCACCAGTGGGCCAAATATGTCTAAATGTTTATCCTGGCATGCCTTCAGGGCAGAGTCTAGGCCCTTACGTGGGTTCCAGCCCAATTTAGTTAGGAACTGGGTCATCTTTGGATCGACTTCAGGGGTAGCACAGACTTTATTAGGCACCGTAGGCCTTGGGCACTCCGCCCTCAATTTGTTCCGTGCCGCTTTACTGAGCGGGCGCCGTACCCAATTTTCTAGGTACTTGGCTACATGGTCTACTGGGAGCCACTCTGTTGACCTCGGATGGTGAAGCTCATCCGGGTCGAAGAGAGGTTCGCCCAACGGATCCAAGAGGGTGGACCCCGCGGTAGCGGGTTAAAGCACCCCCGTGTCACCTCCGGACGTCTCTGCCAGAGAAGAAGGAAGGAGGTCAAGGCCCATCTCAGCAGAGTCAACATCCGAGTCGTTATCCGACTCAACCATAGCCTCCTCACCTGACCCGATTTCTGAGTCAGAGTCACTCTCAGGTTGTGCTCTAGCACATTTCCAGAGCCGCGCCCGTTCTGCCTGGCGCGGAAAGGCTCTCTTGCGTGGGTGGGACACGCTTTCTGGGGCGACCATAGGTACGCCAGTCGTAATAGTTCTGGAGGCAGAGGGGTGTTTGGATTTATGGGACGCCTTCTTAGGTGCGCCCTCAGACAGGTCCATAGAGGGACGCGGAAGAGGCGTTGTGGAACCTGACATATGCGCGTCCAAAGGACGTGGCAGGAGGGCTTGGGAGATGGTATGGGGAAGGGTAGAGGACATGGACCCCATGGCTGCCATAATGGCATCTGTCATCGAGCGCTGTAGCGCCAAGAATTGGTCCCCTTCAGGTTGGGTGGGCCTATCTGCCATAGTGGATGGCGTGTCATATATGACAGGGGTCTCTCCCAAAGGCAAAGGGGCATCAATTACTCCAGAGGGTGGTGAGCTGGAAGGCATGCAGGGTTTGGGCATATTGGATGCAGTTCAATATTCCTATCAGTGATATACAGAGTAGTAAGGGTTAGTCACCCAAACTATAGGGAAAAGAATGACAGGGATCTCACCAGGGTCCAGACCAGAGGCACACAGACACACACGAGGCAGTATGAGAGACAGGAAGTCGGAAAATGGCCACCGCAAGTCTTGCGAGATTCGCGGCAAAACCAGTGAATTCGGAAACAACCGAATGTGCGGTCAAAGAGGCGAATTCGCGTGAAGGAAAACAGGCGAATAGTAAACTGCATGAATCAATCAGTCAATAAGGAAAATAACAAAGGAGAATAACAAATGACTATAAATAGCAGAATAACAACCATAACTGACATAATAAACAAGTAATCAATGAGAGAAAAAATGTGAGCTGTTACTTATCTTTGGAGCAGCAAAAAAAGAGGGAAATGGAAGGGAAGTGCTGCCTATTATACTGGGACCCGTGCAGGGAGGGGCATATGTCACTGTATGTTTTTTCATTCTGTTTATATCCTTTGCTGCTATTGGTGGACAGTAAAGAAAGGGATATGCAATATGAGCCTCCGTGTCTTGTCATAAAATTAAATAATATATACTTAGATCATATATATATTTAGTATATTTAGTATATATATGATCTAAGTATATATATATATATACACATATACACACATACACATAAATACACTGTCTACGTGTATTTTAATATTAATATATACATAATTATATATTAATATATAATTAATATATATTAATATCAAAATACACGTACAATGATATTGATTAAATATATATATAATTTCCATTATATATATTTATATATAATAAAAAATAAATAAATATATAAATACGTTAAAAAATAAAATTTAAAAAAATAATAAAACATAAATAGATAAAAAATATATATACATGCGTAATTTCGTTCTAACTGTATTTTAAAATTAATATATATATATATATATATATATTGATATCAAAATACATGTAGAACGAAATAATATATATATCTATATACATAAGTATATCCGTATCTATCACTATATATACCTATATATAAATAAAAATAATAATAAAAAATTATATACGTAGATATATACACACATATATATATATACACATATATATATATATAATAATTCTACGTATATATGTATGTAATTATTTTACATAATTAGGTCATTTTATTAATTACAATTTGCAGGACCTGCCTGACAACCCAGGCCGTTAAGGGAATTTAATTTTCTAGCACTATATTTAACCCTGTAACTTTCCAAGACATCATAAAACTTGTACATGTGGGGTAGTGTTTTACTCGGAAGACTTCACTGAACACAAATATTAGTGTTAAAACAGTCAAATGTATTACAACGACGATATCGTCAGTGACAGTGACATTTTTTGCATTTTTCACACAAAAATGGCAATTACACTGACAATATAATTGTTGTGATACGTTTTACTGTTTTGAAACACTAATATTTGTGTTCAATGAAGTCTTCTGAGTATAACAGTACCCCTCATGTACAGGTTTTATGGTGTTTTCAAAAGTTACCGAGTCAAGTATAAGGCTTGAGTTTCAGTTTTTTCGCATTGAAATTCGCCAGGTTGCCTTTGAGACCGTACGGTAGCCCAGGAATGAAAATTACCCCCATGATGGCATACCATTTGCAATAGTAGACAACCCAGGGTATTGCAAATGGGGTATGTCCAGTCTTTTTTAGTAGCCACTTAGTCACAAACACTGGCCAAAATTGGCGTTCAAATTAGTTTTTTTGCATTTTCAAATATTAACACTAACTTTGGCCAGTGTTTGTGACCAAGTGGCTACTAAAAAAGACTGGACATACTCCATTTGCAATACCTTGGGTCATCTACTTTTGCAAATGGTATGCTATCATGGGGGTAATTCTTATTCCTGGGCTACCATATAGTCTCAAAGGCAACGTAACCAATCTGGCGAATTTCAATGTGAAAAAACTGAAATATGTAACACGCTATATTTAACCCTGTAACTTCCCAAAACACCATAAAACCTGTACATAGGGGGTACTGTATTACACACGAGACGTCACTGAATACAAATATGTGTATGTTACTGCAGTAAAAGCAAACAGTATTTTGACATTCACAGTTAAAATGTCATGTAGAACTAAAACATTTTTAAAAAAATCGTATTTTCTCCCATTTTTTTTATATTTTTTTCATATTAAATTATGTTCCATACCTAAATATTTGATGTTAAACGAAAGCCCTGTTTCCCCTGAATAAAATGATATATAATAAGTGTGGGTGCATTTAATATGAAAGAGGTGAATTACGGTTGGACAGACATATAGCGCAAATGCCAGGTTTTGTTTACGTTTTGTTTTGATAACAACTTGTACATTTGGCTGCGGTCTTAAGGGGTTAAAGGCACCAAATATAACTCGATTTTACCCTTAAAGTTCAATTTAAATTCCAGGGTTGTTCACTAAAGTGAGAATTCAAAGTGAATTTCAAACTTTAGGTCATAGTAACTGAAATGGAATCGTAGCTCGAGTAAGATAGTGTTTCCAGTTTGGCTATATTGGCCTTCAATTTAAAATTCACTTTCAATTCTCACTTGAATTCTGTTTGTATTGGTATCCTAAATAAAATTTTCTTACATTGTCCCTTTAGATCAGTGGTTCCCAACCTTTTTTCACTTGAGTACCCCTTGACAGACAATTTCCATAAATTGTACCCCTCATAGTAGCGAAATGTTTGCAATTACTAGAATTGCTGTTATTTCAAATGTATACATTTTTCTCTGCCCTGTCTCTCCTTTTTCTCTGCCCTAGACTCCCCAGATTTTCCTCTGCCCCAGTTATACGTATGTAACTGTGCATCTGCATGTTGTCAGTGTTTGTATATGTGTCGTGTGTCAGTGTGTATCTGTATGTCTGTGTGTTATTGTTTGGATCTGTGGATTTGCATGGCGCCAGTGTTTGTATCTGAATGTATGTACATATGTGGCAATGTTTGTACATCTGCCAGTATTTGTATCTCTGTGTCTTTGTGCATGTCTGCATCTGCATTTATATGTCAGTGTTTATGTGTGTGTGTCTGTGCATCCACATAGGTGTCTGTATACCTGTGTGTATCTGCAATCTGCATGAGTGTCAGTGTGTGTGTCTGTGCATCTGAATGTGCCAGTGACACACACACTGACACACATTCAGATTCACAGACACACACACTGCCACACATGAATATGCACTGATACACAGATACAAACACTGCCACACATGCAAATACACATATACAAACAATAACACACACAGATACAGAGACACACACACAGCCACACATGTAGATATACTGCCACACATGTAGATACACTGACACACAGGTACAAACACTGACACACATGCAGTTGCACAGGCACACTGATACACATGCTGACACACATACAGTTACACAGATACAAACACTGACATACATGCAGATACAGACACACCAATACACACACACAGATGTGCATACAGATGTACAGACACAGATAAACACTTCCACATATACAGTTACATACACATTGATCCATGCACTGCCACACAGGCAGATACAGACACACAGCTACGAACACTGCCACACATACAGTTGCACGGACACACTGACACACATGCAGATATACACAGTGGTGTATCCTGGTTTTGTGCTGCCCTAGGCAGGACAAAACTCAGGCGCCCCCCCCCTTGCCCCCCGCGCCACCCCCACCCAACCTTTCCCCCCGCCCCGCATTCTAAATACACACACACACATTCACTGACAGATACGCATACACTAGCTAACAGAAACACACACTCGCTAACACAGACACACTCAGTAACAGACAAACACACTCAGTAACAGACAAACACACTCACTAACAGACAAACACACTCACTAACAGACACACACACTCACTAACAGACACACACTAACAGACTGACACACACTAACAGACACACACTCACTCACTAGCAGACACAAACTAGCAGACACACACACTCACTAACATACACACACACTCACAGGCAAACACACACTAACAGACACACACACACTAACAGACACAAACACTAACAGACACACACACTAACAGACACACACACTAACAGACACAAACACTAACAGACACACACACTAAGACACACACACTAACAGACACACACACACACACACTAACAGACACAAACTAACAGACACACACACACACTAACAGACACAGACAGAAACACTAACAGACACACACACTAACAGACACAGACACACTAACAGACACAGACACACTAACAGACACACACACTAACAGACACACACACTAACAGACACACACACTAACAGACACAGACACTAACAGACACTAACAGACACAAACACTAACAGACACAGACACTAACAGACACAGACACTAACAGACACAGACACACACTCACCCACCCACATTAACAAATGTTTTAAAATTTATTTTTAACACATTTTTTTAAAATTTATTTTTAACAATACCCTTACCTTTGGGAATGCTGGGGGGGGGGGTGTCTCTTCCTCCCTGGTGGTCCAGTGGCTGCTGGGCGATCGGGCGGTACTGCCTGGCGGGCGGGCGGCCGGCGAGGGAGCACTTCCCCTGAGCTGTCTGCTCAGCTCTCTCGCCAGCCTCAGAGTGAGGCTGGGAGCCGGAATATGACGTCATATTCCGGCTCCGCCTCCCAGCCTCACTCTGCGGCTGGCGAGGGAGCTGACCAGACAGCTCAGGGGAAGTGCTCCCTCGCCGGCCGCCCACCAGCGACGCCCGACCGCCCAGGAGCCCGCCGGCATGTCTGTTAGCCGCAAGGCTAACAAGACATTTGCCTTGGGCATTTGGGGGCGGCTTTTTTTGCCGCTCCCTGGAAAATGCCGCCCAAGGCAAATGCCTTGTTTGCCTCGCGGCTAATACGCCCCTGGATATACATATAAAAACTCTGCTACACAAATACACACACTGTCACACATACAGATGTACAGTCGCAGATACAAACACTACCACACATGCAAACACTGCCACAGATAGTTATACATACACACTGATGATACAGACAAACAGATACAAACACTGACACATATGTAGCTACACAGACACAGATACAAACACTGCCACACATACAGTTGCACAGACACATTGCCACACATGTAGATACAGAAACACTGCCACACATACAGACAGATACCAACTGACACACATAAGAAAATACAGATACACAAATACATACACTGCCACACATGCAGATACACAAATATACAGATACAAATACTGACACATATACAGTTGCACAGACACACTGGCACACATACAGATTCACAGATACAAACACTGCCACACATGCAGATACAGACATACATATAGATACACACACTGACACATACAGATACACTGCCACACATGCAGGTACACAAAGCCACGCATACATATTTACAGATACACAAGTACAAACACTGCCACATATGCAGATACACACACTGACACACGTGCTGATACACTGACACAGACACACTGGTACACATGCAGATACATAGATTCACTGGGGCACACACTGCCACATACAGATACACACTGCCACACATACAGATGTACAAATACAAACACTGCAACACATGCAGATACACATTGATGTACAGATGTGGTGCAGTAGACATTGCTTACCTAGATTTCAGTAAGGCTTTTGACACTGTTGCACATAGAAGGCTTATCAATAAACTGCAATCTTTAAGTTTGGATTCCAATATTGTTGAATGGGTGAGGCAGTGGCTGAGTGACAGGCAACAGAGGGTTGTAGTCAATGGAGTATATTCATAGCTTGGGCTTGTCACCAGTAGGGTACCACAGGGATCTGTACTTGGACCCATTCTCTTTAATATTTTTATTAGTGATATTACAGAAGGTCTTGATGGTAAGGTATGTCTTTTTGCTGATGATACTAAGATATGTAACAGGGTTGATGTTCCAGGAGGGATAAGCCAAATGGCTAATGATTTAGGTAAACTAGAAAAATGGTCAGAGTTGTGGCAACTGACATTTAATGTGGATAAGTGCAAGATAATGCATCTTGGACGTAAAAACCCAAGGGCAGAGTACAGAATATTTGATAGAGTCCTAACCTCAACATCTGAGGAAAGGGATTTAGGGGTGATTATTTCTGATGACTTAACCCCTTAATGACACAACTTCTGGAATAAAAGGGAATCATGACGGAATATATCCGTCGTCTGTCCTTAAGGGGTTAAAGGTAGGCAGACAATGTACCGTAATAGAGCTGCAGGAAATGCTAGCAGAATGCTTGCTTGTATAGGGAGAGGTATTAGCAGTAGAAAGAGGGAAGTGCTCATGCCATTGTACAGAACACTGGTGAGACCTCACTTGGAGTATTGCTCGCAGTACTGGAGACCATATCTTCAGAAGGATATTGATACCTTAGAGAGAGTTCAGAGAAGGGCTACTAAACTGGTTCATGGATTGCAGGATACAACTTACCAGGAAAGGTTAAAGGATCTTAACATGTATAGCTTGGAGGAAAGACGAGACAGGGGGGATATGATAGAAACCTTTAAATATATAAAGGGAATCAACACAGTAAAGGAGGAGACTATATTTAAAAGAAGAAAAACTACCACAACAAGAGGACATAGTCTTAAATTAGAGGGACAAAGGTTTAAAAATAATATCAGGAAGTATTACTTTACTCAGAGGGTAGTGGATGCATGGAATAGCCTTCCAGCTGAAGTGGTAGAGGTTAACACAGTAAAGGAGTTTAAGCATGCGTGGGATAGGCATAAGGCTATCCTAACTATAAGATAAGGCCAGAGACTAATGAAAGTATTTAGAAAATTGGGCAGATTAGACGGGCCGAATTGTTCTTATCTGCCGTCACATTCTATGTTTCTATGTTTCTTTTTTTTTTTAATTCTTTATTTATTATGACAGTCATAACAGAAACATCACAGGAGCACTATGCACTTCACGACATTGGCTGCATACATAATACACAGGGTTCACCCATTCTATCAAAGCATGTATGGGTGGTGGCTGCCTAATGGAATGCCTCCACCTTGTTCCCTGTTCTGTATAGTTAAAGGGCATAGCTGTCCCCCGACATAGTGAGCCATAGGCTGTCAGTTTTTATTTTTGGGAATAACTAAAAGGGTGTATAGAAATTAAGAAAAACGCAGAACCCTCCATCCATGGCAACCTGTGTGACCTGTTTGTGGGATGAGGACGTGTCCCCTATAAGAGTGAGTACCCTAGCTGCCGGGTCGTCTCTGGGCGGCCAATGCCCGTTTATCTCGGGCTGCATCGTATAAGAGCGTCATCAGGCCCTCCTGTGCCTTAATTTGTGTGCTGGGTGTGCCGCTCACAGTTCCCACTAGGAGGCTACCTTTACCTGTATACAGGTGTACACATAGATAGTGAGGGTGAAGAAAGAGTCGAGAGGAAAAGAGGGGGAGGGGAGGGGGGGGGCACCAAGGCGTTATCCTTTTTAGTTGCCTGCCCTGCGGTCTCCAGGACCACCAGACGGTTTAACCTAAAGGGCTATCCTCCCAAGGAGCCCAAGTTTTCAGGAATCGGGTATGGGTACCCCTGACTCTTGCTGTCAGATCTTCCATCAGGTGTACTTCCCTGATTCTAGTGATGACACTTGAAATCGGTGGGGGGGCCGTCTTAAGCCATTCCGCCATTCCACCCATCTATCGTTCTACTGAGTAGGTATACCCATGGGTCCGGGGGGGAGCCCTGTGCAGTACCTGGGCAAGGAGACCCTTAACTTGTAGCCAAAAGCTTGCTATCAGTGGACATTCCCACCACATATGAATATATGTCCCTTTTTGTCCACATCCCCTCCAACAGACGTCCGTAGTGCTTTGTTTCATTTGATACAGTTTTACCGGAGTTGTGTACCAGCGGAACATCGTCTTAATTGCTTGCTCTTGAAACGTCACACAAATCGAGGATTTGTGGTTGGCTTCCCAGATCTCCTGCCACTCTATCCCTTCCAGCTGCTCCCCTAAGTCCCTCTCCCACTGTGTCGTGTATGCTAGCTCTCCCCCGTCAGTAGTGACCGAGCAGAGATGGGCGTACAGCCGAGTTATTAGGCCCCTAGGCATATGGTCCTGAATGCAAATCCGTTCGAAAAACGTCATGGGTTTTAATGCCGCCGTACGGACCCATGTCTGTTTTACAAAATCCTTTATTTGTAGGTACCTAAAGAAATCGGCAGGAGTGAGGTGGCCCCTTTGCTGTAACGCATCAAATGGTATAACCTCTACCCCCTGTACAAGCTGGTAGATGCGCTGCAGCCCTATTCTCTCTAGGTTCCTAAAGTTGCGCGCTGCCATCCCCGGAGGGAATGCCCTATTGCGTAGGTACGGCATCAGTGGTGATGGGGCCGATGCCAGCCCGTGTTTCTGTTGGGTTCTATCCCAAATGTGTATGGAGTTCAGGATAGCTGGGCAAGTTGCTCTAATGATCGGTCTATGTGCTTTAGGGACCCACATGAGCAGCTGCGGGATATCGGCCCCCACCATCAGTGACTCTAAGTCCACCCATTTCCTCTCGCCGGGCGGCGAGTGCCATAGGGCTACTTGTGCCAATTGTGACGCTAGGTAGTAGCTATGCAGGTTTGGCAATCCCAGTCCGCCTCTGTCTTTTGGTCTGTGTAGTAAGTGTCTCGAAATCCTGTGGCGTTTGTTGTGCCACACAAAGTTCCCTATTGCTTGCTGTAGGGGCGCTAGCTGTGCCTTGGTGACCTGAATGGGCAGAGACTGGAAGTAGAATAACACTCTGGGTAGGACATTCATTTTGACCGCATGAATCCTCCCTATCCAGGAAATGGGTCTATCGTTCCAGGCCTCTAGTTCCCTCATAAGCTGTTTTAGGAGTGGCGTATAGTTCTGCGAGAAAAGTTGGTCTGGGGCTGCCGTCAGTTTGACGCCCAGATATTTGATCGACTGGCGCTCAATTCGCATGTGGTGTGTCCTTTGGAGAGCTGCCAGCTCTCCAGCTGGAATCCCTATGGGGAGTGTGCTGGATTTGGTCATGTTGGCCTTGTATCCCGAGACCGCTCCATAGGCGTCCAGGATGCCCTGCAAGGCCTTCATTGAGTTGACGGGGTCGGTGAGCGTTAGGAGCACATCATCCGCGTACGCCGATACTAGGAATTCCCTGCCTCCCACCCGTACCCCCTGTATGTCTGGGTGTCGTCTAAGGGCCTGGAGAAGGGGTTCCAGGGAGAGCACAAACAGGATCGGGGACAGTGGACATCCCTGTCTAGTACCGCTGTATAGTCTGAACGGTTGTAGTGGTGCGCCCGTAATTTTGACCTGTGCCTGTACGTTGGTATACATGGCTTTAATTAATGTTATAGCCTGCTCGGGGAAACCCATGTGGGATAGGAGTGTGAATAAGTATGTCCATGTAACTCTGTCAAACGCTTTTTCCGCGTCCAGGGAAACTAGAATGGTCTGGGTATGAGTAATGTGCTGTTTCCAGATGATATCAATATTCCTCCGGGTATTCTCGAAAAGTTGTCTGCCCTGCACGAACCCCACTTGGTCTGCGTCCACTAGCGTAGCTAAAAAGAGATTTAGTCTAGTCGCCTGTACTTTTGCCAGGATTTTCATGTCATGATTGATCAACGAGATCGGTCTATAACTACTCGGGATGCTCGGATCTTTGTCCGGTTTAGGCAACAGGATTATGGTTGCTAAAGACATGTCTAGGTCTGGGGCCCCCCTGCTCGAAAGTCGTTAAAAAGGGCCGCTAACTGGGGAGCTAACTCGTCTCTGTATTCCTTATAATAGCTTCCGTCGTAACCATCCGGTCCAGGGGCTTTATTCCCTTTCAGGGCCGTTATCGCTTGCGCTACCTCTTCTGGTGTGATTTCCGCTCCTAGAGCATCCACACCTGCCTGTGCTAGTTTGGGCAAACCTAGTTCTGCCAGAAATTTTTTTGCCAGTGCCTCATCCTCCGCCGTCCGTGTCTCTGAACCCGGCGTGTGATTATATAAGGATTTATAGTAGTCCGTGAAGACGTCTGCTATATCTCGGGGGCTAGTTTTAGTCGAACCGTCGTTATGTCTAATGGATGTAATGTGGCCCCCTCTCTGTCTGGGTTTCAGCACCCTAGCCAGGAGTGTGTCCATTTTATTTGAGTGTTCGTAGAAGGTACGCTTGGACCACTTGATAGATTGGCCGTGTCATCAAGGAGCAGCTGTCGTATTGCCAGCCTCAGCTCCGCCAGCCGACCCGCAATTAGGTCGTCTGGGCTGCTCTGGTGTTGTTGTTCCGCCCCCTTCAATTCGGTCAGGAGTCTCTCTAGTGTCTGGAACTTCAGTTTCTTCTTGGCCGTTGCCAATTTTATAAGGGTACCTCTAATGACGGTCTTATGAGCCGCCCACACCGTAGCTAGGGTCACGTCCGGGGTAATATTGGTCTTGAAAAAGCTATTGATTTCCGTCCTGATTTGGGCTGCTATAGTCTGATCTTTCAGAAGGGAGGCATTAAGTCTCCATGTCCACGGGGTCGCCTCGCTCAATCTCCCCAGTGTTAGAGACACGTCGGCATGATCGGACCAGGTAATGGACCCAATGTCTGTACTAGTGATCCGCGGAAGGCATCTATCATTAACTAGGAACATGTCTATTCTAGAGTAAGATCCGTGGGGGGCCGAGAAGAAAGTGTAGTCCCTTGTGCCCGGATGATGAGCCCTCCAGGCGTCCACCAACCCCGTCTCTGCTATAAACCGTTGTATATGTTTATCCTGGCTCCCCCTCCCCTGGGATCGCTGCCCGCCCCCACCCGCCCTCCTGTCTGTCTACTGCCGGGCAAGGCGTAGCGTTCAGAAGGCTGGGTCAGGATGGTTTGGTGCGTATACATTAATCAGATGGATATGGTGGGACAGTAAGGTGCCCGACACTATGACATATCTCCCCTCAGGGTCAGAGTCAGTAGTCTGGATTCTATAGGGGCAGCTGTTCCGCACTAGGAGCGCCACTCCATTACGCTTGCGCAGCGACCTGGCCTCAGTCGATGAGCTATAGGTATGGTCTTTCAGTTTAAATTTAGCCTGTCTCGGTAGGTGCGTCTCTTGTAGAAAAGCTATATCAGTACCCATCCGTTTGAGTTCCCTAAATAGTAGGCGCCGTTTATTTGGGGAGTTCAGCCCCTTTACATTCAGCGACGTAAGTTTAACAGCCATTAATTCTATCCGCCCTGCCAGCTTCTGCCTGCGCCCTCCTCCGCACCCGCTGCGCTCCTTTCCAGTGTGGCCCCCCGCCGCCCCCTCGGGATGAGCTAAGGAATAAGAAGGGAAGATAGAGAAAAAGGGGGAATTGAAAGAAAAAAAGAGAGAAAGAAAAAACAAAGTTCTTTATTACAAAGAAAAACTCTGGAGCTCCTCCCGTGCTCCACCTACAGTGTCTGGTCTTACCTGCCGCCAGACTGTCGCGGGGGTCAAGATCCCGCCTCTCGTCCACATCCAGCGTTTGGAAGAGAAACAGGTTCGTGAGCCCTCCCCTTGAACGCGCTAATGTGCTATATGAGATAGTTGCCTAGCAATACCGACCTAGGGTCTGACTGCATATATAAAATATAAACACCAAACTCGGGCTAACAGGTAGAGAACGCATCCCTCCTTGAGGAGGTCAACGGGAACCTCAACGGTAAAGTTTATACCAACTTGGTATTCTAACAATTCAACGTCTGGACTGTGCAGTGCGCCTGTCCCTTGTGTAAGGGCCCTCTGGCCTAAGAACCTGCTGGGGGTGATTGCCGTTCTTCTCCCACCTCTGCCTCCCCGGAGTCCTCACCCTCGCCCCCCCCCCCCCCCTCGCCGTGGGCTCTACTCCCCTGCCCACTTGGGGGGGAATTACTGCGTCCCTGTGTCGTGCCTTGCCAAAACTAGGTGCGGGGTGGTCCCTCCAGTTATTTACAGGTCGGGAGCTTGCCACCGTGTGCGGTTACTGGGGTTCCCCTTACCCCGGATCGTGCATTATAAGGGAGCCTTGCTATGAGGTGTGGGGGAGGTGCATGCAACGTCCCTTCAGCTTTCGGAAGGGCTAATTCACATAATGTGTAAACAGTGTGCCAATGTGCCTTAATGTACTGCGCAAGATATTTACATTTCTAATTCAAACTTCCCCCTGGTTTGTGGTAGGGTAAAGTGTACTGGCCGTCCCCGGTATATCATCCCCCTTATCCCTGCGGAAGTTGCTGAGGAGTCCTGTGCTCCATCGGCTAAGTACCCTCCCCCCTCTATCATACACAATAAAACAATATAGTTACAGTCTAGCGGCCTTAATATGGAGGCGCAAGCTATCATTTGGTCTCCCAGGTACCCGTTCTTTGAAACACTGCGTTCCCGCCCTGGTCAATATTGCAGCTACAGTGACTGCCGCATACATAGCTATATAATACATTATCTGTGAGTCCAGCTAGTGTATGAAATGGCCGGCAGTTCTTAAATATGCAAACATAATATATACATATAAACCACAGTAACGTGTAGCAATCATTGGCATGTTAAATGTCCTATGGCCCCCCGGTCGCTGACCCTTTCCGGCTCCCGATCTCAGCAAAGCAATAACATGGCGGCTATTTCCTTCCCGCCAGGGAGATGACAAAATGGCCGGGAAGGTAGGCCCAGTCCCCACTGCGACCCCCCAATTACCGATGGCAGGGCCCCCGATACCCCCACCCAAACAACCTAGAGGGCCCCCCCCTCGGCCTGTCGGAGTCAAAGTCACAATGGAGACCACCCAAAAATGTCCCGGCACCCCCCCCTAGCAGGCCACTGTGTCCCCCAAACTACTCTACTGTACCCTGCTCCGGTGTCAGCGTCCGTGGGCTCCCACCTCCTTTTACTCGATCGGAAGCGTCTCCAGCTCAGGAACCGTTAGCCGCGTCTCCGGCAATCCGCCGCCAGACGTGATGCCCAGGGTCCCCAGGAACTTCTTCGGCTCTCCGCTGGGGGAAAGGGTGTGTGTCTTCCCGCCCTGGAACGCCATCAGGCGGAATGGGAATCCCCATGCGTATGGAATATTCGCACTGCGTAGTGCCTCTGTAAACGGTCTCCACTCTCGCCGTCTCTGGAGCGTGCTAGGGGCCAGGTCTTGGTAGACTTGGAGTTCTTTTCCTTCGTGCTCCAGCCTGGCCGCCCTGCACTTTTTCATCAAGGCCTCCTTAGTTTGATAATACAAGAAGCGGACGATAACGTCCCTGGGCGAGTGCTCATCCGCTCTCCTGGCTCGCAGGGCCCTGCGTGCCCTCTCCATGTGCCACTTTTCGTCTGGGAGATCCGGTAGCAAGGGCTTGAAAATAGACATTAGTAATGTCGGTAGCATGCCTTCCTTCTCCCCCTCCGGTAAGCCTCGGAGGCGGAGATTATTTCTCCGTGACCTATTAGCCATGTCCTCTATGGCCAGTTCGGCCTCTGCCACTCGGGTAACCAGCCCGTTGATGGTGGTGACCGCTGCGTTGTGGGCCTTGGTTGTCACCTCCAGCCTCTCTTCCAGTCGAGCTGTATGCGTGCCCAGAGCGGCTATTTCACTTCGGAGGACAGTCGTGGAGTTGTCGATTTCTCCAGCAAGGTAATTCTGCACCTCGGCCAGGCGCTCCAGGATTTGAGCGGTCTCGCCCTTGTGGCGCTCTCCCCCATCTCGTGGTGAGGGTGGGTGTGAAGAGGGGCTCCGACTGGCGCCATCTTGAGGCCCCGCGGGCCCGATCTTGTGGGCCGCCATCAGGTCCAGGACCGACATTCCCCCCTCCGTTCCCCGCCTGGGTTGTTTTTTGAGGTTCCTCTTCTCCATGGTCGGAGTTTTGGCGTTGTTTAGGTCAGTTAATGCCAATTTAGAAGCTAGAGTAAGCCAATTTAAGCGCGTTGGGGCCGGAGCTCTACACAAGCACGTCCAGCTCGGTCCCTGGTCAGGCCACGCCCCTGTTTCTATGTTTCTACATGTAATACTGACATGCACAGAGGCAGCTCTCTAATTAGGCGATTTAGGCGGCCGCCTAAGGCCTCGCGCTGATGGGGGCCTCGCGGCCGCCTAAATCGCCTTAGGGCAGTGTGACAGATCGGGTCCTCGGTCAGAGACCGAGGACCCGACACAGTAGGGGGCCGGGCGGCTTGCCCTTAATGCCGCCGGGTGCGAGGCCCCTCCTATGCCTGCCTGGGAGAGAGCCAGCCTGTCTGCAGCTCCGCCGAGTGCAGAGCTGCAGACTGAGTGGGTCTCACGATCTCAGCCAACGCTCTGACTGGCTGAGATCGCGGCAACGCTCTGACTGGCTGAGATCGCAAGACTAAACTTACCACGTGGTCCGCAGCTCTGCACCTGGCGGAGCTGCAGACCGTAAAGGGAGCCCACCGGACCACCAGGGAAACAGCCTGGCCGCCCACTGGACCACCAGGGATCCTAAGGTATTTATGCCTCCGCTCCCCACCTGGCCCTCCTACCACCCTCTGCCCCAGCCACCGACCACCCACTGCCCCAGCCACCCCACCACCACTGCCCCAGCCACCCACTGCCCCAGTCACCCCACCACCACTGCCCCAGCCACCCTCTGCCCCAGCCACCCTCTGCCCTAGCCACCCCACCACCACTGACCCAGCCACCCACTGCCCCAGCCACCCCACCACCACTGCCCCAGCCACCCTCTACCCCAGCCACCCTCTGCCCTAGCCACCCCACCACCACTGACCCAGCCACCCACTGCCCCAGCCACCCCACCACCACTGCCCCAGCCACCCCTGCCCCAGCCACCCCACCACCACTGCCCCAGCCACCCTCTGCCCCAGCCACCCACTGCCCCAGCCACCCCACCACCACTGCCCCAGCCACCCTCTGCCCCAGCCACCCCACCACCACTGCCCCAGCCACCCCACCACCACTGCCCCAGCCACCCTCTGCCCCAGCCACCCCATCACCACTGCCCCAGCCACCCCACCACCACTGCCCCAGCCACCCTCTGCCCCAGCCACCCCACCACCACTGCCCCAGCCACCCAGTGCCCCAGCCACCCCACCACCACTGCCCCACCCACCCTCTGCCCCAGCCACCCCACCACCACTGCCCCAGCCACCCTCTGCCCCAGCCACCCCACCACCACTGCCCCAGCCACCCTCTGCCCCAGTCACCCACCACCACTGCCCCAGCCACCCTCTGCCCCAGCCACCCCACCACGCTCTGCCCCAGCCACCCTACCATGCTCTGCCCCAGCCACCCCACCACCCTCTGCCCCAGCCACCCTACCACCCTCTGCCCCAGCCTCCGTCTGCCCCAGCCACCCTACCACCACTGCCCCAGCCACCCTACCACCACAGCCCCAGCCACCCTCCAACCACTGCCCCAGCCACCCTCCAACCACTGCCCCAGCCACCCTCTGCCCTCCTACTACCCTGTCACTGTCCTCCTACCACCCCCTGCCCTGTCATAGCCCCACCTACCACCCCAGCCACCCTCTGCCCTCTTACCACCACTGCCCCAGCCACCCCACCACCCTCTGCCCCAGCCACTCTCTGCCCTCCTACCACCCCCTGCCCTGTCATAGCCCCCCTACCGCCCCAGCCACCCTCTGTCCTCCTACCACCTCCTGGCCGAGCCACCCTCTGCCCTCTTACCACCCCCTGCCCCAGCCACCCTCTGCCCTCCTACCATCCTATGCCCCCTACCATCCCCTGCCCTGTCACAGCCACCCTACCACCCTCTGCTCTCTACTACCTGTACCCTGTCACTGCCCTCCTACCACCCCATGCCCAAGCCACCCTACCACCCTCTGCCCTCCTACCACCCCACTACCCTGTCACTGTCCTCCTACCACCCTCTGCCCCAGCCACCCTGTGCCCTCCTACCACCCCACTACCCTGTCACTGCCCTCCTACCATCCTATGCCCCCTACCATCCCCTGCCCTGTCACAGCCACCCTACCACCTTCTGCTCCCTACCACCCCATACCCTGTCACTGCCCTCCTGCAACCCCCTGTCACAGCTACCCTACCACCCCGTACCCTGTCACTGCCGTCCTACCACCCCGTGCTTTGTCATAACCCCCCTGCCCCAGGGGAACCCTACCACCCTCTGCGCTCCTACTGTCCTCCTACCACCCCACTACCCTGTCACAGCCCCCCTACCACCACCTGCCCCACCACCCCCTGCTCCAGCCCCCCCACTACCCCTTGTCCTGTCAAAGTCTCCTACCCTGTCACAGTCCCCCACCACCTCCTACCCTGTCAAAGCCCCCCTACCACCCCCTACCCTGTCAAAGCCCCCCTACCACCCCCTACCCTGTCAAAGCCCCCCTACCACGCCCTACCATGTCAAAGCCCCCTACCACCCCTGCTCTTTTACAGCCTCCCACCCTCACACAGCCCCCACCCTCTCACAGCTCCTCTATCCTGTCACCCCACACCGACCCAATCACAGCCTTCCCACACACACACACTGTCACAGCCTTCCACCGCACACCTTGTCATTCCCCACCCGTACCCTATCATCACCAAACACACTGACACCCCCTTCACATACACTATCACCATTCCCAAACACTTTCAGACCCCACACACTGCCGCCCCCTACACCCAGCCAAACTTACATAACCCCTCCTAATCCCGTCACTCTCACCCACTGCAACCATACAATACTCTTTGCTTTGCCACACCTACCCTATTGCATTAACCCCCCCATCAACCCTGTCAGACTCACCTTCTCTTGCACTCTCACACTCACCCCCCGACCCTGTCACTCATCCTCTATCAGTCTGTCCCACTCACCCCCTTCACCCTGCCACACTCACCCTATTACATAAACCCTTACAATCCTGTACTCCAACTGTGCAACACTCACCCCAAACCCTGTCACACATAGGTAAACAATGTCAGATACAGTCATATATACATACACCGGCACCTATGTATACACGACTGCAAGGCTATGTAACCATACCCCTCAGTCATGTATAAACGATTGGCATAATTGCTAATTACATTTGTTTATTGCAAATTAAGTTAGTTTGCATATTATGCCATAACTACAGTCAGAGAGATCATAATGCGGCGGCACAGGGAGCCGCTACACTGCAAGCCTCTGAACGCTGAATACAGAGACTAGCTCTGCAAGCTCATCCTTAAATACAACAACAGCACCTTATATACACACAATGCAACCCCTATTTTTAACTTTAGGTGTTAGTTGGGGCCTCATGTTTGAGTTTCGCCTAAGGCCTCACAAAGTCTAGAGCCGCCACTGGACATGCACACAGATAAAATGACACACAGAAACATAGAAATGCAAACAATGAAACACATGCAGACACACAGATATGAATATTACATACATACACCCCAAAACACACATACAATTAAAAATTTTAGCCAACCCCCAGTTTTCTAACTTTTTGGTGCAAGTGGGGGGCTTCTGCTGGCTGGGGCTGTTTGGAGTTGAGGGCTTGCTCCTCTCCCTGTCCGATCCCTCTTATGTGTTTCCAGTGCTCTCACTTCCTCCCAGCACTCCCTTAAGATCAGAAAGGGCCTGGTCAAGTTGTTAACAGTGACAGTGTGGGGGAAGATGATAGTGTGGGGTGGGGGTCAATGTTGGGGGAGCAGTGTGGTGGGGAAGTTTGTAGGAGAGTGACAGTGGGGACTGTGAATACGTGTGTGGGCAGTGTGGTGGTGAGAGTGACAGTGTGTGGGAGAGTGACAGTGTGATGGGGCAGTGTGTTGGAAAGTGACAGAGGTGATGGTGACAGTGTGGTGGGGCAGTGTGTGGGAGAGTGACAGTTGGGATGGTGACAGTGTGGTGGGAGAGTGAAAGTGGGGATGGTGACAGTGTGGTGGGGCAGTGTGTGGGAGAGTGACAGTGGGGATGGTGACAGTGTGTTGGAGAGTTAAACTGGGGAGGGTGACAGTGTGGTGAGGCAGTGTGTCTCACCACACTGTAGGGATGGAGGCAGAGTGGATGTGTGACAGTATGGGAGAGGACATTGGGTGGGAGAGTGACAGTACTTGAGTGACAGTGTGATAGGGCAGTATGTGGGAGGGCGACAGTGGGAATGGTGACTGTCTTGGATGGTAACAGCATGGTATGGGAGAGTGAAAGTGTGGTAGGGCAGTGTGTGGGAGAGTGATAGTGGGGATGGTGACAGTGTGGATCAGGATGACAGTTTGTTAGGATGGTGACAGTGGGGAGGGTAATAGTATGTGCGGGGCCATGTGTCGGAGAGTGACAGTGTGGTACGGCAGTGTGTGGGAGAGTGACAGTGGGATGGGTGGCATTGTGTGTATGTGTGGCAGTGGGGAAGGTGGTGATGTGTGGCAGTGGGGAGGGTGGCAGAGTGTGGATGTGCGACAATGGGGAGGGTGGCAGAGTGTGGATGTGTGGCAGTGGGGAGGGTGGCAGAGTGTGCCAGTGGGGAGGGTGCAATGTATGTGTGGCGGAACCAACCTCGCCACTGTGCACTGGAGGATCCTGGTTGCCTGCCTGCTGCCTTTTGTCTATGGACCGGCATTTAAATACTTTATTTTCCTATGCAGAAAGGTCTATTCATGTATTTCTGCCCCGGCGTTCGGTAGATTCTCGGATTTATTGAATGAACTAATTTAACCCAGATAGCTATGCCATGGAGCCTATTTGTGTAATAAAAGACTTTGGCTCCATGGCAATTGAACTATATGTGTGTGGTCTGATCGCCATTCAGTAATAATGTGCGCTCAGACCTAAGCTATCTGGGGATATGTTGCATGTCTGTATTTTATGTAATAAATGTAACCTTGTATATTTTATTGTATTTTACGGTCTTTTTACTGCCATGTGCTTAACGGAGTTTTGCCTCTGTCCTTGGAGATAATTGGATTACTTCTCAATTATCTCCAGGATAGAAGACTCTGTGGAACTGGTTTTGGGCATAAAAGCCATGCTTCATTTGGTCACAAAGGACTTCGATCTATCTTTTGAACCAATGGACCAATTTGGATGATTTTGACATATGTTTGTATTTGGAGTATGTAAGTTTTATGTGAATGTGATGCACACTTTTAAAGTTATGAATAATGTGGAAAAACTTCATTTTTCTGCCTGTGCTAATTACATTACCCATTGTGTAAGGTAATTGTATCACAGGCAGAAGGGAGGATTTTGTGTGGGAGTGTCTGAGTGTATTGTACGTGCTTATTGGTTGTTTTCAAAAACCCTGTGGGCAGTACTATGTTTGTGGATTGTGAATAAAAGAGGCTGTATGTGCCAGTACTATCAGTTATGCTTGACCTCAAAACGAAGTGTCGTTATTGGGGGAATTGGATTGTATGCTGATTGCCAGGAGTGTAAGCTGATTGTATGCTTTTCCTGTTCAGCTGTTTACAGCATTCATATGCTTGAGAGCATTCGTATGCTTCTCCGGTTTGGTGGTTGTGGTGTCTGCTGCAGTGCTTAGAGTCCTCAGGAAGCGCTAGGAGCATCCTTCAACGGAGGTACCCAGTCGGGGTGCCCGTCGATCCGTTACAGTATGGATGTGTGACAATGGGGAGGGTGGCAGTGTGGGGATGTGTGGCAGTGGGGAGGGTGACAGTGTGTAGATGTGTGGCAGTGGGGGGTGGTGGCAGAGTGGATGTGTGACAATGGGGGAGGTGGCAGAGTGTGGATGTGTGGCAGTGTGGAGGGTGCAATGTATGGATGTGTGACAATGGGGAGTGTTGCAGTGTGTGGATGTTTGGCAGTGGGGATGGTGGCAGAGTGGATGTGTGGCAGTGTGGAGGGTGGCAGAGTGTGGATGTGTGGCAATGGGGAGGGTGGCCGAGTGTGGATGTGTGGCAGTAGGGATGGTGGCAGAGTGTGGATGTGTGACAATGGTGATGGTGGCAGAGTGGATGTGTGACAGTGGGGAGGGTGGCAGAGTGTGGATGTGTGACAATGGGGGAGGTGGCAGAGTGTGGATGTGTGGCAGTGGGGAGGGTACAATGTATGGATGTGTGACAATGGGGAGTGGGGCAGTGTGTGGATGTTTGGCAGTGGGGAGGATGACAGTGTGTGGATGTGTGGCAGTGGGGAGTTACAGTGTGTGGATGTGTGGCAGTGGGGATGTGTGGCAGTGGGGATGGTGGCAGAGTGTGGATGTGTGACAATGGGGAAGGTGGCAGAGTGTGGATGTGTGACAATGTGGAGGGTGGCAGAGTGTGGATGTGTGTCAGTAGGGATGGTGGCAGAGTGGATGTGTGACAGTGGGGAGGGTGGCAGAGTGTGGATGTGTGGCAGTGGGGGGGTGGCAGAGTGTGGATGTGTGACAATGGGGATGGTGGCAGAGTGTGGATGTGTGACAATGTGGAGGGTGGCAGAGTGTGGATGTGTGGCAGTAGGGATGGTGGCAGAGTGGATGTGTGACAGTGGGGAGGGTGGCAGAGGGGATGGTGGCAGAGTGTGGATGTGTGGCAGTGGGGAGGGTGGCAGAGTGTGGATGTGTGACAATGGGGATGGTGGCAGAGTGTGGATGTGTGACAATGGGGAGGGTGGCAGAGTGTGATGTGTGGCAGTAGGGTTGGTGGCAGAGTGGATGTGTGACAGTGGGGAGGGTGGCAGAGTGGATGTGTGACAGTGGGGAGGGTGGCAGATGGTGGCAGAGTGGATGTGTGGCAGTGGGAAGGGTGGAAGAGTGTGGATGTGTGACAATGGGAAGGTGACAGAGTGTGGGTGTGTGGCAGTAGGGATGTGGCAGATTGTGGATGTGTGACAATGGTGATGGTGGCAGAGTGGATGTGTGACAGTGGGGAGGGTGGCAGACAGGGCCGGATTAACATAGGGGCTGATGGAGCTGCAGCTCCAGGCCCAGGCCCATGGAATAGGCCCATTGGTTTAAAAAAATATATATATATTCCTTTTTTTTTTTAACACACTACTCTTAGGGTTGTTCACCTGGTCGGTATTTATTTATTTGAGGCTGCCTGGCCAGTGCCGATATTCCAGTAATACCGGCAATACAAATGCCGGTATTTTTCTCAGTATAAACAGAGATTGTAGGTGCTCCCCCGCGGATCAGTGAGTAGAGCAATGCAGGTATATACAGCATATACCTGCATTGCTCTACTCACTGATCCGTGGGGGGAGCAGCTACACAGCACAAAGAGTCCAGACAGCAGCTCCCAGCTGGCAGAAATACTAAGACACTAGGGGACACTATGAGACATGGGGACACATGGAGACCTCTGGGGATGCTGAGACACTTAGGGACACAGACACTCATGGGGACACTGAGACAAGGACACACACACACAAACACACACATGGGGACACTGAAACACTAGGGGACACTGAGACACTAGGGGACATGGGGACAAAGACACACATGGGGACACTGAGACACCGGGAGACATGGGGACACAGACACTAGGAACACAATGTCCCCAAATGTCTCATTGTCCCCATGTCTCCAAGCCAGTGTCCTTGGTGTCTCAGTGTCCCCATGTCTCCCAGTGTCCCTAGTTTCACAGTGTTCCCAAGTCTCCCAGTGTCCCTAGTTTCACAGTGTTCCCAAGTCTCCCAGTGTCCCTAGTTTCACAGTGTTCCCAAGTCTCCCAGTGTCCCTAGTGTCTGTATGTACATAGTCTCCAAGTGTCCCTAGTGTCTCAGTGTCCCTAGTCTCCCAGGTGTCTCAATGTCCCCATGTCTCCCAGTGTCTCCGTGTCTCACAGTGTCCCCTCGTGACATGGGGACACTGGGAGACATGGGGACACTGGGAGACATGGGGACACTGGGAGACATGGGGACACTGGGAGACATGGGGACACTGGGAGACATGGGGACACACACACTAGGGGACACTGGGCGACATGGGGACACTGGGAGACAGGGAGACACTGGGAGCAATCCATCTATACAGCAGAATCAAACTAAGTAGTTTTTTGGTGATTTTACAGAATTTTCTCTGTCACTCCTTGTATTGTACATCATGTGAAGTCACGCATACATAATTAGTTATGCAAATTAGCAAGACCTGTAATTTTTTTCCAAGAAAGGTGGCAACCCTAATTACTCTTCACATACTCTTGCTTAAGTATGGAGACTTAAGAGAGATATAGATGAACAAAACTGATGGGGACTATGAAATTAGTTAAGGTAATGCCGACTTTGGTCTCTCTAACACTGTGCCATGTTTCCTTTCTTCTACACTCACTACATCCACCTTTTCTCTGTCTCAGACTGTATACCAGGAGTTTCTTCCTTCTAGTAAGTAGGTTAGGATAGAAGTGGACCAGCGAGTACTAGGGGACAGTCCTTAGAAAGCATAGAGCTAGCACATCATTAGATGCATTTATGCCAAGCTCAGGAAGCTGTTGGCCAGCATGCATGATTGGCAGGCAGTCTGGCATGCATTCATGCAAGACTAGCCTTCCAATTCTTTGGGCAGACACGCCTCCTTTTTGGGCATGTTCGGCCCTTTCGGAAGTTCTGGTTACATGATCCGCGTCACTGGCCCACCCTTTTACACCGCCCATTGACATACTGCTTCACTGGACACTGCTGTTAGGGAGTATGGATTTACTTGAAAGATGAAAGCATAATTTAGAGAGAGATTAGCATATTTTAAGAGAATCTGAGTTTCTTTTATAGCTGCATCCTATGAGTTTCCCTCCGGCAACAACTCCACCAGATACATAACGCTTGAGAAGTATGACTGTTTTAGTGTTTTTGGTCGATAAGATTCTGTACTTAGGCCCCTCATAATTGTCAGCACCAGGCCCACTGGGCTCTTAATGCCTTGGTGGCAGAGAGTGGATGTGTGGCAGTAGGGATGGTGGCAATGTGGCAGTGTGGATGTATGGCAGTAGGGATGGTGGCAGTGTGGATGTGTGGCAGTGTGGATGGTGGCAGAGTGTGTATGTGTGGTCGTGGGGAGGGTGGCAGTGTGTGGGTGGATACCCTAAGTCTTCTCACCCCCAGCCTACCATACTGTGTGATTTCCTCTCTTCCTGCCTGCATGCCTGACAGGTGTGCTCTACTTTGTCTCAGCCTCCCATGCGAAGCCTCTGTCAGCCCTCCAATAAGGAAGCAAGGGGCGGAGCTGGGGCAGGGGTGGGGCGGAGTTGAGGGCGGGGCCAGAGGCAGGACCGCGATGCAGGGAGAAGGCAAGCTGAGGGTTACATTGCTGCCAGGGAACCCCTGCTTTAGATGACTGTGCCCCTTTCTATCTCCTTTAGATCTTTATGTTGGTTTAATTGTGAATTTGCATACTGTGCTGTGATAGGCTGGAATGTTGTCGGCCAGGCAGATTGATAAGTATATGTGTATACAATAATACTACCAGTTGGAAAGTGCTTTGTCTACAGCTGACTTATACATGTTTTGTTTTTTTTGGGAGAGGGTGGGAGGGGATTTATCAAAGGTTTAATCTGCTAGACTAATATTAAAAAATTGCTTCTAATAATTCCATTGATGGAGCACCTACAGCTGATATATTTTTGATCATGTCATACATTTTGCTGAAACATCTTCACACCTACACTTCCATCAATCCTAAAGTGATTTTACTATAATAACAAGTGATTATTGTAAATTTTAATGTTATCACTGCTCGCAATCACTGCATATACTAGCAGGGGTTCTCAACCTTGTCCAACCTTGTCCTCAAGGACCCCCTACCAGTCCAGGGTTTAAGGATTACCTGGGTGTGTCTAAGGTGTTTAGAAAAAATAAATAAAAAAACACCTTAGAGTCTAAGGTGTTTTTTTCCCCTTTTTCTAAACACCTTTGACACATCCAGGTAATCCCCAAATCCTGGACTGGTAGGGGGTCCTGAGGACTGGGTTGAGAACCCCTGGCATATAGGGATTCATGGTCGGTGAACCTTGCTGACCATCGATGATTACTGCCAGGGGCAGAACTGACAACTCACAGTGCCCTCGGTCAATAGGAGATCAAGGGCCCCTTACCTGGTGCAAGGTCTTTGTGCAGCTCTCATACAGATATTATGTTTGCGCTACCCAGCATGGCTGTGCAAGTCAAGACTTCCACACCAGCAGGCCCCCCCAAAAAAATGTAAAAGAAGAAAAACTACCACAACAAGAGGACATAGTCTTAAATTAGAGGGACAAAGGTTTAAAAATAATATCAGGAAGTATTACTTTACTGAGAGGGTAGTGGATGCATGGAATAGCCTTCCAGCTAAAGTGGTAGAGGTTAACACAGTAAAGGAGTTTAAGCATGCGTGGGATAGGCATAAGGCTATCCTAACTATAAGATAAGGCCAGGGACTAATGAAAGTATTTAGAAAACTGGGCAGACTAGATGGGTCGAATGGTTTTTATCTGCCGTCACATTCTATGTTTCTATGTTTCTAAGTAACCCTTACTAGCATGCCTTTCCCCCTCGCATTCAAAATAAAGCAAATTTAATTACACCCTTCCTCTGTGTTTGTTAGTGACATCACAAGCAGCATCCTCCACATGTTCAACCATACAAGTATCCAAACACATGTGTTTGGAGCCTACTTGTGTGGTTGCGTGATTGGGATTCTGCTTGTGATGTTGTGTTTCTGTATGTCAACATGCTGAATTAGAATTAATTGTTTGTCTTGTTTTACCTATTGTACTGCGCTGCAGAATATGTTGGTGCTATATAAGTAACTGTAATAATTGCGTATTTGTCTGTATAAGGAGGCTGTATGCAGTATTGCAATGCTGGGGATGCCTGTTGTGATGTGTGTGTAGGGAGGCTGCATGTGATATTGAATGTGTGGGAATGCTGTTTGTGGGATTATATGCATACAGTGGTGATGTTCCTTGTGGGTGTGCGTGTGTGGATGGACCAGTTTGCATGTCGTATGTGAGTGGAAAGGGCTGGTCGTGTTGCAGAGTGTGTGTGGATAGGGGCTGTTGTAAATTTGTGGGATAGGGACCATAGTAGGCTTCTGGGGGATACTGGGGCTGTAGTGTGTGTTACTAGAGGATCTACTGTGTGGGAGGATACAGAGGCTGCAGTATGTGTATGGATAGTGGCTGCAGTGCATGAGGGGAATGTGGGCTGTAGTAGGTGCAGGGGGGGATAGGGACTGTAGTGGGTGCAGAGGGACAGTAGTAGTGTGTGCATGCGGGGGGATAGTGGCTGTAGTGGGAGCAGGAGTGGTAGGGGTGGAATCAGGTGCTGGGAAGTATAGGTGCTGTAGTGGGTCCAGTGAGGGATAGGGATGAGAGGGATGGGGACTATAGTTGGGTGCAGGAAGGCATGGGGTGAGGTGGGTACAAGGAGAGATAGAGGCTGAGGAGTGTGCAAGAAGGCATAGAGGATGTGGTAGGTACAGGGAAGGGATATGAATGAGAGTGATAGGGCTGTTGTGGGTGAAGGGGGCATAGGGGCTCAGATGGGTAAAGGGGGCATAGGGGCTTTAGTAGATGAAGGGGCAAAGGGGTTTAGATGGATAAAGGGGCATAAGGGCTGTGGTGGGTGAAGGGGCGCATAGGGGCTGTGGTGGGTGAAGGGGCGCATAGGGGCTGTGGTGGGTGAAGGGGCGCATAGGGGCTGTGGTGGGTGAATGGGGCATAGGGACTGGGATGGTTAAAAGGGGGTGTAGGGCCTGGGAGGGGTAAAGGGGGGCATAGGGCCTGGGATGGTGAAAGGGGGCATATGGTCTGGCTGAGGGTGAAAGGGGGGTGTAGGGGATGGATGGGTAGAGAGGGGCACAGGGGCTGAGTTAAGGGGGACACAGGGGCTAGGATGGGTGAGGGAACACAGAGGCTAGGATGGTTAAAAGGAGGGCATGGGGCTGGCATGCGTAAAGGGGGGACACAGGGGCTTGGATAGGTAAAAGAGGCACAGGAACTGGGATGGGTGAAGGGGTTGGGATGGGTGAAGAGGGCATAGGGACTGAGATGGGTAAAGGGGGGCTGGGTCTAGTTTGGGTAAGGGGGGCATAGTGCCTGGGATGTTTAAAGGAGGCATATAGGATGGGATGAATGAAAGGGGGGCATAGTGGCTGGGATGTGTAAAGTGGGGAACGTGGGCTAGGTAAAGGGGGGCACACGGTCTGGGATGAAGGAAGGAGGTCACAGGGTCTAGGATGGGGAAGGGGGAACAGGGTCTGGGATGAGGACACGGAGTCTGGTATTGGGAAGGGGTGCTCAGGGGCTGGCATGGGTGAAGATGGCACAGGGGCTGAGATGGATAAAGTGGGCACAGGGGCTGGATGGGTGAAGGTGGCACAGGGTCTGGGATGGGGAAGAGGGGGAAAGAATCTGGGATGGGGGAAGGGTGACACAGAGTCTGGAATGGGGCAAAGGAGGCACAGGGGCTGGGTAAAGTGGGCACATGGGGTTGGAATGGGTATAGTGGGCACAGAAGCTTAAAAAAATATTTACAGAGGGGACGGAGCTTGAACTCGGAGCTGAGCGGACGTGTGCTGTATGAGCTCCCGCTCGATGAACTGGCCTTCTGAGGAAAAACCCCAGAAACCTCCAAGCGACTGATGCCACACTAGGCTAAATCAACCGGGGATACTGCGACGACACGGCAGATACCTTTCGCAAAAGCCCACGGTACCGCAAACCGCGGCTACACGTTGAGGCCTGCAGACGGCTAGGAGGGAGAAGGAAGGCCGACTTCCCTGCCGACTGGTACGTCCAGCAGCCCCTCTCTGTTCCTACTCCCCCCCCTTGGACCGGTGGGGGTCATCCCGGTCCCCGCTGGCCGGCAACCCGGAGTCTCTCTGGGAACAGAGACGCGGAGAAGCCGCACCCAAGATGGCGGCCCAGAGCAAACCACAGCAACAGACACAAGCACCAAGCAAGCGACAGGGCCCCTGGAGGCTTTTGATCAGCACTGTAAGAGCTTCTGGACGATACTCTGCAACCAGGGCCTAACCCGCAGACAAGCGGTGAAAGCGGTGGCCCCATGGATCTGCCCGGTAACCCGGCGCTGCTGTTATGGGCCCCTACCTCGAATCCCCAAAACTGCCGCCCAGCAAAGCAGACACCAGCGACCATCGAGGCGGGCGGGGGAGCCGCATGGCATGGGTGCCGACACTCGCTCCCCAAAACACAGGAGCTGGAGCGTCAGGCAAGCCCAACAAACATGTACCTCATATGACACCAGAACCTGGGACCGGCACGGCGTACCTCCACACTCTACAGCCTCTGCGACTAACAAAGGCATAACATGGAGGTCCACCCCACAGTTTAGCGTTGGAGTGAAATCCAGACCGCAGGACACCCTTGAAGAGGCACAACTTGAATCCCCGAAGAAACATAGGCTTAACTACCCAGGAGCCGGAGCACGGGAGAAAGCCCACGCACGGAACTACCCCATAACGGGAATTGGCTGAGGGACCCACGAACTTCCACAGTAACACGGCAGAACCAATAGCGCACAAAAATCAAAGTGACTTTCGTTCTGTCTCCATGGTTCCTATAATGTTATTATATCACTCTCCCACACATTATGTTGCTGTGACCATCCTGACAACTCACACTAACCTCTGCCAACACTCTTTATACACACCCAGCGGTTATAACATCCTGACATAGGCTACAGCTCTAACCCCAAACCTCACTCATCACTTACCTGACACAACAGAGCTAACCCCTAATGTCCACAGTAAAATATTCCTGCTAGCACGACACAACCACATAAGCCTGTGTAAACTAGAAATTCACTTTCAATGCTGGAAGTTACTATATATGATTCCTCTTGTTTGCATGCTAATTTTACTTTTACTGCTGACGCTTTACTGAACCAAGCCTGAACACATTATAAAATTGTGCTAGTTAATTCAATGCCCCGCATGTTAAACGGGAACAAATGCCTGAGGACTGCTTTTGGGGCACCTCAAGCCTGTTTGTAATATTCATTCGCACTGCAAAAAAAAAAATATTTACATACCTGTCTGTCAGGCTTCAGCAGATTTTGAAGGAAAGGACAGAACAGGAAGTGGAGCTCCTGTGTGAGGAGAAAAGAGGCGGGACCAGGAGAGTCCAAGCCCCGCCTCTTCCCATCATACTGTGCTCCGCACAGCCACAACATGGAGGAGACCTGGCAGGAGCAGCAGGATCACTGCCAGGTCTCACTGAGAAGGGGGGTTGGAGGGGAGGCAGAAGGGGGAGAATTGGAGAACTGGAATATGTACAATTATGGTTTTCTGGCTGGGGAGATCTCTGATCCATGACCGATCTGCCCGAGGGGTCAGTGCGCGGCTGATTACTGCACAGTTTTGATGTGTTATATATCGATTTAACATGCGTCTCCTACACTGCCTTATGGAGAATTCATAGATTTGATCATACAGATATGTGTCCCAAGCGCTGCATTGAATCTTTTCTGCAAAGTATTTTTTTCATGACAATGTGAAAAGATAGCTGGGTGCCAACGAAAAATGTCTGGTAGCACTCCTCCTCAAAATATCACAGTATAGTGTATGTTAATCAAGACAATTAAAAGGTTAAAAACGGCAAGATACAATGTTATTTTTACTATAAGTACAGGAAATTGCTCAAGTTGTTTTTTTCTTCTAATATGAAATAAATAAATTTTATATGTAATTGTACACAAAGTCAACATTGTAATATTACATTTGTCCTTTCACCAAATCATTTCCTTTTGCTATACTTTAATTTTAGAAGGGGCTCTAGCCGGATCCACCATAGGGACATTAAAGCCCTTAAAGTTAAATTGTCAGGTTAGCAGAGCTGGACAAAGAGCCTGTTGGGCCTGGTCCTGATGATTTTGATGGACCTAATCTATCTGTTAATACATAAAGTTGGGAGCCTAATGTACTAGAAAAAAAATCACCGGATAGTAATTTGTTAATTTTTAGCAAAACACAAACAGAGAGATGGATACTGAATTTAGAGAAATGAGATCAAACTGCCCTATCCAAATAGGTTTCTTATAAGGTTGAGACATACACTTTAAATTGATTGATAAAACATAACATTTAATTAAAATTTTATGGCAAGACAGGAGGCTTCATATTTGCTTTATCTTTCTTTACTGAACCTCCCAGCAGCAAAGGAACAGTTAAAAGTAATGTAAAAAGTTCAACCAATCAGAGGGTATAACAGTATTATATGATGTCATCAAACTCCTCCCATATCCTCTTTCTTTGCTGCTTGCCTCCCAGGTGAGTCTACTCCAATTATATTGCTGTATCATTTAACCTTTAATACAATATTTCAACTAAAAAAATTATTACAATGGTCATATACCTTTAACACTTTATTCACTTATCACTTTAACAACACTTTCTGTGGAAACATTTATGCTCTATTTATTTTAATTTCATTCTATTCAATCTTGGACTACTTTGTCAATTTCCTATTAAACTTTATTTAGGTTTCCCCTTTAAATCGCAGGAGGTTTTTCCTCCTGCGACTCATTACTGCTTTTTACTATTCTCAGTTTCGCGCCCTCGCGTTACCCCGCCCGTTCGCATCAGCACTTAGCAAGTGCATTGTTTCCCGCCCTTTTGCTGGCGGCGGCCATTTTATTCGCATTCCAGTCACCAGAGCAGCGATCAACTCGCCTGACTTCGGATCTGGTAAGTACTATTTTCCTCTTCTGTTATAGCACCTTAAAGTGCTAATACCTGAATTTATTTTAGTGATTTTTTCCCCCCTTTTATTTCCTTCTCAGGATTTTTTCCAACACCTGCTGTATTATCATTGTTGTTACTAAATAAAGGAAGGCTTTGTGGGTGACCCCCACCATTTTATTATCTGCCACTTCATTATATTGAGTGTCTTTAATATCAATTCTTAAGGTGTTTTTAACACCAATATTACTGTTCAGGGTGACCCCCTTATACAAATGCACTATAATTAAAGTGATACAACACTGTAATATCAATTCTTAAGGTGTTTTAACACCAATATTACTGTCTACAAATACACTATAATTACAGTGATACAACACTTTAATATCAATTCTTAAGGTGTTTTACACCAATATTACTGTTAAGGGTGATCCCCTTATACAAATGCACTATAATTAAAGTGATACAACACTTTAATATCAATTCTTAAGGTGTTTTAACACCAATATTACTGTTAAGGGTGACCCCCTTATACAAATGCACTATAATTAAAGTGATACAACACTTTAATATCAATTCTTAAGGTGTTTTAACACCAATATTACTGTTCAGGGTGACCCCCTTATACAAATGCACTATAATTAAAGTGATACAACACTTTAATATAAATTCTTAAGGTGTTTTAACACCAATATTACTGTTAAGGGTGACCCCCTTATACAAATGCACTATAATTAAAGTGATACAACACTTTAATATCAATTCTTAAGGTGTTTTAACACCAATATTACTGTTAAGGGTGACCCCCTTATACAAATGCACTATAATTAAAGTGATACAACACTTTAATATCAATTCTTAAGGTGTTTTAACACCAATATTACTGTTAAGGGTGACCCCCTTATACAAATACACTATAATTAAGTGATACAACACTTTATTACTACTCAGTGGTGAACCCCACTGTCTATGGTTATAATTAAGTGGTTAACCCCACTGTTTACTATCATAGTGGTACAACCCACTTGTGTATATTTTAGTGGACAACCCCACTAAATATTGAGTGCCGCCTACGTATTAAACTACACAAATATTTTGGGTGACACCCATCTATACTCTGAAATAATTTTGGGTGAACCCCATTCAACTCCATTCTTTCAAATTAATATACTTAACTGTTTGGCAACCGCTCTAAGACATACCATGTCTGACAATAATGAGCCCGCTATATCCCAGGTACTCAGAGCCTGGTTGGTTTCAACCATTGCAGATTCCATCCCCAAGGCATTAGCAGCCTTTCATGAGAAGACTTCGGCCGAAGTCACCCCTACTGCACGTCAACTCTCTGATTCCGAGGACTCTCAACCCTCGGATCAGGAGGTTACACGCAAACGCCCCTGGAAAGGGGAGAGTAGGTCTGCGGGCAAGGGCAAGGCTCCTGCCAAGTCCCAAAAATTGATTGCCACTCGCCCCGTTCAAGCTAACTTTAACCCCTTAGAGGGTCTACATCCCACACGTTAGACGGGGTTGACAATTATTTCCTTGGATATTCTGGTGAGGACCCCTCGGCGAATGCGCTAGGGGATACCCCATCGGAATTTGTCAAGGAAACCTTTCTCACACATAAAGATCTAGATGCTATACTACCTAATCAAAAGGACCCGATTCAGACATCCTTCTGGATGCTTCGGGTGATCCTTCATTTGACCCCAGGGTCATCAGACACCCACGGTCGGCAGAATGGGCTCCACCAGAGCACATTTCCAACTTTTGTAAAATGTGGTTATGCAAACCACTGGACAAAGAAATTAGGGCAAAACTCAGAGCCGAGTGCCCTCGACCGACCATTCCAAACAAGGTAGCTCTCACGCCAGATTTGACCCAAACACAGTTAGAGAGTGGGCCCAGAGAGCCTTATGCTTACTAGGCAACGCTAATGTGGCCATGTCCACTGAGAGACGCTAGGCGGCACTGTACAAACTGGATGCAAAATTAGCCGATCTGAGCTCCCGAGAACTGGGACCAGAGGCAATGGATTACTGTTTGGGGACTCGTTCATGAAAGACCTTTACAAACATGTAGTGGTGTTCACCACCCTAAATAAGGCTCAATCCTCCTTGCGCAGGGTTTTTCGTTCTCAGTCAGGCCGTTTTTCTGGGAGAGCTGGACGTTATAGAGGCTGAACGAACAGCAGAATCGCCTTCACAGGCTACAGGCCTCGCCCCTCTGAAAACTATTGGCAATCGGGACAACCCCGACACTACCACAGGCAACTATTCACTAATAGAGGGTCTATCCGGGGACGTGGATCTGCCTTCCTACGCGGAAGAGCTGCTCCAGGTAATAAATCTCCCTTCTTTCAATGTACCTATAGCAGGTTGATTAACCAGTTTTTCCAACAGTGTTCAAATAGATTTCCTTTCCACCCCTTCCAGGACACCCCATTTACACCACTGCAGATGTCTGCAGCAGACAACCTGACACTACAAACCGAACTGCGCAAGCTAGTAAAAAAAGAGCCAATAGAGAAATCCCCTTTCCCGCATACTTTTCTAAGCAACATTTTTTTTTGGCCACAAAAAACTGGAGATCTACGCCCAATAATCAACTTAAAAAAAAAAAAAAACCTGAATCACTTTGTCAGGTATCGCCACTTCAAGATGGAGGGCATCCATCTACTCAGGGACCTTCTTTGCGTGGGAGATTGGTTCTCCAGCTTCGATCTCAAAGACGCATACCTCACAGTTCCTATTGCTCGCAACCATCGAGCTTTCCTTCAATTCCTCTGGCAAGAGGAAATCTGGCAATTCACATGCCTCCCGTTCGGACTATGCTCCGCACCATGATGTTTCACGAAACTGATGAAACCAGAGATGGCGCTACTCCGATCACAAGGGATTTGATCCATCATATATTTGGATGACATCCTGATAATGGCACAAGACATTCGCAAATTGTTATCAACCCATCAGATTCGCTTACGCGATCTGGCCCATACTATAGGCCTACTGTCCGCCTCTATCCAAGCCATTTACCCAGGACCTTTACACTACCGAGCCATGCAACGGCTCAAGACATACTACCTACACCGTTCCACCTCCTACGATCAGTACATCCAACTGACAGACGAAGTTCGTATAGAACTTCACTGGTGGCTTCACAATATGGAAGCCTGGAATGGCAAAGCCATCTTCGGATCACAACCAGATTTCATTCTGGAATCCGATGCCAGTCTCCTGGGATGGGGCACCACATGCGCCCAAGGGTCCACAGGGGGACTTTGGTCCCCATCCGAACAAGCACTGCACATCAATTGTTTGGAATTGATTACAGGATCTTTCGCAATTCGCAGTTTCACGAAAGACTGTTTCAACTGTAGTACTGCGCATGGACAATGTCTCTGCAGTGCGCTATGTGAATCAGTTAGGAGGCTCCCGATCCAAGCTACTATCCGATCTGACCAAAGATCTTTACCAATTCTGTCTAGAACGGAACTTATCTATCAGAGCAGAATATCTTCCGGGCACGGACAACCTAGTCGCGGATTGGTTCTCTCGCCATTGGAGGGATGTAAGCGACTGGCAATTAGACCCCCGCGTGTTCCACCAAATTCATTGCCTTCGCGGGCCCCTTACACTGGACCTGTTTGCATCCCGTCTGAACCGCCAGACGGAAGCCTTTATCAGCTGGCTCCCAGACCCCAGTCATGGGCAGTCGACGCCTTTCTACATCCTTGGCCGGAGACAGGAGCCTATGCGTTCCTACCTTTCTCCATGATCCAACGCACCCTCTACCGGGTCAAAGCCCTAATAGTGACGATAGTCATTGTCACTCCACTAAGGAGAACCCAGACTGGGTCAGCTGGTGTTTTTCAGCACCTCTGACGATCATCCTAAATTTTCTGTCTACCCTGTTTGATCAAGGTAAATCCTATCGATCAATTAATGTCTATAGATCCACTATCTCTGCGGCCCATAATCCCATTGACAATGCGTCAATAGGGAAACATCCTTCAGTCTGTAGACTTTTACGAGGGATCAGGTTAGCCAGACCCCCTCTTCCTAAATACTCCTGTTTCTGGGATATCACTCAAGTCTTTTCCCTTTTAGAATTCTGGACCGCTAATGAAAATTAGCGAACAAAACTAATTCTTCCTCCGTATTCTACCTTACTTTCCTAATAGAGAGTCACTCTGCGTGGCACTCTGCGTAAGGCATTATTTAGATGCCACCACCACTCTACGCCCCCCTACGGGACCCCTCCTCGTGTCTTATGTAAAACCACACAAACCGGTATCCGCACCCACCGTCGCACGGTGGATCAGATGGATACTAGCGCAAGCAGGCATTGACTCAAATTTTGGCGCATATTCAGTCAGAGGAGCAGCCACATCCTCAGCCTTTCGCGCGGGAAGCTTCCTCTCAGACATTTTGTCATCTGCAGATTGGTCCAGAGAGTCCACATTCCGTACATTTTATTTCAAACCTATGACACATGCTGCATCTTCTATCATATAGGAGCGTTAAAACAGCAAATATGAAGCCTCCTGTCTTGCCATAAAATTAGGGATTATTCTAGCTTTAGTGACTGAATAATCTAAATTTTATTAACGACAGGAGGCGAATATTTTCCCCCCCTTCTTTATTTTCACTTTTTAACACCCGCCCAGGTAAGTTACTATGCATTCCAGTCTACTGGTTACACACACTTTATACACCATCTGCCATAGGTTCACGCCATAACACTTCTAATCTAGTGTTTGAAATATTCAATATTATATTCAAAGAGTAACTACAATTTGTTCTTAACATACATGCCATAAATTGCATTCACCTAGTATGAGAACCTATACTTTCACGTCTCTTCTCTATTCCCTTAGTGTGAAAAATACCTACCTTTGTATATACGGCTCCTTCAAGCACGCTGAAGATTCCACATGTTGACTACTTCAGGACTCCAACTTACAGTTTACACGGTTGACACAGACATATCATCGACCACAGCAAGAAAGAGGATATGGGAGGAGTTTGATGACATCATATAATACTGTTATACCCTCTGATTGGTTGAACTTTTTACATTACTTTTAACTGTTCCTTTGCTGCTGGGAGGTTCAGTAAAGAAAGATAAAGCAAATATTCGCCTCCTGTCGTTAATAAAATTTAGATTATTCAGTCACTAAAGCTAGAATAATCCCTAATTCTATTAAAAATGTATACAAAAATATATGATCAAAAAAGAAAAAAATAAGGAGAAAATAAGGAAAAGAAAGAAGGGAGAAACTAGGGATATTTACAAAATACTAAATACACTCCAATTCATAGGTATCTGGAACCCGATTGTAGGATATGTGTATGTAGTTTTGCCAGTTTTACATAAGCATACTCCTACTATTATTACATGACAGGAGGCTTCATGTTTTGCTTAACTTTCTTTACTAAAACTCCATATCAGCACAATTTTGACTAGAAACAGAAACAACCAATCAGAAAACAACAGAGGTAATAAGACTCCCTCCCTCTGATGACTCATCCTCTTTCTTTGCTGCTCCACATCAGCACTGGTCAGAGTGCCACTGTCTCCTGCTTATTGTGGGTTGCTATGGCCTTTTTTGTATTTATCTCTGTCATTTATCTGCATATTCTAATATATTTTGTTATATTTTATCTATATTTATATATATATTTAGTTATTATATTCTATTTGGTTTTACTTGTTTATTTTCTTTCAGTCATATTACTTTTTCCTTGTATGTATATATTTTTTCCTTTATTTCAGCTGTATTTTAGCATTTTGTGTTTTATATTGTTTTTTTGTGACTTTATTTGTTTTTTTTTCTCCTGCTCGGGAGGTGAGGCCTCTCGAGGACCGCAGAGAACTTCTCCAGCACTCCCTCAGGTATCCGGCAGCCATCTTGGATCCCGCACACTCGCGTGAGATTCCAGGAGCCAGTTTTTAAGTTTCTTATGTTACAGTTTATTACAGCACATAATACTGATTTCATTATTAGAGGGGGAGCCTCTCATAAACACAGCCCATTATTGATATTTATACTGCTTTCTGTCAGCTTTACTGTTTATGTTGCAATTTATTACATTACATAATACTGATTTCATTATTAGGGGGTGAGCCCCTCTCCTAAACACAGTCCAATATTGATATTTATACTGCTTTCTGTCAGTTTTCTGTTTATCTTACAGTTTATGTCAGTACATGATACTGATTTCTCTATTAGAGGGTGAGCCCCTCTCATTAACTCAGCCCAATATTGATATTTATACTGCATACTGTAAGTTTTATTGTTTATGTTACAGTTTATTACAGTACATAATACTGCTTTCCTTCTTGGAGGGTTAGCCCCTCTCATAAACAGTGCCTCATATCAGCTGGGAAGCTGGGGTGAGCCCCTACATTACATCCTACAGCTGATGTAATTATTTATTATTATTTATGTGCTTCTGGGTTAGTTCCCTGATTTATAAGTGTACCCTAGCTTATGCTATCTGCTACTATTAATAGAATATTTTCTATACTTGTATTACTGAGCCCCCCTTAAGAAGTGGTCTGGGTGCCAGGTCCATCTAGGTTTAACCCTTTCTACTGTAAACATAGCAGTTTCAGCGAAACTGCTATGTTTACGATAGGGTTAATACAGCTTCTAGTGGCTTTCTCATTGACAGCCGCTAGAGGCGCTTCCGCACTTCTCACTGTGAAAATCACAGTGAGAAGACGCTGCCATCCATATGCTTTCCTATGGTCTGAGAATGCTTTCCTATGGTCTGGCTGAATGCGCGCGCGGCTCTTGCCGAGCATGCGCATTCAGCCAATGACAGCGAAAAGGAGGAGGAGAGTTCCCCGCGCCGCAGGAGCCCGGCGGGGGAAAACAGGTAAGATTTAACCCCTTCCACCCCCTAGAGCCCGGAGGGTGAGGGGGACCTAGAGACCCTATAGTGCCAGGAAAATGAGTATGTTTTCCTGGCATTATAGTGGTCCTTTAAAATTATTACATATCCTGGTAACCATGCCTTACCTTGCTTGGTATTAGCTAGTTGATCTGTCTGTCACTGCTACAGCTCCTATGATTGGCCCACTTTGTCTGTGCCACTGTACCTCCCTACTGGATATACTCCTGGAGGTTTTATTATTACTGGGTGAGCCCCAGTTATTACAGATATATATATTATTTTATAATCATTGTATTGAGCAGACAATCACAAAATTGTCCTAACACTCCTCCTGCTTCAGCCATTTAGGTACCACAATACTATTATTTACACCATTATAGACAATCCCTCAGGCAGTTCCCCTGTCGGAGGAATCAGAAGATTCCAATGCTTTCAAAAAGCAGACATGCACAATCTCGCAAGCGCTATTGGAAAGGGGAAGACCCACAATCCCATGTCCGAAAGTGCATGGCACCCGATAAGCGCGAGAAAAGACCGGAATCTCTAGTCAGTTCTATGATTCCTAACCATTATCAATTTTGGATGAATGAGAGGAGGATTGCTCAACCTCTAAGGATGAAGATGGATGGCAAGGTTCGGATGTGAAGGATTCTCCCTATGTAAACGAATCATTCACGGAAGCATTCCATGATTTAACTTCCGCTCAATAACCTAATACAGGTGCATACGATGACATCTTCTTGGATTCGATGGGAGAAACCTCTCTTCGACCCGTATTCTATTTGACACCCCAGGTCATCCGAATGGTGGCTCCTGATCATTTTGCCCAGTATTTACATTACTGGATTCGTAGATCCCTAGACAGGGATTTACATAAAAGATTATGGGCAGATGCCCAAGACCATCACTACCTGATAAGGTCGCAATGACCCCAGAGTTCGACATCATGATCTACACATACTTCGCAAGATTGAAACGCGACCCTCACAAGGGTATTGATCGCAGCCTGAGACTGGCTCAAGCCAAGCTATTCGATGTTCTCGAACCCCTGGCAAAGATCCTGCTTCTAGCGGATGAAGCCCTTGTGCAAAGCTGTTCTCTGGAACCATATTTTATTAGAGACTGGGCTTTATGTTCTATATACCTACTAGGCAACGCTAACGTGTCACTGTGTTCCTTCGTATAGATGCCAAGCTTTCAGACCTTGAGTTGAAAGATCTGGGTCCCTTGACCAAGGGCCTATTCCTTGGAAAACCATTAGAAAAGTGTTTCACCAGACCCCATCTCGGGTTTTTGGCAGGGTTGAACAACAGCAGGGTCGTACCACCAGCCATTTCTTGCTTACTACATTCTTTCTCTATACAGACAACATTCCCACTGAACCCGGTCTTGGCGATGGACCACCAGGCACTTGTAGACGCTAAAAACCAGACCCTGTTTGACAAAGGAGCAATTCCGTTCTCTCTAGACGCTGGGGGTTTCTGCAGCTCCATCTTTCTTGTTCGTAAGAAATCAGATGAGTTCTGCACAGTCTTAAACCTCCGGAATCTGTATGCTTTTGTTCAATTTACCAACGTTTGCTGTGTTTCCTGTGGAATGTCCGACCCTGCCTGTTTAACCTGTCTACCCTTCGGCCTAAGTTCGGCCCCTTGGTGTTTCACCAAGCTGCTAAAACCAGTGACGGCTCATCTTCATTTACAAAGGTTTCCATTGTCTCATATTTGGACGACTTATTACTCTTCTGCTACGATGTCTCCGGACTGAAATCTCAATCTCAATTACGATCTCTTTGTTTGAATCTCTGGCCTTCGCAGTCAACCAAGGAAAGTCGACCCTCACCCCTTCCCACGTGGTGAGGTTCTTGGGATTCAAGATAGATGCGCCCTTATGAGTACTTCATCTACCACAGTCAAGAAATGTCTGCAATTTGCATAGAGATCCATAGAAGTCTTCGGTGTGACCAGATTCCCCTCTGCACACTGCCTGAGTGGTAGATCTACTCTCAGATGATACCACTCACTTCAGAGGTCAAGGGAGAACGGAAGGCGATATTCAGTGCTGTCCCAGACTTTGTTGTGGAATCAGACGGGGGTCTTGGGGTTGGGGAGCTACTTGTGCAGCCTCATCGACTGGTGGACTTTGTACGATCGGAGAACCCGATTTCCATTCAGTTGTCTAGAACTGATTGCAGGTTTTTTCGCAATCACAAGTTTCACCAATAATTTATCAGACTGTTGCATCTTGCGGAGAATGGACAACATATTGGCAATACAGTACATCGACCGCCTTGGCGGATCCAGGTCGCATCTTACCAGGTACAGCAAATCTAACAGTGGATTGGTTTACCCAGAGTTGGAGGAACACGACTGGCGTCTCCATCAATGTATCTTCCTTCACATCTCGCATTTAAAGGGGTCCATTCATGATAAATCTTTTTGCTTCCCGGACTAATTACCAGACTCCCATGTTCTTCAGCTGGCTTCCGGATCACGAGTGTACAGTGGTGGATGCTTTTCGCCAGGACTCCCCGATGCAGGGAGCCTCCACGTTTCCTCCATTCGCTATGATTTCATGAGTTCCAAAGGCTTTGTTCCCGGACCTTCTGGTCTAGTTTTATCAAGACCCACTTCTTCTCCCCGTCAATACCGGACCCCATCTCCGATTCGAGGGGCAATCTTCAGATGGTGATAGAAGATCATCTGGATTTGGTAGCCTGGACTTTGCCTATCGCAGACAGCTAGAGTTCTTCTCTGGGACTCCTGGGCCTGGCAACTAGGAGATGTTATCTTTCCGCCTGGAATGCCTGGTGTAGTTGGTGCCTGGAACGGCAAAACGATCCCTTTATTGCCCCTGTTCCCTTGGTCTTGAATTTTTTGTTTTACTTCTTTGATCTAGGAAAATCGGATCTTTCCATTAATGTGATCCGTTCGGCTATATCAGCGGCACAAGTCCCAGTTCAGGGTCCTCCTGTTGGACATGATCCTTTGATCTGTAGACTTCTCAGAGTCATCAAACCTTGCGTCCTCTGGCACCCAAATATTGACACTTATGGGGAGGTTGATCTCGTCCTGAGATTCCTTCTAGATTGGCCAGATTATGATGTTATACAGATTATACATTTTACTGTTTTGAAACACTCATATTTGTGTTCTGCGAATACTCCCGAGTATAACAGTACCCCCAATGTACTGGTTTTATAGTGTTTTTGAAAGTTACAGGGTCAAATATAAGGCTTGCTTATTTAATTTTTTTCATTGAAATTTGCCAATTTTTTATGTTGCCTTTGAGACCGTATGGAAGTCCATGAATAAAAATTACCCCCACGATGGCATACCATTTGCAAAAGTAGACAACCCAAGGTATTGCAAATAGGGTATGTCCATTTTTTTCTAGTAGCCACTTAGTCACAAACACTGGCCAAAGTTAGCGTTCATATTCGTTTTTTTGCATTTTTCACACACAAACAAATATAAATGCTAACTTTGGTCAGTGTTTGTGGCTACTACAAAAGAAATTGGCAAATCTTATGTTTGACCCTGTAACTTTCCAAATCACCAGAAAACCTATTCTTAAAGGTTACTGTTCAGTAACCTACTCGTGAGACATTACTCTACACATATATGAGTGTTTTAGAGCAGTAAAATTTATTATACTCATAATATCATCGGTGAAATGGCAGTTTATGTGTAAAAAATGCAAAAATAAACATATAAAAATGCTGATTTTGGCCAGGGTTTGTGACTAAGTGGCTACTCAAAATGAGTGGATATACCCCATTTTGAATACCGTGGGTTGTCTTTTTTAAAAAAAATATATGGTTTGATGGGGGTAAATTACATTGGCCAGCTTCAAAAATGTCCCAAATAGGACATGGGTGCATGATGACCAGCTGTGAAAATTCCAAGTTGGAAAACTGGAATGCGCACCCTCCAAATAAGGTCTTTTATCCCCCAGAGAACCTGACACACCTATACAGGGGTGCTATCACTGTAATCAGGAGATGTTGCTGAACACATGTTGGCAGTAACCCTTAAAGTTCTCAGTACAAGAATTCTCAATTTTGTGTGTCAAGAAAATCACCAATTATTATTTTTTTTTTAAATTTGGCATTAATTGGTGATAAATGGTTGCATGAAATCAAAATAGCCCAAGTTTAATACCTTAGGTTGTCTTCTTTAAAAAAATATATACATGTGAAGGGATTATTCAGGGATTCCTGACAGATATCAGTGTTAATTTTGAAGAAAAATGGTTTGGAAATAGCAAAGTGCTACTTGTATTTATTGCCCTATAACTTGCAAAAAAGCTAAGAACATGTTAACATTGGGTATTTCTAAACTCAGGACAAAATTTAGAAACTATTAAGTATGGGTATTTATTGGCGTTTATAGATGCGTAACAGATTTTGGGTGTCAAAGTTAGAAAAAGTGTTTTTTTTACATTTTTTCATCATATTTTATAATTTTTTTATAGTTAATTATATAATATGATGAAAATAATGGTATCTTTAGAAAGACCTTTTAATGGTGAGAAAAACAGTATATAATATGTGTGGGTACAGTAAATGAGTAAGAGGAAAATTACAGCTAAACACAAACACAACAATAATGTAAAAACAGCCGTGGTCCCAAATGGTAGGAAAATTGAAAAGCGGTCGGGTCACTAAGGAGTTAATGGCCGGGGCCTCTCTGCAAGACATTCTCCGTTCACCAGATTGGTCTTGTGAAGATACTATCCGACGTTTCTACTTTCGTCCTACTAAACATTCCTTTTTTGCGCTGCTGACTAAGCGTTAAAACAGCAAAATATGAAGCCTCCTGTCATGTAATAAAATTGTAGATTATGCTAACTTTAGTGTACATATAATCTCAATTTTTTTAATGATAGGAGGCGAATATTTTCCCTCCCATTTTCTCCCTATCCATGTATACTATACGATATCTAATCTTATAGTATCTTACTATTACATTTTATTGGTCATCTGATGTCGTCTATGAGTTATTTTATAACATTATATTAATGAAAAATACATGTACGAATTCCCTGTCGTTTTTCAAGTCCATTTCTTCAATTAATCCTTGTTTTTCGATTCTGTTCTCTCGTTTCAGTTTAAAGTTTCTGATAGATGTCGTGCCTAAGGCCTTATCCTGTTGCCTATTAAAATATGCTGGATTTTCCTGTTGATTACTTCCCAATGGATTCACCCAGTTTCGTTTGGTCATCTTTTCCTTCGCAGCATGAAAGAGGATGAGTCATCAGAGGGAGGGAGGGAGTCTTATTACCTCTGTTGTTTTCTGATTGGCTGTTTCTGTTTCTAGTCAAACTTGTGCTGCTATGGAGTTTTAGTAAAGAAAGTTAAGCAAAATATTTCGCCTCCTGTCCTTAATAAAATTAAGATTATATGTACACTAAAGCTAGCATAATCTACAATTATTGGTTATCGTTTCAACATTTATAGTTAAAAGTAACAGAGTATCTGCAAATGTAGTGATTCCCTGAGAATCAGTGAAATGATATCAGCTGAGGTTTGTAACTAGTGGGACTATGCCCAAAGGGAAGATATTATGCTTCCTACTAATGTGTCTTTCTTATGTCAATCACAAATTGTGATCTGGTTAAGAATTAGAGGTAGAGAGTGCTAATATAATAGCTTTTTAATCATGGAGCTTAAGTAACACTAGTCTATAATGTGCCTTCGTGGACACCTAATCTTTGAGGTAAAATAACTAGCTCTATCGTATTATGCTCCATGAAAACGGCTCGGTGCTCCCATTCAGCAAACAGTTAATCTAAATATCTTTTATAGAGGCAGTCTAAATATCTGTTATAGAGCTAGTACGTTTACCTTGAAGATTAGGTGCCCACAAAGGTACAGTATAGATTAGTGCTACTAGTAGTACTGGTACTACTGATGTTTGTGCACTAAGCATCAGACTGTCATAAACTGAATTGCAAACGTTATGCTAAAATAGTAAAGCCATTACTATAGCTGGACTAGTGAATATTTCTTAACCTGCTATTTTTGCACAAATGTTGCTATTTGGTTTTCAAGTCTCTCATCCAGTGTTTAGTGAATAAACCCCATTTGTGCCTGCTTTCTGTGACATTGTGAAGACCAGTCCTTGGTGCTGTTTAGCAGTGCTTTCCGTGTCATCTCATGATGAGCACCCTTTAAATCCTTGCATCAATTTGAACTCATCCCATTATTCTCCAATATGGTCAAACTTCAGAACACATAATCTTTTAATTATGTATATCCTTATTATGACACGATTCATATTGTGCTCGCTTGCTTAAAGTAAAAAAAAACGCTGTGGAGTGACTTGGGAGGGAAAAAAAGTGATTGATAGCATTTTAAATTGTTTCAAGTGAACCATAAACCTGTCAGAGAAATTAGGTTCTTTGAGACAGAATATTTTAAGCTTCCTTGAAAGGATAAAGATTACATGAGAGCCTGGAAAAAAGGGGGGATATTTTATAAAAGCGGTCCTTTACTAAATATTTTTTTGTTTTTTAATTGTAAATTAAGAAATGGGGAATGTCTGCTGTGCAGAGCAACGTACTGGAAAAAACAAGCGAAAAGTAGTTTATTCCCTTCGTCCCTAAGGCTCATACATTTTGGCATTTTATGTGCTTAAAATAGCTGAAGCAATTTGGGCCCTGCACTTAAGAACTGAATTATTAAGAAGGAGAAGCTTTTGATGTAGTGTCTAGCAAGGTCATGTTATGGCTACAGATCGCATGGGCTAAAAATAAGAAAGTACATTTTAATCAGCAGCTCGAGAGAAGTAATCTCAGATACGTTTGAAATTAGAATGGTTTTGCAGCAAAGATTTTTATTAATCCACTCTTCCAAACAGTATCTGATCATTTTTGAAACATTACATTAAAAAGTGAGGGGCATGCTTTAGAGCTGCTTAGGCTATTTGCTATACAGAGAGTAAACAGATAAAAGCCGTTTTTTGGTCTGCAAGAGAAACATCACCTCTGTAAAATTATCTGGTTTTGTTCACGTCAAATTGTTAAACAGACTGTTTGGTTTTCTAACAGACAGTTTTGTTTTATTGCAGTCGGCTCAGTAACCCAATATAAACAGCATTATTTAGCAATATTGATTAAAGGTAATTTTCAATAGCATCAAGATGCAAAGCCTGCTTATTAATGATGGGTAGTTATCATGTATTTAAAGAAGCACTGGCACTTTTGAGAATTTCATAAAGATCAGATGAACCAGAAGATAAAATAGGGACTGCTTTTCTCATACACCACACAAGTAGTTCTATGGAGGATTTTGTGGGATCGTCCATAGACCTCAATGTTGTTCTCATGTGCAGAATTACAACAGTGACAATGTTTCCCAATGAATAAGGAGGCAGAGGGAGAGTATCAGGTGTGTGTATCTCTTATCGTATTCACTTCTCCCCTGGTTACAACATATTAAGTAGGTACGTGACCTTTGTAAAATATGTAAAGAACCTGATGGCATCAGAGCTACATTATTTTACGTTGTTTAAAGATGTATTAAATGAAAACATTTTTAGGAGCCAGTCATTTTCAATGAGAAAATGCAATTCTTAAAGGGACACTATAGTCACCAGAACCACTACATCTTGATGTAGTTGTTCTGGTGTCTATAGCCTGTCCCTGCAGGCTTTTCAATATAAACACACTGCCTTTTCAGCGAAAAGGCAGGGTTTACATTGCTGCTCAGTAATACCTCTAGTGACCATCATTCAGAGTTCTGTACCACATGTAACAACCACGTTCAGTGTCTCCAAGCTCTGCATGGAGGCGCTGAATGTTCCTCATATAGATTCATTAATGTAATGCCTCTCTATGAGGAGATGCAGATTGGCACATTTGCTGCTCATGCACAAAATCCTCCTAATGCTTTCCTAAGCCCCCCTACCTCTGACGGCTCGCACACACTGACATTCACACACACATACTGACAGGCACACACACACATTTGTGTTTTAATTGAACCCAACTCAGCCTCCCTACCTTTGGGAGAGCTGAGGGGGTGTTTCCCTGGGGTCCAGTGAGGCTGCTCTCTTCCTGCGTGCAAGGGAGCAGTACTCTGCCTGTAGCTCCTCTCTGCTCCCTGCATGCTCTCTGTAATGAGCCGGAGTGACGTCATATTCCGTCATCATTAAACAGCGCGAGGGAGCAGAGAGGACCTACAGGCCGAGTACTGCTCCCTCGCGCGCCACCAACAATGCTCCTGTGGATGGCCGGCTCCATGTTGCCTCAGCTGCCCGCCTCCATCCTCTTCATGGCGGCCGTCTCCATGCTGCCTTAGCCAGCCAGCAGCCTCCTTGACTCCTTACTGAATCGGCCGACCGCCTCCATATTCCCCAGGACAGTTGGCTCCAATATTCCCTGTGGCGCCTTCAAAGCTCCGGCGGCCACATTAACTAAATAGCTGGCAAATCCCAAGCGCCAGGGTGAAATTTCTAGTCGCCATGGCGACCTGGCACCTGGGACTTGTCGAGCCCTGCAGTCAAGTCTTGTTACATAGCATTGAATTAGCTAGGTAAGACAAATGGTATATTACAACAGAATAGTCATATACATTTCATCACAAGATAAAGTAAACATTCTGAGCACTCTTTTTCAGTTAGATAATAATACCTGAACAAAAATCAGTACCACAATTTTATATTATAAGGCAAGTATGCAATTAACACACATATGAAGAAAAATACCACTGGGTGTTTGGAGATAGGTCTCAACATGAAATAGGTTTATACCTATATAGTGTTACAGGCAGGGCCAGATTAAGAGCCCAGTAGGCCTGGTGCTGACAATTACAGAATCTTATCGACCAAAAACACTAAAACAGTCATAGCTCTCAAGCGTCATGTATCTGATGGAGATGGTGTTGGAGGGAAACTCAAAGCATACAGCTATAATAAAACACATACTCTAAGCTAATCTCTCTCTAATGTATGCTTTCATCTTTCAAGTAAATCCATACCCCCTAACAGCAGTGTCCAGTGAAGCAGGGAATCAATGGGCGGGGTAAAGGGGTGGGCGAATGGTGCGAATCATGTGACCAGAACTGTCAAAAAGGGCGAACATGCCCAAATAGGGGGCATATCTGTACAAGGAATTGAAAGGCCAGCCTGGCATCAGTGTCCCTATGTATCACAGTGTCAGTGTCCCCATATCGCCCAGTCCTCTAGTCTCCCAGTCAGGGGCGTATTAGCCGCGAGGCAAACAAGGCATTTGCCTTGGGCGGCATTTTCCAGGGGGCGGCAAAAAACGCCGCCCCCAAATGCCCAAGGCAAATGTCTTGTTAGCCTTGCGGCTAACAGACATGCTGGGCTGGTTGCTGGGCGGCCGGCGAGGGAGCTCTTCCCCTGAGCTCTCTGCTCAGCTCCCTCGCGCGCCGCCCGCAGAGTGAGACTGGGAGCCGGAATATGACGTCATATTCCGGCTCCGCCTCCCAGCCTCACTCTGCGGGCGGCGCGCGAGGGAGCTGAGCAGAGAGCTCAGGGGAAGAGCTCCCTCGCCGGCTGCCCAGCCTGCCCACCAGTGCCGTCCTGCAGCCACTGGACCACCAGGGAATGGGAGAACCCCCCCACCCCCAGCATTCCCAAAGGTAGGGGGGGGGAGTAAATAAAAAAAAAATGTGTTAATGTGAGTGTGTGTGTGTCTCTGACTGTGTGTGTCTGATAGTGTGTGTGTCTGTTAGTGTGTGTGTGTCTGTTAGTGTGTGTGTGTGTGTGTTAGTATGTGTGTGTCTGTTAGTGTGTGTGTCTGACTGTGTGTGTCTGACTGTGTGTGTCTGACTGTGTGTGTCTGACTGTGTGTCCGACAGTGTGTGTCTGTTAGTGTGTGTGTCTGTTAGTGTGTGTCCGACTGTGTGTGTTTGTTAGTGTGTATGTCTCACTGTTTGTGTCTGTTAGTGTGTGTGTGTGTCCAACTGTGTGTGTCAGACTGTGTGTGTTTGTTAGTGTGTGTGTCTCACTGTGTGTGTCTGTTAGTGTGTGTGTGTCCGACTGTGTGTGTTTGTTAGTGTGTGTGTCTGACTGTGTGTGTTTGTTAGTGTGTGTGTGTCTGACTGTGTGTGTTTGTTAGTGTGTGTGTGTCCGACTGTGTGTGTTTGTTAGTGTGTGTGTCTCACTGTGTGTGTCTGTTAATGTGTGTGTCCGACTGTGTGTGTTTGTTAGTGTGTGTCCGACTGTGTGTGTTTGTTAGTGTGTGTGTGTGTGTGTGTGTGTGTCCGACTGTGTGTGTCCGACTGTGTGTGTCTGACTGTGTGTGTCTGTTAGCTAGTGTATGCGTATCTGTCAGTGAATGTGTGTGTATTTAGAAGGCGGGGCAGGGGGGAAGGGTTGGGTGGGGGTGACTGTGTGTGTCTGACTGTGTGTGTCTGACTGTGTGTGTCTGACTGTGTGTCCGACAGTGTGTGTCTGTTAGTGTGTGTCCGACTGTGTGTGTTTGTTAGTGTGTATGTCTCACTGTGTGTGTCTGTTAGTGTGTGTGTGTGTCCAACTGTGTGTGTCAGACTGTGTGTGTTTGTTAGTGTGTGTGTCTCACTGTGTGTGTCTGTTAGTGTGTGTGTGTCCTACTGTGTGTGTTTGTTAGTGTGTGTGTCTGACTGTGTGTGTTTGTTAGTGTGTGTGTGTCTGACTGTGTGTGTTTGTTAGTGTGTGTGTGTCCGACTGTGTGTGTTTGTTAGTGTGTGTGTCTCACTGTGTGTGTCTGTTAGTGTGTGTGTCCGACTGTGTGTGTTTGTTAGTGTGTGTCCGACTGTGTGTGTTTGTTAGTGTGTGTGTGTGTGTGTGTCCGACTGTGTGTGTCCGACTGTGTGTGTCTGACTGTGTGTGTCTGTTAGCTAGTGTATGCGTATCTGTCAGTGAATGTGTGTGTATTTAGAAGGCGGGGCAGGGGGGAAGGGTTGGGTGGGGGTGGCGCGCGCGCGCGCGGGGGGGGGTGTCTGAGTTTTGTCCTGCCTAGGGCAGCACAAAACCAAGATACACCACTGCTCCCAGTGTCTCAGTGTCCCCATTTCTCCCAGTGTCCCCATGTCTCAGTGTGTCCCTTGTCACTAGGATACTAGGGGAGACTGAGAGACATGGGGACACAGTGAGACATTGAGATACTTGGGGACACTGGGAGACATGGGGGCACTGTGACACTTGGGGACACTGGGAAACATGGGGACACAGACATTTGGTGGACACTGGGAGAAATGGGGACACAGACACTAGGGACACAGAGACATGGACACAGACACTGGGAGACATGGGGACACAAACATTTGGGGACACTAAGGACACAGAGACATGGAAACACAGACACTGGGAGACTAGGGGACACTGGGAGACATGGGGACACTGAGACACTAGGGACACTGGCTGGGAGACATGGGGACACTGGGAGATATGGAGACACTGTGTCCCTAGTGTCTCCATGTCCCAATGTGTCTCCCAATGTCCCTATGTCTCACAGCATCCCCAAGTGTCCCCAGGTCTCCCAGTGTCCCCTAGTGTCTCAGTGTCCCCATGTCTCTGTGCTGACTTTTCCCCCATCCATCACTTACCTGAACTGTAGGCTGTCTCTGCTGTATGGACTATCTGTGCTGTGTAGCTGCTCCCCCGTGGATCAGTGAGTAGAGAGAGGCAGGGAGGGATATGTTGTAACTTCCTATCCCTGCATCTCTCCACACACAGTGACCCCTATTGGCTTGTGCTGGTATTGCAGAGTAATCACTGTTTATACTGAGAAAAATATCTGCATTTGTATTGCCAGTATAACTGCAATACCGGCACCAACCAGGCAGCCTCAAATACCGTCTGTGCCCTTAAAATACCAGTCAGGTGGCAAACCTAAGAGTAGTGTGTAAAAAAAAAAAAATTTTGATTTTTTTTTTTCTTTTTTTTTTTTACTTGGGCCTATTCCATGGGCCTGGGCCTGGGCCTGGAGCTGCAGCTCCATCAGCCCCTATGTTATTACGGCCCTGGTTACAGGGCTCAGAATAGACAAATACATTTTCTAAAAAAATCAAACAAAAGTAAAAGAGAATCCTGCAGAACGTTTTTAATGTCGTCGACTGAGGACCCTTCGAGGGTGTATACTGTGCTCAAGGAAGGTTCCCTGAAGACTTCCGATCCAGGTAAGTGGTAACGGATAACTTGGAAACATGGAGAAGATGAGATGGGGGGGAACCTCTCATTTCCAATGAGAGATTAAAATAGAATAATTACTTTTGCTAATGAAAAGTGTGAGTTCTGTTAGTCTTTTTGCTTGTTTAAACAACATTTACCGCTCATGTTTCTGTTAGATGTGTAAGCTTTCAAAGGCATCATTAGACATAATATTCAGTATGTTGATTATCTACATTTGCATGAAGTGTCTAGTTCACCCAACCTTCTATTGAATTTATGAATTTCTGATTGTATTCTTCTGAACCTCTTAATAAATAATTGAAAAGAAATTTAAAAAAAAACTGAGATTAAAGAGCTGAGAACAAAAAAGGAAAGAAATGTCTTGAATTTGGCATGATAGTTTTAATTTTGGGTCTTTCTGGACACATCAAAGAAATGTCCCAATAAAAGTCCCCAATAATGCACAGTGCCAGCAAGAAGCAAAGCTGTTCCAGGACATGTTTGCTCGTAGAAAAGGGCTTGGGCAAGTGCAAGGCAGCAGCCCTGGAGTGCCCAAGGTAGGTGAATTCCAAAAAGGCAGATTAGACACCTACCTAGTGCCTCACAACTATTCTGCCCAAATTTACCAGTAGTAAAAGAAAATCACTCTGTCTTGCATATTTTTTTTCTCAAAATTCCCTTTAGGGCCCGATCTGGCCTGTGGCCCTTTTGTTCGCAAGCGATCCTCTTGGCATGGTTTCCCGCATTGGCATTTATCTTACAATCAGCCATATCATCAAAAGAAAAGACACAGGAGTGTGGTTAATTTGTTTCTTTATAGTCCGACTTGAGAGGTCACCATTTTAAGTAAGCATTCATTTCTTATTCATACAGAACTAGACTCAATGCGGATTTCATTATCTTTTTTTTTTCCAGTAGTTTTGCCGTGGGCAGTAGCAGCTTACTAAATGAATGCCCCAGATGTGTCTACATTTATCCATCAGAATTCTGTTGCTCCCTTTACATTTCTAGCCATCGCTCCAACAATATTAGTATATAACTGGAGACACATTTAAAGGATCTGATCCAGTTATTTATTCATATATTATAACAGATTATTTTGACTGCCTGACTAAAAATCATATGTCACAAGAATTTGCCAAAAGGCATTACCTTGTGATATGCATTGTGCTATTTTTATCCCCAAATGTTATAGCACATGTTTACCTTGATGATTTAAAACATTGTTTTTGTTAGAACAAGCATACATTCCAAGCATATTAATAAAGAACTCAAAATGCATTCACATCCTTTTTTGTGCCTCGGATGTCATCACTGTAGCCAATAAAGGAAGCACACAAATTAGGCCTTTCCCATTTTCTGTGGGTGGCAACACCAACGTTATTTATTTATTTTTCATTTGAAAAGTTTATTAGATTTTTTTCAAATTGTGTGAAACAAAGTGTCCACATCATAAGATCAAAATGTACACATCAAAATATAGATAAAAGAAAAAACAATAAAGAGCAATAGTGCGGAATAAAACATCGTAGGTAAATTAAAATCTAAAAAGTAATAGAATTACAATATAATAGAAAACAATAGCTGCAATTTCATTTTTAAAAAATCGGAAAATTCCCAGTAAGGTGCAAGAGAGACCTGGCTAGTAGCAAATAACAAAGGGTCACAGTGGACCAATAACAGAGAGAAAATGACTGTTTGTCTAGGTGCCAGCAAGAGAGAGAGTCTCCTGCATGTGTAGTGGCGATTTTGTCTAAAACAGATAGGAAAGTATTTCACAACACACATAGTTTACAGTAACATTGAGATGTACCCAGTTGGCGTGACACCATTTAATCATTTGAGTCATTAAGCAAAATTTAGTGGATATGTCCACATTAAAAAGGGATGGTAAGAGAAGCCCAGTTTCTAGCAAGGAGAGACTTTGGCAGCTATGATAATAATGAAGATCAATTTCTGTAAATAAGATTAAATAAAAAGTGCCGGTGCTTCGTATTACTAAAAAAACATCAACTATGTGTGTATAAAAAGTGTTTGCCCAACATCTTAACATCAGCAACATATAAAACAATACAAACAAAATTGCACCCAGTGTTTGTACATGCAGGAAGTTAGTATAATGAATGGTTTCCCATGAAATAATAGCCACTGTTCGACCTATGGCGTAGAATGCCCACTGCTGTTATAAATATATGTATTTCTATAGTAAAATGATAAAATCGAAACACATAGGGTAATCTGTAAAACAGTATTAGTGAGATAAAAAGGAGGAATTTCACTCACAATATGAAGAGACGTTTCGGGCTCGAACTGAAGTGCCCAAAGGTGCCTATTCAAGCCTCAATCAAAAAAATCAATAAGATTAGTTTGGCATGATCTCCCTGAAGCAAACCCATGTTGTCTCTGATCTTGAAATCCATGTGTTTTAGATGTTCAACAATCCTATCCTTTAACATGGTTTCCATTACTTTCCCCACTACTGAAGTAAGGCTTCAAAGTAGCCTTTATATTTTAAAATGTTGGAGTACCAGTAATCTGTTTATATTGGATTACAAGACACACACAATAAAAACATCAAGAGATAATGATAAAGAGATGAGTGGGTATGGGGCAACACACAGATGTTTAAAACTTAGAGGATGTGCAAACATATATACCTTGGGTGCCAAGAGTCCAAGATACGCCTATGAGCCCACCTTCAAGGTCACTAAATCTTTCCTCTATTTTTTTTTCTTTCAAATTGCCTTTTCTTTTATGTTTTACTAAAATTGTACTAATGCATTGTGAGACTCACTACGAGTGTGGCTCTAGACACCAGTGTTGGCCGGTAAACAGACATATCCAGTGTTATTAACATTGCAAGTTGTTTGAAAGCTGTTTCATAATGCACATCTATCTACCTTCTTTGTGATATACCCAATACATTGGCAAGAAAAAGCCTATGCAGCAATCACCTTTCCATTTGCATTTAAACTATCTCACTTTTACTACTTTCAATTTTTTTTATTTTTTTTTAGTATTGGCGAGTTTGAGTGTCCGTTAAATTCACAAGTTTACTCTTAGGCAGGCTTTCTTTTCAAAAGTGTTTATGTCAGCCTCAAAAGAATAGGATTACACAATACATAATGAGGTCTTTTTCTATATTATTTTGGAACCAATTGGCAGGGCCGGTGCTAGGATTTTTAGTTACACAGGCGAAGATGCATTTTGGCGCCCCCAACCCTCATTAAAAAAAAAAAATACCTGTGTGTCTTTCCTCCCAAGCCACAGGCACACAGGCATCATTTTTCAGTCACACAGTCAAAGTCATACAGGTACACTGTCATACAAAGACAGAAATAATCATACAGAGACATACAGACACATACAGTCAGAGGCATACAAGCAGAGATATACATGCATACAGAGACATGCAGGCATATAAAGACATACATGCATACAGAGGCATACCGTCATACAGACACATACATACAGACAGGCATACAGAAACATACATACAAAGACATTCAGGCACATACATACAGACATACAGGCATAAAGAAACATACATACAGAGACATACAGGCATGCAGACACATACATACATACATACAGGCATACAAAGACATACACACATACAGATACATGCATGCATACAGAGACATAACGTCATACAGACACATACATATAGACAGGCATACAGACACATACATACATACAGAGACATACCGTCATACAGACACATACATACATACAGAGGCATACCGTCATACAGACACATACATACATACAGAGGCATACCGTCATACAGACACATACATACATACAGAAACATGCATACAACGACATACAGGCATACAGAGACACACACACACACACACACGTACATACAGAGACATAAAGGCATACAGTTACATACATGCATACAGAGACATATATACAGACATTCAGAGACAAACATACATCCAGTTACATACATGCATACAGAGACATACAGAAACATACGTACAAGACATACAGACACATACATACATACAGAGGCATACCGTCATAAGATACATACATACAGACAGGCATACAGAAAAATACATACTCTCACACACACACACACACACAAACTCACAGACACATACTCGAACACACACACACTGACAGACACACATACTCACATGCACACACACACTGACAGACACACACACACACACACACTCACTCACACACACACACTGACAGACACACACACACTCACACACACACACTCACACTCACACTCACATGCACACACACATACACACACAGTAATTAATCATCTAAATTAAATTTAAATGTCCCACCCAGCCTCCCTACCTGGAGAGCTGGCGTGGGTCTCTCATTGGTGGTCCAGTGGGGCTGCTGGGAGGTGTGCAGCTGAACTGAATTAGGAGGCGGCGAGGGAGCTCTGATCTCTCTGACCGGCTCCCTCGCAGGCTGTTTTCTGATGCCGCGGGAGCCGGAATATGACGTCATATTCCGGCTCCCGCGGCATCAGCAAAAGGCGCGCGAGGGAGCAGGTCAGAGAGATCAGAGCTCCCTCACCGCCTCCTAATTCAGTTCAGCCGCACGCCGCGCCGCTCCGGGGATCCAGGAGGTGACCAGGCAGGAGGGAGCACTTCCCTCCTGCCGGTCACTGGAATTTTGCGCCCCCAGAGCCGGTGCGCCCTAAGGCGGCCGCCTGTGCCGCCTTATGGAAGCGCCAGCCCTGCCAATTGGCATAGATTTCCCCTGAGTGGGCGATTTAGGACATGATGGTGTTAATTTAGCTAGCTACCTATTGGCAAATTACTCAATTGGCTTCTCTGTAGTCCTTCTATAAGATTATTTGGAGATATATACTACTCATCTCTAGGTAGCAAAAGCTGTATTAGGGAACTTGGCTACTAGACAACTTTTAAGACTCAAGTATGTTACTTTGTATTATAATACCTTGCTTTGGTAGACTACTTATACTTAAATCTGTGTACAGAACAAATTTATTTAGCTTGATCTTGTCTGTCTCCTTTTGAGTAATTTAACACTTCATGTATTAGGGACAGATGAAAGCAATGTGGGACACGTCATCTGCCCACACTAGATATCACAGTAAAATTCCCACTCATGTCCAGTTTAACACTTGCGCATTTGCTATTATCAGACATTCAGACAGGAATTTCAGCTATTCGTTCATTCCCAAGAGAGATGAATTAATGAATAGAAATTTAAAACGAAGAACTAATTTTGGTCTTCATTCGTTCATTCATTTTATTTATTACAAGGAAGGAGTTGGCGACTCCCTCCTTGTAATATGTAAAAATAAAACCATGCCACCCCTCACTCTATGGGGGTCAATATGACCCTATATTAGCATAAGGGAGATTAAAATCTCCCTAATGCCCCTTCTCGTAATGCTGCGAGTAGGGGGAAGTCTACTAAACAGTCAGCAGCCAGTGGCTTCTCACTGTTGTAAGAAAAAAAATGGATGGGGCACCTATTAAAATAAATAAGGGGGGTGTGGAGTGTGGATCATTATTTATTTAATGTGCAGTTTGCAATGGATATGTGTATTATATGGTGTGGCACATACATATATATATATATATTTAATACTAATGTACATTTGGTTGTATGAAATATTGCAGGCCTTTTTTGCTTAGATTTGAAAAAGTAAAATTTTCAATGACATTTCCACAAGGTTAACAGCTAAAAGGTTGAAGTTAAATTAGAACAAACACATGTGCTGTCAGTTAAATGTATACAAAAACACTTCGTAAGCTAACTACAAGCTCGAGCCATTTAGGGAATATCCCAAACTTAGATATGCAATACATTACATCATGTAACAAGTTAGAAAACCTTTTTGGGAAAATCACACAGGTGGGGGCTGCTTTATGGAGGACAAAATGGCTATTTAACTGAAGGAGAAAGGATAGGATGTTGTCATTCAACCATTATTCCATTCTCACTTGCACACAGAGCATCATACACAAGGACATATGCTGTGATCACTAATACTTTGGTAAGATTGATTATTTACTGACTATTTTTGCATTCTGTTACATTCATCCAATACACTTTTATCTTATATTTATTTGAGTCATTGTTTCATTTATTACAATATTTTTACAGTGCCTTTTGGGTCTTCAGACACTGAATTATTTTAGTGATAAATCAAGTTATCATCTAGAATGGTTAAGGAAAACAGTATTTATAAGTAATTTGGGAACGGAAGGGTCTACTCCGTATACAGCTATAGATTGCATAAAGACACGCTAAGCTTAGAATGACCCGGAGTGACCTTTTGTCGGTAAAGGTCCACATCATACCTGAAGCGAGCCATAACTATCAAAATTGAAGTATCACCGAAACCGACAGGGGGGACCCCCAGGAATCCCCACCATGCACCACAAGTGGGGTCTATTAAACTATCAACAAGCTAGTGACAATTAGGAGTAGTTTAGGATGTCCACTAAGAGTGCATGAAGAGTGCACCCAAATCCTGAACAACGATTTTTAAAATGTAACTTTTAATGTGTACTATAAAAAGGTATATGCCACCTATAAAGTCAAATGTCTTTTCTAATTGCTATAAACTTTGAACGCAAGCACTTAGTAGGGGAAAAAGGAAATCCTACTTACATAAATATGATCTGTATATACGAGGATACGTGTACAAGGGGCGCTATATTTGTACCGTTAGACCATGTAGTCAGACAAAGCACTCTAGTGATAGGTCAGACATAGATATGTCTAATTCCCCAAGGTGAAATGACAAAAAATAAATAAGTAATAATACAAAATATAAAGAAACCGATAAGGTCAAAAAGTGGACCAGCAACTAAACAGTACTATAGACTGTTTGAGAGAGTTAGTCTCTATAAAAGTAGCAGCCCCAGAAAAATAGCCTAATGGGCTGGGCTCTAAATTATATGTAATCAGTGAAGCTGTTATGGGCAAATGCAAATATTACAAGTTTTTTTTATCCACTAATGTGAAATAAGTATAGTAGCCTGAAGTTGGGGGAGCCTAGTATAACAAAATTTCTGCAACTAACATAGACAATGTTGCCAACTGTGCATAGATAATAACAACGTTGCAGTAGAGGAAAAAGGTAGGGAAAGTGGTAAGAAGAGAAGCTGTAGAGACTATGGAGCACAAAATCTACTAGCTCTAAATCCCACTGTGCCTTCGAGGCCACCCTTTACCCAAAAATTCTAGTTGCTCAAAGTCACCCAATCTAATATTTAGTAGACAACGGTATTAAGTGTTATTAGAATCCATCACTTTATAATAAATGGCTAGAAGTCTGGAATCTGCTGTGGTCACAGAAATGTTCTGTGAAGAGTTAAGCACTCCTGCGGTAAAGAGGCTAAGTCTAATGTCTAAAGAACACTCCAGGTTTGGTGGTTTGTAAATGTGTGTGTCAGTACCCCTGATGTGCGTTTTGCCACTCAGGCTCATCAGAGGGGAACCGGACCTAACAGGACGTCCGGTTTAAAAAGAAAAAGCTGGAAATCTATTGGTGCATTTGAAAGTGTGTTAACCAATCAGAGTGTTTCCAGTGTGCTCTGATTGGTGGAGGTGATTGAGCTGTTGATACTATGCTTTGCAACACTTACAGGAGTAAATTAGTCAATTATTTTTTCTAATATCCAGCATAAGCTATCAGTTTGTGGGCAATTATAGTAATATGTGCAGATCAATGATACACTTCTATAAGTAATGTACTAGATTCCTAGCACGTCCGGATTTGAAACAATTGATCAATTTCTTCTTCCAGAAAAGAATTTGATCATTCTTAGTTGTGGGAAATGAATATTACACTTCACTGAATAAGTTCCATCATTCCGTCTGGACAAAGGATACTAAGTTTTATACAGTGTATGCATTTGATCATGTAGTGAACATTCCATTACGGAATAGTGTTAGAAGCTCGTGGGAGTAAGAATTTTATCTAATACAGTTTGTTGTTAACATTAACCCTTACTCTACCAACAAGATGATTTTCAGCATAATATTCCCCCTAAGTAATTCATTACATATAACATGTTTAAATAATAGAAGCTTTAATTTATATTGTTTGGTGGAGGAGGAAAGAGAAACCCCCACCCTCAGGGACCCCCTCCCGCCAGGCTCTGGAAAGGGGGAAAGTGTTTAAAACGTACCTTTTTCCAGCGGTGGGCGGAGAGCTCTCCTCCTCCGATCCTCCTCTTCTCCTCCCCGTCGTCTGAATGCGCACGCGCGGCACGAGCTGCGCGCGCATTCAGCCGGTCACATAGGAAAGCATTCATAATGCTTTCCTATGGACGCTTGCGTGCTCTCACTGTGAAAATCACAGTGAGAATCACGCAAGCGCCTCTAGCGGCTGTCAATGAGACAGCCACTAGAGGAAATAGGGGAAGGCTTAACCCATTCACAAACATAGCAGTTTCTCTGAAACTGCTATGTTTATGAAAAAATGGGTTAACCCTAGAAGGACCTGGCACCCAGACCACCTCATTAAGATGAAGTGGTCTGGGTGCCTAGAGTGGTCCTTTAATATAGATCAGTACTTAGTAGTCCATTCTTACACACTAAAATGTCTAAGAAGTTAACTGATACAGCGCTTACAGTCATGGTACATTTAATATCAGGATGGCATTGGTTAAGGTAGTTAAGGAAAATTGTGAGGTTGGTCTGTGTTTCATGCCAGAGCATGAAACAATCGTCAATATATCTTAACCAAATAGGTACATATTTCTTAAATAGATTGTTATATACAAAATTGTCTTCGAATTCTGCCATGAACAGGTTGGCATAGAGTGGTGAAGGGATGTATTTACTGCAAGGCTGACAAGGCCTTGGGCAGCACGTTTTGGGGTGGAGGGGCAACAAAAACCATCCCCCAATCACCCTGGCAAATGCCTTGCCAGCCTCTTGCCCCCTGAGGCTGGCAGCAGCAGCAGTTTCCGGGCGGGTGGCGAGGGAACACTGATCCTCCTGTTCAGCTCTCTCGCGCGCACCGCAGTGATGCCGGAGCCGGAATATGACATCACTCTGGCCCAGGCATCACTGCGCGGCGCTCAAGGGAGCAGAACAGGTGGATCAGTGCTTCCTTACCGACTGCAGTGACTGGCCGGCCACCCAGCAGCCCCACTGGACCCCAGGGAAAGCAGGAATCTACCCTAGCACTCCCAAAGGTAGGGAGGCTGGGGGGATTGAGTTTTAAAAAAATGTGAGTGTGTTTGTGTGTGTGTCTGTGTATGTTAATGAGTGTGTGTGTGTGTGTGTCTGTTAGTGAGTGTGTGTGTGTGTCTGTTGTTGTGTGTGTCTGTTAGGGAGTGTGTTACTATATCTGTGTCTGTTAGTGTGTGTGTGTGTGTGTCTGCTAGTGAGTGTGTTACTATGTGTGTGTCTGTTCGTGTCTGTGTGTCTGTTAGTGAGCGTGTTAGTGTGTGTGTCTGTTAGAGTGTGTTAGTGTGTGTGTTTGTTAGTGTGTATGCATGTTTGTTAGTGAGTGTGTATGTGTGTCTGTTAGTGAGAGTGTATGCGTGTTTGTTAGTGAGTGTGTGTCTGTTAGTGACTGTGTGTGTCTGTTAGTGAGTGTGTGTCTGTTAGTGTGTGTGTGTTAGTTAGAGAGTGTGTGTGTATGTAAGTGAGTGTGTATGTTGTCTGTTAGTGAGTGTGTGTGTATGTGTGTCTGTCTGTGAGTGTGTATGTCTGTTAGCTAGTGTATGTGTGTCTGTCAGTGAATGTGTGTGTTTGATAATGAGTGTATATGTGTCTGTCAGTGAGTGTGTATGTGTATTTAAAAGGCAGGCGGGGGGGCAGCACAAAACCAGGATACACCACTGGGATGGTGCCATATTAGCATCCATTGCAGTAATCCTAACCTGTTCATAGTAGATCGTTAGATAACGAAAGAAGCTTTTCCTTAAAATAATTTTTTTTTTTTGTAAATCTTTCTTTTATTATGGCATATGCGTTATGGGGTACAAAAGAGAAAGAGGAGGCATTGTGGGGTAACATGAGTTAATGATAACAAGATGGTGTGCAATGCACCTCAAAGAAAGATTGCCATGTTTTTTTTGTTTTTTTTTGTAAAATCGTCATGTAAACATAATGATACAAGCTTGGTTGATAAAATAACAGGACATGTAACAGGTTATACGCAGAACAGGTACATGGTTGAGAAATACAAGTTATAATCAGCAGTGAAAAATTTGCTAGACCTCGTAGTGTGTGTGCTGCCTAAACTTGGTTGTGCTTTACAATAATGTAGGATTGTCTGGTAGATGGCTAAGTGTTGAACGTGTATGAGTGTCCCTGGGGAAACAAATGTACACTACAAACAATGGCGGGAGGCTCATCGCTGATTCCGATAATAAACTGTAGATATCGGAAGCTTAATTATGCAACGTTTAACTGCATTTGCCCAGACTCCATATTCTTAGTAACGCACTGGCTTGAGTATATCATAGGTGCGGGCTATATTGGGTATAACACTTAAACTGTAATATATATATAAAAGGTGTCACCGTATAGCTGGCGATGGCATACCAGGTACCTACTCTAAGCTACTTGCCATCCCATGTTTAAACGTGAGTGTGTAGGCTTGGTGGAGGGTAGGCGTAGTAATGTTAGGACCGAGTATATCGGGACAGTACTAAGGCATGTGTCACGTTTAAAGAAAATCATACGAGTATGCTAAAGAACACAGTAAGGCATTGATAAAGTCAACTGAGCTGGACTAAGTATAGATGTGCTAGAGGACACAATATGCCGAACCAAAAGCGATAAGGCACCGATAAGACCATCTATGTTAGGCTAGGCTGTCCACTAGAGAATGTATCTGCTAGAGCAAGGGGGTACACAGATAGAAAAATGGCGGGCGTTAACCCAAGGCCCTAAGGCAAGGGTGAGACAAGTTATATGCACAGTCATCATGAGGTTCCTGAGTCCCATTGTCTATGCAGTTGCAGTTGTAAGTTGCTTGGATCAAGAGTCCATGCCGCAGCGGAAGTAAATGTGCCCTCTAAGTGCAATTACGGCATGTCCTTAGTAGAATAGTCGGTCTCAGCCTATACCCAGTGCAGGAGTGTGCCTCTCGCGGTTGGCGGTCGTCTCTGGGGAAACGCTGGTGCACGCCGGCGGGCTGTGTAGGGCCTCTGCTGTGCGGGTGTGGGGAGAGGTGATCCTCCAGCCCCAGGCTGGTGAGCAGGCCTGCATCACTTTGCCACAAACCCGGTGACTGCCAGAGTCCGAGTTTCCTCCTCTTGTGGGAGTGCTGGAGGGCCTGATGTTTTGCTGCCGTTTACGGCGCTGGGACCTCCGCTGCTGTGGAAGATGCTTTCGGGCTTTAGCCCTGGTGGCCTTCAGCCCAGGTGGGCTACGTGGAGTAGGGGTGCGTGGTTGTGTAACCGCTGTGCCCGAGGACACCCTCCTCTCTCCCTGCTGCTTGTGCCCCAACTCACCGGCGCATGGCTTGGATCGTGAGTCGGTCTGGGCTGTGTGCATGCGCTGGTCCAGCCTTTCCCAGAACCGGAGGAAGATTTCCTCGAGGCGATGCAGGATGTCTGTGGCATTGCTTTGACTGGGCAAGTGGTTTAGAGTGTGCAGTGAGTATTCAGCCGCCATCTTGGAAGTGCCACGAGGCGAGCGTTTGCTGGATGCTGGTGCGAGATGTATTCTACTGCGGGTCTATATGGTCCAGGATAACCCCCACTGGACCGGGGGGGGGGAGGTGTATGTACGAGGTCGCAGGCGCCGTGTCTGTGCCCGGAGAGCGGCCGTCTCCCCGCGGCTCAGTCCCTGGTAGGCCGCAAGCCTCGGCTTGTCCGTTGGATTGTGCCTGAGCTTGGGAGAGGTACCGATCAATGCAGCAGCCTCTCCCAATTGCAGTCGTCGTGGTTTGCCGGTTGTCAGCCTTGATTTTTGGGCAGAAATCCCTGTTTTTTTGTCCCCAGACGTGGGAGCTCTTGCTGGACACGTCTGGGCTGCTTGGTTGCTTAGCTCCGCCCCCTCCTTAAAATAATTTTGAGTAGGGTTGTCACAAATTAGCATTTTCTTTACATCAGTAAGAACATTTGACAATCTCTTTTGGACCACTGGTCACGTCCAGGGTCACTAATAGATCAGTTGGTTCTACCCTTAAGTCCTTGATTCTTACTAGAAAGCCCTTCATGTCTTGGATATATGATCTATTAGTTATAACTTGAGGCTGTAAGAATTGGTCCACAAAGATCGCTAGGGGCTGAAGAATGGAATCTGTGCCTGCTACAATAGGACATCCTGGTAGATAGGAGGCATCCTTATGGACCTTTAGAAGGGTATAGAATACAGTAGTAACAGGGAATCAGGATTTTGTGGTATCTCTTTAAGGGCTATCTATTCCCTAAACGTTAAATTGTGTTTGAAAGATTGTTCCTGCCAAGGTAGCTGTTCTATGTGGGCAGTCACAATGTTAAAAAAGTCTGTATCAAGTTATTAGGGACAATCGGGAAGAAGGAGCTCTTCTTAGTGTCCCCCCTGGCCCCCACCCATGAACGGGAGGTGGATGCCCTAAGTGGCACAAGGGAGGGGAACCTCACCCAGTTTTGGCATTTCTTCTTTTTTAGTAAATAGCTCCCTAATACCATTGGAATTAGATGGCTATCTACTAAGTGGCTGCAAGATGCAGCCACGGCACTGATCAGATTGGAATTTCATACATTCTAATGAAATTTCAAACCAAACTAAATGCACAAATTTCGTCCTAACATGAAAGGACAAACGTGCTCATTCTGTTTGGGCGAAATTTGTGGAATTCTCTGGCACCCTTTTCTAAATGACGGGGAGGGGTGAGATTTGTGGGAAAATGTATTTGAAATTGAGCTGGTCAAAGAAGGTCAAGCGTAGGAAAAATACATAAGACAAAGTAGTCCCTACTTTTTTATGTTTTAAAGTAAATTAGATGAGATAGGAAGAAAAGAAGAACAGATTCTGAGAGAGGAAGCGATTGGGGAAAGGTTCGGCATGACAGTGCTGCTTTAACTCAAAGTTATACTCACCTAGCCTAAGATAAGTGTTTACACGTTCGTTAACTACACATTGTTTTATTGATTCTGCAATTTAAAAAAGTTTTTTTTAATTTTCAATTTTTATTTTTTTTAACACTGACATTTTGATTCGGTCTAGGAGTGGGGTACACAATTAAAAGATGGAGATAAGGGAGGAGGTTCAAGCAGGATTTTACATGAGTCATATTCAAGTTGCTAAATAAAATAAATTAGGTCCAGCCACTCAGGATTGCTGCAGACTTAGGAATCCAGGTGCTTAACCCTGGTCTTGATAAGCACCAGGGTTCCTAAGTGTGCGTGCGTTATCCTCCGTTTGTGAATTACTACATTCAAGTCACTAAACATATAATAATGCAATAATGTGCCAGGCAGTGCCCATCAAGTCTCAAAGAATATCACATGGCATGCAACACACCAGATACAGCAACAAAAGTTACTTAATATCCATCCCCACAGTATTGGGAATATATAAAATCATTTTGTAACTACATTCAACTATCTTTTAACATCATGCCATCATGACCAGATAATCATGAGCTCCAACTGTCTCTGGCTTCAGAAAAGATGAATTTGATGAATATATTGTAGTAAATTTTGTTTCATAACTATATTGCTTGTCCATAGAGTCGAATACTCTATCACAAAGTGGTGAAGAGGTGGATTTCCATGCCTGAGCAATCTGCTGTGGCGCTATAAGGATCATTTTTAGAATAAGCTTTATAAGTACTTGTGGGTATGTAATGGGAAAGGCTAGAAGTAGATAATTCAGTGGGATAAGGGGAAGTTCTACTCCATCTACATTTATGACTAGTTCATTAACAGTCACCCAATAATGTTTGATGCTAGAACAACTCCACCATATATGGAGCATTGTGCACTCACTTGCTTCAATGCCAACACATTGCAGAAGTGTTTGTGAATATTTTTGAAAGGCTAGTAGGCACCATGTACCATCTATAAATCATTTTCTTGTACTGTTCAAAATGCGCAGACAAACAAAGTGGCCCCTTTTAAATAGTATATATCTGGGACCATTGAGCATGAGAAAGAGCGCAAATCAAGTCTGACTCCAAATTTTAAGCAATGCAAGTGCTAGAAAAAGGTGTTTTATTTGTCATAAGTTGGTAGCACATGGGGATCGGTTTAGGACCTGGAATGCAATATAAATATGTTTAAATCATGTTTATAAGGGCAACTGGGTGTCTCAAAATGTTCTCTTTTCAGCTGGGAGATGAATGAATATGAACTCAGGTAAGTCATAGGCATATTTTACTTCCTGAAATGGTATATAATTGAGGTGCATTATGTTGTATATATGTGTGCAGCCAGCTCATACCATGGTTTGTGGTTAAACGTAGGTAACTTATATGGGGGTGCAGTTAGATACAGTGCTCTCGGTAAGTGTGCGGTAGAACAGAGTAAGGGTCTATATTTATCCCATGTTCGAAAAAGTAGCTCAACTTGGGGAGGTAGCTAACTAGTTTTGGACAGTTCTGGAGGTGTGGGATAGTCAAAGAATATGAGCTATGTTATGTGGTTCCAGTTGCTTATTTTCTAAGTAAACCAATGGGAGGCTTCTGCCAATGTGGCAAGTTTGAAATGCTTAAATTGTTGCGTGGTAGTAACTTAAGGGGTCAGGAACCCCTTGCTCACCCGGTGTGACCAGGACCTGCAAGAGTTTTAGGATATTCTTGTTTGTTTTTTTGTTCACCCAATAATCTTTAACTCTCTGCAGTTATTATTTTTAAATAAGAAACTGTCAGCTGCAGTGTGAGTGTGCAAAACAAATACTGGAGTCTATACAGAATTGTCAGTTTAATAGTAGCTATACAATCCGACCAGGATAAAAATAGTGAGGACCAGAATTTTAAGAGAGTTTGACATGATATTTTAATATAGTATAGAGAGACAAGATTGTAATATGATTTGCAGGAAATAATTCAGAAGGGTTCTTGGTAATCTTGAGACCTAAATATTTAAGATTATCTCCTCTCCACTCAAACAGAAAATTAAAATTAAGTTAGTTTTGAGTGTGTTGCAGGATTTCTAAACACAATGCCTAAGTCTTACTGTGGTTCATTGAGTAATATGAAATAGTTATATATGCCTTTTTTCTGCCAATAGGGATGGAAACAATAGAAGTGGTTGATTGTGGAATAATCGTGCATCATCAGTCAATGCGTTAAAGTTTACCTCTCTCTCTCCCATAATCACCCCCTTAATATCAGTTTTCATCCTGATTGAGGAAAACAATGGTTCCAGGGTCAGCACATATAACAGGGGGGACAATGGGCACCCTGTCTTGTGCAGTTGATTATATGAAAAGGATAAGATAGGAATCCCCCCTGTAGTGTCTGTGGTTTAGTGTATACCGCTAATATGGATTGCATAAAATTGTTCGGAAAGTCAAATTTGTGAAGTATTGCTTCCAGAAATCACCAGTTCAGGCAGTCAAACACTTTTTCTGCATCAAGCGCCATGGATTAGGATAATATGGATTAGAAAAGCCATCTGAGCCAGGGGATTTTTTTTGTTGTTTAATGACTTTGAGGAGTTCCTCAAGAGTAATGGTGGATCTGAGGTCTGCTTGTTGTTGGTCATTAGAGATATCTGTTGCATTTGGTTGCTGTACGAAAGTATTATCCCTCAAATTGTAGAGTTAGGGGTAAAAAGTAGAAAATTCCTGAATGATTGTTTATGGGTCAACATATTTGGAGCCATTGTTATCTGAGAGTGCATGAAACTGAATGAGGTAGCTTTTGGGGGAAAGTTTTTGTTTTTTTAACCCCTTAAGGACACATGACATGTGTGACATGTCATGTTTCCCTTTTATTCCAGAGGTTTGGTCCTTAAGGGGTTAAATGAGTTTCCTGAAATGCGATCTCTATGTGGTGGCGCTTAAGATCCTGCAGCAATAAACGTCTTTTTTATGGAGTATTCAAGCTTTTCACTTTAAAGGTGACTATTTGCCTTCGTGTTTATGAGAGAGGGTTTCTGCAGGAAGGATAGCCGTTATGCACCATACTCTCAGTATCAAAAGTGCTCGCATTGCAACTGAACAAGAGTGCCTACAATGCCATATACATGTAATATTTTCTTGCATAACAATCTCCCTGCCATTTGAGTATAACATAAGACAAATACTTAGATCAGGAAAAGAAAACCTAAGTATGTACAAAAAAACAGTTCCCACCAGGGGTACATAGTTTAGTGGGCATAATCTCAGAAGATCTGTAATAAGGGCGTAGTGATATTCAGTGAATGTGACGGCTAAAACACCCCTGTTTTGTATCGAGACTAAATTAGGCAAGGGAAGGAATATAGTGGACAAGACATAAACAAGTGAACCCATGTAGGATAAAGCATACAGCTCTCAACATAAGGGCAAATGTGCACCGGGGTGTACTTTATGGGAGGTGCAGCACAAGAACAGCTACACTATAATTGACTAAATCTACATTAATCGTGGGAGAATAGGAGTTATCAGGATACTGGCCAATATTTCTAGAGGTTTTTTGTTTTGTTTTGTTTGTTTGTTTGTTTGTTGTTTTACATACATTTTAATGAAGAATGTCAAGTAGCATTACAGTTGGCTGCAAATCATAGTAAGGTATCAGAGAAGGCCATCAATGATATCTCATTTTACAGTTTGTTCGGGTAAGCGGCATTCTTATGTTTTCCACAATAAAACCATAAAATAAAATAGCTAATTAACAACAAAACAAAAACATAACTGTCCCATCTACCTGTCCCTCTCATCCCACCCCCACACCTACCACAAAAAGAGACTTGGCGATCTATGAATGGATATAATTAGAGATGAGTGGGATAGTTGTGCCAGATTTAATACACCTCTACAGCTGTGTCATTCTGGAATAGCCAAGGAGAAGGCCAGAAGGACAACAAAGTAAAAAAACATTTTGTGTTGCTGAACCACAAAGACCTCCATCTTCCCAACATCTCGCAAGGCCTGGTTGGTTGGTGAGAGATGTTGGTTAGAGAACATCCTGTCACCACCTCTGCTGAAAACCAAGCCAAATACTTCTGGAAAAAATGTTTTGTTTTTTTTGTTTTACAAATTCCTGGCTTTTGCTATTCATTTTTTTCGCCAGTCGTTATCCAACAGTAAAAGAGCTTAAAGCTAAACATCAAACTAGAAAACAATGCTTAGCTCATGAACTTCGGTCATCAGAAGATGTAACAATTGGCTGTCGGGCAGAGTAATTATCTATCCACAATTCTGTGCATGTCGAACAACAAGAGTCACCTAGTCTAACTAATATCAATGAACTTAGAAGATATGTGAAAACAGCATATCTAGAAGCTCATTAGACAAAACACGCTCATATCCACAGAGGTGATAGCATTTGCCTAGAGGGTTGCCATGATTGCAAAAAAAGATTTACAAAACTAGAGCATTGAGGCAGAAAAGGTCAGCATAAATCTAAATATGTTGGAATTGATCTCAAGGACTCAAGGTTACTGCTCGCTAGCATGATCTTTTATTTTAAATGTTAAACATTTATCCATACTACGACATTTTGTGGTGCATTGGCTGGCTAGGTGTATGGTCCTCTAATGGAGCATATCTGGATGACTCTCTGGTACAGTTTTTTTAAAGAAATCCACCAGGTAAGTGGCTAAATCTGGGGTGATCACCTCCGGTATCCTCCTTAAACAGAATTTATTTCCTTTTTGAAATCTACTAATTAAGCTTGCAGTTGGGTGGTGATCAAGGCTGTGATCATTGAAGTCAGATCAGCCAACAAAGCCTTCATCTCCACTGATGTAATTGGTCTGTCTATATTAGTGCGGTGTAAGTGACAAAGACCTACACCTATAAGTGGAGCGCTCAAACACATATATAGCTTACCAAACGTTGTCTCATTCAATGGTACAATATGGGGTACATGTCAAAATAAAATACAGAAAGATACATTATAGTGCAGATGGTACTTAAAGTGGCTTTGCAATGATTATAGTAGTATTGTGATGGATTATACACTCACAGTTCAGGGAGCCTGTATATGGAAAACACTGGCTCCGTATTAAGGCTTGTGTGCTTTTATGGTAGCACCACCCTCCTACTTTGACTTGGAGAAATTCTCGGAAATACAAAAAGAGAGCAGACCAATGTGTGGATTTGTAGCGATAAAAACACAAATATGTGTTTAATAAATTTGGATAGGGATGGCACTACCCCTATGAAGATTCCTTGGAGGTTCCAAAAAAGGACTTGAATGGGGTCTTAAATGAAAATGGCAAATTTATTGGTATCAAATCAATATAAAAACAAATGTAATAAAAAGTCCTCAATAAAAGTCCTTTAAAAATGGGCAATACGCGTTTCACTCTCAAATAGAGCTTCTTCAGTCAGCTGTAATGTTGGTCCTCTGAATCTTCCATTTTAAATGTCTCTTAGGTCTTCCCCTTTAATGAGCTAAATGCATTTGGTCCAATCATAATCAAGCTTACATCTTGCTTGTGTAGGGGGGTATGTGTGTGTGCCTTTAATAGGTAGTAACTATTGGCGCCTTTATTTGCTTATTCTTTTCATTGGTGGACAGTGTTGGTTGGCGGAAGTGCTATCACTTCGTCCGGGTGGTTGGCGGAAGTGACGTCACGTAACCATGTGATCGCCACTTAGCCGCCGCCCGGAACCTCCCAGCCACTCCGACCCTGCCGCACATCTCCCATGCGTGCAGGTCGGAGGGAGGGGATTGAGATGTAGGAGGGAGTGGTCTGCGGGCGTGTCAGTGCGTCACGCCCCTAAGGCGTGGCGGCACATCCGTTGGTTCCTCCCCCGTTGGTCTGTCTGTCTGGTATAATCTTTGCCATTTTGGGCCTGCTCTGCACCTCTGCGGTGCTTAGTTGTCATGCCTCTAGCTAGAAGATTGGATGCTCATTAGACTGCAAACTAAACTAGAATTTAGTCACAGATCCCAAAGTGAGACTAGACATTCAGAAGGAGTTGGAGCAATATTCTGCTATTAATGGCTTAAAATATACAGCTACAGAGATCTTGTGGCTGACCTATAAGGCCTTCATAAAGGGAATGATTATCAAGCATGCCAGTTATGCTAAAGCTATGCTTACCTAGAAATTTCCCAATGTTTATGTGCTAGCAGAACTAAAGTCAGGGACAGATCACCTGTTAGACATGGAATTAGCTAAATTGAACTTCCTGCTCAGAAAATTAAAGGGGTACTGTATCTTCCAGGAATACAAAGTTGTATTACTGGCTTTATAGCTCCCTGTGTCTCCCACTCCCTTTATTTCCCTACCTTACCCCAGAGTCGATGTCCCTCGGCGCTGGGTCTCGGCTCCACCTCCTCCGACGTCCGGTGACAAGCGGACGCTAATGCGCATGCACTGCATTAGACCTCCCCATAGGAAAGCATTGAATCAATGCTTTTCTATGGGGAAAAATGTAACTCTGGTTGTCCTCATGCAGAGCGTGAGGACGTTCAGCATCAGTTACCAGGCCAAAGGTCCATGAGGATCCAGGAAGCGCTATAGCGGAGCCCTAGTCCTAGCAGGGACTCTTCTCCACTGGATCCACAAAAGTAAAATCAGGAACAAGTAAAACACCAAATAAATATCCCACCTCCTCCCCAGTAAGTGGACGACACACAGTTCTGGGAGTACAACTGAAGTTTATTGAGTCACACACAGCTTTTATGCCCAGTCCCATACAAGGGGTTTTCAACACAATAATACAGGGGTTTTAATCCCAGGATCCTCTGTGCCTGAGAGATAGTTGGGTGAGAAAAATCATCTAATTTAATTATCTCCCAGGTACAGAAAATCCAACAAAATATACTGTACCCCAAAAGTACTCCCACTATACTCAGGAACCCAACAAAGTAAATTTTCAAATAGCCCCAATCTGAGTGTATAACATATCCAATAATCACTCAGATCAGTTTGGTGAAACGAGAATGTCATTGAGGTAAAGTTTTGACTGGCCAGACACGAGGCGCTAGCCCAAAACAGTTCAAGGACAATAGGTGCTCTAGCCGGTCTCCATTCGTGACGTTCGTGTGCGAACACCAAGCAAGGGAATCATTTTATTTTGGGATACCAATGCTCCCCCTGTTCGGTAGTTCATATTCCCGAATGTCGTTCGTGTAGGTGGTCGTGAAATAGAACGGACAGCGGTCTAAGCTTTACCGGTGTTCGCGTGAGTGCCTAGCCGAAAAGAGTTCCAGCACTCGACAACCAAGTACCGCTGTCCACGTTTGGGAGACAAGATGGTCACTATTCTTTTGTCTGCCACGTGTTCAGTTATACGAAATGGCGGCCACCCAGGGGAAGCATTCAGTAATTACTTCCCTCGTAGTTTTGCACTTAAGTTACTGGTGTGAACGTTCTAATGGGGTACAGGGGTGGTCCCCGTTCAGGAGACGAATGCATTCTGTTCATATGAAGTACTCCTGAATGGGCAAAAGGGTCAAAAACACAAAATAAGGGAAAACATACAAATAGGTGATAAGTTCTGCCACAAAAGTATAGAACAAGCGTCCATTCCGCTACAAGCATTTCCAGTGGCTGTCTCCCAGACTTAGTGCTGCAATGTAAGCATTGCAGTTTCTCTGGACCTGCAATGTTTTACATTGCAGCACTAAGTGCAATAGGGACACTGTACCCAGACCACTTCAATGAGCTGAAGTGACCTGGATGCTTATAGTGTCCCTTTAAGAGAAATATTTTTAACAGTGTAATCGAGTGCTATTCTGCCTTTCCAATTAAATTGAAGGATGATGACCTCAAAAATAGCCCACGTTCAGTCTCCATAGGATGATAACAATTCTTGACCCTTGATCCATGGTTGAGATATTTGCCCATTATTATAGGATGCTGTAAAATTTCAGAGATTACCCCACCATTGGGTTCTCCCACAACATCACAGATGGAAGGATTTTAAAATTCAATAGATTTACCTTCGATCTCCAAAGAATTGGAAACCTCCCCCTTACTAGGCCCTTTACTGTGGAAAAAATTAACATTGCATTAATTACTTTGTCACAAATCACCAGGCCCAGGTCGGTTGCCAAATGTATATTACAAATCTTATACAAATATACTAACTCCATACTTTGTAAAACTGTTTAATGGCTGTTTTGCTAAAGGAAAAACTCTTTCTCAAATGTCTTTGGCTCATATTGGAACTTTTCCGCAACCAGGCAAAACGCCAACACTACATCGAAATTTTAGACTTATATCCCTTCCGAACATGGATACCAAATTGTATGCTAAATTATTATTATTATTATTATTGCCATTTATATAGCGCCAACAGATTCCGTAGCGCTTTACAATATTATGAGAGCGGACCGGAGAAGGTCACAGGCCAAGTGGAGGGACCGAAATTGTTAGATAATCGACTATACTCCTTATTGCCCTCTTTCATTTCTTTTGATTAATCCAGTTTAATAACAGGTCAGATAACCTACAGTATTTTCCGAATGTACTTAGTAATCTTGGGTTACTAATGGTATTACAACTGCTTTCCCAGGACTTTTGTCAAGAGCATGTCCAGTCCACCAAGAACAGGGCCGGACTGGGAGAAAAATTCGGCCCGGGCATTTTTTTATCCCAGCGGCCCACTAAGAAGGGGGCGGGTCAGAGGAGGTGTGTTTTGTCATCACTAATGACAAGCACGCCCCCTCTCAAAGTGAGCATGTTGGTTCAATGCTCTTCCAGGGCAGACCATGCGCAGAGCTCTGCTGAAGAGCTCTAGCATGAGAAAAAAAAAACTATTTGTTCTGCACAGTGCAAGCAAATTTAATAACATGCTTGCACTGTGTTTCCTTGCAACTTGTCTCTCGTGTCTCTATAACTGGATACCAGGAGACAAAAAGTATTGTGCATGTGTTTGGAGTCTGCTTGTGGTATTGCGTGTGTGTAGAGTGAGCTGATTGTGGTGTGGTATTGTGTAATAAGGTTAGTTTTAGACATGTTGTGTCTGTGGTGTAATGTGATGCATATGTGGCTAGGGGCTGTAGAGAATGTATGTAAAGGGGATGTAGCATGTGTGCAAACAGGCTATAGAGTGTGTGTATAGGTGATGTAGTGTTTGTAGAAAGTGTGTGTTTAGGGGTGTAGTATGTGTTTGCTTACAAGGAATCGAGTGTGTATGTTAAGAGTGTAGTGTGTGTGTGTGTGTGTGTGTGTGTGTATGTGTATAGGAGTCTAGTGTGTGTTTGAAGGACCCAAAATGTGTAAGAGATCTAGTGAGTGTGTGTTTATAACGGATTCAGAGTGTATATAGGGATCTAGTGTGTATATGTGTGTAGATGATCCAGAGTTGGGTAAGGGATCTAGTGTGTGTCTGGAATGTAATGTGTTTAGGGGTGCAGTATGTGTGTGAGGGGTGCTGTGTGTGTGTATGTATGTATATATATATATATATATGTGTGTTTGGAACTATTGTGTATGTGTGTGGTGCAGTGTGTTGGGGGGGTTCTGTGTGTATGTGAGGGGTGCAGTATGTGTGCGTGATGGATGCTGTGTGTGAGGGGTGCTGTGTGTGAGGGTGCAGTATGTGAGGGTGCGGTGTGTGATGTGTGTGAAAGTGCTGTGTGTGGTGTGTGTGAGAATGCTGTGTGTGATGTGTGTGAGAATGTGGTGTGTGAGAGTGCTGTGTGTGATGTGTGTGACAGTGCTGTTTGTAATGTGTGTGAGAGTGCTGTGTGTGATGGTGCTGTGTATGATGGGTGTTGATAGTGCTGTGTGTGAGTGCTGAATGTGCTGTGTGTGAGTGCTGAGTGTGATGTGTGTAAGAGTACTGTGTACGATGTGTGTGAGAGTGCTGTGTGTGTGTGAGAGTGCTGTGTGTGATGGGTTAGAGAGTGCTGTGTGTGAGAGTGATGTGTGTGAGAATGCTGTGTGTGATGGGTGTGAGAGTGCTGTGTGTGATGGGTTAGAGAGTGCTGTGTGTGATGGGTGTGAGAGTGCTGTGTGTGATGGGTTAGAGAGTGCTGTGTGTGATGGGTTAGAGAGTGCTGTGTGTGAGAGTGCTGTGTGTGTGTGTGAGAATGCTGTGTGTGAGAGTGCTGAGTGTGATGGGTGTGAGTGCTGAGTGAGAGTGCTGTGGGTGATGGGTGTGAGAGTGCTGTGTGTGATGGGTGTGAGAGTGCTGTGTGTGATGGGTGTGAGAGTGCTGTGTATGATGGGTGTGAGTGTGATGGGTGTGAGAGTGCTGAGTGTGATGGGTGTGAGAGTGCTGTGTGTGATGGGTGTGAGAGTGCTGTGGGAGAGAGTGCTGTGGGTGAGAGTGCTGTGGGTGAGAGTGCTGAGTGTGATGGGTGTGAGTGTGATGGGTGTGAGAGTGCTGAGTGTGATGGGTGTGAGAGTGCTGTGGGTGAGAGTGCTGTGGGTGAGAGTGCTGTGGGTGAGAGTGCTGAGTGTGATGGGTGTGAGTGTGATGGGTGTGAGAGTGCTGAGTGTGATGGGTGTGAGAGTGATGGGTGTGATGGGTGTGATGGGTGTGAGTGTGATGGGTGTGAGTGTGATGGGTGTGAGAGTGCTGAGTGTGATGGGTGTGAGAGTGCTGAGTGTGATGGGTGTGTGAGTGCTGAGTGTGATGGGTGTGTGAGTGCTGAGTGTGATGGGTGTGTGAGAGTGCTGAGTGTGATGGGTGTGTGAGAGTGCTGAGTGTGATGGGTGTGAGAGTGCTGAGTGTGATGGGTGTGTGAGAGTGCTGAGTGTGATGGGTGTGTGAGAGTGCTGAGTGTGATGGGTGTGTGAGTGCTGAGTGTGATGGGTGTGAGTGCTGTATAAATGTTAGAATGGATTTTGTGTGTAGGGGGTGGGGGGTAAACAAATAATATAACATAGGCATTATGTCCCCCCCTCCCTTCTTACCTTTAGCCTGGGAGGGGGGGACTGGTACCTGGGGCTGGGAGGCAGAATTACAGTGTTCCCTGGTGGTCCTCGTGGTGAGTGAACTCTAGCCTGCGGGCTAGAGCTCACTCTCGCGAGATCCGGTCGTTGCCATGGCAACGCTCCGGATCTCACGAGAGGAACCCGGCGGAGCTGCAAGTTAGAGCTCCGCCGGGTCCTCTCTCCGGGAGGGCTGGCTCCCTCCCTCTCTCCCCGCCGGCGGCCGCATATCTATTCAAGTGGGCCGGTGAGGGAGATCTTTGATCTCCCCACCGGCCCTCCATGGAATACAGCGGGGCCGGCGCTCGGATAGTGCCGGCCCTGCATAGACCGGCAAGGGAAGTCCTGGGACCTTCCCCTGCCGGCCTCGGCCCCCGGCCATCGCGGCCCACCGGGCATTTGCCCGGTGTGCCCGATGAGGGAGATGGTGGTCTGATACTAAAGACTTAAAAATATCCTTCATCACTGTTTAAAACCTAAAGCTCTGACAGTATGCTGTAAAGTGTGATCAGATTACAATTCAGACCAATACCTTCCTTATATGGCTCAGTGGAAGTGAGATGGGGGCATGTATTTTCTGCCTTCCAAATGGAACCAAGTGACTAATGCTTTAAAAGGAATTGCCAGATGTTACTCCCATCTTGAGACACACTGTAATATAATGTATCCATGGTATCTCACACCAGCAAAACTAAAGACAATTTACAGAACATGTTCAGAAAGGTGTTAGAGATGAAGGACTGAACAGGGAACCATGACTCACATATGCTGGATTCCATTTCATATACAAAATCTAACTTATTGGACAAGGCAAGCCTCACTTATTCTTATGAATGTCTCATGTCTGCACTCAATTATGCCCAGAAATATGTATTATTCGAATTTGTGATCCCTGGCGTTGGCTGACCCAATGTTACCCATTCAGGGTAGTAATTTAAATGCTGCCCAGTAACTTACTCTTTCAATTTCGCTTGTACAAGCAGGATGTTGATAGTTCCTACTTAACGCCAGATGCGACTACGGTGTTGGTCCAATCCACTGTCCTTTCTCGCCTTGACTACTGTAATCCGCTTCTCAGTGGTCTTACGTGCTCCCAACTTACAGTCCATAATGAATGCGGCAGCGAGGTTCATCTTCCTGTCCGCCCGCACCTCCCTTGCCTCACCCTTCTGTCAGTCCCCACATTGGCTTCTGATAAAAAATATAGAGCTCAATTTAAAATTCTGCTTCTTGCTTTCAAATCTCTACATAATGCTGCTTCCACCTATCTATCCTCCGTATGTCCCGTCTAGGCCCTCTAGGATCTGCTGAAGACTTATGTCTATCTTCTGTCCGTACTCCCACCTCTGATGCTCGCCTTCAAGATTTCTCGAGGGCTGCACCGTTCCACGCTTCCCTCCTCTGTTAGATGCTCACCCAGTCTCCACTCTTTTAAAAAATCGTTGAAAACTCACTTCTTCATAAAAGCGTATCAATTAAACTGTTCATAGCTCCTGACTGATTCCTCTTCTGCAACTGTCACTAGTCTAATACTATCCTTACTTTTCTGTGTCATTTTACCCCACTCCCTCTAGCATGTAAGCTCATTGAGCAGGACCCTCAACCCCTCTGTTCCTGTGTGTCCAACTTGTCTGGTTACAACTACATGTCTGTTCGTCCACCCATTGTAAAGCGCTGCGGAATTTGATGGCTTTATATACAGTAAATACCATAATAATTATAATATATATACCTCGTTTTTATTGCCCTTGATGTTTTTTATTTGTCCTTTTCCTTACGTCTATCATCTGCGTAGGATGAATGATTTGAGTACATTGCCTGGAATGTGTTGTACTTTGCTACCTTATTTCGATAATGAAATTCTAAAGGAAAGTTTAGCGTTTCTATTGTATGCTCAGAAAACTCAATAAGCTACAATTAAAAAGGTTTATCTAATAAATAGTAATTTCAAATATAAATTACAACATTTTAGACACTCCACTGAAAATGTTAGTATTTCTTTCACAATTCAGTAGACCTATCCCTAAAGAAAACATGATCACATTTTTTTCTGTATGTTTTCCTTACAGGTATTTGAAAAAAAACAGCTTGCAAAAGTTGCAGACCTGCTCTCTGCAACCTTTGCAATCCCTCCTTCTTTCCTTGACAAAGCCTTTCAGTTTGTACTAGGTATTACTCCAATCAAAGGCTTCACGTGAAAAACCTCTGAAGAATATGATTTATAGTGTAAACTTGAGTACAAGATGCTTAAAATAGCATAGCTTAAAATTAGAGATATTCATTTGGTTATAAATTATAAATACAACCCAAACTCACTATCACACACAAAAGCTCCTGTACAGATAACAGTCACCCAGAAGCTTTAACAGATACACCAATACAGACACAAAACTAAATATATATGAACATATTCAAAGGCACATACTTACAAATACATGCAAATACTGATACATAGAGTGATGTTTGCTGAGACAATTCCAATACATACAGGCACATATATAGAATAGATACCCAAAAATACACATATATGAAAGCAATCACTGATAGATGCATACATACAGAAACATAAACTCACATTCACATAAACAAGTATGTATATATATATATATATTTCCTGGCTAATCATGGCAGCATATACACATGGGTTAGCTCCTCCCCTTACAGCCAATAGGACAGGATTAAACAAATTCTTATATAAAAGGAGGATCCAGAGAAGAGACCCTCATTCTTTTTCCTGTCCTTACAGCCTTTAAGAAGGGAAAATGCTCCCTCTATAATTTTAAGTATTCTACTTTTTTTTTCAATATCCCTTACTATAAAGTGCACACATGTGTAACTAATTCCCACTATCTCCTTCCTATTTCTTCTCCTTTTACCCGGGTTTTATTATTACCTGTACAGTCCTGGGCTGCCTGAGACCTGTAGGAGTCATCCTATTCATAACTGGGGTCCCTGGCTTTTTTCGTCCTCGGTTCTCCCAGGTCGGGAGCTCGGAGAGGACGCTCGCGCAATGCGCAATGCGCTCGGTTCGCCTGGCGCCAGAATGCAGTCTGGGTAAGGACGCGAGGTCGCGGCAGCCATCTTTACTATGGGCAAAACCCGAAAATTACAGGTAACTTGCAGAATATGATACATACAATAGATAGTAAATCACACTTCTGGATGTATCTGTAAAATATATAATACACACAATAGTGTAATACAGTTAATATAACTGAACAGTGTAGAGTTTTCAAATGAGGTACTCACAAACGTGGAGCCAATTATATGTGGCTCTCACTGGTATCGCCTTGGGACGTTTTTAGAAGGTTGTCCCTCTCCTAACTGGATCACTGGTCCCACTCGATGTTCAGATGGTTCCAAGATGAATGGATGTGCCCAGTTATACAAAAAAGTAAGTACAACTCTCCAATATGAGGTAAATGGCATAAATAGCCAGTAAATTTATTAAGAAAATATTACTAAAAGTACAATAAAAAAATACTAGGTTTTTTTAAAAAACAAAATAAAACAATAAAAAATATCCAGCTATTACTGCTGTATAAGGGAACAGCCAAGTGGCTGATAAGTAGTCCGAAACGCGTTTCGCCCCTATGTGGGGCTTAATCAATCGGTATAAAAGTCAATTCTCCTTTCTGGCGGCTTTTTCTTAAATTCCGTCCTTCTACTTCCGGCTTCCGGCGTATTCCATTGTGGAACGCACTGTGCGTTCCAAATCACTTCCGGGTTAGAGGTTTCTTTCATTTGGAACGCATCGTTGCGTTCCACTTCGTCGTCTCCATCAAACAGACTTACTAATACAAACACACTCAGTAACAGACACACACAGTAACACACTCACTGACACTCACTAGCAGACACACTCAACAGACACACTCACTGACACTCACACTAACACACAGTAACACTCACAGTAACACTAACACACACGCTAACACTCACAGTAAAACACACACTAACACTAACACACACACTAACACTCACAGTAACACTAACACACACACTAACACTCACAGTAAAACACACACTAACACTCACAGTAACACTAACACACACACGCTAACACTCACAGTAACACACACACTAACACTCACAGTAACACTAACACACACGCTAACACTCACAGTAAAACACACACTAACACTAACACACACACTAAAACTCACAGTAACACACACACTAACACTAACACACACACTCACAGTAACACACACACTAACACTAACACACACACTAACACTCACAGTAACACTAACACACTGAGTGTTAGTGTGTGTGTTAGTGTTACTGTGAGTGTTAGTGTTTGTGTTAGTGTTACTGTGAGTGTTAGTGTGTGTGTTAGTGTTACTGTGAGTGTTAGTGTGTGTGTTAGTGTTACTGTGAGTGTTAGTGTGTGTGTTACTGTGAGTGTTACTAACACACACACTAACACTCACAGTAACACTAACACACACACTAACACTCACAGTAACACTAACACTCACAGTAAAACACACATTACCACACACACTAACACTAACACACACACTAACACTCACAGTAACACTAACACACATACTAACACTCACAGTAACACTAACACACACACTAACACACACACTAACACTCACAGTAACACTCACAGTAACACTAACACACACAGTAACACTAACACACACAGTAACACTAACACACACAGTAACACTCACAGTAACACTAACACACACACTAACACTCACAGTAACACACACACACACACTAACACATTTTTTTTTTATTTAATCCCCCCAGCCTCCTTACCTTTTGGAGTGCTGAGGGGATTCCCTGGGGTCCAGTGGTGCTGCTGGGCTCCTGGGGGGCCGGTCAGCCGGCGGGCAGGCAGGCTGGCACGCGAGGGAGCACTCTCCCCTGAGTGCTTCCTCTTCAGCTCCCTCGCGCGCCGCGTACTGATACCGGCGCTGGAAGATGACGTCATCTTCCGGCTCCGGTATCATTGCGGTGCGCGAGGGAGCTGAAGAGGAAGCACTCAGGGGAGAGTGCTCCCTCGCGCGCCCTCAGGACCGGCCAGCCGGGTGACAGCAGAGCCAGCCTCGGGGGGCCCGGAGGTGGCCGGCTCCTGGGCCCCCCAGGAGAAGAGGCTGGCCAAGTGACATACATACCGGGTCGCAGGGGCGGCCGGGCCCCCTGGTGGGCCGGGCCCGGTCGCAGCCGCGACCCCTGCAACCCTGGTATGTATGCCACTGAGTGAGAACGAGGAAGAGGTCTTGTTGGAATATCTAGACGCCAAGACAGTGGATAAGCTCATCCTAAAGATAAGAAAGACCCTTGAATTACCGGAAGATCTTCCTAAACCTGAAGTTTCTGATAAACATTTTGCGGATCTTAGGAAGCAGAATCCTTCCTTCCCTCTTCACAGAGCCATTAATGAGGTGGGTACCGCAGAATGGGAAAAACCTGATAAAAAGGTTCCGTTTCAGGGCAGACTATCCAGGCTTTACCTGGAATAATAGCCAGGAAAAGAAAATTACGGTAAGTATGAATAAATTTTCCACTATACATACTCACTGATGCATGCGTACAAGGAAATACTTACTGATGCACACACATAGATCCTTACAGATATACTTCTAAAAGCAGAGGAAAAGGTACAGACACGCACATACAGAAACACACTAACTGTCATAAATGCAGACACACTCACATACGCATATACAAGCATACACACAGAGTCATACATGCAGGCACAACCTTGTCTCCAAATGCTCCCAGTTAAGGGAATAAGATCCATGAACTTGTGGCAATAATGGCAACTGATAATGTAGATTTAGTCGCTGTTACTGAGACATGGTATAATGAGAAAAATGACTGGAACATAGCAATACCAGGGTACTCTTTATATAGAAAAGACAGGGAAGGCAGGAAAGGGGGAGGGGTGGCCCTGTATGAGAAGGATAGCATAAAATCTAGCCTAATAAAAGTTAGTGAGGCAAACATAGAGTCCGTTTAGGTTACGTTAAAATTTGGTAATCACACAGTAACTCGTGTAGGTGTGATTTATAGGCCCCCAGGACAAACTGAAGAGTTAGATAATCTACTCGTTGAGGAAATAGCTAAAATGACAATGAAGGGCGAAGTTATTATCATGGGTGACTTTAATCTTCCTGATGTGAATTGGAAAACAAAAATAGCTGCTTGTGCCAGGAGCACACATATTTTAAACTCCCTACTGGGATTGTCTCTAAAACAAGTCGTTGAGGAGCCAACTCGTAAAGAAGCCATACTAGATTTAGTGTTAACAAATGGAGATTTGGTATCAGATATTACTGTAGGTGAAAGTTTAGGATCCAGTGATCATCAGTCAGTGTGGTTTAATATAAGAACAGTGACTGAGTCACACCACACAAAAACAAAAGTTTTAGACTTTAGAAAAGCAGACTTTTCTAAAATTAGAATATGTGTAAATGAGTCATTATCAGACTGCAGCAATTTAAATGGAGTCCAAGAGAAATGAGATTATTTAAAAGTTGCACTACGGAAGGCAACAGAAAATTGCATTAGGCTTGTCAGTAAAAGCAAAAAATTCAAGAAACCACTGTGGTACTCCGCAGATGTGGCCAAAATAGTAAAAAACAAAAAGTTAGCATTTAGTTATTATTAAAAAAAAAACAGAGTGAGGAAGACAGAATGATCTATAAGATTAGGCAGAAAGAAGCTAAGCAAGTTATAAGAGCTTCCAAATCACACACAGAAGAGAAAATAGCACAGTCAGTAAAAAAGGGGGACAAAACTTTTTTAGATACATAAATGAGAAAAGAAAAGTAAAACAAGGATTAGTTAGATTAAAAACAAAATAAGGAAGGTATGTAGAAGAGGATAAAGGTCTAGCTGACTGCCTCAATTAATATTTTTGTTCGGTATTTACAGATGAAAATGACGGGACCTCAGTTAAGAAAAAGGATAAAGGAGTCATTTCTTACACATGAGTTTACAGAGGAAGAGGTTCTATTTAAACTGTCAAAAGTAAAGACAAATAAGTAAATGGGACCTGATGGAATACATCCAAAGCTATTAAAAGAGCTTAGTGGTGTACTAGCAAAACCATTAACAGATTTATTTAACTAATCAATGATAACAGTAGTCCCAGAAGATTGGAAGTTGGCAAATGTTGTCCCCATTCACAAGAAAGGTAATAGGTAGGAGTCAGGCAACTATAGGCCAGTAAGCCTTACTTCAGTAGTGGGGAAAGTGATGGAAACCATGTTAAAGGATAGGATTGTTGAACATCTAAAAGCACATGGATTTCAAGATCAGAGACAACATGGGTTTACTTCAGGGAGATCATGCCAAACTAATCTTATTGATTTTTTTGATTGGGTAACTAAAATTATAGATCAGGGTGGTGCAGTAGACCTTGCTTACCTAGATTTCAGTAAGGCTTTTGACACTGTTGCACATAGAAGGCTTATCGATAAACTGCAATCTTTAAGTTTGGATTCCAATATTATTGAATGGGTAAGGCAGTGGCTGAGTGACAGGCAACAGAGGGTTGTAGTCAATGGAGTATATTCGAAGCTTGGGCTTGTCACCAGTGGGGTACCTCAGGGATCTGTACTTGGACCCATTCTCTTTAATATTTTTATTAGTGATATTGCAGAAGGTCTTGATGGTAAGGTATGTCTTTTTGCTGATGATACTAAGATATGTAACAGGGTTGAAGTTCCAGGAGGCATAAGCCAAATGGCTAATGATTTAGGTAAACTAGAAAAATGGTCAGAGTTGTGGCAACTGATATTTAATGTGGATAAGTGCAAGATAATGCATCTTGGACGTAAAAACCCAAGGGCAGAGTACAGAATATTTGCTAGAGTCCTAACCTCAACATCTGAGGAAAGGGATTTAGGGGCAGGGGCGGACTGAGAACCCTCAGGGCCCCCGGGCAAAATAAATCAAGGGTCCCCTTACAGGCCCCACCCATACTCCGCAGCAAGCGCCACCCATGTCCCGCCTCCATCCACCGCCTCCAGCCACACCCAACACAATCTTTAGACACAAGGAACTAAAGTGCAATAATCCCTTCGAGGCCCCAGTAGAGTCTACAATTGAGGGCTAATGGGCCATAGAGGGGGGGAGCATTCTAGCAGAGGCTATCTCAGTGTCCTTTAGAGAGTGTGTTAGAAAGAATTTCCTCCAGGTCCCATTAGAGACTACAATGGAGTCTAATGGGGCCTGGAGGGGGGTCTCTCCAACACTCTGGTTCCTATTCACAATATAGCAACACAACATAGCTCGCTGATACCTAGGCCAAGTGGGCTCCTCTTACCTTAATTACTTTTGCTGGCTGGCAGTCTGTGGGCTTGCTGGAAATCTGTGGGCTTACTGGCTGCGGCTGGCAGGCTGTGGGCTTGCTGGCAGGCTGTGGGCTTGCTGGCTACTGCCGGCAGGCTGTGGGCTTGCTGGCTGCGGCTGGCAGGCTGTTGGCTTGCTGGCTGCGGCTGGCAGGCTGTGGCTTGCTGGCTGTGGTTGGCAGGCTGTGGGCTTGCTGGCTGTAAGCCTAACTGGTGGCCTGTGGGCTGGCTGGCTGGCTACTGGCCAGCCTGTGGGCTGGCTGGCTGGCCAGCCTGTGGACTGGCTGGCTGGCCTGTGGGCTGGCTGGCTTGCTGGCTACTGGGGCACTTGTAGATTATTTAAATAAATAATCCATGCACAATAACCACTACTGCTCTGTGTAGTCGTTATGGTGCCAGGAGGGCCGGGCCCCCCTCCCAGAGTAAGTAGTCAAACCGTTTATGAACAGTTTGACAACTTACCCGGGGTCTGCTGGGATATGAGGCTGTAGTAGGGTATAGGAGCAGTGGTGCAATGTGTAAGGGGTGCAGTGTGTGTGAAAGGCTCAGTTTGTGTGAGGGGGTGTAGTGTGTGAATGTGTAGGGTGTGTGGGGCAATGTGTGTATGAGGGGGCTGTGTATGTGTGTGGCAATGTTAGTATGGGGGGCTGTGTGTGTATGGGTGGGCAGTGTATGTGTGTGTGTGTGAGGCAATGTGTGTGAATGTGTATGGTGTGTGTGTGTGGGGGCAGTGTGTTTATGGGGCTAGAGTTCACTCTCACCACTGCGACCACCAGGAATCCCTGGTGGTCACAGTGTTGAGAGTGAACTCTAGCCCGTAGCTCCAGGGCTAGAGTTTACTCTCGCAAGAGCCGTGACGTTGCCGTGGTAACCGCAGCAATGATCTGTGCTCGTGCAAGAAGGACCCAGAGGAGCTGCAGGCTGAGCTCCCGGGTCCTCTCTTCCTCCCTCCTCTGCCTGCGGACAGGGGAGGGGGCAATTGCCCTCCTCTTACTCCCTCCTCCTCCTCTTCTTACCCCCCTACTTACTCTCCCCCTCTTCTTACTTCCCCCTCCCCCTCTTCTTACTCCCCCTTCTTACTCTCCCCCTCTTCTTACTCCCCCCTCCCCCTCTTCTTACTCCCCCCTCCCTGTCTTCTTACTCCCACCTCTTCTTACTCCTCCCTCTTCTTACTCCCCCCTCTTCTTACTCCCCCCTCCTCTTACTCCCCCCTCTTCTTACTACCCCCTCTTCTTACTCTCCTCCCCCTCTTATTACCCCCCTCCCCCTTCTTCTTACTCCCCCCTCTTCTTACTCCCCCCTCCCCCTCTTCTAACTCACCCCTTCCCCTTCTTCTTACCCCTTCTTACTCCCCCCTCCCCCTCTTCTTACCCCCTTCTTACTCCCCCCCTCTCTTCTTACCCCCCTCTTCTTACTCCCCCCTCCCTCTCTTCTTACCCCCCTTCTTACCCCCCCTCCCTCTCTACTTACCCCCCTTCTTACTCTCCCCCTCTTCTTACTCCCCCTCCCCCTCTCCCCCTCTTTTTACCCCCCTCTTCTTCCTCTCCCTTCCTCTTTTTACTCCCCCTCCCCCTCTTCTTACCCCTTCTTACTCCCCCCTCCCCCTCTTCTTACCCCCTTCTTACTCCCCCCTCTCTTCTTACCCCCCTCTTCTTACTCCCCCCTCCCTCTCTTCTTACCCCCCTTCTTACTCCCCCTCCCTCTCTACTTACCCCCCTTCTTACTCTCCCCCTCTTCTTACTCCCCCTCCCCCTCTTCTTACTTCCCTCTCCCTCTCTTCTTACTCCTCCCTCTTCTTACTCCCCCTCCCTCCTCTTCTTACTCTTCCCTCCCCCCTCTTCTTACTCCCCCTCCCCCTCTTCTTACTCCCCCTTCCTCTTTTTACTCCCCCCCTCTTCTTACTCCCCCTTCCTCTTTTTACTCCCCCCTCCCCCTCTTCTTACTCCCCCTCTCTTCTTACTCACCCCCTCCCTCTCTTCTTACCCCCCTTCTTACTCCCCCCTCCCCCTCTTCTTACTCCTTCTTACTCCACCCTCTCTTCTTACCCCCCCTCCTCTCTTCTTACCCCCCTCTCTCTCTTCTTACTCCCCCTCCCTCTCTTCTTACCTCCCTCTCTCTTCTTACCCCCTCCCTCTCTCTTCTTACCCCCCTCTCTCTTCTTACCCCCCTCCCTCTCTCTTCTTACCCCCCCTCCCTCTCTCTTATTACCCCCTCCCCCCTCTTCTTACCCCCTCCCCTGTAGCGTGGCCGAGCTGCTCTCCGGTCCGCGATGCCCGGCTGGAGTGATAGGAAGGTGCACACTGAGTGTGCACTTCCTGTCAGTCCGGCCGGGTACAGGAAACAGAAACTCCGCGCGGAACAGGAGTTTCTGTTTCCTGTACCCGGCCGGACTGACAGGAAGGTGCACACTGAGTGTGCACCTTCCTATCACTCCGGCCGGGCACCGCGGACCGGACAGCAGCTCGGCCATGCTACAGGGGAGGGGAGGTGAGAAGCTGCAACCGCCTGAGGCTCTTAAGAGAGCACTCAGGCGGCTGCAGCATTTAAAGGTCCGGCCCTGAAACCGGCCGGCCATCTCAGAGTGTGCCACCGGACCGACCACCCGGTGGCACCTACTTGCTTAGCCCCCGCCGCCGGGCCCCCTGATGGCGGGCCCCCCTCCGGGCCGGTCCCTCGGACCATGTCTGAAGTGCCCGACCGGTCAGTCCGCCCCTGTTTAGGGGTGATTATTTCTGATGACTTAAAAGTAGGCAGACGATGTAATAGAGCAGCAGGAAATGCTAGCAGAATGCTTGGTTGTATAGGGAGAGGTATTAGCAGTAGAAAGAGGGAAGTGCTCATGCCATTGTACAGAACACTGGTGAGACCTCACTTGGAGTATTGTACGCAGTACTGGAGACCATATCTTCAGAAGGATATTGATACCTTAGAGAGAGTTCAGAGAAGGGCTACTGTCATAATCCTCTAAGCTTAACATAGTTGTCATTTATTTAAAACTTGGGATCAGGAGATTTTGTTAATGGCAAGAAAACACATTCATGGACCATTAATTCACTTTAAAAATATTTTATCTTGTAAAGGACACAACAATGAAAATTTCTAGAATGTTTCAGTACTTGGGGGGAGGGGTGGTGATGGCTTAGATAGTGTGGATATTTTAGACGATCAAAATAGATAAAAAGGAGACAAAACTTTGTGTCAAGTATTTTGTACAAACTGTGTCCTCATTAGAGCAAAGTCTCTCAGCCTCTCTGCCTTTGAAATATATTTCACACTTCTATCATTCTTTATCATAGCAAGAGACCTTAGCCTGCCTGTAGTGTATATATCTATATATCTATGGAAGGGCATTCTTTTAAATTATTATCCGAAGGAAAATCTCCCAATGTGCTAGAGTGTCCAATAGAACATAGATGACTTATCAAACCATATCGCTTATCCAGACGGACAAAAAATCACATACTTACCTCTTATTAAGGATATAACTATACATAAGGCATGGCTGAATATACATAAGGCATGGCTGACACGAAGAAAATTTTGAAATATTAAAGTTTATTAAACATGCTTTAAAAAGGTTTTAGTCAGGACATTATGTAAAAATAACGTAAAAAATATAAACCTAAACAATGTCTTATGTATAATAATAAATTCTCTATGAATCTTTAGTTTCTTGAATTGCAGTATTGCTAGAACACTAGTGAATAATATGTGAGTTAAAAAGTATGTGAATAATACATGAGTCATAAAATGATCAGTAGATGTAAATATTTGAAGACATAGACAAACAGACAGACCAAAATCTGGCAATGCAGTGATACTCAGAGATGCTTGGAGACCTCCTTGGAGATGCTTGGATAAATTGTGTTTTTGCTCTCTACAAAGGAGCTACTGTTGAGCTCTTATTAATGTGAGGAAAGTAAGCAAGTGGGATGTGAGTTAATATGTATTGCTAATTATTGAATGACTTGTATATATGCCTTAGACTGATGGGAGTGGCTGTGTTAATGTATTGAGGTGAGTGAAAGTATATGTGTGTGTGTGTTTGTGTGTTTGTGATAATGACTGTGATAGTATCAGATTGTTCAGTGAGAGCAATCATTATTAACATGTTGTATGAAAAAGGGCGTTAATAAATATATTTTATGTATTAGTATGGCAGACCACAGTAAAGGATCTTCTCTATCCTGTACCCGGTCTGACTGGGAGCTGTGACTGGAGAAAGCAGGGATATGACACTCATTGCACACTTGCACGCTGGGAGAAACTCCTGTCTGACCAGATAAGCCGAAATCTTGTACCAGGGTCCTCAAGGCCTTGCTGCAATAGGAGGGTAAGATATATAAAAGAGGGAGGAGTAAAAAATGGAAAGGGAAGGAGTAAAATATAGAAGAGTGGGTTAAGAGACACAGGAGAGGCAGAATGAGAGATAACAAGTACAAAAGAGGGGCAAAAGGGAGATAGGAAACACAAGAGGAGAATAGTACACGAAAGGGGGAAAACAGATACTAAATTTGGTAAGATACACAATAGGAAGTAAAAAAAAAAACACAAAGAAGGCAAAGGGGTTTATTAAGATACACAAAATGTCACAGGAAGAGTAAGAGACACAAGAGGTTTATAAGATACACAAAAGGGGCAAAATTAATAGGTAAGGTTGCAATAGTATTTTACCAGCACAGCCGATATTTGATGCAGTCTGGTCTGTACCAGAATTGCAAAAATACCAGCAATGTAATGGCCAGTATTTTTCTCAGAATAGACTCCGTATAGTCATACCTCTATTATATATGACTTGTATATACACACAATTACACCCCCACACACAGACACACACTCACAGTTTACAGTCACTGACACACACTAAGACACAGTATATACACATTGCTACACACACAGTAAGACATAGAACACACATTGTAAGTAGTTTATTAGTGATTTGGGGCATTTTTACCTCCTTATGTACCTCCCTGAGATGTTACGTAATATCAGGTGACTGTGTGTCCTGTAATGTCACTATATAATTAATTAAGCAAAACAGTGTCTATTATGCTTGATGTACCATTCATGCGTGACCTTGCTTAATTTTGCTGTACTTAATAAAACGTGTTTTACAACTAAGATTAAGCAAATCAGCATGACCGGTATGCTTTTACAAAAAAGGTGGTATCCCTAGGAATAGGGAGAGTAAAATACGCAAAGTGGTTAGGGGGGGTTAAATGTCACAAACTAGTAAATGACGGTTAAGAGACATGCAAGGGAATAAGAGAGGATTAGGATATACACAAGATCAAGAAATATACACGAGTGAAGAGATGTGCTGAACAACATGCCAAAAAAACTACAACTGTTGGGGGGGAGTTGTCGGGGGTGCCAACATACAGCTTAACCCTGGGTACCAAGCAACATAGGTAGGCCTCTGTAGTCAGTTTTGACTTCTAATAGTATTGTAGTACGCCAAGGGTGTGTAGTGTATAGTCAGGTGGATTGTATAACTGAAATTCAGTGCTACATGTTACCTATGTTCATCATTTTGTTACTTATAACTAGCTCATTTTAATGCCTGGAGACAAAATATAGGAAACTATTTATTTACATGCATAGTCAAAGCGTTATATCTTTGATAGTACCACACACACGCACATATATATATATGGTGTAATAGAGAGACTTGATACAAAAATATAGTAAAAATTTACCTACACCATAACACATATAATGATGAATCTGCAGTGCCTTCTATTATACATAGTAACATTAGAAAAGATAACTAGATAGAAGAAGAGACAGACAGAGAGACAAATAGACAGACAGATATATACTCCTTTTGTTTGACAAAATCATCCAGTTGATGGCATATGAACACACATGTTGATAACAAACATGAAGTAACATATGTGATTGTAAGTTGTTTGCATGCTGAGTGCATATACACAGGTATATAACTTATGAAGAAACCATGTACCTAGACTGGAATGCATGTGTCCTAATAAATAATGTATGTTTTTTTTATTTTGTAAACCGTTATTTCACAGAGGATTTATTTGTTACCATCTATCATAGGCTGCATGAATAGGCCAGTTGTCCCTAAAACACAAAGGATTATGAACACCCAAAGAAAAACTCTGTCAATCACCATAGCCACATATTTCCAGTCATCTTCTTCCTGTGGAAATAAAAGAAAACAAATGTCATTTAATATCAGAGCATTAATTAGAGATTTTAGTACATGAGTTTGATATACACCATGACTAAGTAATGGAAAGATACAAAATTAATACACTCTCTCTCCAAGCATTATAACCACCACAGATCACGGTTTATGGTGCTATACCCAATGCCGGCCATGCCAAGGAGATTTCACTTCAATGCAAGAGGCACGGGATGAATTGGCCGCAATCACAACAGTTACAATCCTGTTGTCGCAGGCTCTTTGTGTCAATATGACAGTGACCATAGGGTCCATGGTGATTTGGCCATGCTAAAATGGCTGTGGTGGTTTTAGGAAAAATAACTGTCCTATACTTCATACTATCTCAATAGTGAAGTAATTTCAGTGGGATGTTTCTGCTTATTACCCCAAAATTTACAAAATTGCTCCATATTTGTTCTTTTGCTATAAGGCCATTTTCATAACGTGGACAACCTCCAAAGCTTAAGGTAACTTAATTTGCATAAGAAGAATGATAGGGGTTTTATAGTTAAAAAAAACAAAAATCCCTGCAGGGTTATTCACTAAAGTCTGGATGCATACAGGGCTATTTGGAGTGCAAAATTCACACTATATCTAGATTTTGCAATTCAGGTAACAATTGGGCATGAATTATGTCTGGATTTCAGCCGAACCGAACGTTAACTGAAATTCATACCCTAATGTTTAAATCCAGTCCAGGAACAAAAAAATCTGAACTATTTGCCCACTGGCAGAACGAGCAGTCAGAAGTCAAATAGGTAAGAACCCTCGGCGGTTGAGATTAAAACCTCAACGGTTGAAGATTAAAAATAATAATTCATAATAGGGTCAAAAGACCCCCTTATTTCTGTAAGGGAGGTGGTGGCATACATGCTAAACTTTAAAAACTAGTGACTAGGCACCCATTGCTTCCCAGTTACTAGAAAGATACTGTTATATGGGGATGGGGCCTGTAAAATAACAGAGGAGAACATAGCCCCCTCCATTTCTCCACTCATAGGCATCGGGTTGGGTACTTTCAATAATGATCTCTGTCCACAACTGTGGCCTTTGGGTGGAGGCTATTTAATTATGAAAAAATAAAGGGGCATCCTAATGTTCCCCCTGTTGGGGCTACTAATTTTATACAGGGGGGACCTAGTATTCCCCCTGCCCCTAACCATGGGCAGCTGGTAGGTGCTATTATAAAATAAGGGAGGACCTAATGTCCCTATCGCAAGAGCACCCATTGGCGGTTGGATATATATTACAGGAGGGATACCTAGTGTCCCACTCCCAAGCTCCCACCCATGGGAGGCATGTTAGGGGTCTAATATAAATACGCGTTGGGGGATCTAATGTTCCAAGCTCCACCCAGTGGCAGCAGTGGGGAGTTCTAAATACAAAACAAGAGAGATACCTAGTGCCCCATCCTCAAGTTCCCACCCATAGGCGGCGGGTTTGGGTTCTATTAATAACACATGGGTGTGAGGTGGAGGCTGTAATAATAACTTTCAAGGAGGCGAACATGCCATTGTCCGCCCCTCAAATTTGTGGTATTGTCCCCACCTCAGGTGACTAGGGGTCCCCAATCTGCTAACCATTCCCTATTAAAATAAAATAGGCCTACCTACCACCCTCATAATAGTGAATGGGGGCTACAAAAAAAAAACAATACCTGTAAAATAAAAAAATTATACTTGCATCTTACATGATATTTTCTTTTTTTAAGTTTTGTTCTGGAAGAGTATCAAAGGCTGTCTATTCTATGCCATTCCAGTTTGTATGAGCTGGAATGCATAGACACACTCAAACAGAGATATCTCTCACAAGCTCCTCACTTATCTTTTAAGTAAAGCAATAGAGACATAATTAATGACAGCATCCACCGAAAGTGGCTGCTGTCGTAGAATGCAACTCATCAACTTCACACAGCTGGGACATATATTGAGAATTTAGAATGCGTGTGTTCTACGTGTTCTACCTTACTGTTAAACAATAGTGCTTTAGTTACCTCTCTCCTTTCATTGTGGTCTTTGATATTTTCTGCCATGAACTTAACACTGCTAACAATCTCTTTCATTTCAGTTGACGACTCCTGAAAAGCATTACATATCCCCTGTTGTTTCCTTCTTCGATTCCTAGTTATCTGACCTTCTGAATTCATGTGATGGCAACATGTCTCCTCTTCAAACAGTTCTACATCCCTGCAATGTGAATTCATCAGTGTTGTTGCTTTCATGCAATCTCTCTTTTTTGTTCGTTTTGAACAAGGCCTGTCTCTCTTCTGTATGGTCTTTCTCATCATTAAAAGTTTTGGTAGACGTTTCAAAAAGACATCCTTCACCCACAGAGGCATTTTGTGTGTAGTTGGAGTACGATAGTGAATGTTGAGCACAAATACAGTGACAACTATTGATAATGTCACAAATATCATTGTGAACAAAAGGTACTCGCCAACAAGTGGAATTACAAGGGATGTTGATGGAATTGTTTCTGTGATAACCAACAAAAACACGGTAAGGGAAAGGAGAACCGAGATACAAAGTGTGACCTTTTCCCCACAGTCTGAAGGAAGGTAAAAAACTAATACTGTCAGAAATGATATAAAAAGGCATGGCATAATGAGATTTACAGTGTAAAACATTGGTAGTCTTCTGATGTAAAAAGAGTATGTTATGTCAGTATAGATCTCCTCGCAGCAGTTATACTTGATGTCATGTTTATAACCAGAAGCATCGATTATTTCCCACTCATTGTTCTCCCAGAAGTCCTTCATGTCCACTTTTGAGCCAATGATCACTAGATCGATTTTAGCTTTATCGTAGGACCAGGACCCAAATTTCATGGAGCAGTTTTGGTGATCAAATGGAAAAAATGTGATATCCATTGGACAGGAACTCTTAAATATAGCAGGTGGAGCCCACTGGATTAAGCCATTATATTTGAGCAAGGCCTTTGTCTTTCCTTCTACTTGAAAATCTCCAACAGCACTGCAAGGAATTATGAGTGTATTAAAAAGTGCAACTGAATATTCACATACATTGTATAAGACGATGAGTAAAATGATTACATACTTGTTATATAAGACAATGTCAGGCTTCCAAATCTTGTCTGCTGGCACTCTCATGAATTCTATCCCTTCAAAATCAATTGGATCCCATTGAAGTTTATAGTCATTCCATATCTACTTAAATCAAGAGAAACATTACAAACTCTTCCAAAACAACATAATTTGATGACTACTGCAGTAGACTCTGAGGATACCTCTGATTGCAATGGTTAGTGCTATCTTTCTACTACTGCGGTATACTTGGTTTCATTTCGCTTTGTTTCTGACTCGCAAATATCCATATAACTTTATCTACAAGTAGATGACGTGCTATATGTCAGGCTGTAGAAAGCTTTACTCTCAGCACTGGACAGTGCTGATTTATTTTGCAGCCATATATGGAAAACAGTGGGAAGTGATTAATTCATAAAACAAATATCCATCCATCCAAAGGCTGCAGATAAATGTTAGTTTAGCTCAGGGGTAGGCAACCTTCGGCTCTACAGATGTTGTGGACTACATCTCCCTTGATGCTTTGCCAGCAATATGGCTGTAAAAGCATTATGGGAGATGTAGTCCAAAACATCTGTAGAGCCGAAGGTTGCCTACCCCTGGTTTAGCTCAAGTCTGGAAGTTAGGTGAGCACGTCAAGAGTGTAATTGCTGTGGAAGGTTGGTTTAGACAGATAGAGAAGATCAACTCCGTAGCCAAACAGATCTCTTTAAACTTACTTCACATATACCTAAATTGAAGAATGAATTAATGATTCCTAAATTGAAGAATTAACTCCCTCACAACCAAGCGCTTTTTGAGATGGTAAAAAATATTAGTATAACAGGTATTTGAAGTAACGAATGCATAACTAGAATATAAAAATGCTAATGCTAGTATTGTGGCAATGCAGCTAAACTACTGACGGGTAGATACAGACAATATCTATCTATTATCTATAATAGACTATTTTTCTGTGATAAATGTAATTGTGTTATTGGAAATAAAAGTGTACTTTGGGATTTAGTAAAAAAAAAAAAAAAAAGCAAGAATAAGATGGATGCCTTTGACTGTATCTAAAAATAAATGTTTGCAAATGTTGGAAAACAAAAACCATGGTGCAAAATGTAACATTCTGTCACTTCTAACCGTGCGTGTTTCTTGCATTAGGAGTGTATCCTCTGTAGCTGCAAATGATACCTTACATAAAAATGTATATATATTATTTAGAAGAACTTACATGCCGCAGCCACAAATTGGTTTCCAAGATCTGATTAACTTCGTCCTTAAACACAAAACAGATTAATGAAAATTAGTGCTATAGCGTTTTCATTAAAATGTTTTAATACAAAATGATACATTCCAATTAGGAGAGAAGATAGATAGATAGATTAGATAGCTAGCTATTGGTTGATGTTTAACTATAACTCACATTTCCCAGTTGGCTAGCTGAGAAGTTGAGTTGCTTTCTGTGAGCATCTAAAAATAATACACTAATTTCTTATGTTTTCTAATTAGTTAATTTAACGATTATTAACACATCTTAATCTTACCACGTTGACTAGTTGTGTTATTGCCACCTCAAACTTCACCATAACAGGATCAGATACATTTCGTACCGGCCTTATGTACTGATTATAACGTGCAAATAATTTCTGGAAAAGTCTTTCTTCTATTTCACTTTGTGAAGAAACTGAAAAAAAAAAAATCACAATAATAGTATTTAGAGAATTGTATTTTTGTAAAATGGCATTTGCATATTATCATATCACAGAACACATCCCTCGGATGACAGCTGATCATAGCTAAATGTGTACTTTATATCTTAGTGACTGTCGGACTGTACCACGCTAGGTAAAATCTATGTAATGTCAGATTTAAGTATAGCGTATAAAATAAATTTTATGTTCCTATTGCTAAAGATTGCAAAAATAATAAAGTTTTAAATGTTCCAGCATACTTTTAGACAGATTATTTGAACGATTAAAGATACATACAGATTTTACATCAACAATGCAAACAAAGTTAAACAAAAAATACACTTGGTTTGTAAAGTTCCTGCTACAGATTCTATTTTAAAGGGAAAAGCAGCAGAGAGTCCTTACCAGACCAGGAAGGAGAAAGGGCAAATAACTTCATAAACAGGACATCTCTGCAACCTCAGTAAGAAATGCGCAGTACAAAGGCTGAAAGATTTGCAGTGTGTCTAAGAGATGTAGACTGTTTTTCCCACTGACTCCACTGCCACCAATGAAAATCATGGTCATGGTTGCATCTCACCCAGTGGCGTTTGGAAAACACCTCCAGGGACATCATGCTTACTCATTGTAATATAGTCTGGGGGCCTGGTCAGCTCAAATATTGCAGTACAGCAAAACATATCCCAATGGGCCAGTCCAGGTCTAGTAAGCATTGAGAGCATAGACCAACACAAACATACATATGTTGGCAGTCTAGGCCTTGCACAATTCATTTTTTATTTACTACTGCAGTACCAGGCAAACAGACATCCCAATACACCTCTTGCCGTCCTTGTCAGTGGCCTGATAGTGAAGCTTGGTCATCACAGGGCCATCCTAGGCTCCAGATATGATGTCCAAAGTTCCCAATTAATGGACTGCCACCTCAAGGATCACTGCTCCCCCCAAAAGCAGAAAAAATGTCTACCAGGCACAGCTAGATTAGATTGAGTAAGCACGTGACAACAGGATGCAGGCCTCTACAAGATATTCACATCAAAAGCTAAAGATAAATGTGGACAAGCTGTAAAAGAATGGGAACCTTTTATCTACTATCACTGCAAGGAGTTTCCATAATGTAGCAGCAGCTGGATTTGGGGTGCTTACTAATCAAAAAGATGTCCTACAGACAGTGACTTGTGTGCTGGCCTTAACCAGCATATTAATGGAAAAGCCCTATATGACTACAATATTGCAGCCCACTGTAGCTCTAGTAGCAGACTGTCCATTAGTGAAACTGCAAGGCAGTACATTTCCAGTCAGTGCTGACAGACCACCAAAGACCCTGGTTACATTAATATCCCCTCTGGAAAACAAGTGAGCATTTCCCAAGTACTGCAATGTTGGTGTACTTGGGAGTACCACTGTCATCTGCTGTTGCCTATAGACATTTTTTGTCACATAGGGTATGAATGCTGTCTATTAAAGTCCCTGGGCTCTAGGCAGCTGCCTACGGTCACTTTATGGTTAATCCTGCTCTGACTACAAACACGTTGGGATACCCGTATGATGAGTGATACTTCCTTTTTATTGCCAAATAATTCTCAGTATTAAACCAATTGCTGTTCATAGTTTTTTTTTTTTTTTTTGCTTTTATGTCGATGCTTTTAGAACTTTATTTAATGAACACAGAAACAGGCTTAAAAAGCTTCTCTGACTAATTCACATAAACTTGAAGTGACAAGTGAAGCAGATGCTATGCAAGGTACTGGTGACTGTAAGGGTTCTCTCCCTCAAGTCTTTGTTTAATGCATGACTTCCCCAGATTAAAATTTCATTGACTAGATTGCCTGCATCCGTTTAACTCGTGCACCACTTGAGGGCTTGCAATAGATTACTCTATGATGCCTTTCAAAATCCTCTAACGATAAAAAAAATGTAAAAAAAAATTAAAGAGTTTATTTTTTTACTAGATTACAACACACCACACCAAAATTCTGTAGTATTTATAAAATATTCCGTTGCATGCATGCATTTTAGCAATTTTAATCACATTAGCATTTCTTTATATTCTCATTGTGTATTGTTGCATAAAAAATGTTTTTTCATTGCTACAAAGACTCGTAATGTTCATAGAATTCCGAATCTGCATCAATCATATTGCCAGTAAAGTAATTTTAATGTCACTTGTTCCCGTTCTCAAAAACATTCCCAAAAATCGTTTAAAATTGCCCCGTCAACCCAAATTATACAATGCGGTTTACGAAAATAAATGTCATGTCTCATTGCACAGCGCTACAGAATATGTTGGCAGCTTATAAATAATTTTTATAATATTAATTTATTTTGTATAAACTATGTCAGGCAAAAGTCAGTGTTTTTTCTATTAAAAATAAAAATAAAACTGACGCCATGAAAATCCCTCTCCATAATTTAAAAATAATTTTACAAAAACATGAAATTGAAAATGTAAAATGTCGGAACTTACCTTTTATTCCTGCTAGTACTGTTAACACCAGATAATAAAATGATATTCCACAATTCATCAAATTAAATAAAAGCATGTTGTTGTTGTTGTTTTGTTAACAACAGGGAAATTATCAGGTAGGTGAAAGAAAAATAAATCAATTTTAAATAGATCTATTTGGTTTTTTTTTCTTCTTCCTTTTTTTCTGAGAAAAGCTCAGGTGACGATTTAAAAATGTGTCTAATTCCAGAAACAACCTCAGGTATAAGGATGATTTGAAATGTGTATTCTGCTTTCATACAGGCTGCATATATGTGTTCATCCTGAGCAAGGAGTCACAAGAAAAAAGTAGCCGTTTGTGTAGGAAGAGAACAGTGCTCTAGGGGATAAACATAACAGTGAGTGTTCCGTGGTATAGCGAGAAAGGGATGGGATGATAGCTGACCCTGAAGGTATTTCTAAAGCATTGGGAAGGAGCTGTGTACTAATCCGTTAAACAGCAAGGCATACAGAACATGCCTTATCTAGCTAATGGATGCAAGGTGTGTGATGTAAGACATTTTCCCAGTATGCCAGGATAATTCTTACTGTAACTAAGACTATTTATGATAATTTATAAAGAGCATTCGTGATCAGGACATGTTTCAAAATGATGAGATTTATGGAGGATTTATTCAACCACGTAAAAGACAAAATTACCTATTTCATAAATCCCGAAATCACAAAATGTTAGTACAAGCAGTCTTGATTACCAATCACAGCTAAGTGCGCCGGCGTGTGTTTTATGTACTGGGGCCTCTATTGTGCATTCAGTTTGGCCTTAAAAAGATAGTGGTCATCTCATCATTAATGCACATGTTGTATAAATTGGGATTGTCATTCAAGTACCATGGGTCTGCTCTCTCCTGACCTAGCTCTGGGTCCGAACAAAAAAGCATTTTTGCCCTAATTTTATAACCACCACCAGGAGACAATATGCACATGGGTAACTGCTTACAGGGGAAGTAAATCCATTGGTGCAGGTCAAGTCACCAAACCCTTAGCTTTAAAAAAGCTATATGAAAAAACTGCAGTCCATGTACATTTTCCAGATATGAAGAAGATGGGGTTCACCCAGTACAAGTAAAGCACCATCATAACATACATAATTTCTAAACTGGTGAAAGAATTCCGTTCAGCCCAATCAATTTGTCTGAAAAACATTTTGTTCTGGAGGAGTAAAATTCACGCATTTCAGTGTGGATGAATTTCAATCATGGAATGATTAGGGAAAAGATATTTTGCAGTACAGGTACTCCTCACTTACCGGCCAGGTTGCGTTCGTAACAACCCGGTCGTAGATCGAATTGGTCGGTAAGTGAGGAGTTGAGGGATTTCCTGCTCTGGTGTGTTCGTCTATGTTTGGGGAAATTTAGACGAACGCACCAGAGCAGGGAATCCCTCTAATCTATGTACGGAGAAATTACCCCAAACATATTTTTAAGGGATTCCCTGCTCTGGTGCTCATGTCTGTGTGAGGGGAATCAGAGTGGGGAATTCCTCTAATCCCCACGACGGTTCACACTTACCCCCATGCTAGAGAGCTGGTCGTAAGTGCGGGCCATTGTAAAACAAGTAGGTCGGAAAATGAGGACCACTTGTATACAGATACAATACATGTATTGCTACCTTGTGAATAACTGTGAATAAAATCAACATTTAGTGGCTGCCCCCCAATTATAAGTCTTCTTTTTTTCCCCATCATCCATCTATTTTTTTGGAGCCACATACACAATTTCAAATCAACATATAAAGAACACTGATCATCCATTGTCTGTTGTGGTTGTTTTGTGATTTGTTCATATGACGCTTTGGAGTGAAGAATTGCAGTTTGTTTGCACGTCTAATGATTTCCTGTCCATGAGAAAACATGCTAGTTGCAGACATATATCATTCAGTATCTGTGTTTTAGTGTACAGTATTACCCAATTTAGCAATATTTGTAAATAGGGTAAAACACCACAAGGAGTCAAATCCAAGTAGATGTCCTCCATAAAAGCAATAATTATTACCCAACATTGGAACAGTGCAGTCTCTATCTTCTATTAGAAACATTAACGTAAAAAACGACTTTTAGACTTTTTATATTTAAAGTGTATATTATAAGAAGCAAGATTTAGTAACCTGTTTTGAAGATTTTACATTGTTTATTGCCTTGGCTAAAATAACTTGAACATTTCAGCAGGCACACATATGGGCTTTCAATAGTTGCCACAATTATTAGGGTCACAGGGGATGGGCGCTATTTTTAGGGTCATAATGTGGAGGAATTAACTTGTTCGTTTTCTTCACTGATGTTATGATAGAACAGTGATGCTCAATTCTTTATTTATCTCCAGCACAGAGTACAGAACATAAGGCAGAAGCAACATGTAAAAAGGGAAAGGGGTATATAAATCCATGAAAACATTTTAATTTGTAAAACCTTTGACAGGTGCATTCATTGCCTCAATATGATATGTCTGTTTAATTTAAGATTTGGATGATGGACAATTTTGCAAATATTTTCCCACTACAATCGTCAAGCTTTTGCATTGGCTCTTTACGTTCTGCTATTAAACTGTTAGCATGCTTAGAGGGTTTGTGAGTATATATTTATATATACTATATACATCAGACTATCATAGGAACAATAGGAACAATATTGTCTGGGATTGGGGCTTAGTCGGGGGTAGAGGCAGTATTGTGGGAGACTGGGGCTGTGGTGGTGAGGGTGTGGATAGGAACAGCATGTCCTATATTGCTCCCTCGCGCCTGTGGAGGTCCTGTGAGCCGGAATGTGACATCACTGTGGGGCACGCATGGGAGCTATATAGGAAGAGAGGATATAGAGCGGAGCTCCCTCACTGGCCCCCCTGTGCCTGTGCCGGGCAGCCGAGCTACTGGTGCTCGGCAATGCTACAAGAAATAAACGTCAGGAGAGGAGCACAGTTCCCTCCTGCCGGTCAACTGGATATTGGCGCGCCCGAAGGCAGCTGCCTGTGTTGCCTCATAGTGGCGCCAGCCCTGACTCCTCTCCTGGTCTACCAATAATGGAAAAGAGGCATAATTAATGGATGCTAATGTAAATAGCATCTGCTGCCTGTTAGTGTAAGTCTTACTAATCTTGGACACATATATGTACATACTACGTATTACCTCTAGCAATTGATAAAACTGCAGGTTAACTCTGCCCCTCTTCTTCCAAGGTATCTTCATATTCTATTACCGTTATTTTTTATGAACAAGTGTGTTTAATGCCTTGGAACAAAGATTTGTGTAAAATTATCTGGTGTAAAGACAAGAGGGCAAGACATGATAAATCACGATCTTCCTCATAAATGCTAACAGTCCAAGATTAATATCCCAAGCCATTGTGTTCATAAATAAAGCGAGTGATACCAAATATAGAAACACTTTTTCACCACCACAAACAGATATACTCACTCTGGTGAAGGCTTCCATTAATGTATATGTCTAAGCAAAAGGCAACAATTGTTCTATTTAACATTTTCTTTTTAGCTTCAGATTGTCTAATTATAGATTAGATCTATATGTTCCCCATATCAATAATATCTAAAGGTAATTTTAATGTTACTGCAAGGACCCCATCTTGATTTTGCAGAAAAATGTGATTTGCACAAAAAAATGCAAAAAAACCCTCTGTGGCTATTAAAAAGGCAAAATATAAAATTTATATAAATACCCAGAAATAGGAAGTGCGAAGACTCCTCAATGTCTTCAATATCTTAAAGATTATCTTGATTTTGAGCTGCTTAAGTGACACACCAGGCACCAACACAAGAACAATGTATAACTTTCTATTCAGTTGGTATTTCCATTTTCATTTTTATTTACATATTTTCCTAAATAAAAAAATAATATCCTTAATATTCCCACCCACTACTCTTTCAATGTCCAGCAATTCCTTTTTCACCACAAAAATGCTGCGGTACACAGGGTCGGATTAAGAGCCCAGTGGGCCTAGTGCTGACAATCACGATGGGCCTAATTACAGAATCTTATCGACAGAAATAACTAAACCAGTCATACCTCCTCAGTCAGAGGCCACTCTAGACTTTATGAGGCCTTAGGCGAAATGCAAACATGAGGCCCCACTAACAAAAAAGTGTCACATATACACATTGATGCACTGTCTACCTGTGTATGTGCCTGAGAGTGTGTCTGACAGAGAGTATCCTTGTGTGTGTGAATGTATGTCTCTGTGAGCATGTTTGCATTTTTGTCTGAGACCCTATGTGTATAGGGTAGCTGCTTGAAGTGTGTTGTGTGTATGGGGGAGGGGTGATGGTGAGAGGGAGAGGCGGTGATGGTGAGAGGGGGATGATGGTGAGAGGGAGTGATGGTGTGGGGGTGATGGTGTGGGGGTGATGGTGAGAGGGAGAGGGGAGGGTGATGGTGAAAGGGAGAGGGGGTAATGGTTAGAGGGAGTGTGATGGTGAGAGGGAGAGGGGGTGTGATGGTGAGAGGGAGAGGGGGTGTGATGGTGAAAGGGAGAGGGGGGTGATGGTGAGAGGGAGAGGAGGGTGTTGGTGAGAGGGAGAGGAGGGTGTTGGTGAGAGGGAGCGGGGGGTGATGGTGAGAGGGAGCGGGGGGTGATGGTGAGAAGGAGCGGGGGTTGAGGGTGAGAGGGAGCGGGGTTGAGTGTGAGAGGCAGCGGGGGTGGATGGTGAGAGGGAGCGGGGGGTTGATGGTGAGAGGGAGCAGGGGGGTGAGGGTAATGTGAGAGTGAGGGGGTAATGTGAGAGTGAGAGGGGGTAATGTGAGAGTGAGAGGGGGGTAATGTGAGAGTGAGAGGGAGGTAATGTGAGAGTGAGTGGGGGGTAATGTGAGAGGGGGTAATGTGAGAGTGAGATGGGGTAATGTGAGAGTGAGAGGGGGGTAATGTGAGAGTGAGAGGGAGGTAATGTGAGAGTGAGTGGGGGGTAATGTGAGAGGGGTTAATGTGAGAGTGAGAGGGGGGTAATGTGAGAGTGAGAGGGGGGTAATGTGAGAGTGAGAGGGGGTAATGTGAGAGTGAGGGTGGTGATGGTGAGGGTGAAGGGGGGGTGAGGCTGAGTGTGGTGGGGGGTGTAGTGAGGCTGAGGGTGGTGGGGGGTGAGGCTGAGGGTGGTGATGCTGAGGGTGGTGGGGGGTGATGGGGGTGGTGAGGCTGAGGGTGGTGGGGGTGATGGGGGTTGTAGTGAGGCTGAGGGTGGTGTGGGGGGTAGTGAGGCTGAGGGTGGTGGGAGGGTGAGGCTGAGGGTGGTGAGGCTGAGTGTGGTGGGGGGTGATGGTGAGGGAGAGCCTACCTTAATTTCCATGGTGGTCCAGTGGGCTCCCTAGTGGTCCGGAGGCCATTACTTCCGGTCTGCAGAGATTTCAGAGCGTTGCCGTGGTAACCCGCGGCAATGCTCTGATTGGCCGGTTTTCGCAAGACACATGGTCTGCAGCTCTGCTCACTGCGGAGCTGCAGACCTGTGTCTACGGTGGCTGACTGGGCAGCCAGGAGGTGCCTCGCACCCGGCGGCATACCGGGCAAACCACCGGGACCCCTCCTGGTGTCAGGTCCTCGGTCAGTGACCGAGGACCTGACACACTCTGCCCACAGGCTGTTTAGGTGGCCGCGAGGCACCAGCCAGCGCGAGGCCTTAGGCGGCCGCCTAAACCGCCTAATTGGAGAGCCGCCTCTGTCCTTAGTGTCATGTATCTGATGGAGGTGGTGCTGGAGGGAATCTCACAGGATGCAACTTTAAGAAAAGGTATGCCCTATGCTAATCTGCCGCTTTCATCTCTCAACCAAATCCATATTCCCTAACAGCAGTGTCCAGTGAATCAAGTTGTCGGTTGGCAGGGTGAAAGGATGTACCACTGACACGATTAACCTAACCGGCATTGCCCAAAGGGCTCAGCAAAGGGGAAATTAAAAGGTGCCTGGCGTGAATGCATGTTAGACTGCCAGTCAATCATGCATGTCAGTCAACTAAGGACTATGCAGATAGCGCCCTGAGTATGGCATAAATCTAATGATGCGAGTGCCCGGGCTCCCACAACAACTTCTTATACATCTATAGGGCTCTCTCCTCCCAGTGCCAGGACTGCCACCAAAACTACTTACACATCTGTAGGGCTCCCTCCTTCCAGTGCCCGGACTGTAACCACAACCACTTAAACATCTATAGGGCTCCCGCCTCCCAGTGCCAGGACTGCCACCACAAGTTCCGAAGTGACAAACCGAATGCCATTGGTCCGAATTGCCGAAGCAGACGAATATTTTTACTTACCAAATTTTGTGCCCATGCACATCCCTACAGTTTTCTTTCAAGTAGCTCTACAAAAAAATGAGATAACTGGTAGGCTCTCAATCACAATGCACTCTCTGACCCTTCCTGGTTTCTTTGATTCTAGGATGTTAGGAACATGGAATTTCATTATCTGGACCCCACTGCTCAATTAATGATCAATAATGCTGCTGCTATTCAGAGATTTGGAAGGTTCTTGTATAGGTGGAACTTGCCAAATTCATTGAATGCTATGTGTGAGGGGTCACCTCTGGGTTGGGTCATGCTAGATAGACTTATTATTGTGGGCAAGGTAAATTACATGCTGCTAGTTATCAGAAGGTCAGAGGCAGGTTCATTGTACTCCCCTAATGGGAATGAGATGTTTTGTGGGACATTGAGTGAGGACCAGTGAAATCTCATATGTATTAGCCACTCCAAGAGACAGTGTCAGTGAGATGCCGAGGTGGAACCATGCAACTACCGCAGTACAAACACTTTAAATAAGTGATCAGAGCAGCACATACATTTTTTATTATTCATTAGTGTATTTTTCGATTGCTGTATTTTTAAATATGCAAAAAACCATATCCCTTGTCAGTGTTCTATAATGATAACATTAATCTAAAACATGCAATCCATTAAATCAGAGAAAAATAATCAACAATTATTTATATTATTGACATAGATGCTAAAAATGCATATAAAGTTGTTGTTTTTAATCCCTCATTTGTGATTATTAATTCCCCCTGAATCCATTGTAGCAAATGATATACGTTAATCTCTAAGGTCTTAGAAGGAAAATCTATTGGAGTTTGATTCGCCATGTGAAAAGATATTTTCTAAAGGGGTCAAAAAGGTCAAAGTGAATGCCAATGAATAATTGAACATGTCTCACCATTACTACTGTTTCATGAACCTTACATCAACCTGTCCCAGCACACAATATTTTGCAGCCAGGTTAAGAAGCGGCATTAGAAAGGGGGATTTCTGGGACTAACTAGGAACAGAACCACTAAAAAGATTAAAAATAAATATCACTGGCCAAGTGTAAGCACAACCCTTTACTAGTCTATTGCCTCAATTTAAAATATTTGGATAAGCTTTTCCTATGGTTTAAATATGATTTTTAGATAAACTTTTAAATATGATTTAATATTTTGAAAAATATTTTAATATTTTGAAAACATTTTTAATATTCAGATTTTTTCTTATATATCAATATATTTTTATAAACAATATATATTTTGTATATTTTAAGAAATATTTTAAAAGTTAATGTAAAAATATTAAATAATTTGGAAAGCTTATCCAAAAATATTAAACTGAGGCCCATGTGATGGGAGGGCTTATCTTACATTTTTTAATTAAAATTACCAGCCTAGAGGGAACATCAATTTATAGCGGGTAGTCACGACATTTCATGGCCTGACCTGGTAATTACACTAACTGTATATGGGCTCTATTTCCACATATACTTACAAAGATTGTATTTTTATTTTATTCCCAATATTTCTGCAAAAAAAGATAATAAGATAAATAAAATAGGAAACATTTCAATTCGGTACATTTGAAGGGGAGCTGTCATTTCTCTGGAATTTACACTGTTGAATAAACATTGAAAAAAATCTATAACTGTTAACCTTTTTATCCATGAGATTCTCTGGGTTTTTTTTTAATATTTTTATGAAAGATTGAGCACTTTACATCACAACACACTTCAGACAAGGCACAGCCAGGGCACACAATGGAAATTAAGAAGAGAAACTGAAATATTGTTTAATTTAGCCTCTTCTCTGTATGCTTTCTCTATGCAGACAGCCAGGTGCAAAGTACAAAGCTTATAGTAATGACAGACAAGGAGCTAAGACTAAGTCGCCCAGATTTGATGAATTTCTATCTTTCATTTTATTTATTTATGCCTCGCAATCACATATATGTTTAATGTAGGGTAACTAAACCTAATATTAAAAAATCATGGGAAGTGACAGTCCTTAAAAAAACAAAAAAAACTATTTTATACAATTTTATAAAATAATTAGCTATTTTTCCCCTAATTTGATGTGCTTGTTAGATGCAACACTTGTTTTATTAGCTAAATTAATTGATAATAATTGAGGTTAGTGGTCTCACTACAGTTCATTGTGTTCAATAATTCTTTAGTGTACTATCATGTTTTGTTTTTTGTATCCCTTGCTTTCAATATCAAACTTTTGTCTGGTGACATGAAGCAGTCGTCTAAGGCATAAATACACTCGAGTCTCCTATTTCAAGTCTTTCATCAAATTGTACTGGTATTTCTCATCAAGGTGCTTTTAGTAAATGTTTTGTTGTTTACTGAAAAACACATTACATAGTGTTTAGCTTCCACGTATGCAGTGGGGTTGTCGGGTCTTGAGGTTCAACATGATTAATTATTGATTTTCTGTTAACAGAGAAGTATTTGGAATCTCAACTTATGATGTGGGTTATTACATGATGCTGAACACTTATAAAGATTATTTGCCATTCAAGCTGAAAGGTTCTTATTTCAGCTTTCAAGTTATAACAATGGTGAATAGGCTTAGTACAGGGATTGTGGCCTCATTTGGGCAGTTTATTTCATATGTGTGAGCTGGGAGCTTTTATAACACTGTGTACACCGTAATTAACATTTTTATTAAAAAAAAATTATTAGAGACTCTGAGCACAATAATCACAACAGCTCAGTATAGCAAAGACTTTATAGAAGTCATCTCCCATTTTCTGTCATATTATGTGGGAGCATTTGGGAGTTACAAAAAAAAAAAACAGAAATCTCCCCGGCACCTGTAGACTACCCCCTCTTTAGCCAGTTGATAATATGAATTAATGCTAAAGTATTTTCAAGTTGAACCCTAAATGTCCTAACCCCAAGTGCTGTAGCGCACCCCTAACCCTAAACATCCCTGTAATCCTTTAGCTTAATGAAGCAGTTTTGGTGTATAGATCATGCCTCTGCAGACTGAATTCTGGGCTATTTAGGAGTTTAATCACTTTTTATGCAGCCCTACTCACACCAAACCTGGTTATAACTCAAACAGCCTGCATGAAAACAAAATGTTTTTTTATTTTCAATTAGATGTTAACTTGCTTTATACATTTTTTTATCTCCTGCTCTGTTAATTGAACTTTAATCACACACAGGATGCCCCTGCACGAGCAAGCACGCTACAGAGCAAAATTAAACAGGATTTGCAATAAAAGTAAGTGTAAACATTAGATGACTCGTTACAGGAAGTGTTAGGAAGGCTGTATAGGTCTCATGCAAGGATGTGTGGCTAGAGCTGCATAAACAAAGTGATTTGACGCCTAAATGGCAGTGAATTGAGCAGTGAGACTGCAGGGGCATGATCTATACACCGAAATTGCTTTATTAAAATACAGTTGACTTACACTGGAAGACATTGCTGAGCAGTGCTCCTCAGGCAGTGTATTTGAGGGTTCCATGAAGATCAGGGAATCGATCGCTACAGGAAACTATCCTGTCGTTCTAAAACTGGTAATTTGCAGAGACTGGCGACACTAAGCACATCACCTGAATGCAGTGGTGTATTTTGGATTTGTGCTGCCCTAGGCACAACTAAATTTGGGCACCCCCCAAATCTAGATTTGCCCACCCTCCCCCAATTCGTGTCAGGGTCGAATGTCCCCCTGTGTCTGAACATGGACATGCACTCAGCCCATGTGGACTCAGGACAAATATAATGTGATTATAGGCAATGTGATGAAGCTATCACTTTAAAATATGTATTTTATTTTAATAGTATTATTGCACTAATGATGCAAAAAAATAGAGACATTTTAAAGCACATCTCCTGCTTTATTTGCAAGAATCCATTAAGCATCTTGACAAATAAGATACATGTTTATCATGTGGTTTTTGTCTCCCTGTAAAATTTCCAATCTCAATTTAATATGTTTTGGAAGTTTTACAGTCGTGACAGTGAATTTATATTATCTACAAGGCTTAATGCATAACAACTGGGGAGAAAGCGATGCTGTAGAAGATATTAAGATTAAAGATTAAATTGCATCTAGGAAAGATACATTTATTTAACAGAGCATTTTGTTTTAAATTAATGAATAACTGCCTGGGAAAAATAGGACAGACAGGGGGATCGATACCTGCCTGAGAGACGGAACATGGGCAAAGAGTTGATAACTGCCTGGAAGGAGCATGGGCAAAGGGGTCGATACCTGCCTGGGAGACAGATATGGGCAGAGAGGTTGATACTTGCCCAGGAGATGGAGCATGGACAGAGGGGTCTATACCTGTCTGGGAAGCGGAGGATGGACAGAGGAGTCGATAACTGCCTGGGAGACAGGGCACGGACTATGGGGTTGATATCTGCATTGAAGACGGAGCACAGGCAGAGAGGTTGATACTTGCCTGGGAGACGGAGCACAAACAGAGGGGTCAATACATGCCTGGGAGATGGAGCACGGACAGAGGAGTCGATACCTGCCTGGGAGACAGGACACGGACAGTGGGGTTGATATCTGCCTGGGAGGTGGAGCATGGGCAGAAGGGTCAATACCTGCCTGGGAGATGAAGCACAGGCAGAGGGGTCAATACCTGCCTGGGAGATGGAGTATGGGCAGAGGGGTCAATACCTGCCTGGGAGACGGAGCACGGCAGAGGGGTCAACACATGCCTGGGAGACGGAGCATAGGCAGAAGGGTCAATACCTGCCTGGGAGACAGAGCACGGCAGAGGGGTCAATGCCTGCCTGGGAGACGTAGCACGGGTAAAGGGGTTGATACCGGCGTGGGAGAAGCAGGACTGGTAGATGGGTTGATACCTGAAGTTACATAGCTGAAAAGAGACTTGCATCCATGAAGTTCAGCCTACCTCACATTTGTTTTTTGCTGTTGATCCAAAATAAGGCAAAAAAAAAACCCAGTTTGAAGCACAATTTTGCAACAAGCTAGGAAAAAAATTCCTTCTTGACCCCAGAATGGCAGTCAGATTTATCCTTGGATCAAGCAGTTATTACCCTACATTGAAAGATTATATTGTTGAATATTCTGTTTTTGCAAGTATGCATCCAGTAGCTGTTTGAACATCTGTATGGACTCTGATAAAACCACCTCTTCAGGCAGAGAATTCCACATCCTGATTGTTCTTACAGTAAAAAAAAACCTTTCCTTTGCCTTAGACGAAATCTTCTTTCTTCCAGTCTAAACGCATGGCCTCGTGTCCTATGTAAAGTCCGGTTTGTGAATAGATTTCCACACAATGGTTTGTATTAGCCCCGAATATATTTGTATAATGTTATCATATCCCCTCTCAGGCGACGTTTTTCTAAACTACATAGGTTTGAATTTGTTAACCTTTCTTCAATGTTCCATTCCTTTTATTACTTTTGTAGCCCACCTCTGCACTTTTTCTAGTGCCATAATATCCTTCGTTAGAACAGGTGCCCAAAATTGCACAGCATATTCAATATGTGGTCTTACCACAATATGTGGTCTTACCATTCTCGTCCCGAGAATGAATGCCCTTTTCCATGCATGACAATACCTTACTGGCCTTGGCCAATGCTGATTGACATTGCACATTGTTGCATAGTTTGTTGTATATAACAATTCCCAAGTCCTTTTCGTGTGTTGTTATCCCTAATTCGCTTCCATTAAGGGTATACGTTGCTTTTGTATTCTTTACGCCAAAGTGCATAACTTTGCATTTTTCAACATTACATTTCATCTACCATTTGAGTGCCAAGTCCCCCATTCTATCTAAATCCCTCTGCAGCAAAGTAATATCTTGCTCACATTGTATTATTTTACAAAGTTTTGTGTCATCTGCAAACACTGAAACATGACTTTCAATGCTGTCTTCAAGATAATTTATAAACATGTTAAATAGAAGGGGTCCCAGAACAGACCCCTGAGGGACACCACTTGCCACCTCTGTCCAGCTTGAAAATTTACCATTAATGACAACTCTTTGTACTTTGTTTTTAAGCCAATGTTCTACCCAAGAACAAGCATTTTCATGTAGACCGATTTCCTTGAGTTTGAACATTAATCTATTGTGTGGAACTGTATCAAATGCCTTGGCAAAATCTAAATAGATCACATCCACTGCAACACCCTGATCTATACTTCTACTTACTTCTTCGTAGAATGTAATTAAGTTAGTTTGACATGACCTGTGCTTCATAAAACCGTGCTGATTTTTGCTGATAACCATGTTCTTCTCAAGGAATTCTTGATTATTATCCCTAATAACCTTTCAAATATTTTACCAGCCACAGAAGTTAAGCTCACAGGTCTATAATTTCCAGGCGAGGATTTTGAACCCTTTTTGATTATAGGAACCACATCTGCATTCCTCCAATCCTCCGGAACACTTCCTAAAAGAAAAGAATCTTGAAAGATTAAAAACAGAGGTTCACTTATTTCTACACTTAGTTCCCCCTTAATGACACAACTTCTGGAATAAAAGGGAATCATGACGGAATATATCCGTCATGTGTCCTTAAGGGGTTAAGTACACGTGGATGAATACCGTCAGGCCCTGGAGCTTTGTTTATGGTCTTTGTAATGGTCTTCGCCGGTAGACCTACATTTCGTTACCTACCGTTTTGCCACACCTGTGTATAAGCATAATGTCACGGCTAACTATGTGGTCCAGCACGCAGAAACTATGTAAATATATACATAAGTAAGAAAAGGAAAATAACAGGATAGAGCGTAAACCGGACCTTAGAATGGCCGGACTAATACACTAGAGACAGAGAATGGTCAAAGGGAAAGCCGAGGTCAAGGAAGCCAGAAAATACTCAATACCGATAAAACAAGCCAAGTCAGGAAACTGAAACCACGACAGGGCAAAGTTCTGGGAAAAGCTAGGGGTTTAAATGCCCCTCTCTAGGCTATGATTGGTCAGAGGGCGACCTCTGACCCCAAAACGTGCGTGTGCGTTGACGTCGTGACGTCACGCACACGTTGGTATAACTCTCGGGGGCGGGACTATCCATAGACGCAACCTCGTGGTCGGTGCCATAGACAGGATTAGCGCCCCGTTTTTTGTCAGCTTGGACCTTTGCTCGTAATGAGGCTTTTTGCAGAGCTGAATGGACGGAATCCCAGGTATCATGAATCGATTCTAAACGGGTGTTCAAAGCAGGAATTTCCGTGTCTGAGAATTCAGAAGGAAAAACAGCGGGGTGAAAACCCTGATTTACAAAGAATGGACTATGATTAGAAGATTCATGAGTGGCGTTGTTCCTGGCGAACTCAGCCATGGGTAAGAGTTCATACCAGTTAGACTGATTGGCATTTATAAAGCAACGTAAATAGGCTTCTAAAGACTGATTCGCCCTCTCTGCTGCTCCATTTGTTTGAGGGTGATACGCTGATGAAAAGGAGAGTTCGATGCCCAATTGTTTACAGAAGGAACGCCAGAACCTAGAGACAAACTGGGTGCCTCTGTCAAATACTATGTTTTTGGGTACACCGTGCAACCGAAAGATTTCTCTCAAGAATATTTGAACTAGATCTTGAGCAGATGGTAATTTTTTAAGTGGGACAAAATGTGCCATCTTCGTGAATCTATCAATAACCATAAGGACTGTATTAAACCCGTTTGAGCTGGGTAGATCCACAATGAAATCCATGGCCAAGTGGGTCCATGGAGCACTAGGTATGGGCAGTGGTTGTAACAGTCCAGGAGGTGACCTAGGAGGAACTTTAGAAACGGCACATATTTGACATGCCCCAACATAATCTTTGATATCGTTTCTAAGAGCAGGCCACCAAAACCTCCTGGCGATGGCAGAGAGAGTTTTATGGACTCCAGGATGGCCCGCTGTGAGGTTGTCATGGAATATATCTAATACCTTTTTTCGAAACTGAGGTGACACATACAGTTTGTCCGGAGGTTTTCCCACAGGTGCCTGAGTTTGATCTGCTATTATGGCACAGAAGAGTGGAGAAGACACTTTGGAAACTGTAGTGGCAATGAGGCATTCAGGAGGTATAAAAGGATATATCACCTTTTCCGGAACTTCATCTGTCTCAAACTGCCTAGAAAGTGCATCTGCCTTGGTGTTTTTAGTACCAGGCCTGTACGTAATTACGAAATTGAATCGGGAGAGGAACAATGACCACCTAGCCTGACGAGAGGACAATCTCTTAGCGTCCCCAATATAAGCCAAATTCTTATGATCAGTAAAGATCAAAAGTGGCTCTTTGGAACCTTCCAAGAGATGCCTCCATTCCTTAAGGGCAAGTACAATGGCCAAAAGTTCCCTATTCCCTATGTCATAATTCTTCTCTGCAGGTGTGAGTTTGCGAGAGTAAAATCCACAGGGGTGTAAAGGCGTATCAGGACTTTCTCTTTGAGACAGAATGGCTCCAACTCCTGTTTCTGACGCATCCACCTCTAGGATAAATGGTTTGGTTGGATCAGGATGGGTCAGGACAGGTGCTGAGGAAAATAAAGATTTTAACCGTTCAAATGCCTCTCTTGCTTCTTTGGGCCAAGATATACAATTTGCTCCTTTTTTGGTTAAATTTGTTATAGGGGCAATCACGGAGGAAAATCCCTTTATGAATTTGCGGTAGTAATTCGCAAACACTATAAAGCGTTGAGTAGCTTTAAGGCCCTTGGGTAATGGCCACTGTAAGACTGCCTCCAGTTTGCGGGGATCCATCTGGAAACTAGACGGAGATATAACGTATCCAAGGAATTGTATCTCCGTTTGGTCAAACTGGCATTTTTCCAGTTTACAGTAAAGGCTGTTCTGTAACAGGGTTTTCAGTACGATTCTCACATGTTCGTGATGTGTCTCTAGGTCTGGGGAATAGATGAGAATGTCGTCCAAGTACACTAGAACGAACATGTGAAGGTACTCTCTTAGGACATCGTTAATAAAATCCTGGAATACCGCTGGAGCGTTACATAATCCAAACGGCATAACCAGGTATTCGTAATGTCCCATTCTGGTGTCAAATGCGGTCATCCATTCGTGACCGTCCTTAATTCTGACTAGATTGTAAGCACTTCGGAGATCGAGCTTGGTAAAGACTCGAGCTCCTTTCAATCTGTCAAACAGCTCTGATATAAGGGGAATAGGGTAGGCATTTTTTATGGTAATCCTATTCAAACCCCTATAATCGATACAGGGGCGTAGGTCTCCTTCTTTTTTAGAGACAAAGAAGAACCCAGCCCCGGCTGGTGAGGATGATCTACGGATATGACCCTTTTTGAGAGCATCCTTTATGTATTCTTCCAAACAAAGATTTTCTTGGGGGGACAAGGCATAAACTCCTCCCTTGGGAGGCATAGTCCCTGGTAATAAATTTATAGTACAGTCATAAGGTCTATGAGGAGGTAACCCTTCTGACTGGACCTTGTTAAATACCTCTTTTAAATCCATATACTGCGGTGGTATTTGTGTGGTCAAGGGAGGTGTAATAGGAACATTAATGGTGCCAATAGGTTGTGGGATTTGCTTCAAGCACACACCTTTGCATCTCTCACCACAACTCACAATCTCTCCTTCAATCCAATCCAAACGTGGATTGTGTTTCAGGAGCCAAGGGAAACCGAGTATTATCGGACATGTAGGGGAAGATATGATTTGAAAGGTCATTTCTTCTGAGTGGAGAATACCCACTGAGACAGTGATTGGCAGAGTTTCGTGTGTGATGAAAGGCTGGGAAAGAGGCCTTCCATCAATGGCCTCGACTGCTATAAGTTTCTCTTTTTGTCTTAAGGGCAGGATATGTTTAGCAGAGAACTCTTTGTCTAGGAAATTCTCCGCTGCCGCAGAGTCAATCATAGCCTCACACTGGATAGTAGTCTTTTTAAAAGACAAGGTAACTTTGACAAGGAAACGGTTCTTAGTCAATTTAGGGGACATATACATCACACCTAAGGTCGGTCCCCGTACGTGCCTTAGGTGTGCAGGTTTTCCGGCCGAACCAGGCATGACCATCTTTGATGTCCCTTCTTGCCACAATACATACATAGCCCCTCGTTACGTCTGTGTTGTCTCTCTGCCTCAGTGAGTTTAGCGCTACCCAATTGCATGGGTTCGGGTTCTGGAAGAGGCGCTTGGCTACTCACCACTGGGTTAGAGAAACGAGGAGCTATGGACAAATTAGAACGTCGGTTACGTTGCTTGTTTTTCTCTCTCTCTCTGAGCCGGTTATCAATGTCTATCATGTAGGCAATAAACTCATTAAGATTAACCGGAAGGTCTCTAGCTGCGGTCTCATCTTGTATACTCTCCGCTAGACCTTCAGAGAAGGCAGCCACCAGACCGCTATTGGTCCAATCAACCTCAGACGCCAATGTCCTGAACTCTATGGCATAATCGGCTACAGAACGACTGCCTTGCTTTTTTCTCATAAGGGCTTTGGCAGCGTTCTTCTCCCTGCCTTTAGGTTCAAACGTAGCCTTAAAAGCTGTGAGAAAGGCACTGTAATCACGGGCTACTGCGTCACCACTTTCCCATAAGGGGTTAGCCCAGGTTAAGGCTTTTCCAGTTAATTGGTTCATCAGATAGCCTATTTTTGATCTATCTGTTGGGAATGAACCTGGGGAGGCCTCAAAGTGGTATTCAATTTGGTTTAAAAAAACTCTGAATTCTTTAGAATCACCTCCATAACGAGGGGGAGGTGACAGGGTTATGGACGGTGGTTTATGTGGTACGGGAACCACTACAGGTGGCGGAACCACAGGTGGTACAGGAGGGACCTCTAAATAGGCAGTCCTCTGGAGCAAGGTCTGAAATGCCTGGGCAAATTGGTCTAACCTGTGGTCCATATCCTCCACCCTATTTTCACAGGCGATCATATGTTTGCATAGTTCTGCAGGATCCATGGCCCTGTCGTAATGTCACGGCTAACTATGTGGTCCAGCACGCAGAAACTATGTAAATATATACATAAGTAAGAAAAGGAAAATAACAGGATAGAGCGTAAACCGGACCTTAGAATGGCCGGACTAATACGCTAGAGACAGAGAATGGTCAAAGGGAAAGCCGAGGTCAAGGAAGCCAGAAAATACTCAATACCGATAAAACAAGCCAAGTCAGGGAAACCAGAGATCAGAATAATCAGGGAAACGCCAAGGATCAGGATACCAGGAAATCAGAAACACGGAAATAGCACTCTCGGGAAACCAGGAAACTGAAACCACGACAGGGCAAAGTTCTGGGAAAAGCTAGGGGTTTAAATACCCCTCTCTAGGCTATGATTGGTCAGAGGGCGACCTCTGACCCCAAAACGTGCGTGTGCGTTGACGTCGTGACGTCACGCACACGTTGGTATAACTCTCGGGGGCGGGGCTATCCATAGACGCGACCACGTGGTCGGCGCCATATTGGATTCGGGCGTGATGCCCGGAAGAAGTGAGTGCGCGGTTCCCGGCTCGCCGATGAGCAGGTAAGCTCGTGTAGTCGGTACGGTCGTGCCGGTCGGGCACGGCCGTGAGGCTCGGCGGGCCGGTGACCACAACACATAGTGTACATAGTTTTCAATGAATACTTATAAACATTATAAAAATAAGACAATATTGACATCTAATTAGAGAGAATACTTTTTTTTTTACAGAATATTAAGTTTTTTTAATAGTGTAATGTAATGCAGAGAGTAGGAGGATGCAATTAATTTGCTTATATTTGAAAACTTGGACTGCTTGCAATACCACATATTGCCACGAGGAGCATTTAGTAAAAGACAAAAATAAGCAGATTTCCTTAAATGTTAGGCTTGATATGAGTTTCTAAATGATTCACCTGAACACAAAACGATGAGAGAAGGCCAGATTGATCCAAAGAGGCAGCAAGTTATCTCTGCATATTTGCATATATTAGTGCATTCCTTAAGTTTATTGATGGAGAAGATGGACTTGGTGTTTTGCAGTCCAAGTCTTGGTGATCATTTGGTGGTTGGGAATTGAGCTAACTATGTTGTTCTTACTGACTTAATTTGTGTATATCTTCTTACTCTTTTTTATTATATATATTTTTTGTATGTTTAGGGCAATGTTTTGCTAATGGAAGAATGGAGATGGCCATCATGTGTGCATGATGTAACTGTTTTCGGTGTTTTCAAGGTCACTCTTGCTTTTGAAGGTCACTCTTGCTTACTAAAACTGTGTTCTTTATGCATTCTCTTTAGTCACCCATCACAGGGATTAAGTTGTATTATTTAAAGGGGAGTCCTGAAGCAGTTAGGAATTATGGGTGAGCTTATATATGTTGTGCCTTAATATAATAAAATCGCGGATCCCAAAAGCCCTACTTAGATGTATTTATTTGTGTAATTTAAAATATTTGGTTGCAATGGCAGTAGAGGGCGATACATTTGTGGTTGGATTTGAGGTCATTTTTGTCTAATTGAAGGTAATAAAACATATAACTTGAAAATAAACAAGAATGTACCATATTGTAATTTTCACAATTATATATATATATATATTTACTATTATTTTTTTATTGTATTTTTATATTTTGAAACCACCTGAAGTCATTTTAAAAAAAAAAATATCAGTGTTAAATAGTCATTTAAATTCCCTTTACATTAAAATCAAATGTAAGAACAAATTAAACAAACACGAGGTTAATAGCGTGTGTCCCCAATGCTTATGTGTATATTTTATGAGAGATTTAAATGAGCAATGCCCTCACAATTTTCCGATTAACCTCATGTAACTTTTATATTCACTTTGTTCTGCCAAGCTGCTAATAATAGCATTTTCTAAGATGGTTTAGGGCTGGTAGGGGTTAATCAGGGCAGGGCTTAGAGATAGGATACTGGCTTAAGGAACTAAGACAGCTGAAACAGTAAAGTACTGTACGCTTCAATGATTTTTCTACTGATGGAAGATATAGCATGAAATCTCTTTCTCTGTAATTTTCAGCATTGATTCTCTATGTTCAAATAAACTGCTTGATGACAGGGCTCCAGTGACACAGAAGACAAGCTCAGGAAAACATGAACCTTCACGCTCATTACTATCTTACGGTGTTTATTACTGCATGTTCCATCAACTCCGGTAAGTACAATTTATACCTAACATACATTATATAACATTAAGTGTGGCAGCTGCGAGATTTCGCTAGCCTTCTGTACAGCAAAACGTTTGATCGGAGAACTTTGGAGTCCTCTAGCATTCCGTTGGTTAAGTTTGTTATTTCTGTGATAGGTATTGTATGGTGTTAAAAATGACAAAACACATATAGTATCAAAAAAATGTTTCACGTATGGGTGTGAGGAAACGCGTTTCATTTTATACTTTAGTATAGTTTTACACGAGAGATCAATTTTTATATTTTGCAATTACATTAGGAAACCTCTTTCACATCAGCATGGTGATGGCAAATATTTGGCACTCCAGATGTTTTGGACTGCGTTTCCCATGATGCTCAGCAAGCCCTTCAGACTGCTTAGTGTTGCGTGAAACATAGTAGAAACAAAAAATCTGGAGTACCAAAATGAGTGCATTCTCTGCCTAAGGGAAGCAATTACACCAAAATGCAAATACAGAAATGACCACAGCAGACAACTGTAAATGAGCAATGCATTCATTTAAAATTCAGAGTGGGGGTATTGCAATATCTTTCTTTGAAAAAAAAAAAAAAACAAGAACAAAGACAACACAGAAGAAGTTATTAATGAAAAATGTGCCCTGATTCTCTTGGACGTTGTTTTTTATTTCTATATTTTTATGCTGAGGGACTTTGAGGGAAAATTAGTAATGAATGCAAAAAAATCAATAAACATATGGAAGAAACCTGATTTATTTCTGATCGACAGACATGTGTATACCTATGACACGAGAGTTGACTTATTGGCTACATTGATATACGATATACGACAGTGAAATAAATTACAAAGACTTGAACGAAGGGATTCTGACTGTATATTTAACTACTTCACAGCAAGTATAATCTATAGTGACCTGCAGATCAATCAGAAGATACAGGGCACAGGTCACTAGTTCTGCCACAATTTGAAAATAAATAGGATATGTGCACAGCATAATATATCCTTATTAAAACACTAGTTAGGGAAAACAGCGTTCATGAATCTGTCCTCAGCCAGGGGACCTTTATAGAGAATGGGATCAGGGCTGATCACAAACTGTAGTGTGTTTAATAAATTTACTGATTAATCTGTATACTTAAATGGAAATGTGTTTGGCACATGCATTATTTAAGGCTATAAATAAGTTATGCAAAATGATCACATTACACCTGAGAAGAATAGTATGCATCTGATATAGAAATTCCTCTGTGTGCAATGCTTTCACTCTACGAGCACCAACGTAGGTATGGAGGGGGCAGAAGATAATATTACTGTATGTTGTTAATTAACCTCTAAGTTATCGCTGTCCTATATCAGTTATAATCATCATCAAAACTAATCAATCAAACTAATTTATCTATGCAAGTTGATTGCCAACTTTATTGAATCATGGGTATGAATAGTTTTAGTTCATTATGCAAGCTTTGTATTTTATCTTTTCTTTTACAGTTTGTTATATCTGAAATGCACTGCTGGGTGACAGGTGCTATATTTCTAAATATCCGTTAGCATTTTAATCTCATTTTCAGTATCATATCAAAAGCAGGCGTCATGAAGTTTATTGTTTAGTAAGTGGTTTTATATTTGCCACTTGCTTTATTTAATTTGATTTAGCTGTCTTTTAATTATTTTTGTTATTTGAATGCTAAATTGTACTAAGGGGTTTATTTGGTAGTCTGTGAAGGGGAAACTGGGGCAAGAATAAAAATTATTGTTTAAATTTGCAGAAGTGGATAAATCTCCTATTCCAATATTCAGTAGATGTAAATTGGTTTACAATTTAGCTCTTGTCTCTGAATATGAATATTTGGTTTATTCACATTCAGTCAGTTTGTCAAATCAAAGTCAAAAAAACATTCAGGTGCTGATACTGGAATTTCAGTTCAGTACGCAGTGGGGTATATTGCTGAGAAGCCAAAAATAAAAGACCTTCCAACCTAATGATAATAACAGCATATGTAACACACAAATAGACTCACAAACACACACACACACACGTGTGCTGAATCTGCAGGTAAAACAAGCATCACAAGCTTCTCATCTCCACAAATCATCCAAACATGAAATTGATGGTTCCCCACTGGATCCCCAGTTTATTAGTTTCCCCCAAATGGATGTGTCCGTGATTCCCTGTTAACTGGTGGGGCTTCCCTTTGCAAACACAAAGAGCAGATAATAAAAAGCATAGTTCAAGTGAATGCCCCTATGCCCCTACTGTACAGTAACTGGATGCCTGATACCACTAATTCGAATTTCCATTACCTGGAAAGTGTCCAAGGGATCACCAATCCTGAGTCCAAAAAGTACTCTACCGAAAGTCATTCAAAAAAAAAAAATACAACCTCTTATCTTAACTCCATAGAAAAACCCCTCTAAAATAAAATAAGATGTTGCCTTGATTGCATAATCATGTCAAGCAATACCCTTGAGTTCTCCTAATATGTTCATTAAAGTGACCTCCCCACAATAAACAACTACTAAGTCCTGACTTATTTTTTAAAAAATATATGTGTACGAAATGAGGTTCTATCATGTACAGGTCAGAGAATGTACATTCCCTATGTGAGCAGTCCTGCTTTGCAGAAGGATATGGTTGGCTCACCTGTGATTCCCAGCCTATAGTAATGCTTCTTCCAGTCATAATTGACTACAATGAAAACAGTTTTTGCCCTATTTTTGTATTATTATTATTATTATTATTATAGCGTCTGGACTTTCTATTTTTAAGGAGCCTATTTCAGTGGGCTGAAGAAGAATACTCGAGAGCATTGCTTGACATCTCTGGACAATGAAGATAATTGTAAGTACAACTATATTTTATTTTGCAAGGTTTTCGTTTTTGTAGAAATAATTTTAAGATCAAGTTATGATCCCTTCAAGGCATTTCAAAATCTAAAGACATACGAGTGTACGTGTATATTATGCACATGGCTGTGAAGTCATGGTTGGCCTATATGTGGCTAAATGAAATTGGGTTTAGGTGTAAACTACAGGCTATGCCACGAGTAGGCAACTTTAGCCGCACCACATGTTGTGGACTACATCTCCCCTGATGCTTTGCCAGTATTATGAATGTAAGAGCATTATGGAAGGTGACGACCACACAATCTGGAGTGCCAAGGGTTGCCTAGCCCTGCACTAGACCAAACTAATGGAATTATTACCAAAATACAAAAAAGGTTTCAGGCCCAATTGGTGTTGCCACCCCTTGGGTCCTCTACCTTTAGGAGTGCAGCGCTGTGTTTAGTGTAAGATTACAGTAAATTACATGTAGTTTAAAAACAGGTACCCTTTGCGTTCTCCAATGCAGTGAATATACAAAAGAAAACAAAAATATATACAAATAATTGTGCAGTATGTTAAACACTGTGATTAAAAGTTTAGTGAGTTTACAATTATGTCTACACTCACATTTTTTAGAGCCTTTTCAAGTGAATTAGACTCTAAACTTGTGCACGTCTGTGTCTTTAAAGGTAGATCACACAACCCCTCTCTCCAGGTTGGATGGTGTATTCTCCTCTCCACACGGTATATGAAAGACACAGAATTACCGAGCTAAGTGTAGCATCCTTTGTAGTTTTTGTGAGTTTTAAAAATGAGATTAAAATGCTCACCTTATTTAGAGCCTTTTGGTAACTGGCTCTAAGTATGCAGACCTAGTGTCAATTTGTGGGGTGACACTGCCCCTTCCCTGGAATCACTGGAACTGGATACAGTTTGTAGTAAAAAATAGATGAATTTAATACAATATATAAATAATCAATATAAAATACTTTCTAGAAAATAAAAAACAGATAAGAACAAATATATTATGAGTATTAGTGGTTCCAAATAAAAATGTTGAGTCCACTTTAAAAGCTAAAACGCGTTTCGCCGGTAAAACGGTTTCCTCAGTCAGCTTGTAAAAGACTTCTTGATGTTCTGTACTTTTAAATCTGTAGGTTCCCGCCTAAATTGCGTCCTTCCAATTGGAATGATCCTTCCGGTCACCTGACGTGGCTGAACAGCCGTCGCGTCACTTCCGGTTTTTCGGCACTACAAGATCCATAATGCTTTGCGCCCAGCGCATCACTTCCGGTTTTAGTCCGGTGGTTTATGGGGAATATAGTCCGAGAAAGTGGCGATCTGCCAAGTCCATATTTAGAACCTAATTGGCTCAATTTCGATAATAAGATAAAGAAAAAAGAAACAAAGTCTACAGTTAAATGCTCTTATGTGTGTTCTTTATATAAAAAAGCAAGCAGAATGCTTTGCTAGTCTATTTTTGCATTTCCATTCAAGTTGCTCTATTTTAAGTATGACCTTATTTTTCAAAACACAATAAAACCTTTTTCTGTGAACCTCTTAATTCGAAATCATGCAGGTAATGGAATTATTAGATTGCAGATTTGCTGCATCCTACTCCAATGGTCATATGAGTTTCCTTCCCCTACATACAGATTGATCAAAGGATTGATAGCCCACGTACCAATCCCCTGGTCTTATATTCCATTCCCCCATGTAAAGCCATTCTCCTCTAAGATTAAAATACATTAGCCAGAAGATTTAAATATCCACTGGTCAACAACTAGAATTGTAAATAAATATCCAGGCCTTTTTCCCATGTCACCCCTATAATAAATATTGTTATTTATCTACCTCCTCCACCTCAAATAGGAAGGGAGATAGGTAAAAATACAATAAATCTCAATAATTATTTTGGTCCAAGCTAAGCATGTGAACTCGGATCTCAAACCTTAGAGATATATACAAAACCACAAACAACATAGATTTCAATTAATAAATCAATCTAATTTCAAAAATGATCCAGTATCCATCAGGCATCAATTAGAGGAATCATGATTACAATCCCCAGAGAGTTCAATACACATAATGCAAATGAGCTAAATATATTCCTTTATCAATATAATTATGTTAGGAGAGAAGGCATTTGTCCTTAATGTACAATACATAGAACCAGACGCTTGGCAATACATAGAACCAGACACTTGGCATACCGAAGCTCTACATGTAAGTTATTATTACATGATTATACATAGAAAGTCAATACAAAGAACCAGACACTTGGCACCCCCTAGCTCTACATGTAAATTATGATAACATGCTCATTATTTTGAGTCAACAAAAGGGGTACTATACATTGTCCAGAGATTTTATTACTAGAATCAAACTCATAGCCTCATTGACCTTGAGTGGGGGATTCAAAGTCATTAGAGGAAGCTAGGGATCATTTTTCTTGAAATTTCACCCCACTTTTCAAACAATCACTTATTGAGTACAGTAAAATAAGTTATTATGGCTGGTCTGTGGTTTCAGTGGGGTCCTGGTGACTCCCATGATATTGATTTATTTCTTTTTCGAATTAAAAATCTGAGAAAGGCAGTGTTACATTGCTTTCCAAGGACACCTATAGTGGCTGTCACTCAGACAGCCACTAGGGGTACTTCCTGCATCTTTACAGGACTGATATAATACATTCAACTCATTTCCAGAGGGGAAGGCAGTCCCCACAGGGTTCCTCCACGGGTGGGTGGTGGAAGCTTCTTCTCCTCTGTAATAAAGGATGACTGCTGCGGAGTTCAGAGGTTGTTCACATACTAGCTGCCTTCCTAATCATATCTATAATTATATCCAAGCGTCATTTAGTCCACTATATCCCTGTCACAGACTATAACAAATAGTTCTGTGAACTGTATTTCATAAATCAAACATTATTTAGTATATATTTGTGTTTCGTGATGATTTTTATGAATTGGGGACATGGGTAGTTTGGATCTGGAGAGGTAGGTGGGACATATTGCTATTAGAATGTATTTACCATTTACAGTTGGAGTGTTCTTATTTGAGGGAGAAGGCTGTGTGAAAATATTTGCTGGTGTTGTATATTCATGGGATTGGAAATATGTAATTCACAACTGGGTGTTAAGGGACATGCAAGAAACAGCTAATGAATCTCACAGTAATAGAAAACTGCCCTTTGGGGCATCATCAGCAATGCTAGCATTGTACCCACCATATCATTTTAGGATGATCCTCCCTCCTGTCCCAGGTGCATATTTGCCAACTTTGGGATGTATGATGCTGCAGCAGCAGTAAGATGCAGAGAGGTCTCCTAACTAAATTTTTTCTAATATAATATAGATCAGATGGGGACCCTAGTGACATTGTCTCAAACCTTAGGGACCTGCCTTTAGTTACTTTGTGGGTAATGTAGCAATGACCTAGTCAGTGCTTAAAATAAATTGTTTTAGACCAAACCAAGTGTTTGCTTGAGTATCTGCCCCTGTCCAAATATTTAAAGTGAAATGATGCGTGCACGCTGAAGAAATCATACTGACAACAAGTTTAGTTAGAATGAAAACTTTGAAGTGTTTTTTGGGGGCGGACACAGCCCCTTAAAAAAAGGCAAATCATGCATTGTGTGCAAAATATTATGCATAAACTTTAAATTGGCTAAGTGTAAATGTTTTATCTTGATGTACTTCCTCCAAGGTGTGATGTCATCATTATCTTAGGTGTAGCTCCGGATGGCTATCTTGTTACACAAGGGTCTTGGTCGTTGGGAGGGGGTGCTGCTCTAGCAGCCATTTTGAGTAATGAATGAGCACAGGTACACATAGTAAATAGACATTTTACTTACATTAATTTCTATCCATCACAAAATAACCAAAAAAAGACACCAAACCCTACTGACCAAAATAATATCCAAGAGCCTAATATAACATTTTGGTATTCCCACCTTAATTTAAGCAACTGTTGATCAACACAATGTACCAGTTGGTGGACGGGGGGTGAGGGGGGGGGAGTGGGCGGGGGCACGACACACACAACCCTCCATGTGTCTCATTTCCTCCCCACCAACCCCTCCATGTGTCTCATTCCCTCCCTAGCCCCTCCATGTGTCTCATTCTCTCCACTGCTCCTCCATGTGTCTCATCCCAACAGCCCCTTCATGTGTCTCATTTCCTGCCCAGCCCCTGCATGTGTCCCCCCCCCTCCCCTTCTGTACCTGCTCACCTTCATGTAGAGTACCCAGTCTGACATAAAGTGCTTGTGATCAAACTGTGGTCTGCTTGGCCACTACATGCAATGATTGGCAGGGGAGGAAGGGGAGGAGGGAATGAGACACATGGCCCCAGGCCAGTGTGGCCGTGCACTGGTCCTGAGGTTATACAAGCCCACCTGGAAATATCCCGGTGGGCCAGTTCAGTTCTGTGTTTCAGCAGGGGTCAACAGGGCAATCAGCCCCCCCCCCCCCCCAGCACTGACGGGCCGGGTGTCACAGCTTGGACCTCTGCGACCATGGTAGTTCTCCCACTGGATTCCGATCAGTTTGACAATCTTATATCTACTATAGGTAATTCCAGTTGGAATTCAGTCATCACAACTAAATCTGCACTATTCAGATAGCTACATTCACTGTCAACTTTAAAATCAGTGCTTTTTGCATCTGAAACCTAAAGAAACTGTCCACCCCCATTATTAAAGTTAAGCCCCCATCCAATGCCCATGGGTGTCGGAAGGGGGGCACAAGGGAGACTAGTGACCGGTGGCGGGTCACGTCGTCGTCCTTTCTCACTTGATCCGTAAATAAAATCAACATTTAGAGATTGTCCCCTAACCATTGACAACATTTTTTCCCATCAATCATCTCTTTTTTTGGCATCTCAGATGGAATTCTGAATCATGACACAAATTAACCTGTTTGTCCATTGCGCTTCAGAGTTATGCAATTGCGTGACCTGGCAATTGCCTAAAATTCTGATGAATCCCAGTTAGTTTGAAACTTGAATGCACAAGTCTATTAAATACAGTTATACATTTTTACTCTTGTAAGAGACAGTGAAACAACCACCAAATTCTCTAATCAAGAGCTTGAAAGCCTTTATTGAGGAAAAAGATAAGTTTTTCTTCTTACATAGTTACATAGCTGAAAGAGACATGTGTCCTTCAAGTTTAGCCTTTCTCATTTTGCTGTTGATCCAAAAGAAGGCAAAAAAAAAAACACTTTGAAGAACCAATTTTTCAACAAACTAGGAAAAAAATATTTTTTTTGCTTGATCTGTATTCATCCATCCACGTAAATGCCTAAGAGATTGAATGTTTTTGTCTGTGTTTGTTCCATTCTCTTCTAATTGAATTACTTCCTTGTGGCTTTGATGTGCCTATTAAGGCACTGCTCCGTGTGTTTCCAACATAATCAGTTAGTGTGCAGACCTGTCTTTGCAACGAGAAATTGGTGATCCTTTACGATGTACAGCACAAATAAGTAGGGTTAATTCAATTTCTACTAAGAGCATAACTATTGATAAAAGATACAATAATACTAAATGCCACAAGCTCTTGTACTGCAACATAATATTTAATATACTATACCATTTTAATAGGTACATCTGCATAGTACCAAGGTCTGCAGAATATTTGGACTTGCATTAAGTGCAATTCCAGTGCATTATGAATTCAGTAAAGTGCTAATAACATTTCATAAGCATCATTTAGTTCCAGCAGACTTTTCTTTTTTTTTTATTTCTTTTCTTTTTATTGTATAAAAGTTTTAACAATTGCATGTGAGGTACCCCAAAGGCAATCCTCCAGCACATTGAAACAGCCAGACACAACGATATATGTTAAAACACGACAAATTAAACAAGCAAAAAAAAAAAAAAAAAAAATTATAACCAAAAAAAAAAACACACCATGACTATTGAAGGCATACATATGCTGGCAATATATTGCAATATAGACACTATGTAGAATTAAACACCGAAGGTTTCCACAAAGAAAGTGCAGTGTTCCATTGAAAACCATCATACACATATGTATATTGCAATCGCGCTACATTTGTCCACTGCCAACCGCTATCTGATGGAATACGCACCAAGAATTTCCATGGTATAGCTGTTATATTGATAAACATAAAAAAAAAAAAAAAAAAAAAATAATAATAATAATTTAGACTACAAATATATTACGTTCTCTGAGACTCGATATGGGGGAAGCACAATCCGTTATCATATATTCTGTTTATTTGTCCAGGGTGACCATAGTTTGGCCACATCTCTAGTACCAAAAAAGGGGTTTGATTCCATCCTGTACTGATAATCTATTTGCTCCATAATATTATGCCATATTAATGGGATAGAGGATTTCCAGGCCCTAGCTATACATATTTTAATGGCAAAAAATATATGGGTCAAAAGGTATTTTTGATATTTATCTTGCGAAGGGAAACCAATATTAAAGAGAAAGAGTTGAGGGCTAATTTCTTTTATCTCCCTAAAAATAGAATTAATAAAGCCAAGCATTTGAATTTTTATATTATTAAGACCCCGACACTCCCACCATATGTGATATATAGTACCCTCCTCGTTTCCACATCTCCAACAGTTCCTAGAATATACAGATGATATTTTATATAATCTAGCCGGTACCATGTACCACCTATATATTATCTTTAAGCGTGTTTCATAGAGAGAGACGCTATGTATACAACGCTTAAATAGGAGTGTAGCATTGGTCCATTCCAAAAGTGGAAAGGATTCCCCAATATCTTGTTCCCATTTAACAAAAGAGGTAGCATGAGAATCTTGTTCCATTGATTCTAGCAATTTAGTAAATCTAGAGATCCCTCCCTTCTTTTTATATAATACAATAAGGGGATTAACATTGTGGTCCTTAAGTATGGTCCTAGATAATAGAAAATTCTTAATCCTTAGATATTGAAAGAGATCTCTAGGGGGAAGATTATACTTTTCTTGCAATTGTGTAAATGGGATGGGTTTAAGTCCATCCCACAAATCCGAGATCTTCACTATACCTAGGTGTGTCCAAGATTGGACATTTATATTATCCATTGTATATTGTAGGACCACTAATGGAACCCTATATAATAATTTATCTTCTAGCTTCAATTTTTTATTTAGGATTTTGGAGGTATTGATCATATCTACCAATATACGATTCGAAAGATACTTGGTATCCAGATCACCCAAATTCAACATACCCATCCAAAAGAGAACAAACAGTTTATATCTAGGGCTATCCTCCTGTTCTAAAGTAAGCCACGATTTATATCCCTGTTCCATGTCTAGCCACTGTAAAAGATGAGTCGCCATACATGCTTCATGGATTTTATCTACATCTGGAAATGCTATTCCTCCCTTCTGATAGCTCCTTCGAAGAGTGTCAAAAGCTATCCTAGGTGGTTTATTTGCCCAAATACATTTGGAAATCATGATTTGAAAACGATTAAGGATACCTTTCCCCAGTCTATAAGGAATTGCCCTAAGATAATAAACAAGTTTAGGTATCAGGAATGCCTTGATCATATTTAATCTTCCTATCCATGAGGACTCAATCTTCCTCCATTTGTCTACCAATTGTTGCAAGTCTTTTAGTAATTTATCGTAATTTGTTTGTATCGTCCTCTCTATATCAAAAGATATTTTAATCCCCAAATAACCAATAGTGTCTTTTGCCCATAGGATTTGGAAATGTGCAGTCAGATGATCTTTCTGAGCCTCAGATAAAAAAGAGGCTAAGATTTGAGTTTTTTTCATATTGACCTTATAGTTTGAGAAACTACTATAGATGGATATAACATCCAATACCGATGGAATTGAGACCATCGGATCCGTCAAGGTAAGGAGTACATCATCTGCAAAAAGGGAAACCTTGGTTTCCCCATTAAGAGACTTAACCCCCCTTATATTATTATCCTGTCTGATCAAGGTGGCCAAGGGTTCAATTGTAAGAATATATAGCAGGGGAGCCAAAGGGCAACCCTGTCTAGTACCATTTTTGACCTCAAAATGGTCCGACTCAACGAAATAATTAATTATTTTAGCTGTAGAGCTCCTATATAACAACATAGTTTTTTGTCTAAACTGACCCTCTAAGCCGAATTGGCCCATGACAGAGTCGAGGAATCTCCAATTGACTCTGTCAAAGGCCTTCTCAGCATCGAGGGCCATAATGACAGATCCCCATTTATGCTCATTTATTCTATGTATTAAATTAAATATTCTACGTGTATTATCTGTAGTACCTCTCCCTCGCACAAATCCAGACTGATCAACATCAATCAGTTCTCCAATTACCTCTTTAAATCGATTGGACAAGATTTGAGAGAATAACTTTATATCCAAATTAATAAGAGATATAGGTCTATAGTTAGTAATAAGTGTTGGGTCTTTCCCTTCTTTGGGTATTGGAATAATTGAAGCCAATAACATCTCATTTGGGAAGGGGGTATCCGCAAGTTCCAGCAGACTTTTCAACCACACTTTCATGCTGTGAACCTCTGACTCCATTTGTGCAGGCAACTGGAGAAAACTGAAGTCAATGTCATGTTCATGGAGCTAGCTTGACATGATGTTTACTTTGTGACACCGTACATTAGCCAACTAGAACTATGAATTTAAAAATAGAGAAATTGTGCCAAATGGGGTTGCACATGATCAGCAACACAGCATATGTACTCTATCATTAAATGAAGATCATTAAAATTATATTAAATTGGCTTTAGGTGATCCCCCCAACCCTATAATACCCTATATTACCATTCTTTACTCCAAGATCGACTCTGTGTGTGCTGTAAGGCAAAAAAGTACCCAACCACTAAACAACACAGCAATAAATAGCAAACCTACTAAACAGTGTGCCCTCTACAAACACCAATACAATAGTATGAATACAAAGAAGAAGTAGGGATGCAAAATGAAAGATAAGCACTTCTAAGGTGTGGATATAAAATATATATACAACCTTGTATCAATGAAGTGAGCGATATCTATATAGAAATAAATCGCATATAGTGTATTACAGAAACAAAATGTTATAGCACGCAAAGTGATTGTAGTAACTCACAAGATAGTAATGTAAAACAGGCCCATCATCCTCAGTCAGGCAGGATCTTCAATATATGAAGTAAACAGATTCTTCTATAGACTTGGAATAAAAGAGACCAAATGATAGTGCAGACAGAAAATATATAGAATAAATTTAATATACAAATGCACTTACAAAAGGATCCAAGTAAAACAGCATAAAAACCACACTCAGGTGGTATCAACAGCATCAAAGTAAGTCCCCAAGTGGTGTAATCCGACGCGTTTCGTCTAGTCGACTTCCTCAGGGATTATGCTCGTTCCGTTCTGGGGTCGCCATTTAAATCTGCCGCCGAAAGTGCCGCGATGTGATGCACCTGTGTGTATTTCTCTTCCTGTGCGTCTCAACCTGGAACGCACTGAGTATATCCGGCGTCGTTTCCGGTTCCGGTTCGGCGATAGCGAAAAACTTCTATGCGTTTCATGCTGGAACGCATTGGCAAAAATGGGAACCCCTCGTACAGAGACCACTACATAGTAATATTAAAGTATCCCAGAATGAAAGGGTACATACTTCTTAGTATAATTCTATATGTAGAATGAATTAATTAATAAGTATACAATGAAATTATATAATATAATAATAAAAATTATATAAAAAATTAATGAGCAAATATTGTATCTATATATATCCAGGGCTGGGACACTTATTTTAGCTGTGTGACATGAATATATATTAAACTTATGAAAACAGAATACTGAATTGATAATACTGAAATTTTGACAAAAAGTGATAAATGTATATACCCAAATAATACTGGGACACTTTTTACAGCTGTGTAACATGAATACATATTTTGATGTTGTTGTAAAACATAAATAATATGAAGTTTTTTTTTTATCAGTTTTTCTAAACAAAATTATATACAAGAGATATATAAAAGAAATAAGATATATGTGAAACAGGGCCAGCACAAGAAGAGAAAACCCACTTTTCCTTTTGTGGGTTTTCTCTTCTTGTGCTGGCCCTGTTTCACATATATCTTATTTCTTTTATATATCTCTTGTATATAATTTTGTTTAGAAAAACTGATATATATTTTTGTCTTTTGCGAGATCTAATTCTTGTTTTTTAAGTCTTCAGAAATCCGTTTGGGAATACTAATCATTGTCCTGTTTTACTGGAGTATTATGAATTATGAATGTTGATTTTTATACTATTTTGTTTCTGTTTTATTAGAGAATTATGAATTCATTATACCATATTATTTATGTTTTACAACAACATCAAAATATGTATTCATGTTACACAGCTGTAAAAAGTGTCCCAGTATTATTTGGGTATATACATTTATCACTTTTTGTCAAAATTTCAGTATTATCAATTCAGTATTCTGTTTTCATAAGTTTAATATATATTCATGTCACACAGCTAAAATAAGTGTCCCAGCCCTGGATATATATAGATACAATATTTGCTCATTAATTTTTTATATAATTTTTATTATTATATTATATAATTTCATTGTATACTTATTAATTAATTCATTCTACATATAGAATTATACTAAGAAGTATGTACCCTTTCATTCTGGGATACTTTAATATTACTATGTAGTGGTCTCTGTACGAGGGGTTCCCATTTTTGCCAATGCGTTCCAGCATGAAACGCATAGAAGTTTTTCGCTATCGCCGAACCGGAACCGGAAACGACGCCGGATATACTCAGTGCGTTCCAGGTTGAGACGCACAGGAAGAGAAATACACACAGGTGCATCACATCGCGGCACTTTCGGCGGCAGATTTAAATGGCGACCCCAGAACGGAACGAGCATAATCCCTGAGGAAGTCGACTAGACGAAACGCGTCGGATTACACCACTTGGGGACTTACTTTGATGCTGTTGATACCACCTGAGTGTGGTTTTTATGCTGTTTTACTTGGATCCTTTTGTAAGTGCATTTGTATATTAAATTTATTCTATATATTTTCTGTCTGCACTATCATTTGGTCTCTTTTATTCCAAGTCTATAGAAGAATCTGTTTACTTCATATATTGAAGATCCTGCCTGACTGAGGATGATGGGCCTGTTTTACATTACTATCTTGTGAGTTACTACAATCACTTTGCGTGCTATAACATTTTGTTTCTGTAATACACTATATGCGATTTATTTCTATATAGATATCGCTCACTTCATTGATACAAGGTTGTATATATATTTTATATCCACACCTTAGAAGTGCTTATCTTTCATTTTGCATCCCTACTTCTTCTTTGTATTCATCTGTGTGTGCTGTTACTTAATCTTTAATTTGTAAACGATTACAGAAATTTAGCTCTTTCTTAAAATCTTGCAATAGTGCATGAAAACATTTTTGGATGAGTTTCCTGAATCCAATTGTGATATATTTTTTTTTTATTTTTTTTGGTAAAATGTCACAAATATAATTTTGACACAAGCTAGGAAAAAGCTGAGCTTTTTTTTTTTTTTTTATCTATGTTGGAGGACACACATGCACCTGTTTTGACTTTGATCTTAATGGTTGAAGTTGTAAGCTTTGATCTTTTAAACATCAAATGGTTTCAGTAAATCTCTATTAATTTTCGAATGACATTTATTTTCCTGTTCTTCTATATTTGGTTTTAGTCCTTTCCCGCTTCCATCCTTTGGCAGAGATTGAAGATGTTCTTCTACGAAACCTTTTCATTGGTTATCAGAAATGGGTGAGGCCAGTGCAAAATCCAAACGATACCATCAGAGTGAATTTTGGATTAAAAATATCTCAGCTCGTAGATGTGGTAAGAAAATGTCTACATTTAATATAATGATGTAATGATAATCTAATGATAAATATAAATGCAGACAAACAGTATACTTGTGAAGAGATTCATGCATGATATGTGATAAATTAGGTCCTTATTCTGTATAACTGAAAAATTAGATGTAATTCTTTGATTAATATTGCACTGTAATTTGTGCAATATTCTTGTCTTTTAATTCAATAAAAATATATTTGTTTAAAGAAAAAGTATTATACATTTTTAAAATAGATTTATAACACTACAGGGCCATTTCATTTGGCTAGACGCTAGAGAATGATTTTTAGGCAGCCATGGATAGGGCATTCTCTGGAATATTTTGGTTACTTTACAATATTTTGTTAGATATGAATGTGATGGCATTAGTTGTTTAGTTCATGAACCAATTAGTTCATTTGCACAAATGTACTCACAAATATAATGACATATGCATATTAAACTTTCTCTCAAACTAGCTTACAAACAAAAAGGAACTAAGCTCGTCCAAAAGAGGTACGGCACTGTAGAAAAGAAGGTCTGGAAAGTCTCGGTTCCTCCAGTAGACATGTAGCAATATATGATTCAACCAACCTGCAGGGTGGGCTTCACTGGTTATTGAACCTTGATTTAGTCAGCAGGCCCCAGGGAACTTGTATTTTTATGTAATCCTGCATAACATAGAAGTCTATTTGGAACTAAAATTGGATTACAGCAATCTCTGCATTAGGACTCACACAAGCGTATTTGGTAGAGGCTAATACAATGGAAAATTAAGCAAACCTTGTTACAGACACACTGAACAAAAAACACATATAAGAAAGATTCGATTTTACTTAAGGAAACACAGAGTATATAGGTTAGGTGCTTTTACTCTGTGTTTCGATGAACAATACAATTCAAAATTTATTCTTTTTTTGTTCCTAGTCTAGAGTCACTTCTTCCTGCAGTTACTGGGTTAAACAAGTACACTGACTACATATAAGCATGCATACTGCTATTAGGACAACATACACTATCGCATTAATCACACGTGTGGCACAAATAGCCTTCTGGCTACTCTCTCTATTTATGCCTGAAAATCCTGTTAACTGTGTCAGCAAAGCGAACCTGCAGAGGTCTCTGAAATGAGTTTCTGATTTTAATGCCACATGAAACAGAGAGCTTCTGGATCTAGGAGATATGGCTGGAAGCTTGAGTATTAGAAATGTATTTCCTTTTTTAAAAATGGTATTTTCTTTCTTATTTATGTTTTTATTCTGGGAAAAAACTGGATAAATTAATAAAAATGCAATGCAAATCTGGAATATTTGTCATGTAAGATGATTACATTTTTACATTTACATAATATGTTTTACAGTATACATATTGTATCATAACGGTACTGAGATATTTTAGATTTTGAATATCTCAAAGGGTTTCTGGGGTGGTTTGGTAAGGTTGTCTTCCAGAGCTGACGTGTCCACTTTAAATCAATGAAGTGGTCATGGTGGTTGGAGTAACCCTTTTAGGATTATTCACTAAACTAGGAATTGCCAGGGGAATTTAAATTTAGGCTAACATTGACAAGTTTAGATATTCTCCAGCTGCATTGTTTTCCTATCTCATCCATTATTGCCTAAAGTTTGATATTCCCTTGTAAACTCCTCACATTACCATTTTAAATGGACACTATAGTCATCAAAATCAACTTTAATAAGGCAGTTTAGTGTATTGGTCATGCCCCTGTAGTCTCACTGCTCAATTCTCTGTTATTTAGGAGTTATATAACTTTGTTTATGCAGCCCTAGCTCCTTGCATGTGACTTGCAAAGCCTTTCAAAAAACTTCCTGTAAAGTGTGATCTAATGTTTAAACTTCCTTTACCACACAGTCTGTTTAATTTAGAATGTCTTATCTCCTGCTCTATTAATAGCTAGCTAGAATTTGCAGGAGCCTCCTGTGTGTGAAAAAAAAGTTAAACTCACTGAGCACAAGCTAATTTAAGTTAATATCTTGAAAACTGAAAACTGTTATTTTTTCCAAACAGGCTGTGTCAGTCACAGGCAGATGAGGTGTGGCTAGTGCTGCATGGACAGAAACAAAACGGATTTAACTCCTAAACGCCAGAGAATTGAGCAGTGAGAATTAAGAGGCATGATCAAAACACCATGACTACTTCTTTAACCCCTTAAGGACCAAACTTCTGGAATAAAAGGGAATCATGACATGTCACACATGTCATGTGTCCTTAAGGGGTTAAGCAAAAGTTGTTTTGATGACTATAGTGTCCCTTTAATGACTCACCCTGAATCCACTGTCAGGGTTATTCACTAAAGTGAGAATTCAAAGAGAATGCAAATTTAATTTAAAATGTATGGTCAAAATAGCCAAATTGGAAAAATTCTCCAAGTCAGCTATGCATTCAGTTTGGCTACCCTGGCCTTAAATTTCCAATGAACTTTGAATTCTGACTTTAGTTAATAACCATGTATGTATTCTAAATGCAGGCATGTTGCATTAGTGTTTATATATTTATTGATGCTATTATATACTATTTGTTAATCATGTAAACCCTTTACATGTGTCATGTAAATGCTACTGACAAAGGCAACAAACTGTCAATATGTTACACTGCCTTCAGAACATGTTATTTGATCATTTCCTGGTTTGCTACTTTATATTTGTGTCTTATTAATGTGGAAGACAACACACATTTCAGAAGCACAATCTGGGGGATTGGATGCTAATAAATGTTTGATGCAATACTCTAACATTTATCGTTTTTCATGCAGGATGGAATCCATCCTGTCCAGTTACTGCAAGTTGAGAAACAAAATATAATTGCTACTAAAATGTATAATTATACTGATTTTGACAGACAGAGGAAAACTCAGAAAGTGATAATTAACGCACACACAGTAATTCACTCCAGTGAGAATTCAAAGTCAATTTTAAATTTAAGGTCAAAAAAGCCAAACGGGAAAAATTCTCTAGCTTATCTCTGTTGCCAATTTTGCTACTCTGGCCTTAAATTTGAAATTATTTTTTAATGAATTCCATTTAATTCTCACTTTAGTAACATCCTAAAAATCTGTAAATATCCAGTGCACACCACATACCCACCTCCAGTTTGCTGGACTGCACTGCCTACGTGCCCTACATTTCAGCTGGCAAGGAATTACCAGAGTTCGACAATTTCTAAAGTGCTGCTTTTGAGCCCACAAGCACCCACCTCAATTGTGCATAACGTTTTTAAAATAGAAAAAAAAACATAAAAATGTATATATCTTGAATCCACATAGGATGACGACGATGATTGCAGCTCTGAGTGCTGTAATGTAATCACCGCCATTGAAGTGCTGATAAGGAATTGTTTCAGTCACAGAAAATTAGGTCATTTATTTGAAACAAGCCAAGTGTGCAGTCCTGCTTTCTGTGTCATTTTCTTTCCAGATGTTTGAACAGTTAGTTTCTTAAGACGTGCACTCATCTACAAAACATAGGTTTGCACAAAACTATTATTTTAACTATATTATACTAACTGACATGGGTGGTTAGTAAGAAGAGGCTTCAGCAAGGAAACTGTTTTTTTTTCTATGCCAGTGATTCTTAAAGGACACTCCACTTCCCAAATCTAAACAAAAATAAATTCCCTATTTGCTAGGTATATACTGAATGAAAATGTGCATGCATTTAATTATACTTTTTTTTATTGGGTGGGGTATATCTAAAACCAGCTTGCTCTTATCTGAAGCCTTTTCCAGCCCTCCCCTTTTAACCCTGCCCATACTTCCTGTGGCTGTCCGATCACAGACTTTTTAATGCAGCTTAATGAGAAGTCTTTGCAAGTCAGGTGCTATGGGCAATTGCTGCCTCTAGAGTTTAGCTCCACTGAGCTAAACAGCCAGGAAGTAACAGGACCAGTTGTCTGATTGACAAGGTTCATTTATAAAAGTGCACCTTTCTATTGAAAGCTGCACTTTTTGTAAAATGAAAAAAAGAGGACACACTCTTCACTCATAAAGGACTTCAGCAAGATGAAGAGCTTTATTGGTCTGAAGTGTCCCTTTAAAGGAACAGTAAAGTGTTAGGAATACAAACCTGTAGTGTCCTAGTTGCATATTAGGCTTAACGCAGCTTCCCATTTTCAGTAAAATTCTTATAAAACTAGGGGGGTGTTTAACCCTGCAATATAAACATTGCCGCTTTTACAAAATGCAGGGTTAAAAATACAGGACCACTGAAATAATAGTGGTTATTTAACCTTTGGTCAGAGGGTCAGAAAGTCCTATATCAGTGACGCATTCTTCTTTGAAAATTATTCCAATTTTCCCAGAATTAAAAAAAAAATTCTGTTGGAAAAAGTGGAGGAAATATTAAACAGTCTAGACGTCATATTCCAGCTCCCGGCATCACTCTGTGGCGCGCAAGGGAGCTGAGCAGAGACAGCTCACAAATCAGTGCTCCCTCGCCGGCGCCACGCGCCTGGATTACAATTAGCCACCCAAGTGCCTGCCTCCCTCCCTGCAAGAAGTCCCACTGGAGCCCAGGGGGAAAAAAATCCACCCAGCTCTTCCAAAGGTAGGGAGGCTGGTTGGATTTAAACTAAAATAGAAAAAGTAATCTTTATTAATTAATGTTTGGAGGGGGGGGGTGTGTGTCTGGCTGTCAGTGTGTGTGTGTGTGTGAGTGATTGTGTGTGTCTGGATGTCAGTGTTTGTGTGTGTGTGTGTGTGTGTGTGGGTGGGTGTGTGTGTCTGGCTGTCAGTGTGTGTGTCTGAGTGATTGTGTGTGTCTGGCTGTCAGTGTGTGCATGTCAGTGTGTTTCTGAGTGATTGTGTGTGTCTTGCTGTTAGTGTGTGTGTGATTGTGTGTGTCTGGCTGTCAGTGTGTGTATGTCTGTCAGTGTGTTTCTGAGTAATTGTGTGTGTCTGGCTGTCAGTGTTTGTGTGATTGTTTGTGTCTGGCTGTCAGTGTGTATCTGAGTGATTGTGTGTATGTCTGTCACAGTGTGGCTATCTGTCAGTGAGTGAGTGAGTGTGTGTCTGTCAGTGAATGTGTTTGTTTTTTGAGTGATTGTGTCAGTGAGAGCGCCTGTTTGTCTGGCTGTCCGTGTGTGCAGGGCCGGCGCGTCCATAAGGCGGCACAGGCGGCCGCCTTAGGGCGCACCGGCTCTGAGGGCGCCAGATTTCAGTGACCGGCAGGAGGTCACCTTCTGGACCCACGGCGGGCGGCAGCGTTCTAATGAGAGGCGGCGAGGGAGCTCTAACCTGTCTGCTCTGCTCCCTCGCGCGCCGTGTGCTGATGCTGCGGGAGCCGGAAGATGACGTCATATTCCGGCTCCCGCGCCATCAGCAGACAGCCCGCAAGGGAGCAGAGCAGACAGGTTAGAGCTCCCTCACAGCCTCTCATTAGAACGCTGCCGCCAGCCGCACGGAAGCCCCACTGGACCCCAGGGACACATCCACACCAGCTCTCCAGGTAGGGAGGCTGGGTGGATATTAATATTTAATTGTGTGTGTCTGAAAGTGTATGTGTGAGTGTGTGTGTGTGTGTCTGAGTGTGTGTGTCTGAGTGTGTGTGTCTGTGAGTGTGTGTGTCTGAAAGTGTATGTGTGAGTGTGTGTGTGTGTGTCTGTGAGTGTGTGTGTCTGTGTCTGAAAGTGTATGTGTGAGTGTGTGTTTGTCTAAATGTGTGTGTGTCTGTATGTGTTTGTCTGTGAGTGTGTGTCTGAAAGTGTGTGTGTCTGAAAGTGTATGTGTGAGTTTGTGTGTGTGTCTGAAAGTGTGTGTGTCTGTGATTGTGTGTGTCTGTGTCTGAAAGTGTATGTGTGAGTTTGTCTAAATGTGTGTGTGTCTGTGTATGTGTTTGTCTGTGAGTGTGTGTCTGAAAGTGTATGTGTAAGTGTGTGTGTGAGTGTGTGTGTCTGTGAGTGTGTGTGTATGTGTCTGTCAGTGTGTGTGTGTGTGTATGTGTCTGTCAGTGTGTGTGTGTATGTGTTTGTCTTTGTGTGTGTATGTTTTTCTGTGAGTGTGTGTCTGTATGTGTTTGTCTGTGAGTGTGTGTCTGTGTATGTGTTTGTGAGTGTGTGTCTGTGTATGTGTTTGTCTGTGAGTGTTTCTGTGTGTGTGTGTGTGTGTCTGTGTATGTGTTTGTCTGTGAGTGTGTGTGTCTGTGTATGTAAGTGTGTGTATGTGTCTGTGTGTGTCTGTGAATGATTGTATGAATGTGTGTGTCTGTGTGTGTGTGTGTGTGTTTGTGAGTGTCTGTCAAATCAGTGAGAGTATGTTTGTGATTGAGTGTGTGTCTGTCAATGAATGAATGAGTGTGTGTCAGATCAGTGAGTCTGTGTCTGTCAGTGACGTCTGTGTGTTTGTCATTGAGTGTGTGTGGCTGTTAGTGTGTATACACTACTGAGTGTAGCGTGGCGGAGCGGAGCGCAGTACATGAGCTTCTGTTTCCTGTACCGGGCCAGACTGAGAGGAGGTGCTCACTGAGAGAGCACTTCCTGTCAGTCCAGCCAGGTACAGAAAACTGAAGCTCCTGTAGAGGGTCTGCTCCGCAACGCTACAAGACAGGTAGGAGGCACACCAGGAAGGGGAGTGTGACCGCTAAGAGAGTGGGGGGTGCACCAAGGGACAGAGAGGGGAGGGGAGAGAAAAACCAAGGGACAGGGAAAAGAGGGGGGAGGGGAGAGGAACACTAAGGGACGGGGAAGAGGGAGGAGCTGGGTAGGAGGCACATAGGTGAAGATGTTAATTTTAGAGGGGGGGGCGGAAAAATTCATCTTCGCCTATGTACCCAAAAATCCTTGCACCGGCCCTGCGTGTGTGTATGTCAGTGTGTGTCTGAGTGATTGTGTGTGTGTCTGGCTGTCAGTGTGTGTATGTCAGTCTGTGTCTGAGTGATTGTGTGTGTCTGGCTGTCAGTGTGTGTCTGGCTGTTAGTGTGTGTCTGAGTAATTGTGTGTGTCTGGCTGTCAGTGTTTGTGTAATTGTGTGTGTCTGACTGTCAGTGTGTATCTGAGTGATTGTGTGTATGTCTGTCACTGTGTGGCTGTCTGTCAGTGAGTGAGTGAGTGAGTGTGTGTGTCTGTCAGTGAATGTGTTTGTTTCTGAGTGATTGTGTCAGTGAGAGCGCCTGTGTGTCTGAGTGATTGTGTATGTATGTCAGTGATTGTGTGTATGTCAGTGATTGTTTGTGTCAAATCAGTTTGTGTATGTCAGTGTATCTGAGAGTGTGTCTGTCAGTCAAAGTGTGTGTTAGTCGTTTAACAAGAAGAGGTGTGGCATTGACAGGAAGAGGTGGGGCAAATGTAAATTAGGGGGTGCCAAAGTTCCGTCATGCCTAGGGCAGCACAGATACTAAATACATCACTGCCGTCACTGAACCAATGCTTCTCATAGAGCATTTAAGCATTTAATTGGCGGATTGCAAATTGAATGACGAATGTTATAGCTTCAAAAGAGGCGGAATGAGCTGCTGCTGTTTTTTTTCCATTTGGTAACCATATACAAATCTATTAGGGATTCATTGTCTCTGGATTGTTTCAAGCTCAGGTCAGGTAGGAGATACAATCCTTTCCACACATATGGGTAAAGATTATTTTATTGTTCAATAGTAGATTGTGGTATACCTTTTGGTTATGCCTGAGATTAGAAGATATATTACCTTATCATAAGAAAGGTTTCTGAATTGTTAAAGAAGATTTTGTAGGTTTTGTAGATTTCCATTAATCTTGTGTCAGTCTGGAGAAGCTGCAAACCACGCAGGAGACAAGCTCCCTACTAGGAGAGTGGGTAAAGCACTTGAAGCCACCAATGAAGGATGTGTGGCAAGTGTGTTATTGCCAAGAAAGGGGACAATCTGTGTTTTTGGACTTCCATCTTTTTTACTAACTTGTTGAATAATCATGGCACAATTTGTCAACTCTATGCTGTTTAAGAATGGGTATTATGGTATCTATGAGGTGCTATTTGTGGAATACACAATTTTTAACCAAAATGTTCCCCTACCTTCAACCCTGTGTAACCGTAAAACAAAGTCTACCTATGTAAACTCTACTGAAAAAAACATTGAAACCATGCTAACAGATAATCCCAAAACCAAAAATAGAACATGGAAATACAGTTTCTTACCCTACTCCTTCCCAAGACCCCCGTAATCTCTAACCCTAACAGGACCATTAAAATGTCCCCCTTATAAATGTCAATATACAGTTTTTTAACATGTATTTATGGAACTTCATTGCAGTATTGCTATTATGTTCAATGTTATCAGTGCGTTTTTAAATAAATACTGTATATAAGACACTTTTGAAAGTAAATTACATCGTTTTCACTACATTTACCACATTTATTTAACAGGATGAAAAAAAGCAACTGATGACTACAAATGTGTGGCTGAGACAGGTAAGGATGACATACAATATCTGGATTAAAATGAATAAAATAAACTGGGTTTATAGAAGTAGACGTGGCTAGGTTAGCACATTTAGCAGTACTACTCACATGAAGGCCTAGAGATGAGAGGATCCCGAGTCCAAGCTCAGGAAGGGTACTGCTAGATTCTATGACAAACTTGAAAGAGAGAACACTTGCATCTACAGAAATGCAGGTGACCCAAATTTACAAATATCCATACAATAAGTATAACAACTAAACTTACTGTTTAAGCATGCAACTTCTGCTATGATACTGACTCCCTCACTCCTGACTGACACATCAGTAAGAAGTCCCTTTTTCCTTGTAGCAGGCTTAACAAGTGATGGCCTTGGCAATTGTTGTTTTTTTTAATAGTTTATTTATGTGTGACTGTCTCGTTGTGCTTACAACATACAGTATACATTGCAAAAGTTGTACAGTCCTAAAAAAATCAACAATAATTGTGCAACATTCTCAGTATTGGCAATTGTTTTTAAAACAACTTGGATATAGAGGCATTTAGGAACAGAGTGTTTGTGACCTCTCAACCCCTGCTGCCAGTCAGACAATAGGTCCACTGGCTTCTCTGTGGACGCATTTGCCATGGTGTCCTACTGGATCTCCCACTGGGCCTAGGACATTCACATGAAGACCCTTGTTGGAATATATAAAATTGAAGATATCACCATGGATGCTGTTATGTTATTTAGATTAGTTTTTCTAAATAAATTTTCTTTGCTGCATGCAGTGAAAAGAAATGCAGATAGAATGGAAAGTATAGAAGCCTCAATAAGTTTATGAATATTAATACATATTTATCTATTTCACAAAAACTACAGGAATGGAAAGACTTGAAGTTGCAGTGGAATCCCAAAGATTATGGTGGAATCACTTACATTAGAGTGCCTTCAGAGACTCTGTGGCTCCCTGACATTGTTCTCTTTGAAAAGTAAGTGTTTTTTTTTTCTTCTACATTTGTTTTAGTACTGTTTCTCACGTATATCAAGGTAAGCTTTCAATGAATATATTTACCTGCACGTAGATCTGCTATATTTACATCTAAAACCCATTGCCTCAATATTTTGTTTGGCGATGTGGTTAAGGTCAACCTAAAAAGCTTATCAAAAAACATTAGATCAAGGACAATTTAATTTAAACATATTAAATTGCTGATTTAAAAAAAAAATATTGCTGAAATAATGTTCATACAAACCACATTTCTGGTGTATTTTATTAAATTATATAGCTCACACACTACTATTTGCTATTTTGCTTCAGTGCAGATGGACGTTTCGAAGGTTCACTCATGACAAAAGCCATAATACGATATGATGGAACAGTCATCTGGACACCACCAGCAAGTTATAAAAGTTCTTGCACAATGGATGTCACATTTTTTCCATTTGACCGACAAAACTGTTCTATGAAATTTGGTTCATGGACATATGATGGGAATATGGTGGACCTTATTCTGATTGATACAAATGTAGACAGGAAGGACTTCTTCGATAATGGAGAGTGGGACATTTTAAATGCCACAGGTTTAAAGGGAATGAGGACAGATGGGATCTATTCATATCCATTCATCACCTATTCTTTTGTTTTGAGGCGTCTTCCTTTATTTTATACTCTTTTCCTAATAGTTCCTTGCCTTGGTCTCTCATTCCTGACCGTCCTTGTGTTTTACTTGCCATCTGATGAAGGAGAAAAACTGTCATTGTCCACCTCAGTACTAGTTTCTCTTACGGTTTTCCTACTTGTCATTGAAGAGATAATTCCTTCCTCATCTAAGGTAATCCCGCTGATTGGAGAGTACCTACTTTTTATCATGATATTTGTCACCTTATCTATAATTGTGACAGTCTTTGTCATTAATGTTCACCATCGTTCCTCAGCAACATACCATCCTATGGCTCCTTGGGTGAAAGGTCTCTTTTTGCAAAAACTTCCCAAACTGTTGTGCATGAAAGGTCACATTGACCGATTCTCCTTCCTGGACTCAGAAAGCAATGTTCCACCAGGAAAATCAAAGCCTTCTGGCAAAAGAAAACATATCCAGGCAAATGATGGAGAAAAGGTTTTGATTGCCTTCCTGGAAAGGGCTGCTGACTCTATTAAGTATATTTCAACGCATGTAAAAAAGGAGCATTTTATCAGACAAGTGAGTATGAATATTGGTTGCTTTTTTCTAATCTTAATTATTATTCTTAATTAATGTACTATTATTACTGTCATATTTTTATTAGGACTTATATAGCGCCAACATATTCCTCCACACTTTAATTTCACAAAGTAATTAGGTAAACTATGAAACTGTAAGTTTAATAATGGAGAAACAGGGAGGGGGAGATGCAAGGACATATAGAAATAAAGATGGAGAGGAAGGGAGTCATAAAGAAGCTTTTATTGCATTTCAGAATCCTAATTAGAAGCTAATGTAAACAATAGGGCAATTGGTCTGGAAATAGGAAGAGAAAACAAGTCACTCGAAATAAGGAAACTAAGAGAGACTTTTTACTGATTAACTATTGGCTAAATATTTAGGGGAAATCAGTCAGGGTTATTTGCTAACGTAAGAATTTTGCTAAATATTTGCTAAAGTGAATTTAAAATTCAAAGTAAAATTAGCTTAACCTGAAACACAGCTGACTTGGAGTAATGTTCCACTTTTGCTACTTTGGCCTTAAATATGAAATTAACCTTAAAGGACCACTATAGTGCCAGGAAAACATACTTGTTTTACTGGCACTATAGTGCCCTGAGGGTGCCCCCACCCTCAGGGTCCCCCTCCCACCGGGCTGGATGGAGAGGTTAGGGGTTAAACTTACCTCTTTTTTCCAGCGCCGGGCGGGGAGCTCTCCTCCTCCTCTCCGCCTCCTTGGCTGAATGCGCATGCGCGGCAGGAGTCGCGCGCGCATTCAGCCGGTCTCATAGTAAAGCATTTACAATGCTTTCCTATGTACGCTTGCGTCTTCTCACTGTGATTTTCACAGTAAGAAGCACGCAAGCCCTCTAGCGACTGTCAGTGAGACAGCCACTAGAGGCTGGCTTAACCCTAATATAAACATAGCAGTTTCTCTGAAACTGCTATGTTTATAGGAAAAAGGGATAACCCTAGCTGGACCAGGCACCCAGACCACTTCATTAAGCTGAAGTGGTCTGGGTGCCTATAGTGGTCCTTTAACTTACTTTAAGGTAAAAAATTTACCTTATTTCCAGAGCCTGCGGGTGCGCCGGCAGTGGCCCACCCCTGATCAGCCTCCTTGGCTGACATTATTAGAATTAATGATCTCCTATGGGAAAGCACTGTGATTGGTTGTAGTCGTCAGCTAAGAGGAATGGTGGGGGAGCCAAACACTGCCATAGCCAATCAGCATCTCCTCATAGACATGCAATAAATCAAAGCATCTCTATGGGGAGCATTCAGCTTCTCCATGAAGATCGTGGATACGCTAAATGGAAGTGCTGCACACTGTGTAGCATTGACCAAGGAAGCACCTCTAGTGGCCCTCTGAGGAGTGGCCACTGGAGGTGTCCATAGGGAGAAATGTAAACAATGCCTTTTCTCTGAAAAGACAGTGCTTACATTAAAAGGCATGCAAGGACTGACTATACTCACCAGAACAACTACATTAAGCTGTTGACTACAGTGTCCCTTTAAGTTCCTGGCAATTCTCACTTTAGTAAATAACACTGCATATGCGAATTCAGGACAAAATCCTAATCACCCACCAATAATAAGGAGATAAATTCCAATAAGACTGTTTGAATACTATATATTATTTATGCTTTCATATACTGGAATAAAATACCAATATGAATATACATGAAGGCGTGAGAATTTTCCATAACACAAATAACTGCATTTACTTACTTTGGAATACTGAGGAACAGTTGACATTGTGTTATGCTAATGACAGAAGATCTCTCCTTGTGATATGTCTGTCCTTATTGGTATCTTTGTAAATTAGACAGAGTATGGTAGGTGAAAAGTAGATTTTCAAACAATAGAATAAGGTCTGTCTCAAATTCAGAATACCCTGAAGAATAGATCTTACTATAATTAGAATATGCTGTGGTGTAAATATGTTCTATAGATGGTGCATTAACAAACTGAACTAGTGCAATATGTGAAAAGGAATAAAGGAATGTACCGTATATACTCGAGTATAAGCCGACCCGAATATAAGCCGAGGCCCCTAATTTTACCCCCAAAAACTGGGAAAACTTATTGACTCGAGTATAAGACTAGGGCGGGAAATGCAGCAGCTATTGGTAAATTTCTAAATAAAATTAGATCCTAAAAAAATTATATTAATTGAATATTTATTTACAGTGTGTGTATATAATGAGTGCAGTGTATGAATGCAGTGTGTGTGTGAGTGCAGTGTGTGTGTGTGAGTGCAGTGTGTGTGTGAGTGCAGTGTGTGTGTGTGAGTGCAGTGTGTGTGTGAGTGAGTGCAGTGTGTGTGTGAGTGAGTGCAGTGTGTGTGTGTGTGAGTGCAGTGTGTGTGTGTGTGCAGTGTGTGTATATGAATGAAGTGTGAGTGTGTGTGATGCAGTGTGTGTTTGTGTATGTGTTGGTGGGGGTGGGCATTTTGATATATTATTAATTATTTTATTAATTATTTTTTTATTTTTTAATATTATTATATATTTTTTTATTATTATTTATTATTTAATTGAATTGTTATTATTATTTTTTTTTTTAATTATATATTTTTTTCGTCCCCCCTCCCTGCTTGATACATAGCAGGGAGGGGGGCTCCTTCCCTGGTGGTCCAGCATTGGCAGTTCAGTGGGGGGTGAGGGGGGCTGGCAGAGCTGTACTTACCTTTCCTGCAGCTCCTGTCAGCTCTCTCCTCCTCCGCGCGGTCTGTGCAGCTCCCTCTGTCAGCTCCCAGTGTAAGTCTCGCGAGAGCCGCGGCTCTCGCGAGACTTACACTGGGAGCTGACCGAGGTGCTGAACGGACGGCGCGGAGGAGGAGAGAGCTGACAGGAGCTGCAGGACAGGTAAGTACAGCGCTGCCAGCCCCCCTCTCCCCCCGGTCTGTATTATGGCAATGCAAATTGCCATAATACAGACTCTGACTCGAGTATAAGCCGAGTTGGGTTTTTTCAGCACAAAAAATGTGCTGAAAAACTCGGCTTATACTCGAGTATATACGGTATTTGTCTAGGGCTTTATGCATTACAAACCGAAAAATGATAATAAATCAAGCAGTGTTTGACATTAAAGGGACCATCTGAGCACCAATACAACTTTAGCTGAACGAATAAGGTTGCCATCAGAAATCTTGGGCTCCTTACACAGGTCTAGGTCTAGCCCCCTTGAGTCCTACCACAGGGCCCACCCTCAGTCCGCCAACAAGAAAGCAGTGTGTGTGTAGAGTAGATGCAATGTATTTATAGTTTATGTAGTGTGTGTGTGTGTGTGTAGTGGATGCAGTTTGTATGCATAGTGGATGTAGTCTGTGTGTATGTGTTTATTGGATGCAGTGTGTGTATATGGGATGCAGCATTGAGTGTAGTGGATGCAGTGTGTATATCGTGAATGCAGTGTGTATATCGTGAATGCAGTGTGTGTGTAGTGGATGCAGTTTTTGTGTAGTTGATGGAGTGTGTGTAGTGGATGAAGTGTGTGTGTGTGTAGTGTATGCAGAGGTTGTGTGTATAATGTATGCAGTGTGTGTGTAGTGGATGCTGTGTGTGTTTAAATATGTGGGGTTGGATAGAGGCTGCATTCTGTGGGCAAATGTTTTTTGTTTTTTTCAATTTAATAAAAATTATTGAAATTTTTTCCCCTACCTGCCACTTACCTAACATTACCCTCCCTGGCATTGTGCAGGCTGCAAATATAGTGAAGAGGGGGCCTAGCACACAAGCTACTCTCTGTCATGTCTTAACTACCGGTATTACATTGTCTCTTCCGGGTTGACGGAGCTTAGCCACACCCCCTTCTCTGACGCGGTCTCCCCACGCTACATAATGAGACTGCGCCAGATTCAAGACGCTGGATTATTGAAAAGCGTTACCGCAAAATCAAACCGGCTAGAAAGATTCCTCTAAACCCTTTTTTTGTGCACCGAACACGGACTGGAAAACTATCGACCCTCCTTCTCCTCTCCTCGACCACGGCTAGTAACTGGACCTTCCTCATCCTGCTTAACAACTTCCCTCCCTGGAGGAGAACTTAGGGAAACCTGATCTTTCACCATTGAAAGCTAAGTCATATTTTATATCCGTAATAGGAGATTACCTGCTCTCAAGCCTGCTAATCGTTCCTGCTGCAGCCTGCTCTCAAGTCTACTAATCATTCCTGCTACAACTTCATTTCTTATCTTGCTCCGTTTCCATGAACTTGCAAACTCCTATGTGCTATACTGCATGCATACCAGAAGCTGCTTACTCCGTTTAAACAAACAGCTAAGTAATTAAAGATACAGTACCTGTGTTATCCTCTAGTATCCTAGTCATCAATCCAAGTCCTAAGAGATCTGCAGTTGTTTTCCATTTAAATACATGTAAGCATTACAGAATAATCCAGCCATTGTAATGGATCCAGCAGATTTCGATTCTAAATTTACTATGTTGAATAAAAGAGTCGATACACTTGCCCAAGGCATGCAAGACCTACAGGTTACAAATGAACGGATTCTTACTTATGTAAGAGACTTACAAACACATACTCCTCATACTGTTATGCACTCGGCTAGCGACCCTGCTGTCTGTAATCCCGAAAAGTTTTCTGGAGATCGATCCAAATACAGGGAGTTTCTTAATTCCTGCAAATTATTGATTGCTTTAAAACCTAGATCTTATCCCACTGAAAGATCTAAGGTTTGTTCAGTTATCTCCTTTCTAAGAGGTGAACCTATGGCCTGGGCCCATTCCTTTTTGGAAAATGATGACCCCATCTTAGACTCATTGGATGAATTTTTTGAAGCCATGTCTCTTCTTTATAAAGATCCCAACAAACAATCTACAGCTGATTTAACCATTAGAACCTTACATCAAAAACATAGACCCGTCGAAGACTACATTGCTGAATTTAAAAGATGGGCAATAGATCCCAACATAACTGGCATCAGTGGAACTCCAATGCCTATGTAATTCAGAAGGGGAAAGGCTAATAACACAATCGAGTTCTATGGGGAACAAGAGTGAGCAATAATAATAGTTTATAGTTTTCGACCTGAACATTTTGCTGAAAAGTTTATAATTTTGAGATACCAGTGCTATAGGACAACCGAATTGGAGATTGCCTTGTATGGCACTAGATATTGTAATATGTTTTAGGGTGCTATGATATATGGTATTGTATTGTATTTTAGTATAGTATATTTTGAAACTATTGAATTGTGCGTGGAGATATTGTATTCTGACATATGTTTATATATAAATCCATGTACTAATATATACATATATTTGCTGACCTATGTACACCTTGCACGGCTATAACCCGCCCGACCTCATTACAGCTCAGTGAGTAACACTGCAACACGATATATCGGGCTCCTACTTGTATTGTATTTCTCTCCCCCCCCTCCCCTTTTTCTTTTCTGTATCCCATATTTTGTGAAAATCTTTCAATAAAATTTAAATTTGAAAAAAAAAGATGGGCAATAGAAACTCAATGGAATGACATAACCCTACGCAACCAGTTCCGAATTGGGTTATCCGCAGCAGTACAAGACAACTTTCTAGAACTGAACTCCCTACTACATTAAATGCTCTGATTCAACTGTCAATCAGCAATGACAGAAGACTTAGAGAAAGAAAGGCCGAAAAAGCTCTCTCGAGTTCATTATGGAAAAAAACATTCAGTCCTTCAAAAACTCCTGAAAAACCATCATTACAAACAGAACCTATGGAAATAGGGGTAATAAGAAGTCCTCTCACTCTAGAAGAGAAAACCAGAAGACGACTACTAAACCTCTGCATGTATTGTGCCTCACAAGATCATGTGATCCCAGAATGCCCCTTATTGAAACGTCCAAAAGGCGGTAAGCATCCTTATACCACTTCTATACTAAGTGCACTTCCCTCCAAATCAACCACTCAATTCTCCTCTATTTCGCTCATATTACAGTGGGACAAAGAAAGAATTACGACTGAAGTCATTATTGATTCTGCTGCAAACGGGGTGTTCATCGATTCATCCTTTGTAACAAAAAATAAAATTCCTTGTGTTCGCAAAAGCACTTCTGTTTCTGTCAGAGTGATTGATGGCTCCTTCTTATCCTCGGGCCCTATAATAAATGAAACCATTCCTTTAAGAGTGACCACTAACAATACTCATACTGAATATCTTATATTTGATGTTATCTCATCACCTCTTTATCCGGTTATACTGGGGATCAACTGGTTAAGGAACCACAACCCACAAATTACTTGGTCTCCCTTCTCTCTCACCTTTAGTTCTGCTTATTGTAAAGAAACATGCCTACAACATATTCCAATCTTTCAGGTTATTGAAGAACCAATTATACCTTCCTGTTATTCTGAGTTCTCAGACGTATTCAGTAAAAAGGAAGCTGAGACACTTCCACCTCATCGTCCCTATGATTGTCCAATAGACCTCATACCTGGTGCCCCCATCCCTTTTGGGCACATCTATCCTCTCTCTGAATCAGAACAAAAAATCCTCAAGGAATACTTGGATGAAAACCTCCGTAAAGGGTTCATTAGACCCTCCAGCTCACCTGCTGCTTCCAGTATGTTTTTCGTGAGAAATAAAGACCAAACTACACGTCCCATCATAGATTACAGAGCTTTAAACAAAATAACAGTTAAAAATCGTTACCCTCTTCCCCTGATCAATGAATTGATTGAACGGTTAAAAACAGCTACCATCTACACCAAGCTTGACCTCCGTGGGGCATATAACCTTATTAGAATCAAGGCTAACGATGCATGGAAAACTGCTTTCCGGACCAGATATGGCCTTTACGAGTATCTTGTGATGCCTTTCGGCCTCTGCAACGCCCCCGCAACCTTTCAACACTTTATAAATGACATCTTCAGGGATCTTCTAGATGTTTGTGTTATCATTTATTTAGATGACATTCTTATATATTCTAACAGTCCTGAAGAACACAAAAAACACGTGAGATGGATGTTATCCAGACTCAGAACTCACAAATTATACACTAAACTAGAAAAATGTATTTTCAACGTTAATGAAATAACCTTTTTAGGATACGTTATTACACCTCATTCGATAAGCATGGATAGTTCCAAAATCAACTGTATCCTCAACTGGCCCATTCCTTCTAACGTAAAAGAATTACAACGTTTTCTGGGGTTTGCCAACTTCTATAGAAAATTTATTAAAAATTACTCCGATGTAGCTCATTCACTTAACCTACTTAACAGCAAAAAGCATCCTTTCACTTGGAATGAAAAGGCTCAAGAAGCCTTCGATGAATTAAAAAGAAGATTTACAACTGCTCCTATTCTTCACCTTCCAAACCCCACATTTCTCTATGTCCTGGAAACAGATGCTTCAGAGACAGCCATCGGAGCTGTCCTCTCTCAACCCAAAACACCTCAAGATCCTCTTCATCCAGTTGCCTTCTTCTCACGATCCATGTCTCCTGCTGAGAAAAACTACCCTATAGGAGAAAAAGAATTACTGAGTATAAAAGCAGCCTTAGAAACCTGGCGACATCTTCTTGAAGGAACACAAACTCCTAAAATGGTATATACTGACCACAAAAACCTTGAATATCTTCACTCCAACAAGACTCTCTCTGCTAGGCAAGTAAGATGGAATCTTTTCTTCTCTCGGTTTAATTTTCAAATTGTTTTTAGACCCGGATCCAGAAACAAAAAGGCGGATGCCCTTTCCAGAAATCACCAAGATCTTGAATTGAAAGATCCTCCTGTAACTGGAACTCCTCCTCATACAGACATTGGAATCCTAACGTCCCTTATAGATGACATAAAAGGTCTAAGCGAAGATGCTCTTGAACTTCCCAAGTCAACCAAACTATCAAAGAAAAACGGTCTCTATTATTTCAATAACAGGATTTACATTCCTCCCATATTCAGAAATAAAGTACTCAAATTAATTCATGATTCTCCTTTGGCTGGTCATCCTGGAATAAAAAAGACCCTAGAATTATCCAAGAGATACTATTGGTGGCCTCGCCAGGACAACACCATCAAATCCTATGTCAAAACTTGTTCAACCTGCCAAAGATCCAAATCTGAACATCATCACCCATTTGGTCAATTATTGAATCTACCGATTCCAGATAGGCCTTAGCAATCCATTTCTATGGACTTCTTGGTAGAACTCCCCCCTTCTCAACATCATACCACCATTTTAGTAGTAGTGGACCGCTTCACGAAAATGTCCCATTTTATCCCCTTGAAGAAATTACCCTCATCATCTGAACTTTCAAAAATATTCCTCGATAATATAGTGAAACTTCATGGACTTCCTGATGAAATCATATCAGATCGAGGAACCCAGTTCACCTCCAAATTCTGGAACGCATTGTGTTCTTCTATTCATATTCAACGCAAACTATCTTCAGCTTATCATCCCCAAACCAATGGGCAAACTGAAAGAGTTAACCAATGCTTAGAGCAATATTTACGATGTTATTGTTCCCACCTACAAGATGATTGGATCACATGGTTGCCTATGGCCGAATTTGCATACAACAACTCAGTTCATACCAGAAGTAAAATGACTCTTCTTCTCAAATTATGGGTTTCATCCCTCTTCGTTTCCCACTCATACCATTCCTTCATCTAACCCCACCGTTTCAAATCAAATTTCTTACATGTCTTCCCTGTTTCTTAAATTGCATGAAAATCTTGAACTCGCATCATCTAATCAAAATAAGTTTTTTGATACTAAGAGGCAACCTCCTCCAGCTTATAAAATTGGTGATCTTGTCTGGCTCTTCTCAAAAAACATGTCCACCAACCGTCCTTCAAAGAAACTGAGTTCCCTCTTTCTTGGTCCTTTTCGAATATTGTCAATCATCAACCGTAACGTTGTGAAATTGAAGCTTCCACCTACTTTGAAACTTCACCCTGTCTTCCATGTTTCCTTGCTCAAACCTCATCTTCCTGACCCTTTCCATAGAGATGCACTTACTACTCCTGATCCTATTTTGGTACAAGGTGAAGAGGAATACGAGATCCAAAAGATTCTGGATTTGCGGATCCATCGTGGCTCCCTGCAGTACCTCATTAGCTGGAAAGGTTACAGAATTGATGAGGACACTTGGGAAAACTCCTCTATGATCCATGCAAACAGGTTAATTACCGCATTCCACAAACGCTATCCCTCTAAACCATGTTGATAGCACCCTGTGGGTGCTCCTTACAGGAAGGGTACTGTCATGTCTTAACTATCGGTATTACATTGTCTCTTCCGGGTTGACGGAGCTTAGCCACACACCCTTCTCTGACGCAGTCTCCCCACGCTACATAATGAGACCGCGACAGATTCAAGACGCTGGATTATTGAAAAGCGTTACCGCGAAATCAAACCGGCTAGAAAGATTCCTCTAAACCTTTTTTTTGTGCACCGAACCCGGACTGGAAAACTATCGACCCTCCTTCTCCTCTCCTCGACCACGGCTAGTAACTGGACCTTCCTCATCCTGCTTAACAACTTCCCTCCCCGGAGGAGAACTTAGGGAAACCTGATCTTTCACCATTGAAAGCTAAGTCATATTTTATATCCGTAATAGGAGATTACCTGCTCTCAAGCCTGCTAATCGTTCCTGCTGCAGCCTGCTCTCAAGTCTACTAATCATTCCTGCTACAACTTCATTTCTTATCTTGCTCCGTTTCCATGAACTTGCAAACTCCTATGTGCTATACTGCATGCATACCAGAAGCTGCTTACTCCGTTTAAAAAAACAGCTAAGTAATTAAAGATACAGTACCTGTGTTATCCTCTAGTATCCTAGTCATCAATCCAAGTCCTAAGAGATCTGCAGTTGTTTTCCATTTAAATACATGTAAGCATTACACTCTCTCTTATATTCTTGAGCCTAGCCAGCGTGCCACACAGATCACTGCCGTGGGGACCCACGATAACGCTTTTACGGATGGGGACATGCGATAGTTTGGGCAGCCGGAAGCTGGAGATCAGGTGTGCTGGGTCCTCTCTTCACTATACATGCAGACAGTTGTTCGGTGGCTCACAGGGGCACATATTTATATGGTGGCGTGTAGGAGGATCAGATTCTCACTGAATATTTAGAGCCTCAAATGCCCCTGGGCAGGCATTGAGAACTGAAGTTGCCTGAGACTTTGTTTGGTGGATTACAAAAACAGATGGAAACTTTGTCTTCCAGAGCGGTCTGGGCCCACCAGGACTGATGGACCTGTGACAACCCTGAGGAGTTAAATCACTTTTTTTTCTGCCTTCATGCAGTCCTAGCCACATCTTCCCTGGCTCTGACTGACACAGCCAACATTGGAAGTGTGTAGGGAGGCTGTGTGAGTCTCAGCCAAGCGAGGTATGGCCAGGGCTTGATAAGCAAAGTGATTTAACTCCTAAATGAGAATCTAGTGGTGATATTGCAAGGGAATGATCTATACACCAAAACCACGTAATTATGCTTAAGTTGTTTTGGTGCTTAGCATCTCTTTAATTGTGTCATTGTTTCTTACATATACAATATGATATATTTGATATTTCTTTTTGCTTAGGTTGTGCAGGATTGGAAATTTGTAGCCCAAGTCCTCGATCGCATATTTCTCTGGCTGTTCCTCACCGTGTCCATCACAGGATCCGTGCTGATCTTTACTCCCGCATTAAGGATGTGGCTAAACAGCAGCAATGTCTGAATCCATATCATCACACTGGGTGCACAGGAGAAAATTGATTGGACATTTTAAATTCCTCTGGACGTGAGGTTTAAATGGTTCACACCCACAACGTTTAATTTATAATAATTAAATTCACATATTTTACAGATTCATGATTATAAAAATTTACATTGCTAAAAATAGAAATTAGGGCACAGTAGAATTATTTTGTATTCCAATTATGTAAATAAAATATTATCAGATTACCATCTAGTACATTTTTGCTGCTTTTCCAAGTCAATCACTGGAATGCTAAAGAAATAACCCACAAGTTACACCCTCTCTGCTTATATCTAAAGGCTTATTAACCCCTTAAGGATCAAACTTCTGGAATAAAAGGGAATCATGACATGTCACACATGTCATGTGTCCTTAAGGACACATGACATGTGTGACATGTCATGATTCCCTTTTATTCCAGAAGTTTGGTCCTTAAGGGGTTAAGGGGATAAACAAGTAAACTTAAAGAGACACACTGCCCAAATATAAAATAAATTACAATTAATGTTTGGTAGATATGAATGCATTTAAATATACATTTTGTCATTGCGGGTTGATTGAAAAACAGCTTGTAAAAACTGCAGCTCTCTTGTCTGCAGCATTTGTTTCCCAGTCCAATCACAGGCTTTGTAATGCACTCAATGTGAAGTCTTTGCATGGCAGGTGCTCTGAGCAAACGTTCAGCTCAACTGAGCTAAACAACCATCAAGTTAAAGAACCATTTATCTGATTGACAGCCATTGTTGGTGTAACAAGGTTTATTAATAAAAGTACCAATTTCTATTGAAATTGATACTGTTTGTAAAAATGAAAAATCTGAGTTAATTTCGTCATCTAATGAATATACCCTATTTCTTAGCCTTTTGCTCTATTACAACACTGTCTTATGTGTGTAACAGATTGATACTCTCCCATTGCTCTCCTGCACATAGCATCCTTCCAGTTTTGCCTCATGTAAATTGAAATGAAGTCAGAAAGCTCCCAAATACAATTTGGTTATGGGACAAATCTCCCCAGCCTGGCCGCATAGCAATTCAGTGTCCCAAAGTGTCACAGTTCCTTGCTTGTAGAGAAATCAAAGCTTCACCAAGCCGATACAAAAGTAAGGTATATATGAGCCTCAGATAACAGATCTGAGCATCTGCAAATAAAACTACTGTTTGAATTTACAACCTGTAAAACAATTCATAACTAACAAGAAAAATAATTGTGGTTGATGTACTCAGGACCGCCATCAGTGGGGTACAACCAATACAGTTGTATGGGGCCCTGTATCGCTATATATGGTACCATTTTACATGTAGAAATATAGGGTTTACAAAAGTCATGAAAGCATTTTTCCTTGTGAGATAAGCTGGTGAATCATACTTATTAACCAAACTACTCATGGATTCTTCAAGGCAGGATGTTTGAAATAAATCCTGCCTTAGATTCATTTTTGGGAATACAGCTGTAGTTTCCATTATTTTCATGTAAAACCTCATGAGTGCAACTTTGCCTTAAAATAAATTATCCAGTTCAGTACTAACAAAAAGAATTGTCATGAAAAATAAACATTTGCATAAATCCATTGAGAGGGGTTCTCTTCATGCATTATGATGAGCAAGAGCCCACAGTGAACACGAAGACCAGAATTTGGACAATTATCACCAGTAGATAAATAGAATAGATGGAATCAATCAATATATCGTCAGAATTAGCAAATACAAAGAGACCGAAATGACTTGAAATACATTGTGTTTTGGTAGAATTCAGAGTGCCTGTAAATTTGATGGTGGTCACTTGGCAGCCAGATTAAACAAATATGGTCCTTATGTATTCACTATTGATATCCGGTTGCTATTGGCACTGCTAACCAGATTATAGAGCAGAGTGAAGGGCAAATGTACTAATACCCCAATGGCTAGTTTACCTTGTACAGCTTCTAAAGTCACATAAAAAGGGTTGAAATTTATTTACGTCCGGAAATATTTGGACACTGACACAAGTTTTGTTACTTCGGCTGTTTACCAAAATATATTCAAGTTACAGTCTGAGGGTATTTACATCCAAATTGGAAGAAGGGTGTAGGAATTACAGCTCTTTAATGTGCTATCCCCACTTTTTAGAGGGACCAAAAGTAATTGGACAATTGACTCAAAAGCTGTTTCATGGACAGGTGTGGGCTATTGCTCCGTCGCTTCATCAATTAAGTAAAAGGCCGGGGTTGACTCCAGGTGTGGCATTCGCATTTGGAAGTTGTTGCTCTGAACCCACAACATGTGGTGAAAGGAACTCTCAATGCAAATAAAACAGGCCATCCCAAGGCTGCAAAAATGAAAAAAAAAAACATCAGAGAGATAGCAGGAACTTTAGGAGTGGCCATATCAACAGTTTGGTACATTCCAAGAAAAAAACGAACTGGTGTGCTTTGCAACACAAAAGGCCTGGACGACCATGGAAAACAGCAGTGGTGGATGATCATAGAATCCTTTCCATGGTAAAAGAAAAACCCTTCACAACATGCAGTCTGTTGAATAACACTTCCCAAGAAAGTAGTCTTTGTGACAGACCGCATGGTACCCGGCTTGGTACCTCTGCTAAGCACCCATAGTGCTTCAGCCCCCAGTCATCGCAGCTTCACTGGAGTTTCCCACCCTGGAACAGGGTCCTGTGCTACAGCTCCCCATTGATCAAGCTCTCTTACAGAATGCATAGCTGTATAGCTGTCTCTGTATAGCCGAGACTTAGTGAAGGGTTAAGTAGAACTCATTTTATTGAGTGAACCATGGGTTTATATGGAAGTAATGGGCATGCATAGCTTCCAAGGAGTTTTTTTTTTTTGTGAGTTTTTATTTTTAAAATTCTTTATTTTTGTTGTGCTCTGTGGATAATAAAGGTAAGACAGTATACATGCAGGGCCGGTGCAAGGATTTTTGCCGCCCTAGGCAAAAGTAAAGTTTGCCGCCCCCCCCCCCCCCCCTCTCTGCAGAGCGCTCGGGCGGCTGCAGCATTAGGGGGGCCGGCGCTCCTGGCGGCGCCCCTTCCTAAGGGGCGCCCTAGGCGGCTGCCTAGTCCGCCTTAATGGTAGCGCCGGCCCTGTATACATGAGACAAGTTGAGATGTATTAGACATATCAGAGCAGAATAGGTGTATACATGTTTCAGTAAACAAGCTAGGTAACTCGATTAAACTCAGTACTGTTAAGTGTTAAAGAAAAAACAAACAGGGTAAGCATTAATTAAAAAAAACATATCATTGTTAGGCTGCTAAATATCACCACAGGGCCACAAAAGTCATACCAGTTCAGATGGATTATCAATAAGCATTCTCCAGTTTATTGCGGCGTACATCGTATATATATATAATAGGCATTAGTCTACTGTGCATGTGTAAAATGAGAGACAAGCAACAATTACTTCCTACTGCGCATGTATACGTGAAAACAAGCCTCAATTATTTGAAAAGTCTTATCTAGAATACCAAGGTTAAGGAGAGTAACATTTCAGGCGAAAAAGAAGAAACAGCTGCAGAAAATGCTGACAAACATAAGATAAGAATTGAGCTTTTAACCCCTACAGACGTGGAAGGAACTAACTAGGGAAAGGTTTAAGTCCTTTATTTACTTTTATCTATGACAATTCCCCTCTTCTGGTACCACAGGTGAGAGTTCTAGACAAGGTATATGCAGGTATACTAGTTATACATGTGGGACATTAAAGGGACTCTCCAGTGCCATTCCCTTGCCATCTCACACCAAAGGAGCCATCAAGGAAGACTTTTCCAGATATATGTGTTATTAAATCCACGTCTCATTATGCAATACATTCATAGGTTAATATATATATATATATACATCTGTATGTCTAAGGGAATATTCACTAAGCATGGCTTAGGTAAAACAAATCATTTTCCATCAATCAACATCACGTGGGCAGGAGAAACATTTGAGCTCAGGCATAGGCTGCAGAATTTAGGCTAGGTCAAAGTTTATGGGCAGGTACCTGCCTATTGGACTGTGCGATATGCTAGGGACAGTAGATGAAAAAAAAAAAGAAAAAAAAATATTTTACCATGCTAAGACACAATAATGGTAAAACAGGAAAACAAATACCACTGGAGCATCAGGAAGCTTAAAACCTTGAACCTGTATAGTACTGACAATATCACTGTGCATGTGCATGATAACAGCATAAAAGTAGCTCCTCATGAGAGCCTCTCTCCTGGGTGCAGGGCTGGGATGGGAAGTTCAACTCCAAAAGACTCGAGGCCCAGGTAAGTCAATGCAGGAGCTAGGCATAAGTGTCACTCGATGGGACAAGGCAGAGAGCCCCTTCTTTCATGCCAATGCAGGTTGGCACCGTGATGGGACAGCTTGGGCCAGAGTGGAGTGCGGGAGTCAAAGTCAGCCCTTTCCTTGAAGTCCTTTCGTAAACTAAGTGACAAAGCCATTACAGTAGGAGCTGTGAGGAACCAGGATAACCGCCACCGGTCCATGGGGGGGGGGGGGGGGAACGGGACCAGGAAGATGGTATTCAAGGAGCAGCTGCACAGAATTCAGGCTTGAGAATGGAGCAATTTGGCTTAGGAACTCCGGAGCACCAGTTTGGGGGGATATCAGTAGCCCCAATAGTTCCTTGTGTTCCATACATTTCCCAGGTTTGGGTAAGTGTGTACAGAAATTATTGTTGAATAAGCTTCGTAGTTTGCAGGAGCTGTGCTGACATGCGGCCAGCTAGCATCGTGGTTCGGTCTCGCCCCCTGACCCAGGAGTTTTTTAAGGTAAAAAAGTGAAATATTCAGCAATGGCCGAGTCAATCACCTGATCTCAACCCGATCGAGCATGCATTTCACTTGCTGAAGACAAAACGTAAGGCAGAAAGACCCATGAGCAAACAACAACTGAAGACCGCTGCAGTAAAGGCCTAGCTAAACAAAACAGAGGAGGAAACCCAGTATTTGATGATGTCCATGCGTTTCAGACTTCAAGTAGTCATTGCCTGCAAAGGATTCTCGCCAACGTATTAATAATGAAGATTTTATTTATTTTCATTTGTCCAATTACAGTTGAAACCCTGATATAAGTGACTGTGTAGAGAATAATTGCAATTCCTAAACTTTCATATTTTTGTTCAACCCCTTGAATTAAAGCTGAAAGTCTGCAATTCAATTGCATCTTGGTTGTTTAATTTCAAATATTATGAAAATTGTGTCCGTTTCTAAATATTTCCGCACGTAACTGTATATCTTTTGGAAAATATTCAGCAACTCATTGCCCGAATAAGCAGACCTAAGAATCTAAGAATTTGCACTACTGTGTGGTAAGGTAAAACATTGTTTAATGGATTCTTGAAAAGGGCAAGCTATCAATCAAATCCCTAATTATAAAAGACACCCGACTGGATGAAAATGGCAACAGCGCATACAGCATGAAGTTGGGTCGCGACATGACACTATGCACCTCTCATTTATTGTTGATGCTACTTTGATGAAAGACCTAGTGTCTCTACGTGTCAAAGACAGTAGCCACATGTAAAGCTTTATGTCTCTTGTTTATGCTTTGTGCTTTTTATATTTTTTTTTAAATCAGACTAATAATATACATTATATAACATATGTTGGCTTGTCTTTACTAATAACGTTAGAGTAGTAGTAGGACACTGAAAAATACATTTAAATAGATCAGAAATGCAATACACTAAAAGCCAGTTCAATCTTTATATTTTGAAAATTATCCAAAACAGGTTTTTTTCATGGTGCAGTTTGTTTTGGTTAATCTCTATCAAATTTAAAATGCATGCATGAAGTTCACTACCATATCAAACATAGGGGTAAATTATAATCTATTGTTTGATAATTATTGACATGTTAATAGCTGCTGATGGGCTGTTGACGATGCCGACTTAATCACAATCTCACATTTCAATAACACTTTTACCATTATTAGTTTGGTTAAAAAAGTACTTTACATTAATCAAGTTTAAGTGATAACAACGGATTGTAGCTTATTGGACCTGAACTTCAGATCACGTGTAAACCACAGGGACAAGCCCTATTTAAGGGAGGAACAGTCAGGGACTTTGGTAGGCTGATAGTCTGGCATTTTGTCAAATTTTATTTTCTATTTGTCTGAATAATTTTGTCCCTGAAGAAGTGCCAACCAGGAATGAAATGCATAGGACCTTTAGGACCATTTTTTTTTTTTGTATTGCTTTATTTGTAAATAAATAATTTATACCACTGTTTAGGAATCTGATACATGGTTCCTGTCTGATGTACTAAGGAGGGCACAGGAGAACCTAGCCCCCTAGTAGGCTAGTTGGAGGCTTTTTTTGAGGTTCTCTTAGTTGCTAGAAATGTGAGAGTAGGTTATGTGGGAGCTTATCCTCCAGGAAGAAGTGTACTATGTCCGTGGGCTGTGTGGGCTACTCTGGTTGGGTAGTAACCCTAACCAAGGGGATGTCGGGTACGAGGGGGGTGCGTACTGTTTGGTTGTGCGCCTTGTGTTTTTGCGCGAGTGGGCCAGCGCCACCATCGGCAGACTCATAAATATTGAGGGAGGTAGGGGTCTGGGTGGTCCTGGCCAGTTACATGGTAGAGCATTAGGAGAACCAAATTGTCCACTTGGGAACTGGTTACAGTAAAGTAGTAAACTAGTAAAAAAAAACATCAAAAAGAAATAACTGAAGAGTCTGTGTATTAAGCAAGAATCAGCTCTCCAACAGCATTGAGGACGTAGCGAAGGCTCTTGAAAGCCGCCACCACCACTCTCCATCAGACACATAAAGAAGGAACCCTTCCAAGCTTTACAAATGGACCTTAAGGCACTACTGGCTGACCTACATTGTCAAATTGCATCCAATATTAGTAAAAACCAAAGAAAAAAGTTACCTGCGCTCTCTCCTAAATCCCTATGTATATTTAGACAAATGGAGGTCTTTTAGTTACTCCAATGGCCATTGGAGGGAATGCCCGCCTGCCAACGTCAAGGCAGACCCCCCCCTAAGTGGGTCGTACACTGACCCTTCACCTTGCCTCCTTGAGCCTCTGGCAAAGATTTCTCTAATGAGACAGAGAGGGGTACTTTTTATATACACCCCTTGTGACGAAATGCCTTCCGTCACTGAGTTTATTGGTGACAAGCTGCCCTTTACCCATGGCTGTTGGAGAAGCCTTATTGCCAGCCTCCTACCTGTTGACTATGGTCCCTGGGAGATTTGGCCCTTCAGGTGCATCATTTGGACATATTGTACTTTATTGTGCGACTGCTGTCCCTTTAAGAACTGTCTGGGGACATATTGAGACTTTGGGTAATAATACCCGTTAAGACTATGGCCCCCTGGAAGGTATTACCCGTTAAAGACTCGGTTAGCAGACTGGATTTTATTAGACTGTACCCTTAAATAATATGGAACAATTCTGCAGCTTTAAATGGGCACTTCGGATGCAGCCGAAGTGCCGAAGTAGTCGAAGTGGCCGCCATTCGACAAACGAACACGTGGCGGCGGCCATCTTTGTTCCTTCGAACGAGGTCAGCGGTGTGTGTAGCCAAATCCATGGAACTGAAATCGGCTACACACTCTACCGAACACCGCTGACCCTTACCTTCTTTTACGCTTAGTTTTTCAGCTTCAGAGACTAAGTCCCGTTCGAATATTCGAATGCCCGTTCGAATATTCGAATGCCCGTTCGAATGGGACTAAGCCGTTTTTCTGCATGGAATTGAGCGACCGCACAGCCTAAATCTATGGAACTGTTTTGGGCAGGAAATTGTGCTTGCGGTCGGTCATAAAGGACTTCCACCTAACTTTTGATTCACTGGAGGGATCGGTGTGATTTTTGGAAGGGTTTATGTTTAAAGTGTGCTGATTCTAAATATGCAGTTTTTAGGAAGATTGGACGTATGGATTTAAAGTTATAGCCCATGTATAAAAACTGTAGTTTTCTTAGCTGGATAATTATGTTAACTGGTTATCTGAGGGGAGGGAACTTGTGGGTTGTAACCGTTATGCTATTGGCTGTTTTACCCCGCCCCTGTGGGCGGTCTATTATGTGTAAGATGGAAATAAAAGCAGACTGGGTGTGCTAGCACCTCAGATCATCTTGTACCTTCCTGAAGTCTCGACTCATGTTTGGGGGATTGGAGAACTACACTCTGGGGATTGCTATAATCACTATACTCCCCAGGGTTTTATTGCTGAGCTCTGCTAAGAGCTGTTCCTGTGCCTGCCCTCTGGAATTCGGAGAGGTCCATCTACTGGAAGCTAGATCCTGGTCTTGAGTATCCAGAGTGGGTAGCGTGGCGAGACCCCAACCAAGCTGCGGCGGTTCGTGGGGAGTCTACAGTGGTTATGGTGTCTGGTGAAGTGCTTGAAGTCCTCAGGAGTGCTAGGAGCATCCTTCAACGGAGGTACCCAGTCGGGGTGCCAGGCGATCCGTTACACCCCTATATACCTATTAACCCTTAATAGGGAACACATGGGATGGGCGACAGCATTTTAACAAAGCTGTGTGATACAAAAAGTGAATACAAATACAAAAAGATAAGTCCTGCTCTCACTCCCATCACTCCTGGGCGACAGCCCCAATATATAGTAAAAACCAAAGAAAAAAAATCATCCAATATTGCTCAAGATAAAACAGAATTAACTGGCCTTATGGGGAAATAGCTGTAATGGAAGACACTCTTCAAACTCAACGAAAACACTAGTTTATGCTAACAGGCTGTACTCACTTTAACCCCTTAAGGACACATGACATGTGTGACATGTCATGATTCCCTTTTATTCCAGAAGTTTGGTCCTTAAGGGGTTAAACTTCTCTTCTCTCAATGACACAATCAATAAACTTTGCAGGAAACACCATTAGATTCATGACCTGGCAGATGACATCAACATGATAGTGCTCCCACATCTGCCCTGTAAGTTTTTCTATATATAGTTACTGCCTAAACAAGCAAAAGTCCTATGGGGAAAGAAAGGGTAAGTTTAAAGATAGACTAATCACTTTCTTTCCTGATTTGGCTACAAGCACCCAACTTTGGAGGCAATTTTTCGCCCCCCCTAATCAAAAAGTGCTCTATAGACTGGGCCGTCATCCTCCCTTGAACTTCATAATGGGGATGTACTCAAGATTGAAATGTTAAACCAGTGTAATGGTGAAGCGCTCATATTATATATAATTTTTCTTTTGGGCTATATAGGTAGATAGAGTGTACCTTTAGAAATACAAATAAAAAAACAAACAACACCAAATCATAGTGTAAACCATAAAATAAGGTATTCCGAAAGATAAAGTAAGATATCCCACTCACACTTTCAAGAGCTAATGGTATAAACTCAGTATATTGCGCTCTTAGAGCCCGTAAAGGTGACCCTCTCCCTTATTTAGATGTTTTTTTCCTTTTCTTTTCCTTCTTCTCCTATAGGGTAAATAAAAAGCACATATGGTGCAATAACGTAGGTCTTATCTTAATTAAGAAACAAAGCAAAGGGGGTACTTACAGACCCAGAGCCTTTCCAATAGGCTCACATGCAATAGCGTATGTGGATAAGGCCCACACTCCTTCTTTACATAGCAGGAGAAAGATGCCAATAGTGAGCTTTAAAAGTATATCAATTAGTCTTTATTATAAAAAATAAAAAAGATTATAAAAAATATATGTATATGTATAGTTATATTATAATATATAATAAAACAACACTATTATGGCAAAGAAAGTCCAATAAAAAAGTCTCTATCTCGCAGTCCTCCAGAACGCATTTCGCCGTAAGGCTTCCTCAGCTGGATTCACAAATATACATATATTTTTTATAATCTTTTTTATTTTTTAAAATAAAGTCTAATTGATATACTTTTAAAACTCACTATTGGCATCTTTCTCTGAATTTTGCAATTGACTTGCATACAGAATGGAAGGTAATGGGGTTAACTGTAGTGTTTAGCATAGGGAACTTGCGCAATGCGCATTTTGCTGTGGAGTTTACTAGTCTCTTGCCTTTTTGATGAGTCAGTCGTTTTAGTTTGTTTAGCGACTCTTACCAGCTTGTGTTTAATCATTGTGTAGCCTGACTTGTTTCGGTTAACCGTGGTTAGTTATTCAGTCAAGTGGTCATTTTCAGTGTGTCTCATGGATATTCGCTGGTAGTCAAGTTCTGGTTAGGTGTGATCCGTTTCTCTTGGCTAAGCATCGGATTGTGTGTAGACATGCGTGCAGGGCCAGATTAAGAGCCCAGTGGGCCTGGTGCTGACAATTATGATGGGGCCTAATTACAGAATCTTATCGACCATAAACACTAAAACAGTCATACCTCTCAAGCGTCATGTATCTGATGGAGTTGGTGTCGGAGGGAAATTTAAAGGATGCAGCTATAAGAAAATATATACTCTATGCTAATCTCTCTCTAATGTATGCTTTCATCTTTCAAGTAAATCCATACCCAATAACAGCAGTGTTCAGTGAAGCAGGAAGTCAATGGGCGGGGTAAAAAGGTGCACCACTGACGCAAATCACGTGACCAGAACTGCCAAAGGGGCGAATATGCCCAAAAAGGGGGCATGTCTGTCCAAAGAATTGGAAGGCCAGCCTGGCATCAGTGTCCCTATATATCACAGTGTCAGTGTCCCCATGTCGCCCAGTCCCCTAGTCTCCCAGTGTCAGTGTCCCCTAGTATCCTAGTGACACGGGACACACTAAGACATGGAGACACTGGGAGAAACGGGGACACAGTGAGACATGGGGACATTGAGAGACCCGGGGACATTGAGAGACCCGGGGATACTGAGACACATGGGAGCACTGAGACACATGGGGCACTGGGAGACATGGGGGAACTGTGAGACATGGAGACACTGGGAGACATGGGGATACTGATACATTTGAGGGACACTGGGAGAAATGGGATCACAGACACTAGGGACACAGATACATGGGGACACAGACACTGGGAGACATGGGGACACAGACATTTGGTGAAACTAAAACACTAGGGACACTGAGAGACATGGGAACACTGGGAGACTAGGGCACACTGGGAGACATGGGGACACAGACACTAGTGACACTGGCTGGAAGGCATGGGGATACAGACACTTGGGGGCACTGAGAGACATGGGAGCAATTGTGGACATAGACATGGGGACACTGAGACATTTGGAGACACTGGGAGACATGGGGACACTAGGGACACAGACATGGGGACACTGAGACACTGAGACACTGGCTGGGAGATATAGGGACACTGTGAGACATGGATACACTGGCTGGGAGACATGTGGACACTGGGAGACATGGGGATACAGACATTTGGGGACACTCTGAGACATAGGGACACTGAGAGACATAGGGACACAGACACTGGGAGACTAGGGGACACTGGGAGACTAGGGGATACTGGGAGCCATGGGGACACTGGGAGCCATGGGGACACTGAGACACTAGGGACACTGGCTGGGAGACATGGGGACACTGTGTCCCTAGTGTCTCTGTGTCCCAATGTTTCTCCCTATGTCTCACAGCGTCCTCATGTGTCTCAGCATCCCCATGTCTCACAGCATCCCCATGTGTCTGTGTCCCCATGTTTCTCAGTGTCCCCACATCTCCCTGCTGCCTTTACCCCCACCCTTCACATACCTGAGCAGTAGTCTATCTCTGCAGGCTGGGAGCTGCTGTCTGGACTCTGTGCTGTGTAGCTGCTCACCAGCGGATCAGTGAGTAGAGAGAGGCAGGGAGATGCTGTAACTTCCTATCCCTGCCTCTCTCCACACACAGTGACCCCTGCTGGCTGATGCTGGTATTGCAGAGTAAACTCCGTTTATACAGAGAAAAATATTTGCATTTGTATTGCCGGTATTACTGCAATACCATCACTGCCAGGCAGCCTCAAATACTGGCTGTGCCTTAAAATACCAGTCAGGTGGCAAACCTATGAGTAGTGTTAAAAAAAAAATGTAATGGGCCTATTCCATGGGCCTGGGCCTGGGCCTGGGCCTGGAGCTGCAGCTCCATCAGCCCCTATGTTAATCCGGCCCTGCATGCGTGTGGGTGTTGCCAACAGCAGTGATTCACTACCCCCAACTTGTCCCCATGCCCTTACTTGGCCAGTCCATCTTATAAATAATTTTTATATGCTTGTGGTTTTTTTATTTTATTTTAAAATCGATTTTTTATTTTTTTTATTCTTTATTTTGAAGGTGCATGACAACATATCATGAGTTACAGCGATAGAAGTAAAAGATGAATCATGGCATAATACCGGTTTAGAGGCGTCACATAACTTGTCTAGTAGAGTTGCACACAATTTTTAATTTTTTAACATGTTGCGTTACGAGAACTGATAACAAGGTAAGCGGGAGGGAGTCGGCTGGTTCCTCCGTATTAATGTGGTTCTGTACCACCATCACTCAGTCTGGACTCGACACCAGCTAAGGTCGAATGAAGATGGGCCGTAAGACCCCAGAGGAGGTGAGAGACTAAGATTATATGGAAGTCATAACATAACACAAAGATTGTATACAAAACATAACATAACACTATTCAGCTGAGGCTGGGTCCGGTCTGACCAGTGTGGGTAGCTTCGAGAGCGGCCTCCTCATGGAGCTGCATTCGTCCCAGGGGTCGAGGGGTGAATAGCGCCATCATGGCAGGCTCTCCAATCCGGGTTGGGCTTTTTGTGGTTCTTGTCATAGGCAGTCCCGGGAGTCCCAACAAAGTGAGGATTGTGGGGATATCTGCTTCCGACGTGGCTCTGTAAGTAGTCCCATTATGAGTAAATGTTAGGACTCTTGGTGCCCCCCAGCGATATTGTATGCCTGCTGTTCTCAGGTGACTGGTAAGGTGGTACAGTGTTTTCCGTCACTGCAGCGTGGCTCTTGTTAAGTCCTGAAAGAAGAGCAATTGGGTATTTTCAAACACCAGGGGTGTCTTGCCTCTCACCGCTGTCAATATGGTAGACGTGGCACAGCACAGAATTTCATCCCGGGCTTCCGTGGATGGTGAGTTGGGCCCTGTCGGTAAGTGGTATGTATTCTCCACTGTAACTCCCCTCCTCCTGCCTTTCTCCTCCCGCGCGGCTATTATCTCCGGTGGGAGGAAGTGACGCGCGGCACTCACTTCCTTCCAGCCGGTACAGGAAGGGGCACGACCGGGCCCCTGCTCACACATGCTTACCGGGTGGCCCTTAGTGCATGGGCCACCCAGGGGGGATCCTTAGTTGGCGGGCCGGTGCAGCTCTGTGCAGCCGCACCGCCGGGTACATGGGGGCTGCTCAAATTGCGGGGCCCACACATTTACTGACAGACACACACTCAGTGACAGACATACATACACACTCACTGACAGACACACAAACACTCTCACTGACAAACACATACTCCCTAACAGACACCAAACAGACTCACTAACAGACTCACTAACAGACACACACTAATAGACACACACAAACTAACACACTCAGTAACAGACACACACAGTAACACACTCACTGACACACACACTCACTGACACACACTCAATAACAGACACACACAACTAACACACTCAGTAACAGACACACACACACACAGTAACACACATACTCACCAAACAGACTCACTAACAGACTCACTAACAGACACACACTAATAGACACACACAAACTAACACACTCAGTAACAGACACACACAGTAACACACTCACTGACACACACACTCACTAGCAGACACACACTCAATAACAGACACACACAAACTAACACACTTACTGACACACACACTAACACACACTCACATTTTTTAAAAAATTTAATCCCCCAGCCTCCCTACCTTTGGGAGTGCTGAGGGGATTCCAGATTTCCCTGGGGTTCAGTGGGGCTGCTGGGCGGCCGGTCCTGCAGGCGGCGAGGGAGCACTGATCCTCCTGTTCAGCTCCCTCGCTCACCACTTACTGATGCAAATTTTTTTCTCCACATTCTTGTAAATGATGAGAGGTCTTGATATATTGTGATGTTTTTAAATCTTTCTTCTATTATATTCTTAGTTCTACTTGCTTGGATTATTTGCTGTTTTGTTTGTAAAGAGTATAAGGAGACCACCATATCTCTCGGACATGGATCCGGGATATTTTGCAGTTTTCTCACCCAATATGTATTTTCAATCACCATTTCTAGATTTTGTAGGTTGATATTTAATGCTGCAAAAAATTCCAATAAAAATAATTTTATCTTCTCATGGGTAATGTCCTCAGGTATATTTTTTAGTTTTATATTTTTTATTCTTTGTCTGTCCTCCATTTAATTTAATCTGTGTTCTAAGTTATTGATATCCATCTTCATTCTTTCTTGGTCCTCAATTGCTGCTTTACACTGGAATTCTATTTTTTAATATTTTTCTTCAATTTTTTTTTGTTTCATACCAATCTCTTCTATTTGTCATTTTAATTGACATGTACTATTACTTATTTCCTTTTTGAATGTTTCTGTTTGATTTTCCAGATTTATTTTAATAAATTCTTGTAAATTAGACGAAGAGTTTCTTCTCTCCTCCATAAGAGATTCTTCTGAAAGTGAATTGTCAACTCCTTGTAAATTTTGGGGGAGAGAAAGAGGCAGACATTTCAAATTACATCACTAATATATCTTTGTAGAATCCCATCACCATTTTTTTTTTACACATATGGATTTTTTGATTGTACTAGCTTTTGGCATTTTCCATTCTCTCTCTCTCTCTCTCTCTCTCTCTCTCTATATATATATATATATATATATATAGAGAGAGAGAGAGAGAGAGAGAGAGAGAGAGGTTGTAGGTCTCCACTTTAAAAGCCTCTAAAGCAGAGGGACTATATATATATATAGTGATGTACCGAACTGTCCGCCGGCGGACAGTTCCCGGCGAAATTAGCTTGTACGCGTTCGCCGCGGCGGGCGGACACATGCGCAGTTCGATCCGCCCCCTATTCGTCATCATTGGGCAAACTTTGACCCTGTGCCTCTCGGTCAGCAGACACATTCCAGCCAATCAGCAACACTCCCTCCCTTCCACACCCTCCAACCTCCCTCCCAGCATCCATTTTCGATTCATTCGGAAGATGCATGCTTAGTGAGAGGAGGGAAAGTTTAGCTGCTGCTGATTACATAGGGAAATTGATAGCTAGGCTAGGGTATTCAGTGTCCACTACAATCCTGAAGGACTCATCTGATCTCTGCTGTAAGGACAGCACCCCAAAAAGCCCTTTTTAGGGCTAGAACATCAGGCTGCTTTTTTTTTTTTTTCCTGTGTAATGTAATTGCAGGTGCCTGCCTGCCAGCCTGTGTGTCAGGCTCACAGCATATACTGTGCCCACTTGCCCAGTGCCACCACTCATATCTGTTTTAACAATCGGTTAAGCTTTACATTTAAAATAAATATTTTTTTTCACTGTAATAGAAGAGCAGTTGCCTGCCTGCCAGCTTCTGTGTGAGGTTGGATGCCTTGCCCATTTGCACAGTCAGTGCCACCACTCATATCTGTTTTAACAATCGGTTAAGCTTTAGATTTAAAATAAATAATTTTTTTTCACTGTAATAGAAGAGCAGTTAGTTGTCTGCAAGCATCTGGGTGTCAGGCCTACTTCAGCGTGTGCTCTGCAGACCTGTGCCAGCGTGCTTTGACAGTTGCCAATCATATCTGGTGTCTCTTTAGCGTGCTTTTACAAAGAAAAAAGGTTTCCAGTGTAAGCTAATAGCAGCCAGTCAGTGTCCTTCAAGCGGCTCTGTCAGGCCTTCCATCAGCGTGTGCCCTGCACAACCCTGCCAGCGTGCTTTGACAGTTGCCAATCATATCTGGTGTCTCTTTAGCGTGCTTTTACAAAGAAAAAAGGTTTCCAGTGTAAGCTAATAGCAGCCAGTCAGTGTCCTTCAAGCGGCTCTGTCAGGCCTTCCTTCAGCGTGTGCCCTGCACAACACTGCCAGCGTGCTTTGACAGTTGCCAATCATATCTGGTGTCTCTTTAGCGTGCTTTTACAAAGAAAAAAGGTTTCCAGTGTAAGCTAATAGCAGCCAGTCAGTGTCCTTCAAGCGGCTCTGTCAGGCCTTCCATCAGCGTGTGCCCTGCACAACCCTGCCAGCGTGCTTTGACAGTTGCCAATCATATCTGGTGTCTCTATAGCGTGCTTTTACAAAGAAAAAAGGTTTCCAGTGTAAGCTAATAGCAGCCAGTCAGTGTCCTTCAAGCGGCTCTGTCAGGCCTTCCTTCAGCGTGTGCCCTGCACAACCCTGCCAGCGTACTTTGACAGTTGCCACTCATATCTGGTGTCTCTATAGCGTGCTTTTAAAACCAAAACATTGTTTCCACTGTAATAGAAGAGCAGTTGCCTGCCTGCCAGCTTCTGTGTGAGTTTCACAGTGGATACTGTGCCCTCTTGCCCAGTGCCACCACTCATATCTGTTTTTACAATAGCTTAAGCTTTAGATTTAAAATAAATAATTTTTTTCACTGTAATAGAAGAGCAGTTAGTTGTCTGCAAGCGTCTGGGTGTCAGGCCTACTTCAGCGTGTGCTCTGCAGACCTGTGCCAGTGTGCTTTGACAGTTGCCACTCATATCTTGTGTCTCTATAGCGTGCTTTTACAACCAAAATTTGTTTTTCACTGTTATAGATTGAATAGCAGTTACTTGTCTTCAAGCGGGTGTCTCAGGCCTACTTCAGCGTGTGCTCTGCAGCACTGTTCCAGTGCACATTGTCAATCATATCTGGTGTCTCTATAGCGTGCTTTTAAAAACAAAATTTGTTTTTCACTGTTATAGATTGAATAGCAGTTACTTGTCTTCAAGCGGGTGTCTCAGGCCTACTTCAGCGTGTGCTCTGCAGACCTGTGCCAGTGTGCTTTGACAGTTGCCACTCATATCTTGTGTCTCTATAGCGTGCTTTTACAACCAAAATTTGTTTTTCACTGTTATAGATTGAATAGCAGTTACTTGTCTTCAAGCGGGTGTCTCAGGCCTACAGTGTGTGCTCTGCAGAACTGTTACAGTTCACATTGCCAATCATATCTGGTCTCACAGTAGCTTGCACGCATAGTACCACTAATCCCCCAAAAAATGACAGGCAGAGGCAGGCCACCCCGCAGGGGCCGTCGTGGTCGTGGTGCTGTGATTCCCTTTTGCCCTAGAATAATGCCCAGTTTTCAGAAGCCACGTACCCTGAACTTGAAAAGTTCTGAGGACATAGTTGACTGGCTAACACAGGACACCCAATCTTGTACAGCCTCCGCTCGGAACCTTGACGCACCATCCTCCTCCAGCTTAGCTTCAGGCACCTCTCAAGATAGCACTCACCCGCCTGCCGCCACCACCAAAACTAGCACCACAGCCGCTTTACTTGGTATGTCAGAGGAGTTATTCACACACCCGTTTGAAGAAATGAGTGATGCGCAACCATTATTGCTAGAGGATGTAGATAACAGGGATATGTCTCAGGCAGGCAGCATTAAACACATGGAGGTACGGTGTGATGATGATGATGTTGTACCCGCTGCTGCTTCCTTTTCTGAATTGTCAGATACAAGCGAAGCGGTTGATGATGACGATGCGTCCATGGATGTCACGTGGGTGCCCGCTAGAAGAGAAGAAGAACAGGGCGAAAGTTCAGATGGGGAGACAGAGAGGAGGAGGAGGAGACCAGTTGGAAGCAGGGGGGGGTCGTCGCAAGGAGCTAGTGGCACAGTCAGACAGCATGCATCGGCACCCGGGGTCAGCCCGACAGCACGCCAATCAACGCATGCTGTGTCCACCACCAGAATGCCGTCATTGCAGAGCTCAGCAGTGTGGCATTTTTTTGTGTGTCTGCCTCTGACAACAGCGATGCCATTTGCAACCTGTGCCAAAGGAAACTGAGTCGTGGGAGGTCCAACACCCACCTAGGTACAACTGCTTTGCGTAGGCACATGATCTCACATCACAAACGCCTATGGGATCAACACATGAGTACAAGCAGCACGCCTACTCTAAGCCGCCATCCTCCTCCTGGTCCAGCATCTTCAGCCACGTCAACCACTGCTGTCCTTCTTGCCCCCTCTCAACCATCCGCCACTCCGTCTCCCGCCTTGAGCAGTTCCCGCTCATCTGCCCACAGTCATGTGTCTGTCAAGGACATGTTTGAGCGTAAGAAGCCAATGTCACCAAGTCACCCCCTTGCCCAGCGTCTGACAGCTGGCTTGTCAGAACTATTAGCCCGCCAGCTTTTACCATACAATCTGGTTGAGTCTGAGGCGTTCAAAAAATTTGTAGCTATTGGGACACCGCAGTGGAAGGTACCCGGCCGGAATTTCTTTTCACAAAAGGCAATCCCCAACTTGTACTCGATTGTGCAAAAGGAAGTCATGGCATGTCTGGCACACAGTGTTGGGGCAAGGGTCCATCTGACCACTGATACCTGGTCTGCAAAGCATGGTCAGGGCAGGTATATCACCTACACTGCGCATTGGGTAAACCTGCTGACGGCTGACAAGCAAGGAATGCGTGGCATTGCAGAGGAGTTAGTGACACCGCCACGAATTGCAGGCAGTCCTGCTGCCACCTCCTCTACTCCTCCTACTCCATCCTCTTCCATAACCTCCTCGGCTGAGTCCTCTTGTGCCGCTGCTTCTTGCTCCACATCAACGGCACCCCCCCAGCTCCCCATCCCGGATACGGCAGTGTCACGCCGTCTTGGGTTTGACTTGCTTGAAAGCAGAGAGTCACACCGGACAAGAACTCCTGTCCGCCCTGAACGCACAGGTGGAAAAGTGGCTGACTCCGCAGCAACTGGATATCGGCAAAGTGGTGTGTGACAACGGAAAAAATTTGATAGCGGCATTGAAGTTGGGCAAGTTGACACATGTGCCGTGCATGGCACATGTGTGTAATCTGATCGTACAACGCTTTGTGCATAAGTACACAGGCTTACAGGACGTCCTGAAGCAGGCCAGGAAGGTGTGTGGCCATTTCAGGCGTTCCTACACGGCCATGGCTCACTTTGCCGATATCCAGCGGCGAAACAACATGCCAGTGAGGCGCTTGATTTGCGACAGCCCTACACGTTGGAATTCAACACTCCTAATGTTCAACCGCCTGCTCCAACAAGAAAAAGCTGTTAATGAATATTTGTATGACCGGGGTGCTAGGACAGCCTCTGGGGAGCTGGGAATTTTTTTGCCACGTTACTGGACGCTCATGCGCAATGCCTGTAGGCTCATGCGTCCTTTTGAGGAGGTGACAAACCTAGTCAGTCGCACCGAAGGCACCATCAGCGACATCATACCATTTGTTTTCTTCATGGAGCGTGCCCTGCGAAGAGTGCTGGATCAGGCTGTAGATGAGCGTGAAGAGGAAGAGTTGTGGTCACCATCACCACCAGAAACAGCCTTATCAGCATCGCTTGCTGGACCTGCGGCAACGCTGGAAGAGGATTGTGAGGAAGAGGAGTCAGAGGAGGATTGTAGCTTTGAGGAGGAGGAGGAGGAGCAAGACCAAACACAACAGGCATCCCAGGGTGCTCGTTGTCACCTATCTGGTACCCGTGGTGTTGTACGTGGCTGGGGGGAAGAACATACCTTCAATGACATCAGTGAGGAGGAGGAACGGGAAATGAGTAGCTCGGCATCCAACCTTGTGCAAATGGGGTCTTTCATGCTGTCCTGCCTGTTGAGGGACCCTTGTATAAAAAGGCTGAAGGAGAACGACCTGTACTGGGTGTCCACGCTACTAGACCCCCGGTATAAGCAGAAAGTGGCGGAAATGTTACCCAATTACAACAAGTCGGAAAGGATGCAGCATTTGCAAAATAAATTAAAAAGTATGCTTTACACAGCGTATAAGGGTGATGTCACAGCACAACGGGAATCTAACAGGGGGAGAGGTGGAAGTCATCCTCCTCCTCCTCCTCCCACGACCACGCCGGCAAGGACAGGACGCTTTAAAGACATGTTGTTGATGGAGGACATGCGGACCTTTTTAAGTCCTATGCATCGCCACAGCCCTTCGGGATCCACCCTCAGAGAGCGACTCGACCGACAGGTAGCAGACTACCTCGCCTTAACTGCAGATATCGACACTCTGAGGAGCGATGAACCACTTGACTACTGGGTGTGCAGGCTTGACCTGTGGCCTGAGCTATCCCAATTTGCGATAGAACTTCTGGCCTGCCCCGCTTCAAGTGTCCTGTCAGAAAGGACCTTCAGTGCAGCAGGAGGTATTGTCACTGAGAAGAGAAGTCGCCTAGGTCAAAAAAGTCTAGATTACCTCACCTTTATTAAGATGAATGAGGGATGGATCCCGAAGGGACTGACACTGGGCGATACATTCGATTAAAAAAGGCCTGATGAGATGAGCTGCCTTGGGCTAAAAATTGTCCACACGCTGCTGTATTTTAGCTCTGAATGACGTTTGACTTGCGTGACTTATCCGCCACCAACTAGGGTTCAAGCCGCCATGTTTTAGGGCACTTTCTGCCTGTGAAACAAACATCAATTTTTCTGGACGCTGCTACAGCAGCGGCTGCAACAATACCAAATTTTTCAGGCATGTGTACATGCTAATTTTTAGGCCCACTGGTGCAAGTGGACTGATTACAATTACAGGGCCTCTAAAGAGTCCTGTATTGTTATTTGTCGTCACTACCTTCCCGCGTCGGGAGTGGGTCATTTGCGCCCCTGCTGCCTTCCTTGCATGTGGTAGCTGTTTGTCAGGGATTTGTCAATCCATATCTGCCAAGTGACCCTATGTAGGGGGAACAGTCCCTATTCTGCTCTGTGTCAGTGTGTATCATGGTCTCTGTGGACAAGGAACAGTCTCTATTCTGCTCTGTGTCAGTGTGTATCAGGGGTTTTGAGGACAGGTGTCAATCCATATCTGCCAAGTGACCCTATGTATATCTGCTGTCAGTACACAGGAAAAGTTTAAATATTTCTTGTTCTACGTTCTCTGCAACTCCACGCACCGACTCATCCAATACGTGAAGATCTGGGGTTTCTCTGACTCTCCTCAGTAGTGTATCAAACAGAGTCTGCACTGTGGTAACACGGACATCTTCAGGACATAACTCAACTATTTGCAGATAGGCAGTCTGCAGCTTCTCTTTTTCACCTGTTCTCTTCTTTCTCTTATGCGTATTCTTGTCTATATGCAGGTGGTCTCTTGCCTTTCTTTTAACCAATTCGTTCCTTCCATATGGTTTCAAAAGATCTCTGGCATCATTACTTTCAACGCAAATAACGTCATCATAGTTAGTCTCCTCATTATTCACCGGGAAGAGAGTGTTTGCACTGACTACCCACAGCATGCTCTTGCCATTGCCTACTCCACCTTCAACGACAGGGTGCAAGTCCCAAGGAGAAGGATCATTCACTTTATTATCTGTCTTTATTTCACAAGTAGTGCCTGGAACATCCTCATGGGTCACAAGATGTAAATCTGGACTAATGTCAACCCCAGGGTCTGGAAAATCTAAAGAGTCCTGTATTGTTATTTGTCGTCACTACCTTCCTGCGTCGGGAAGATTTCTTGCACAGGGCGCCCAAAGGCCTAAGGCTGGCCCTGTGCATGGGTCAGTGGCTCTGCACCAGACTTCCCTCCAATTGATCAAAGTTAAAGGATTTCAAGTGGACTGATTACAATCACAGGGCCTCTAAAGAGTCCTGTATTGTTATTTGTCGTCACTACCTTCCCGCGTCGGGAAGATTTCTTGCACAGGGCGCCCAAAGGCCTAAGGTTGGCCCTGCGCATGGGTCAGTGGCTCTGCCCCAGACTTCCCTCCAATTGATCAAAGTTAAAGGATTTCAAGTGGACTGATTACAATCACAGGGTCTCTAAAGAGTCCTGTATTGTTATTTGTCGTCACTACCTTCCCGCGTCGGGAAGATTTCTTGCACAGGGCGCCCAAAGGCCTAAGGCTGGCCCTGTGCATGGGTCAGTGGCTCTGCACCAGACTTCCCTCCAATTGATCAAAGTTAAAGGATTTCAAGTGGACTGATTACAATCACAGGGCCTCTAAAGAGTCCTGTATTGTTATTTGTCGTCACTACCTTCCCGCGTCGGGAAGATTTCTTGCACAGGGCGCCCAAAGGCCTAAGGCTGGCCCTGCGCATGGGTCAGTGGCTCTGCACCAGACTTCCCTCCAATTGATCAAAGTTAAAGGATTTCAAGTGGACTGATTACAATCACAGGGCCTCTAAATAGTCCTGTATTGTTATTTGTCGTCACTACCTTCCCGCGTCGGGAGTGGGTCATTTGCGCCCCTGCTGCCTTCCTTGCATGTGGTAGCTGTTTGTCAGGGATTTGTCAATCCATATCTGCCAAGTGACCCTATGTAGGGGGAACAGTCCCTATTCTGCTCTGTGTCAGTGTGTATCATGGTCTCTGTGGACAAGGAACAGTCTCTATTCTGCTCTGTGTCAGTGTGTATCAGGGATCATTAGGACAGGTGTCAATCCATATCTGCCAAGTGACCCTATGTAGGGGGAACAGTCTCTATTCTGCTCTGTGTCAGTGTGTATCAGGGATCATTAGGACAGGTGTCAATCCATATCTGCCAAGTGACCCTATGTAGGAGGAACAGTCTCTATTCTGCTCTGTGTCAGTGTGTATCAGGGATCATTAGGATAGGTGTCAATCCATATCTGCCAAGTGACCCTATGTAGGAGGAACAGTCCCTATTCTGCTCTGTGTCAGTGTGTATCAGGGATCATTAGGACAGGTGTCAATCCATATCTGCCAAGTGACCCTATGTAGGAGGAACAGTCCCTATTCTGCTCTGTGTCAGTGTGTATCAGGGATCATTAGGATAGGTGTCAACCCATACCTGCCAAGTGACCCTATGTAGGGGGAACAGTCTTTATTCTGCTCTGTGTCAGTGTGTATCAGGGATCATTAGGATAGGTGTCAATCCATATCTGCCAAGTGACCCTATGTAGGGGGAACAGTCGCTATTCTGCTCTGTGTCAGTGTGTATCAGGGATCATTAGGATAGGTGTCAATCCATATCTGCCAAGTGACCCTATGTAGGAGGAACAGTCCCTATTCTGCTCTGTGTCAGTGTGTATCAGGGATCATTAGGATAGGTGTCAATCCATATCTGCCAAGTGACCCTATGTAGGGGGAACAGTCTCTATTCTGCTCTGTGTCAGTGTGTATCAGGGATCATTAGGATAGGTGTCAATCCATATCTGCCAAGTGACCCTATGTAGGGGGGACAGTCCCTATTCTGCTCTGTGTCAGTGTGTATCATGGTCTCTGTGGACAAGGAACAGTCTCTATTCTGCTCTGTGTCAGTGTGTATCAGGGGTTTTGAGGACAGGTGTCAATCCATATCTGCCAAGTGACCCTATGTAGGGGGAACAGTCTCTATTCTGCTCTGTGTCAGTGTGTATCAGGGGTTTTGAGGACAGGTGTCAATCCATATCTGCCAAGTGACCCTATGTAGGGGGAACAGTCTCTATTCTGCTTTGTGTCAGTGTGTATCAGGGCTGGGCTTTGAGGACAGGTGTCAATGTTAGGTGATGTCTGCCCTTTATGGATTAAAAGCAGACTCTGCATCAACTGTGCAATTTTCCATGGGAGTTTTGCCATGGATCCCCCTCTGGCATGCCACAGTCCAGGTGTTAATCCCCTTGAAACAACTTTTCCATCACTATTGTGGCCAGAAAGAGTCCCTGTTGTTTTTAAAATTCGCCTGTCCATTGAAGTCAATGGCGGTTTGCGCGGTTCGTGAACATTTGCGGAAGTTCTCGTTCGCCGTTCGCGAACCGCAAATTCCGGGTTCGCGACAACACTATATATATATATATATATATATAGTCCCTCTGCTTTAGAGGCTTTTAAAGTGGAGACCTACAACCTTCAATCTCCTATTGTCCTGCAGCAAAAGTTCTTGTTATGGATTATATCCTTAGTCTCCTCATTCCCCTCTGTTCGGACACCACTACCTCGTGGCTGCTTTTCGTCTGCTGGTCCGTCAGCCCCCTAAACCCCGCCACCTAGTGCGTGACCGCGTCACGTCATCTATGCTTGTGATTTTATAAATTGTAAGATAAGAATAATAGTGTTTGTTTCTCTTTTTTCTATGCTCATGATATTATGTTGTCAAATGGACTAATGCTGATTCACAAAGTTTTTATCTACTGGATATCCTGACTGATGGGGACTCCAAGTGGAGGTTGGTGATAAGCTGTCTTTTCTTTTTTTCTTGTGAGTGCATACAAATAAATAGAGAGATTTTAGATATAAAGATCTCCTCTATGTGTTCCTTTTTACTTCATATATGATGCTGCTATTTGGAAGCCTTTTAGCAATGAAGACACCTATGGTGTATGATTATGCCTACTATTAATTTATGTTTGTAAGTGTGATACTTACCATTTCCCATTGATTATTGGTGTATAACAGTGTTCTGAGTTTTATTGTTGAAGATTATGGTGTTTTACATCCATTTTGATCCAAGTTTTCTCAGTTGGAATGCTGCCAACATTGCACCATTTGTACCTATAGCATATTTAATTTCTCCCAATCCTCAGTTATATAATTATCAGAAGACGAAGGAAGACAACACTGCCCTTTTCTCATTAGGAAATGTACCTTCTTATACAGGTTTTGATTTTGTGTCGCTTTTATATTGCGTCCCTATTGTGATGCTTTAGCGCGGTCTTTCTTGCATCCTTCTCCGTGAGGATCCCGTTTCTTTTGTTCCTATTCTGCTTAGGGGTGTTGTTTTAGTTTCCGACACGGAAAGACTATTTTTTAAACTAAAACTGAAACATACCTGGCTGTGAATGAAAAAAATATATATTTTTTTCTTCAATATAAATAAAGAGTCAAGGTAAAAAAGTCAGACATCATACATAAAATCTTTATTTCAAAAGTTTATGTTGTAGAGGACAACAGTATTTCAGTGCATCTTACAAGACAATTTTAGGCTGTATTAATCAAGGTACAAATGGTGCAATTCCTAAGCAAACTGCTAAGTGTTCAGAAACATTTCGCTGGATTCCATGGTGATTTAGCACTTTGCCCCAAAAACTGCAACAGTTTTACCTCTGTATAGCCTTTTACAAGAAATCCACAAGGGCGCTATGGCATAATTTGTTGCAAAAGAAAAACAGAAATTGTATACATAGCAATAAGCCCAGTGGAAACACTGAAAGAACAAAAATGACAATTTGGATATCCTAACAGTATTTGTTATAGACAGGGAAAATTTTGTTGACATATAAAGAGGAATTAAAACAAAATACAAAAGGATACATTTCTCTTAATACATCGTTACTTAAATACTACAAATTTGCCAGAACCAATTATGGTTAAATAAGACAACAGGCCAGTGTTGGAAAACTTTGACACTAAAACTAGACATACAACCGAGGATGATGTGAATTGCAGTCCACCATTACCTGGAATGCCCCTTTAACAAAAATGTTTAAAAAAAAATAAAACAAAGTATTTTCCAGTCACCAAGGAAGCATACATTTGCAACAAAGGCCCTCAGTAACAACTTTAATCATATACTCATTACAGTGGCAAATTGTTTTTAATTTTTTTTTTTTTTTTGAGATCATGTTTCAGGCAGCAAACACAATGGCAAATGGGAGGAATAAAAAATAAAAATAAAAAAAGAAACGTTTATCCTGACATTTTTAATCTCCAGATCTACAGCTTTGTGTCTTACATGGTGAGATTACGCAAAATGAATTACATTTCAAACTGCATGAAATCAGTTCAGCATAAACCTGAGTATGACCTTTTTCGCAGATGCAATAATTCTTTGGGTACAAGGTTCTGCAAATGGATGATTTTCTATAACTTAAGGTTGCTAAGCCCCAACACAGATGCATCCAGCAAGGCAGCATGTAATTTAAATGGTAACTCCAAGATGATTGGCCCATCTTTTTTTAGTTTTTTTAAAATTTGCTACAGCTGTAGGACATAAAGAGATGGGGTCATATTTGTTGCTTAAAGCATAAGCTACAGATAATTGTTTATGGTTCTTTGTGTGTCAGTTTGCATAGCCCTGTAGTATACATTGCTACTTTTAAAGGAGACGGAGTCACTTCAGTTTATTTTCACAAATGACATTTAGCAAATGCACATAAACATACTCATAAGCCTTTATAAATATTAGGTATTTGTTGAAATTCCTACATTTTAATACAAATCTGGAAATTAACAAATTCTAGATCTGTACTAAACCAAATAAGAATGTATAATAAAATCTCAATGTGACTTAATATATACACATTTAACTAACAATATAATGAAAAGTGGTATACTACATTAAAGTGGCTCTGTAACCAGCTGGGCCACTTTTGTTTTTTATCTATGTCCCCCCTCCCCAAAGTGTTTTGTTTTTAAATATAGGCCCCATTTTACACTTTTTTGTATCCTTGATTGGGCACTGGGTCTTATACCCATGCTCAGCCATTTTCAGGATCCTGGCAGTGATGGATTGTCTCTGCCCTTGTTTGCCCATACTAAATTTTGGCACATGCATAAAGAACATCTTTCTTCAATGGTCATGTGATGAAAAGCATTGCAAGAACAAATGGTGAGGCGAATATTGTGGGAAATTATACTTGATAAAGGAAGTGGTGTTTGCCTTACGCTCCACCATTGTCAAGTATAGGAAAAATACACAAGACAAAGTAGCCAAAGACATGGATCAATATAGAGGTCAATATATAGGAAGACTGTAGCAATATTTTAAAATAAAATTGGGTTGACTGTTCGTTCTACGATGACAAAAACCAAAATGATCCCAGAATATGGTATTAGAAACAAACAGAACGTGTAAACAAATGCATTCACATTTGTGAAACTCGAGACATGTGATTGAATGTATGACATTCAAAAAAGCAGTTCCTTTCCAAAAAAAAGTAGACTAAAACAAAGTAGACTAAAACAGATTTAGGACAACATGGCAAATCTCATAACCAATAAATTTATGGTTTTACCATGGTATGTCCACAAGACTCAAGTATTTTGTAATCTGATTAATAATTTCATAGATTGTAAACTCGCGTGAGCAAGACTTTCTTCACCACTAAATACCCTTTCTATAAATGTAAAGTTCCCCGGAATACCGTATGTTGGTGTTAGCTAAAATGCTAATAATAGCAACAACAAGCCCAAACTAATTCAATTTAAGTCAAAAGAACAAAGCTGGTTTAAAAAAAAAAAGGAAAAAGTATTTTTTAAAGCTACTTTTTTTTTTAGCTTCAATTTAGGATTATTCTTTTAATCTGTTTAGTGAGTAAATACTTTGGGGAGGGGATTGTTGTTAGTGTAATATAGATAAAATGTTCACAGTACTGAAATAAATATAATATAGCCCCATTTAAGAATCAGAGCTATATATGCTTCAACTGAAACCAATACAATCATAGTGCCTTTTAAAGGGGCACTTTGGGGGCTAGTATTGCACTAGGACAATTCTTTTTCTCGATTTCAGATGGTAGGTAATTACAGTGCAGTGTTTTTCAGTAGGCACTATCAATATTAATTGTGTATATTTTTTAGCACAATGTGGAATACAATTCTACAGATTGTGATCACCTCAACTCCAGATATATATATATATATACACACATATATATATATATATATATATATATATATATATATATATATATATATATATAAAGGTAGCATTTCAAATGTTAGCATCAATTCTCATGAACATCACACATGACTGACACTTGTGTGAACACACAAGCAAAGCACTCTCCACTTGGATTTGTTATTGTCTACAATGTAGAACCACAAACATCTCTATAAACATACATACCACATTCACTTTAATCTGGCATTAATCAATATGTGAATCAACACTAGTTTCTGAAGTTATCTTCTTTACATCAGAAGTGGTTAAAAGGTAACCACCTATGCAGAAGAACTACAACTCGCATGATGCTTTGCACGCCCAGTCTATTCCTAACAAAGATCTGTCTTGATGCAAAAATAAAAAATAAAATACACACAACGTAACATCTTCACCTCAATGATACTTTAAAAAGGAAATAGTTGTGGAAAACAACAAAACTGTGAATTTTTGATGAAAAAACATCCGAGTTGGAAATATTCTCCTTACTTTTTAACAGGGTTATTTAGTAAAATGAGAATTCAAAGTTAATTTCAAATTTAAGGCCAGAGTAGCCAAATAAAGCATAGCTGAGTTAGACATTGTTTCCAGTTCACCTATTTAGACCTTGAATTAAATTAACTTTAAATTTTCACTTTAGTAAAAATTCCTGTAAATGTGCAATCAGTTTACCACCCACCATGATTCACAGCACAAGGAATTAAACAGAATCTATAATAAAATGTTGGTTATCAATGTATAGTTTACATGAAAAGAATCATCTACAAAGAGTAAACATGATTTAAACAATATTCTAAGCACAGAAAAAGTACATGTAAAACCGTTCATGCAGTTCCTAAATTGAAAAAATTGCTTTACTAAACTATGCAAACTTATAAGATACAGAAATATTAGGGGAACAATTAGTACACATAGTTTTATTTAACAATTAAAAAAAAAAGTAAATAAATACACAAAAATTGATGTGTTCACCTTTAGGCAAATCAAAATATTTTGAAATCAAAACCTATTTGAAAATGCAAGCCAGCTGCTATTACAATTGAAGCAGGTAACATAATACTATTATAAGGTATACATCACAATAACAGAAGCTATGTCTGAGAGGAAAAGTCAGCACAATGGGCAGAGCAGCGCCTTTAGTGTCTCAGCAAGTGAATACAAATTAAAGACAATGTGTAATTAAAACAAAACAACAAGATATCAGGGAAAACACATAGTCAAGCAGTGCGCTTTGGTGCTTAATCCCTTAAGGACCAAACTTCTGGAATAAAAGGGAATCATGACATGTCACATGTCCTTAAGGGGTTAAAGGGACACTCCAGACTGTAGTTGATTAGTTTTTTCTCTTTAAATGCCTGAAATTTGCAAATAAAAATTACAAATATTCTGCAATGAGCTTTCATCAAACCAGCCAATAATTCAGCCATGGAAGCTCAACTTTTTATGGCATTGTTGGGTTCATCCATATAGAGTTTTATGGACACAGTTTAGGATTCTAGGATTAATTCAATTGTAAGCATTCACTGTAGAAAGGTAACAGTTGAAATACAACTCTCAGAAACCTAATTCATATGATCAGGTATACTTTTGGTGAAACGGACGGTTGGGATGGAGGGTAGAAAGGGTGGGCTTAAAGGGACACTATAGTCACCTGAACAACTTCAGCTTAATGAGGTTGTTCAGGTGAGAACTATAGCTCCCTGCAGCCTCTCTCGTGTAAACACTGTATTTTCTGAGAAAATACAGTGTTTACATTGAAAGCTAGGAACACCTCCAGTTGCAGTCACTCAGAGTGAACCAAAGGGACTTCGGAGTTGATGGAGGCATAATATGCCTCCATCCACTCAGATCTGCTGTCAGCAGAGCACAGGGCAGCACTGTGCACAGCATCCTGTGATTCAGTATATCCTCCCTCTGCATGCAGACACTGAACTTTCCTCATAGAGATTCATTGATTCAATTCATCTCTATGAGGAGATGCTGATTGGCCAGGGTTGTGTTTGAATCATGCTGGCTCTGCCTCTGATCTTCCTCTTTGTCAGTCTCAGCCAATCCTATGGGGAAGCACTGTGTATGGATCAGGCTCCCACATGTCAGCAGACTGCTTGTTTTTCTGAGTTTAACAGCATGCAGATTTACAGCTGCAGGCTTGAATACAGTAAGATTTTTACTATATTTATGTAGGCATGAGGGGCCCAATATGGTGGTGTTAACACTATAGGGTCAGGAAAACAGGTTTGTGTTCCTGACCCTATAGTGATCCTTTAAGGATACATAAAACAAAACACATTTAACAAGATTAATAATAAAAAAAAAATGCATCTGGAGTGTTCTTTTAGGCAGTGCAAAGCAAGTTTTAAAGATGGCAAGTAGCAATTACTCCTGGCAAGGCGGATATATATTCAGTTTTGAATAGAACAGACTGATGTCAGCGTACCTATGCACCCCTTTTTCACCTTGAAATTTACATCAGAAGAAATAAAGTGTGACATAAACATAACAAAATTTCCTTTAATCCCTGGTCTCTGTTTTTAATTCCCCACTAAAATGTCATCGTGGTTCTGGTATTTTTGCAAAAATAGTCTAGTCACAGCGATCGGAATAGCAGACAAGTTCCTAAATAGACAGGAAACAAGGTTTACTAAAAACAAGAACATATCTGCAGCGGTTTAGGATGCCTAACACACAACTCAAGACCCCTAAAACAATATCACAACTTAAAACTTATAGTGTCCTTGTTTATCTTAAATTCCACTAGGTTTTACCAGTACTGAAAGTATGTGACTTCTTTTATTCAATATGCTACACTTTCTCTCCAAAACCTTATAGAGCAGTTTATATTCCCCAGAACAGAAATAGAGATTACATAAATACAACAAATTATTATATTTTTCATAATATTCACTTGAAAATGACATCCGGGACCAAAGGTTTACTTTGAGACAGAGGGTATCTGTATAATTCAGCAACATAGAAAATATCCTATACTGTGAGTATAATATTAGTGTTTATCTTATATGATATATGAATTCAGGATGGCATAGTCAGTGTTCTCACACTAAAGTGGCACCCCAAACAAACAATATGCATTGTAGTAAAGGAGTAAAAGCAGGAGATTTTATTTCCTCCTATCTTTAGTTTTCGCTCTGCCTCTCTAATGTTACCAACATTCTGTAGCATGCATACAGCTATGCATTATTATTTGCCTGTTAGACCCCATAAACAAGAATGGGAGAAAATTAAAGTCAATGGCTGAAATATCTATGTATACTTACATCGAAAATTAAAAAAAAATAAAAAATAAATAAACCCATTCTGGAGCATCTTCATCTGGAAGATGCTTATGCACAAAACCAAACCAATTACATCATGGTTTCATTACAGTTAATCAGTAGTAAATGTTGAAATGCTGTTATTCTAGGAAGTTGTTTGGATTTTGCATTGCATAATCACATATAAGCTTAACCTGTTTTGGTGCTTCTATTGTCTTGTCCGTTTTTTTTCTCTGTATACCCTTATTTACTCTTTTAGCATGTCAGTAGTTTAAAGCTATCCATTTGGTGGGAAGGTTTATTTGATGTCAAATGTGAAACGTAAAAAATGCACCATCATCAAAAATGATCACTTTGCAGTTATACTGTTTATGCTTAAAATGGTCAGGTCTTAACCCCTTAAGGACCAAACTTCTGGAATAAAAGGGAATCATGACATGTCACACATGTCATGTGTCCTTAAGGGGTTAAATAGGTTTGTCAGTCGACAACCCTGGGGATAATCGGAACACAGCATCAATTACAAGAATATCAACCTGCTCTACTGTCCAGTAATGCCACTCAGCAGACAGACAACTGGCTGCTGACAACACATACACTGCAGATTATTTTTTTGTTTGTTTGTTGTTGAGTTTTATTTTATTTTTTGTTTTTTTAAATCAAGTTGGTACCTACCACTGAGGAATTGAAAATCAACATGAAATGCCATGTTGACCAACTCAAAAAAAAAAAAATAATTACTCTCAAGTGATAAATATAGGTACGTTTACTATAGTCTGGTAAGCCAGAAATGCAATCATTCTATAGTTTATATGGTTTTGAACTTATGGGACAAACATTTTAAAGACGGTGCTGCTTTAATCACTGAACTGAATAATCTGGTATTTTTTTCAGCAGACAAAAAAAAATAGGTATATATTTACACACTACATGCAAGTCATCTCTCATATAAAAACAAAAGTGCAGACTTTTGCCATTGACCAGACAAATAAACCATAAATAAACATATATCCTATTCATTTCAATGACTAATTAACAAATGTTGAAGCATCTAAGCACGTATAATATTAAAAGGTTTCTATTTCTCTGTGTGCACCAGTTACAGAATTGAGGCAGTAACCTCATGCTACAAATGAACTGCATTAAAATTCCACTTTCAATTAGGATGGCTAATGCGGAAGGATATGAGGGGGAAAAAAGATGATTCAAGAACCTATCACTAAGACAATACATATGAGAATATATAAAATAACAAATGAATAGCTAGAAAAAGATATCAAGGAAGAAGGATTTTTTTCTTGGTTAAAGCGCTTTTCCTGGTAAGCAATTTAGCAAGTCCATGGCGAAAGCACGGCTAAAAAAATGTGACAATCCACATGCTAGTTCCAGGGTGAAGCTAGAGTTATTCCTGCTTTCTGTCAGTTTCGATGGCTGAATAGATGGTCACTGGAGGCCATACGGACTGCCAGCCTAAAGCCAAATGGGGATTGCTCCTCACCACTGTTGCCAACTGAAGTCATCATTGCTTCCGAAGACCAAAAAGAATCCTAATATAGTGGAAAAGATGACAGCATTTCCTGTGAGGACCAATGCACAAGCTCCCCAAAGAATCTGTGAACAGAAAAATGAGCAGACATTAGAGGGGAACCAAAAACTGTTGAAAATTGCTCTTTCGAAGAAAACAAAAAATATAAACAAAATTTTAAAAAAGGATTAAAAAAAAATAAATTACAATTTCTAGAGTAAAGTAAAATTAACCAAAGCTCATTGACTGCATGTGAAACCTTAAATTAGTCCAACAGAACGTTTTATTATTGTACAGTGTAGCTAAAAATGGCTAACATAGTGGCAGACTGACTACACCAGCCTTAAAAGTAAGAAGCTCCTGTAACACCCACACTCCACATTCACAATGTGAGTTATAAATGGGTTTTCACAATTTTTACTTGGGATCACATATATATATATATATATATATATTTTTACTCATTTGCCCTTGCTATAAAATAGTTTTTTGTAAATATATATATATTTTTTTTTTTTTTTCATATTGTTGTGAAAATTTAACACAATAAGACATGCAGGTCCCCAACTCAGATGTTCTTCTTAGGTCCATTCACATGTAAAAAAAAAAAAAAAAAAAAAAATGAAGCAACAGGAAACGCACATGTCTACGCATAGTTTTTATCAGTAACTTGAGCAAGTTACATATGATAGCTGTGTCCAGGGAAGGTATAAAGAAAATATTGCTAGAAACAGAAGTAAACAGGTTTCTTGCATAGAGATTAACAAATCACATTACATTGTTTGTACTGTGCAACATATTCCCATGCACCACCGATCCAGTACTTCAAGCAACTGATCAGCCCCCCAACCCAGGACATTTGCAATGGGCCAGTGTATGTGCCCCAAAAGGCCACCCACTCTCACACATTTTTTTTTCGTGCAGCCAATCTGTACTGAAACTCACAGCTCATAGATCGAAATCAGCCACTATGTCCAATATTCAGGGAAATCCCTTTATCATAGATTAGGTTTACTACGGATATCAGCATGCAGACTGACAGTTTTTTGGATGACCTAGTGGGAAAATCTACTGACTGGTTAACTACTGATTTATTCACAAAACCCATGGACTCTGGACAGTTTGTTCCATGCTTACAGCTTTCATCCTTCTAAACAGCTTTGTCCTATTCCATACAGTGAACTACTCAAGATGTGCAGAATTGTTAGCAACGAGACACTGGTAGAACACCTCTTACAAAGATGTAAAACAAACTCACTTGAAAAAAATGCTACAGTTCACACCTTTTTCAGGTCTCCAAACAAAAAGTGAAAGCAATGAGAAGGGAAGACTTACTCTCCCCTGCACATAGAACCAAATCAAATAGAATTCCATACGTAAATATTTACTCTCCCTTTTCCTCTCAAATTCAGGACATGTCGGTAAAAATTGGTATAGCAGATGGACAAGCAGATTGGCCACTTACTCAAAGAACCTCCACTTTTTGCACACAAAAAGGGCCGTACAATACGTAATATGGTTGTCAAGGCAGACAATTACACACCTAGTAAACAGCTTTATCTATCTAAACTGGTCTATGGCACCTATCCATGCCTCTCCTGTAACTGCAGCAGTGGGATCATTAAAAGGGAATATTGCACACACACCAGGACAGGCTAGATAACAGTTTAAGGATTCTTTACTTGCCAAACAGAATTTATGGTCTACCTACTGAAATGCCCATGTGGCTTAGACTCTGTGGGCAAAACCATACATGCTCTGAAAGACTGTGTCCCAGCACAAAACGTCCACATGTAGTCCCAGACACACCTGTAGTTAGACGCTTCAGAGAATTGCGACATAATGTGTCACAGCACAGATATCAGGTCCTAGAAAGGGTACCTCCTCTGACTAGAGGGGGGAATAGGGAATAGATTTACTTACAGAAGGAAGCTCGTTGGGCGTACTAGCTGGATACAGTGGCCCCACATAGCCATAACAAGAAGCGTAAGTGGCACTGGTTCCTGTAGGTACGTCACTTTGCACACATTGGATGGCGAGTCTTGTACGTATTACAGTATTGTTCCTATTAACCCCTTAAGGACACATGACATGTGTGACATGTCATGATTCCCTTTTATTCCAGAAGTTTGGTCCTTAAGGGGTTAAACTATTTTGTATACGTTTATATTCATTGTGATGCACAGCTAATACTTGCTTTTGTAAGATTGGTATATTATTATTATTTTATTATTTAAAAAGCGCTAGCAAATTCCATAGTGCTGTACAATGGGTGGACTAACAGACACGTAATTGTAACCAGACAAATGGACGCACAGGAACAGAGTGGATGAGGGCCCTGCTGTTTTTTTTTTTTTTTAAAGGAGTGGAGACTGAGTGAAAGTCTAACGGAGAAAGGAAGCGAGTTCCACAGAAAAGGTGCAGCCCTGGAGAAGTCTTGGAGGCATCAGATGTTGGAGTACGGACAAAGGATAGGCATAGGTCTTCGGCAGAGTGCAGGGACCTTGACGGGACATATTTGTGTATTAGGGAGGATAGGTAGGTAGGAGCAGCATTATGTAGGGACTTGTAAGCAAGCACCAGAATCTTAAATTGAGCCTTATATTTAACTGGAAGTCAATGTAGGGACTGACAGAGGGGTGAGGCGTGGTAGGTGTGGGCAGACAGGAAAATGAGCCTTGCCACCGCATTCATTATAGATTGCAGCGGTGCAATCTGGGAACACGTAAGACCACTGAGAAGGCGATTGCAGTAGTCAAGGCGAGAAAGAACAATGGCATGGACTAAATAAAATTAAATAAGGGCGGATGCGAGCTATGTTTTTGAGATGAAGTGGCAGGATTTGGCGATCGTCTGGACATTAGGGGTGAAGGAGAGGTCGAGGTCAAAGAGAACAACTAGGCAGCTAGCCTGTGAGGTAGAGGTGATGGTGGCGCCGTTGATTTGGAGGGAGACAGACACGAGAGTAGCAACACTTGAGGGAGGAAAGACCAGAAGTTCTGCTTTGTTTGAGTTTAAGGAAGTAAGCAGCCATCCAGTTGGAGAGGCAGTCAGAGACACGAGTCAAGATGGGCGGAGAGAGGCAGTCAGAGACACGAGTCAAGATGGGCGGAGAGAGATCAGGAGAGGACAGGTAGATATGCCTGTCATCTGCATATAAATGATAATGAAAGCCAAAGGAGCTGATGAGTTTACCAACGGAGGCAGTATAGATAGAGAACAGTAGGGGAACAAGGACAGAACCTTGTAGAACACCAACAGAGAGGGGTTGGGGAGAAGTGCAGAACCAGAGAAAGACACAGAAAAAATGCTGGGAGAGGTAGGAGGAGCACCAGGAGAGAGCAGTATCCCGTAGACCGAGATTATGGAGAATGAGAAGAAGCTGTTGATTATCAACAATGTCAAAGGCAACAGAAAGATCAAGGAGCATTAGGATAGAGTAATGGCTGTGAGATTTAGCAGTGAATAAATTGTTGGATACTTTGGTCACAGCTGTTTCAACAGAGTGCAGAATCCAGACTGAAGTGGGTCAAGCAGAGGGTTGAATTCAAGGAAGTCTGTCAATATCACATACACAACTCTCTCAAGGATCTTGGAGGCAAACGGCAGTAGCGATATAGGGCGGAAGTTAGATGGGGAGTTGGGGTCAAGGTTGGGCTTTTTCAGAATTGGATTTATGGTTGCATGCTTGAAGGATGAAGGAAATGTGCCAGAGGAAAGGGAGAGATTGAAAATTTTAGTGAGAGGAAGAGCAAGAGCAAGAGAGGGAGACAGAGTGCAGAGGAGATATGAGGGAATACGATTGAGGGAACAGGTGGTGGGGCGGGACGACCGGAGCAGAGCAGAAACCTCTTCCGTTGTGGTAGGTGCGAATGAGCATAGAACAGCAGAGGGACTAGGGTTGGGTGATGTATTGGAAGAGGAGGGAGAGAGGTTAGAGATCTCTTCCCTGATTGTAGAAATCTTCTCAATGAAGGGAGTTGCAAAGTTTGAGGGTAGGAGGAGGGGGAGCATTAAAAGTGTGAAATAATCGTTTGGATTCGCGGGAGAGTGTGGTTATGAGGGTATTGAAGGAATTTACTTTTGCAAAGGAAAGAGCCAGAGTGTAGGAGCGCAGCATAAATTTATATAGCCTCTGTACCTTTAAGGCATTTTCGGTTCCCTATTTTTATTTTTTCTTAGCTTGTAATATGAATCCAGCCTTGATACTCCTTTTTTGTATACTTTATATTGCTCATTTAGCCTGCTTAAACTGTTCCGAATGGCCAATAGATTTCTTTGTTTACGGTTACCTAGCTATGTGATGCCATTAAGTACGACGTCCACATGCACCATGTGATCACCACAGCATGCCGAGAGACATGGTAAGATGGCGACCAGACGCCAGGATGATCTCACACCTCCACTTTGGGCAAAGGGCGGTGGGTATGGATTTACTAATAGTTTGTATTTCACTATTCAAGCCGGTGAGTGCTTTGTATGGGGGAAGGAAATGATGCATTGAGAAAGGGATTACCCCAAAATGTTTGTTTTATGTGTCCTTTAAATAAATGGTAGTAGCACTAGTGTTTGGTGCACAAAGCAACTGTTTGTGCAGCCTCTATTTCTTTACTTAACTTGTGGATTCTTTTTTTTGACAATCTTTATTTTCATTTTACGTTTTACATATATGTTAGAGAGCCAAGGTTCAGAACATCAATATCGAAAGAAGTTATTGCGATAGTACATCACGAATGTCAGTAGACAAATATTCCCAGGCAACCCATTAGAAAATATAATTAATAATCACGAATGCTAGTTCAACCAAAATTACCAACTTCTGCAGATGAGTAATTATACATTGCGATGTTGGGAGGAGCCGAAGTATAGTGAACCGAGAGGAATACATATTAGCATTTTCTTATGTAATGCAATATCAAACAGCGAACAACGAACAAGCATTAGTAGGAATAATAAACAGATAGTTAACTGATAACATATGATGGAATTGGTGCGAGCACTAAACTCCAGGTTGCGTGGGTACATCGTGCGGTCATCAGGTTACGTTAGGTGTTGACAGTGCATCAATGGCAAAGTGTGAAGCCAAGTCACTCGTCTGCGTATATACTGTGGGCGTTAGTCGTTGTCTTCCTTGGTACAAGTCGTGACAAGGTAGGGTCTCGGTGATAGGGTCGGTGTACTCCAACATCGGAATACGGACCGGTGTGATGGCATGGTCTACAGTCTATGGTCATGGACCTAGTGGGTCGTGCTTGAGCAGGACGTATTTGTGGCTGCAGTTACTGAGGCCAGTGCAAGTAGTAAATGCGTGGCGTCTTAGTGGAGCAGTAATGTTATGCGTAGCGCGTTGGTTAAGTGGGTTCGACGTTTGCCTTGTCGGGGGTTGACTTGTGACCATTGTCACGGGGTTAACCTTTAAGTGGTGGTTGTTAGAATGGTTAAAAGGGCCAATTCTCGGGCAGTGGTAAGTCCGACCGTCTGGTCAATTGGGTGGAGAAGGGGGGGGGGGGGGGGGTGGTGGAGGGAGGGAAGGCAATAGGGGGAGAGCTCGAGGTCCCTGGTTCCCCGACCATCGAGAGGTACCACAGCCAGAGCGTCCAGGTGCGGGTACATTTCTCTTGTCTGTCATGTAGTGCTGCCGTAAGTGATTCCATGTTGTATATCTCTCCCACCTTGTCCATCCACTGCCGGAGCGTGGGCGCATCCTTTTGTTTCCACCTAGTGGGGATTAGTGTGATGGCTGCTGTCAGTAGGTGTTTTATTAGGGATTTTTTGTATGCTGAGAGGGTCATGTCTGTGTGGTGTAGTAACATGGTAAGGGGCTGGAATGGCAGGGCAATGTCCGTTATTTGTTGGATGGACTCTCTAATCGCCAAAAGGAGGCGATACCGGGGCAGCTCCACCAAAGGTGGAGAAAGGAGACGTCGGTGGCTCCGCATCTCCAGCATTCTCCTGGTATCTCTGCATCTATACGGTGCAGAATATCTGGGGTTCTGTACAAGTGTGTAAGGATCTTAAAGCTTGTCTCCTGGAGTTTGGAGCTGATGGAGCATTTATGTGTCAATATAAACATCTTATCCCATTCCTGGTCTGTGAGCGTGGTTCCTGTCTCTTTTTACCATCTAGTTATGTATCTGGGGTGTGTCAGGTTTTCTCCGTTAAGGAGAGTTGCCTATAGCATGGAGACTCCCCTTTCAGGGTGGACTCGGGTTGTGCATAGTGTTTCAAACTGCGTGGGGGGTCTGTGAAGGCATTGTTTGTTTGGGAAGAACGCATAGTATGCCCGTATTTGAAGATAATGGAAGTGGTCTATGCCTGTGGGCGTTTTGTCTCCAAGGATATCCGTCAAAGGTCGGTTCCCCTGCAGTAGCTGATGGAAGCTGAGCCAGTCGGTGTCGTTGTATGCGTGCAGGTCTGCGGGCATTAGTCCCCCTCCGATCCTCGGGTTATGCGTAATGGGTGTGAGGGGGCAGTCTGTGGTGGTGAGTTGGTGTGAGTATCGTAGTGTGCACCAGACTCGTAGCGTGGCATCGACCATTGGGTTGCCCGTTCGTAGAGATCCCTGCATGAGGGAGCTAAGCCATAGGCGAGAGGGGAGCGTGCCGCCTGCCTGCGCGTGTTCCATGGGGACCCACAGCTTGACCGTGGGACGTGCATGCCAATCTACTACCTTGAGTAAATGTGCTGCGTGATAGTATCCCCCCTGGAAGGATGGGAGACCAGCGTCCCCTCGGATTTTGGGACGTTCTAGCAGCGCCTTGCTCACTCTGCTCGCTTTTACGTTCCATACGAACTGTCGTATTGCCGTTGCTTGAGCAACAGTGGGAGGCTTTATGCTGCACAGTGGTTACGGTTTTATGCAATACCTTCACCTTTTCTTGCATTACTACCATTTCCTCATATGTTTTTTCTTTTGTGAGTCAATAGGGAGAAAGGAATGAGGAAAGGCCCATCCTGGAAGTCAGTGTGCGCCAGAAATGTAACGTGGAGCTGACAAGAGGCTTCCAGCTGCTTTGGCAGAATGTATCCACAGCAAAGCCTTCAGGGATTGTGCAATTGTATTTGATTGATATCTTTCAACACAGTTGTTTTCCTAGCACTATAGTACCCCCTCCCTCACGTGGTGCTGAAGGGGTTAAAAAACCCTTTATAATTTACCTGATTCCAGCGCTGGTTCAGGCTCCGTAATAATGCTTTCCTATGGCACTTTGGGCGATGCTGGATATCCTCATGCAAAGCATGATGACGTCCAAAATCAGGCAACCAAAAGTCACCTAACCACCCGGAAGTCCCTCTAGAGGTGAGGTTCAACCTGCAATTTAATTATTGCAGTTTATCAAAAACTGCAATAATTAGAATTGCAGGGTTAAGAGGCCTGGGACACTGCACCAAAACCACTTCGATGAGCTGAAGTGGTCTGGGTGCCTATAGTGTCCATTTTATTTCAGTCAGGTTATCATTTCGCTTTGTGTTGCTCATCATGCAGACTCTTTTTGCATGAAAAAAGTTTTTTTTCCAATCCCAAATATGTAATGAGTATGCTGACCTCTAGTGTTCAGCACCAGGAATAACAAACTGACATAGTAGAGGTAACATTATTTTTCAGTAAAGTCTAAATAACTTTTTACTGAATGTAATTCCCCCACATTTTACTGAATGTGGGGGAAAAAAAACTATTCGGTGCAGTACAGGGCCAATAAAATCGCAACTTCCAGACTTTGGTCATAGTATTTACCAATATCTGGATTTTACCCAGCAGGCTTTGAATGAGCCTAAATTTGGTCTGGATTTCAGATAAAACAAAAACTGCAGGACAATTTTAAGAAATCAATCTATTTGCCAGCTGGCAATGCATATTTCAAGCAGGCAAATTATAAAAAAAAAAAATCAACAGAGCAAGGGTTACTCATGTGGCGGTTGGGAGGTTTAAAATCTCTTCTAGCACCTGCCCACCATGCTGTGTGTGGTGGCATGTCTATTAAACAGTGAGCAGCCAGAATATCTATAATAATGCACAGAATAGACTTGTCAAGTCTTTTTTGTTATCATTAAAAGTTCTGTTAATTAATTTTTTCCAATAGCTTTATCAGGTTATAGTGTTTTTTCTTTAACTGCTGCTCTGTAAATATTCCATATCTTATATGTATAGGGTTTAAATGCGAAAAGCACGGATCTTAAACCAGACACCAGATGCATCCAGCCGACTTGTGAAAATCCAGTCAGAAGGACTGAATTCAAACCAGAATTGGCTTTAGCAAATATGAGAACTGAGGGGTATGTATTTCAACAAAGAGAAATAAAATACCACGTAGAATTTACTGTAGGCTATATCTTGCTTGATTCAATTTACTATATGTCAGGATCAGGTTTTGTGATGGTTAGTTGTAAGTACACATACAGTAGCCAGAATGCTATATTTTCATTTATAACTGGGTCTCTATATTTTAAGCATAACGGAAGTGCATTTTAAATATATTTTTGTTATAGTGGAGGAGACTTAGTGAATACACAGGAGAGAGTAGTCCTAAGGTAAGAAGATGAAAATGAGAGCACAATATGATCTTTGGTTAGACCTTCAGGTTTTCCTTTAAAGGGACACTATAGTCAACAGAACAACCACATCTTAATGCAGTTGTACTGGTGTCTAGACTTTTTTTCTGCAAGCTTTTTAAAAGTAAACTATGCTTTTTCAATGCATCCCTAGGAGTAAAGCAGTGAGAAAGAATTGGATTGGCTGAGATCATTAAGTATGATGATCTCAGCCAAGGAAGAGGTGCGAGCCACGAGAAGACCCGCACAGAAAAAAGGTGAGCAAATCATCTTTTTACTGCAGGGAGAGCGGGGCAGGTCACCTCAAATGGCACTATTAGAACTATAGTGTCAGGAACACGTTTGTATTCCTGAGACTATGGCGCTCCTTTAATCACCCAGTTTTTAATTAAACAAGCGCACTACATATAATCCAGGAAATGTTATAAATATATAGACAGACAGAGAATATAGTTTAAGATAATAAAGAAGGGTAATATGTTGGCATATGATGTCATGGACCATATGTTTGGTGACAGAATCATTAAAGATATGCAGAGTTCTGGAAACTTTGTTAGTTTCATATAAGGAACTATACTTACTAGTCCTGCTCGAGCAAACACCATGGGCAGTCCAAACGCAGAGACCACTATACCAGTGGTGAGGAAGATTGCAAGTTCCTTGCAGGCATTGCTAGCTGCATCAGTCTCATCTACAGCCCTCTTTGCTATGCAGTATGGAATGGGTGCAAGGATGTAGAAGAATAGAACAAACAGTGGCCAGTACATGCTACAGGAGAAAGAAATTATAGGTCAACAAATGTGACACTAAATTAAATAACACATATTGATTACATTAGGGTTCATATAGTTAACCAAGTATGTAGGTATTGAAGATATCTTTAAAAAGGCACATACACACAGAGTCTTACTTATATTGTGGCAAGGCACATCCAAGCATTAGAAACATCAGTCCAATTGCTCCGCCGAACGAAAGGCTAATCAGGGCTAAGTGAAAAACCAAATGGTACAGATTAATACAGAGATTCATGTTAACTTCATAAGGAATGAGATGTAAAGAATGCTATATTTTCATCTATAACTAGGTAGAAAAGTTTCCTGCTTTCGATATTGACCGTGAATTACGTCTGAAGGGCCAGGACGTTGCTACCTTGATAACTAATCTTAATTATGACCCTGATGAGGACTTTTGGTGAAATATGTAAAAATGCTGACAGAAATGTGGGATGAACTTTTAAAAATAGAGCAGTCACTGTGGAAAACAATAAAATGTTACTGTGGATTTCATTGGTTTCCATGGTGAGATCTACTCTCTTCACCTCAATTTTCTGTTTGACTTCAATGTCCCCCTTTGACTCTCAAACATAGTCAGGTGAGCAGAATCTCCAAAGACTAAGGTCAAACAATATTGAAAAAGAGTCACACTAAGGGTCAAACAGAATTCTATTTATGAACCACAATATTTTTGTGAGTCCATTACACGAATACCATATAAACAGTTGTAATAAATCCACCAATATACACATCCAGAATTGATGGAGCTCACAAAAATATTGCCAGGACCAGTGAAATGCCATTCCCCACTCTTCCTGCAAATTCCACTTGCCCTTAGAAGGTCATAAAATGTATCTCCATTCCCAGGAAGAAAATAAGTAATATGGCTAGAGAAAAGTGTGCAACCACACCCATGCATTTCCAGATACTGACCCCCTCATTCACATTCACACTGCATTCCCAAATGTCCCTTTGCACACATACACCCTACATATTCATGTTCCCTTCACACACTCATACACCGCTGTATTCCCACAACTTTTGAGTTATCTACTAAAGTTAGAATTGTCATTAATTCCAGACAATACTAATTATGATGATTAACCCTGTGTGCCTGCATACATATATACAGACATATTTTCCCACTCTGTCACTTCTCATACACATATACACAGTCCTGAATTTCCACACATCCACAGTCCTGTGTGCAGGGCCGGACTGGGAATAAAAAGCAGCCCTGGAAAAATGTTATACCAGCCCTATCCTTAATTGTGCCAGCTGTGACAGAGATACTGTTCCAATTCTTTAACCAAAAAGAAGGAGCACACTCACAGGACTTAAAACAAACAAAAGAGCTGTTTTATTCTAATCAGATGTGCATCTTACTTCAACGTTTCATCCTTAGAATTTTGAAAGGTCCAGTAATGGGAATGAAACATTGACTGAATGCTGCTGCATGTTATTTTGTTTAGTCCTCAGTCCTATGAGTGCACTCTTCGTTGCATGTAGTTTGATACCAGGGAATGAAAGACTGAGAGAAAGGCAGGGTTATCCACTAAACTAATATTTTTGTGAATGAAAATGTAAATTGCAAAATTTAGGCTACAATAGTCAAGCTGTCACTATACCCAAGTTGAAATTTTGTTTCAAATCCGCTATTTTGGTTTAAATTATGAAATTTAGATTTTCACTTTTTAAAATTAAAAATATTAGTAAAAACCCTTCTTACATTTAATATATATATATATATATATATATATATATATATATATATATATATATATATATATATATATATATATATAGAAAAAAATTATAATTTAGGCACTCACCCCTGCAGGTTATTTTAGTATATCTTGCCTTCGGTGCATCCAGCGTCCGGATATATATCAAGCGATAAAGTGGAGCACTCCAAAAGGACTTTTCAATCGTGTATTTATTGATACGAAAAACGCTTACATTAAATCATCTATTTCGACGTTTCGACCCCTCAGGGTCTTTATCAAGAACAATTTGCAAGTGACAAGAACAGCATTTATATACAAGTGAAGATAATTGACTCACCAATCTCTAGTGTGTGTGTGGCCGCCCGTCCGAACCCGGAAGTGTCACGGAGACCCACGTGGTTTCCCTAGCGTGCGTCAGTGCGTGCAACGTGGTTGCTATGCGATAGACTATGCTCATTGCGGTCATGTGATCTTTGTGACCAAGAGGTTCAGAATAACAATCTGAAACGTGTATAAAATATGTGGTCTCTAGCAAGGAGATCTACATAGTGAAAAGTGCTGAAGTATGTACAAAGGTCTAGTGGTACCCAAAGTATGCCAGAGGGAAAACCTCAGGGTTAATAAAGTAAATACATCATTATGAGACATAAGACCCAAAAGGGTCAAAGTGCAGCTGGTGCTGAATAAAACTGAAAACCGTGTGGTGAAAAATACCAACAACCCAAGTCAATGCATACAGTAACATACATCTCATAAATTATATTTAAAAACAAAGTAGAAGGAGTTAATTCTTAGATAGAGTAATATGGGAAAACCTGTATTTCAAAGATCTATTGTTATAACTTGTAAATTATGAATACAAATTCAATGACTATTTTCTATCATTCAAATACTAAATAGTGGTTGCTGTTGAAAAATGGATGGCAGATTCTTGTCGGACCGTAGTATGCCCCAGTATTTATTCATGGCTTTTTTAATTTGTGAGGTGCCTGTATGGAAAGTTAGGGGTAAATACATCCTAGTAGCTTGTGAGGTATTTTTGGTGGTCGCCCTCGGATCCCTTGTGTGTCTCATGGCTTTGTCTTTTGCTTGTAATAATACGTCTGGGTTGTATCCTCTGTGCAGAAATCTCTCAGTCATTTCTTGAAGTTGTTGCTCTCTTTTCACTGGATCACTATTGTATCTCACCGTGATGGAGCTTCCCACTTGTTTGCGAGATACAAACGACTTTTTGGAAAATATAAAGAATCTAACATCAGTAGAAGAAGGATACATTCTGGTAACACTGGACGTTAAGAATCTATATACCATAATACCACATATGGAAGGTATACAATCACTCCGACGGATTCTTAGCAGCTCTTCTAAATACTGCGGACCACCTATTGAATTTTTAATGGAGCTACTACAGATAGCTCTAACATGTAACTACTTTAAGTTTGAAGAGCACTTCTACCTACAACGGACGGGTACTTCCATGGGGGCAGCAATGGCACCTTCATATGCCAATGCCTACATGTTTGTGTTTGAAACCCAGCACATCTTGGAAAAATATCATGAACACATACTTATATACCATCGTTTCGTGGATGATATTTTTCTCATTTGGACGGGAACCAGCAGTGACTTGGAACAAATGGTCTCAGATTTGAATACAGCTGAATGCCCTGTCAAATTGACACTATCATTTAATCTCCATGAGATCCAATTCTTAGATGTGTCCATCTACAAAGCAAATGGGAGATTAGGGTACACCCTATATCGTAAAGAAACGGCAAGGAATACGTTACTTCAGGCCACGAGCTATCATCCTCAGAAACTCAAAGAATCTCTCCCGGTATCCCAATACATGAGGGTATTGAGATACAATAGTGATCCAGTGAAAAGAGAGCAACAACTTCAAGAAATGACTGAGAGATTTCTGCACAGAGGATACAACCCAGACGTATTATTACAAGCAAAAGACAAAGCCATGAGACACACAAGGGATCCGAGGGCGACCACCAAAAATACCTCACAAGCTACTAGGATGTATTTACCCCTAACTTTCCATACAGGCACCTCACAAATTAAAAAAAGCCATGAATAAATACTGGGGCATACTACGGTCCGACAAGAATCTGCCATCCATTTTTCAACAGCAACCGATTATCAGTTTAAAAAGAAATAAAAACCTTAGAGACCTTTTAGTTAAAAGCGATCCAAGTTTATGTTACCAGAAGACAAAAGGACCTATAAAGAAAGGCTGTTACCGATGCAGTGGCTGCGTGACATGCAGCCACATGAACACCAGTACCTCATTTTCTCACCCACACAGCGGAATTCGGATCCCTATCACCCAATACATCACTTGCACTACGGATCATGTGATCTACCTAATCACATGTCCCTGTGGTCTCTCATACGTGGGGAAAACGGACCTAACCCTTCGAGATCGGATTAGAGGCCACAGATCCACCATCAACACAGCCTTCAGAGATCAAAAATCAGACAAACCTGTCGCTAAGCATTTCCTCCTAGCCAACCATAGACTCCCTACCCTACGATTTATAGCTATAGACCACGTCCCTCCAAGTCCGAGAGGAGGAGATAGATCTAAAACACTACTTCAACGCGAAACCTACTGGATACACCGGCTGGATACAGTCACTCCCAAGGGACTGAACGAGTACATTACATTTTCCATGTTCTGTTGAATTTAGCTATAGAAGTCGTATGTGCCCTAAACCAGATTATCAATATAAAAGTTCGCTCTGATCTTCAAAGTAATGCCCCACTATTTAGTATTTGAATGATAGAAAATAGTCATTGAATTTGTATTCATAATTTACAAGTTAGAACAATAGATCTTTGAAATACAGGTTTTCCCATATTACTCTATCTAAGAATTAACTCCTTCTACTTTGTTTTTAAATATAATTTATGAGATGTATGTTACTGTATGCATTGACTTGGGTTGTTGGTATTTTTCACCACACGGTTTTCAGTTTTATTCAGCACCAGCTGCACTTTGACCCTTTTGGGTCTTATGTCTCATAATGATGTATTTACTTTATTAACCCTGAGGTTTTCCCTCTGGCATACTTTGGGTACCACTAGACCTTTGTACATACTTCAGCACTTTTCACTATGTAGATCTCCTTGCTAGAGACCACATATTTTATACACGTTTCAGATTGTTATTCTGAACCTCTTGGTCACAAAGATCACATGACCGCAATGAGCATAGTCTATCGCATAGCAACCACGTTGCACGCACTGACGCACGCTAGGGAAACCACGTGGGTCTCCGTGACACTTCCGGGTTCGGACGGGCGGCCACACACACACTAGAGATTGGTGAGTCAATTATCTTCACTTGTATATAAATGCTGTTCTTGTCACTTGCAAATTGTTCTTGATAAAGACCCTGAGGGGTCGAAACGTCGAAATAGATGATTTAATGTAAGCGTTTTTCGTATCAATAAATACACGATTGAAAAGTCCTTTTGGAGTGCTCCACTTTATCGCTTGAGATATATATATATATATATATATATATTTATTTTTCAAGTGTATTATGCATGAATATATTATATATCATAAACATAATAATTAATTAAAATATGCTTGTGATATTTATACATACACACATACAGTGATATAATACCATTTGTGCATATGTATGTATGCATAATACTTCCACAAATCACATAGATAAAACAAAGCTGTATTACATTTTTTTTAATTCAACATGTCATTAAAAAAAAAAAAAAAGACATATATAGGCATCAATATATAGAATTTTGATTAATGGATACTCACTGGCACGTACTGATGCCCACATATACACACTCTCACATACACTGGCGCACAATGATCCATACTGACACACACATTGACACACACACATACAGTGACATATACTGACACACACACAGTCATCCATACTGAAACACACACACAAACACAGTGATCTATACTGACACAAACATTGATCCATACTGATTCACATACACAGTGATCCATACTGACACTCACACACATAGTGATCCATACTGACACTCACACACACATACACACAAACTAATCCATACTGACACAAACATTGATTCATACGGATTCACATACACAGTGATCCATATTGACACTCACACACACACAAACTAATCCATACTGACACACACACACAGGGCCGCCATCAGGGGGTGACAACCATAACGGTTGTCACTGGCCCGGCGGTCCTGGGGGGCCCGGACTGCTTTGGCAGTCCAGGGCCCCACAATTACTCTCTGCACATATATATAGCGATGATCGCTATATATATGTGCCGCCGCGGGCCCCCCCGGCTCCCTACTCTTGCAGAGGGGGCCCAGCGGACTGCAAGTGTACTTACAAGTTCTTCCCTCTCTGTAACTCCCGCGAGATGGGTTACCATGGCAACGCTCCGCGCAGCACGCACGCACGCCGTGCTCAGGGGGGGTTACAGAGAGGGAAGAGCTTGTAAGTACACTTGCAGTCCGCTGGGCCCCCTCTGCAAGTGTAGGGAGCCGGGAGGGCCACAATGACACCGGACCACCAGGGATCTAATCTCCCCCCTCCCTGGACCAGGTAAGAACCAGGGAGGGGGGAATAACGTTTTTGGAATGGAATGCTCAATTTACACTACACTGCACACACACTACACTGAACACACACATTACACTAACACATTCACTACACTAACACACACACACACACTGCACTAACACACACTACACTGCATTCACACAATACAATAACACTCTGCATTCACTACACTAACACACTACATACACACATTACACTAACACACACACACACACACTCTGCATTCACTACACTAACACACACTCTGCATTCACTACACTAACACACACTCTGCATTCACTACACTAACACACACACACACTCTGCATTCACTACACTGACACACACACACACTCTGCATTCACTACACTGACACACACACACACTCTGCATCCACTACACTGACACACACACACACTCTGCATCCACTACACTGACACACACACACACACTCTGCATCCACTACACTGACACACACACACACACACACTCTGCATCCACTACACTGACACACACTCTGCATCCACTACACTGACACACACTCTGCATCCACTACACTGACACACACTCTGCATCCACTACACTGACACACACTCTGCATCCACTACACTGACACACACTCTGCATCCACTACACTGACACACACTCTGCATCCACTACACTGACACACACTCTGCATCCACTACACTGACACACACTCTGCATCCACTACACTGACACACACTCTGCATCCACTACACTGACACACACTCTGCATCCACTACACTGACACACACTCTGCATCCACTACACTGACACACACTCTGCATCCACTACACTGACACACACTCTGCATCCACTACACTGACACACACTCTGCATCCACTACACTGACACACACTCTGCATCCACTACACTGACACACACTCTGCATCCACTACACTGACACACACTCTGCATCCACTACACTGACACACTCTGCATCCACTACACTGACACACACTCTGCATCCACTACACTGACACACACTCTGCATCCACTACACTGACACACACTCTGCATCCACTACACTGACACACACTCTGCATCCACTACACTGACACACACTCTGCATCCACTACACTGACACACACTCTGCATCCACTACACTGACACACACTCTGCATCCACTACACTGACACACACTCTGCATCCACTACACTGACACACACTCTGCATCCACTACACTGACACACACTCTGCATCCACTACACTGACACACACTCTGCATCCACTACATCCATACCGACACAAACATTAATCCATACTGAGACACACACACAAAATAATCCATACATGGATCCATACTGACACTCACTCACAGTAATCCATACTGACACACATACATTGATCCATACTGACACATACATTGATCCATACTGACACAAACACTGATCCATACTGACACAAACATTGATCCATACTGACACATACATTGATCCATACTGACACAAACACTGATCCATACTGACACAAACATTGATCCATACATTGATCCATACTGACACACATGCATTGATCCGTACTGACACATACATTGATCCATACTGACACATACATTGATCCATACTGACACATACATTGATCCATACTGACACATACATTGATCCATACTGACACAAACATTGATCCATACATTGATCCATACTGACACAAACATTGATCCATACTGACACAAACATTGATCCATACATTGATCCATACATTGATCCATACTGACACACATGCATTGATCCATACAGACACAAACATTGATCCATACAGACACAAACATTGATCCATACAGACACAAACATTGATCCATACATTGATCCATACTGACACAAACATTGATCCATACAGACACATACATTGATCCATACAGACACATACATTGATCCATACAGACACATACATTGAGCCATACATTGATCCATACAGACACAAACATTGATCCATACTGACACATACATTGATCCATACATTGATCCATACTGACACACATGCATTGATCCATACTGACACACACATTGATCCATACAGACACAAACATTGATCCATACAGACACAAACATTGATCCATACAGACACAAACATTGATCCATACAGACACAAACATTGATCCATACAGACACATACATTGATCCATACATTGATCCATACAGACACAAACATTGATCCATACTGACACATACATTGATCCATACTGACACACATGCTTTGATCCATACTGACACACACATTGATCCATACAGACACAAACATTGATCCATACAGACACAAACATTGATCCATACAGACACAAACATTGATCCATACAGACACAAACATTGATCCATACAGACACAAACATTGATCCATACTGACACAAACATTGATCCATACTGACACATACATTGATCCATACTGACACACACATTGATCCATACAGACACAAACATTGATCCATACAGACACAAACATTGATCCATACAGACACAAACATTGATCCATACAGACACAAACATTGATCCATACTGACACATACATTGATCCATACTGACACATACATTGATCCATACTGACACAAACACTGATCCATACTGACACAAACATTGATCCATACATTGATCCATACTGACACACATGCATTGATCCGTACTGACACATACATTGATCCATACTGACACATACATTGATCCATACTGACACATACATTGATCCATACTGACACAAACATTGATCCATACTGACACAAACATTGATCCATACTGACACAAACATTGATCCATACATTGATCCATACTGACACAAACATTGATCCATACTGACACAAACATTGATCCATACTGACACAAACATTGATCCATACAGACACAAACATTGATCCATACAGACACAAACATTGATCCATACAGACACAAACATTGATCCATACAGACACAAACATTGATCCATACAGACACAAACATTGATCCATACAGACACAAACATTGATCCATACTGACACAAACATTGATCCATACTGACACAAACATTGATCCATACATTGATCCATACTGACACACATGCATTGATCCGTACTGACACATACATTGATCCATACTGACACATACATTGATCCATACTGACACATACATTGATCCATACTGACACAAACATTGATCCATACTGACACAAACATTGATCCATACATTGATCCATACTGACACAAACATTGATCCATACTGACACAAACATTGATCCATACTGACACAAACATTGATCCATACAGACACAAACATTGATCCATACAGACACAAACATTGATCCATACAGACACAAACATTGATCCATACAGACACAAACATTGATCCATACAGACACAAACATTGATCCATACTGACACAAACATTGATCCATACTGACACAAACATTGATCCATACAGACACAAACATTGATCCATACAGACACAAACATTGATCCATACAGACACAAACATTGATCCATACAGACACACATATTGATCCATACTGACACATACATTGATCCATACTGACACAAACATTGATCCATACTGACACAAACATTGATCCATACTGACACAAACATTGATCCATACAGACACAAACATTGATCCATACAGACACACATACATGGATCCATACTGACACACATACATGGATCCATACTGACACACATACATGGATCCATACTGACACACATACATGGATCCATACTGACACACATACATGGATCCATACTGACACACATACATGGATCCATACTGACACACATACATGGATCCATACTGACACACATACATGGATCCATACTGACACACATACATGGATCCATACTGACACACATACATGGATCCATACTGACACACATACATGGATCCATACTGACACACATACATGGATCCATACTGACACATATACATGGATCCATACTGACACACATACATGGATCCATACTGACACACATACATTGATCCATACTGACACACATACATTGATCCATACTGACACACACAATACCTTCAAAAACACACTCAAATATACACACACCCTAAGAAACTTGGAAATAAACATAAAATACCTGGCTGCCACAGCTCACTGAGCCCACCTTGCTCCTAGATCTGTGCTCAGCTCCTGGCTGAGAAGCAGCCTGCCTGCAGCTCTGTCTGGCCCCCTGCTCACTCCTCTTCCTGCCTGCAGCTCTGTCTGGCCCCACTCCTCTCCCTGCCTGCCAGCACTTTACACACAGGAAGCAAATAGGCAGAGGACCCGCGTGGGCTGCCCTGCTCTGCCTGATTACCGGGTCACATGCTTCCTGTGTGAGAAGGCTGTCAGGCAGGCACAGGACTGCCTCCCTCCCCTGCTCCTTATGTTTCACTCGCGAGCAGCATTGACAGTCCAGTCCACTTTGGAGTACCTGCTCGTGAGTGAATGCAATACAGTGCTGATCTAGAGCTGCTCAGCTCATCAAGCCCCCAACATGACTGTGTGTACTGGGTGGGGGAGGAGAAGATTCTGCACTGTGCAGCCCCAAGTGCCCCAGGAAATTTCCCGGTATCCCGGTGGGCCAGTCCGGCCCTGCCTGTGTGCATACAGTGTCCCTTCACACATACAACCCTGTATTTCCACACAGTCCAGTTATACACACACATAAACTGATCAGCCACAACATTAAACCACCTGCTTCTTATTGTGTAAGCCTCCCTAATGATGCCAAAACATGAGTGTTTAGGCATGGATTCCACAATATCTCTGAAAGGGTCATGTGGCATCTGGCACCAAGACATTAGCAGCAGATCCAGTAAGTCTTGCAAGTTGCGAGGTGGAGCCTCTATGGATCGGATTTGTTGTTCTAGCACAGTACCTTTTAGAGGTACTGTGCCAAAAAGGATCCTGAAGTTCCTTGGTGTGCCGGTCCTTTTTTTAAAAAAAATTTTATTGAGATGTGTATGTTGAAATATTCTGCTTGATTCATTTATGGGTGCTGTAGTTGCTGTGTAAAGATGTATATGTGGGCTGTTATATTGTATATGTTCATGAGTAGTTTGTGTGTGTTGATGACATATCACATTGTGTGTATGTGTGGGGCTGCTTGTGGGATTGTGTGCTTGTATGTGGATTGCCAATGGTGTTGTGTTTGTATATGGGCTATTTGAATTACCTGTTTGGAGAGGAGGCTTATTTTACAGCTCTGTGTTAATTTAGCAGTCTGAGTGGCTTCCATGTGTCCAGTTAGGACCAGGCAGGCAAGGTACAGGTCAAGATAGAAATACAATAAACAAGTGAAAAATTGGCGCTTATAATATCAAACACAAAAACAAGAAAAACTTTTCAAATCAAGCAGCACCTATATTGTGTATTAGCCCCAAAACACTTAAAGGGAAACTCCAGTGCCAGGAAAACGACCCGTTTTCCTGGCACTGGAGGATTCCTCTCCCTCTCACCTCCCACTCCCCGGTTATTGAAGGGGTGAAAACCCCTTCAGTCACTTACCTAAGGCAGCGGCGATGTCCCTCCTCCGCGACGCTCCTCCTCTGTATTGCATCGGCCGGTGGGCGAGACTGATCCCACCCACCGGCCGAGGAGACCTAATGCGCATGCGCGGCATTGCCGCGCATGCGCATTAGCGCTCCACATAGGAAAGCATTGACAAATAATTTCAATGCTTTCCTATAGGAAAATGAGCAACGCTGGAGGTCCTCACACAGCGTGAGGACGTCCAGCGACGCTCTAGCACAGGTTTCCTGTGCTATGAAGGAGGAAGTTCCCTCTAGTGGCTGTCTAGTAGACAGCCACTAGAGGAGGAGTTAACCCTGCAAGGTAATTATTGCAGTTTATAAAAAACTGCAATAATTACACTTGTAGGGTTAGGAGTAGGCACCCAGACCACTCCAATGGGCAGAAGTGGTATGGGTGCCAGGAGTGTCCCTTTAAATATAAGAACAGAAAAAAGGTGCGCTAAAATGTAAAGTGCAAGTTCATCTAGCAGCATTGACTGTGTAAAATAAAGTGCAATCTACTTTAGTTGGCAGTTACACGGACTCAAGGCAGGATTGTCGCTACTAAGGATCCGGTGATATTTGCTGCAAAGCACTTTTACTTGCAAATGTGAAATAAACGTTGTTCATTTATCCTTACTGGCTGCAGTGGAAGTCTCTATATTTATTTGGGCTACAAAAGGTAGATCTAGGTTTGTAAGTGAATTTCTTATCTCACCATTAATTTAGTACTCTTTACCCTGCAATATTATACTATATATGGTTTTTATCCTCTTCTATGTACTTCAATTGGAGCTGTGACTTACCTCAGATAAAATGTTAGTGTAAGTTAAAATTAATTTATGCACTATATCACTTTGAAGTGGTTTTTGCATTTTTCACTTTTAGATCACATATGTGCTGATTTTTGGTATACACCTCATCACTTGTGAGTGAAATAGTAGATTGCACTTTATTTTACACAGTTGATGCTGCTAGATGAATTTGCACTTTACATTTTAGCGCACATTTTTTCTGTTCTTATTATATTTAAGGTACAGGTCAAGGACAGGAGCTGTGATAGCTGATGTGGGCTGCTCTACTCCAGGGAAGATTGCAGTTCATAAGTGCTTCGAGGAAGCAGTGGCGGATCCAGAGCCTGATCTCGGGAGGGGCACTTGTAGATTATTTGAAGAAATAATCCATGCACAATAACCAATCTGGGGCTGTAGTGGGGCATAGGAGCAGTGGTGTGTGTGAGTGGTGCAATGTGTGAGGCGTGCAGTGTGTGTGTAGTGTGTGAATGTGTAGGGTGTGTGGGGCAATGTGTGTGGGCAGTGTATGTGTGTGGGGCAGTGTGTGTGAATGTGTATGGCATGTGTGGGGGCAGTGTTTGTATGGGGTGGCAGTGTATGTGTGTGTTTGGGGGCAGTGTATGTGTGTGTGGGGCACAGTGTGTGAATGTGTGGTGAGGAGGGTAGAGGGCTTTTTTATAAAAAATTTTTTAATAAAAATAAATACATTTATGCCCCCCCTCCCTTATTACCTTTACTGAGGGGGGGGGGGGGGGGATTTCTCAATCCCTGGTGGTCCGGTGGGGAATCCGTGGTGGTCCCAGTGGTGAGAGTGAACTCTAGCCCGCAGCTCCAGGGTTAGAGTTCACGCTCGTGAGATCTGGAGCGTTGCCATGGTAACCGCGACAACGCTCCATGTTTGCGAGGGAAGGACCCGGAGGAGCTGCAGGCTGAGCTCTCGGGTCCTCTCTCCCTCCCTCCCCTGCCGGCTGCCAGCACAGTGCCTGCGGATCGTGGAGGGAGATCTCCCCCCCCCCCCGGATCCACCACTGGAAGGAAGTGATCTGAGATCACTTTCTCTAAGTGCTGCAGTGCATAAATTGTAGATTGAGCATCACCTCCTTTTTGCACTAGCAGATATCTGAAGTTCCACTGGGACTCCTGATAGGCCAGAGCCTGTTTGGTCCTAGCAACTTTGAGTGCATTGCAAAGGCACCTAGAGTGCCATGCATGGCACACATGCTATAGGTTGCCTACCCCTGTTCTAGAACATCCCACAGATGCTCAATAGGATTGAGATCTGAGGAATTTGGAGGCCAAGGCAACACCTTGAACGATTTGTCAATGTCCTTAAACCATTCCAAAGTTTTTGCAGTGTGGCATGGTGCAATACCCTACTGAAAGAGGCCATTGCCATTAGAGAACACCATTGTCATTAAGGGAGGTACATGGTCTGGAACAATCTCTAGGTAAGTGGTATATGTCAAAGTAACATCCACATGAATGTCAGGATCCAAAGTTTCCGAGCAGAACATTGCCCAGAGCATAGTACTGACTCCCCTAGTCTGCCTTCTTCTCACAGTGCATCCTGCTGCCATATTGGCCCCAAATAAACTGACACGCACCTGGCGATCCACCTGATCTAATAGAATGTAATTCATCAGGCCAGTCCACCTTCTTTCATTGCTTCATGGTCAAGTTCTGATGCTCACGTCTCCATTTAAGGCACATTTGGCAGTTAACAGGGGTCATTATAGGCACTCTGACTTCTGCAGCCACGCAGTTCCATATGCAACAAACTGTGTTGTACTGTGTGTTCTGACAGCTTTCTAGTATGGCCTACATTATGTTTTTCAGCAATTTAATATTCAGGGTCTCGTTTGACTGATTGGAGCAGACAGGCTAGCCTTTGCTCCCTACATGATTAGATGAGCCTTGGGCATTCATGACCCTGATGCTGGTTCACCAGTTGTTCTTTGCATCACTTTTGGTAGGTACTAACCTCTGCAAACCGTGAACACCCCACAAGATTTGCAGTTTTAGAGATGCTCTGACCCAGTCATCTAGCCATGACTTGTCAAAGTCACTCAGATCTTTTTGTTTGCCCATTTTTACGGCTACCGACACATGAAATTCAAGAACTGACTCTTAATTGCTTCCCGAAATATCACACCCATCTTCATATTTTCACTGTGTTCACATGGATTGTCACTTTTTTTTTTTAAATATATATCCTACCCCTGGATAGATGCCATTGTATTGATATAATCAATGTTATTCGCTTCTCGTGTCACTGGTTTTAATGTTGTGTAAATAGCTGATACCTGTCCAGGAAAAATGGTGAATCCAGCCACCTTAATTCAGTGTTCACCACAAAGTTGTTTAAAATTCATAAAATATTTATTTATAATGCAAGACTGTAGCATCAATGGTAGTGTTCAAATACAAAGTGATGAATGAAAAACAACTGATCCGGATCAGGAGCTAATCACTGGACTGTCAGCTGACCATTTTTCTTTCTTTTAAACAAAAAAAGTATATATAAAGTTACACTCCATAGAAACGGAAGTTATTAATAAAATTACCCTGACATATTAGAGTACATTCGCAGGTGCTAAATATTGAATTGCAAATTTAAGGACAATATAACAATTATGGTACTAGGAGTAACCCAGTTTATATTGCATTGTTTTGTACTGGCGTATTTTCAAACTGTTAAGCAAGTGTGGTCATAAATGGCATAGTGGGCACTCTAAGCACCATAACAACCAATGTAAAAATTTTAAAGCACTACAAAAACACTAATTTAAATGAAAATAAACAATAAGAAATGAAAAAAATAGCTCAATCACACGCAGACTAATAACTACTAAAAAAAATTTGTAAGAATGTAAGTACTGGGAGTATGTTGGCTAATGACTTGACTGGCTCAGAAGAATGGGTGATGGAATGTGGTTATGGGCAATTCCTCTCTTACAAAGATCTATCCCTGTGGTTTCCACTACTCAGCAATTCCAATCATCTCTCATCATTTTTAGCATTTATAAAAGCTTCAAATTACTCCTCAGTGCTTTTTAATTATATAGTGGGGACATAACAGCAAATAGTTGACAAACAAAACAAATTAGTGTTAGGAATACAAAGCTGTATTACCAATACTAAAGTGTTCCTCTGCCCAGCCCCTGGCACTAAAAGGGTTAAAAATCCTTGAATTCACTTAGCTTATTACAGTAGCGAAGTCCGCCCCGAGGGGAAAACTAATACACATGCCTGGCATGCGCATTAAAGAGATACTATAGTGCCAGGACTACAAAGGCGTATTCCTGGCACTACAGCTCACTCTGCCTCCCCTCCTTCCGTCCCCCTGCCGATGTTAAAGGACCACTATAGGCACCCAGACCACTTCAGCTTAATGAGGTGGTCTGGGTGCTAGGTCCAGCTAGGATTAACCCTTTTTTCTATAAACATAGCAGTTTCAGAGAAACTGCTATGTTTATAAATGGGTTAATCCAGCCTCTAGTGGCTGTCTCATTGACAGCCGCTAGAGGGCTTCCGCGCTTCTCACTGAAAATCACAGTGAGAAGACGCCAGCGTCCATAGGTAAGCATTGATAATGCTTTCCTATGGACTGGCTGAATGCGCGCACGGCTCTTGCCACGCATGCGCATTCAGCCGGTGACGGAAGAAGAGGGAGGAGGAGAGCTCCCCACCCGGCGCTGGAGAAAGAGGTAAGTTTAACCCCTTCCTCCCCCCAGAGCCCGGCGGGAGGGGGCACCCTCAGGGCACTATAGTGCCAGGAAAACGAGTATATTTTTCTGGCACTCTAGTGGTCCTTTAATAAAGGGTTAAAAACACTTTATTCACTCAGCTAATCCCAGCACCAATGTCCCTCGGTCGTGGCACCGCCTCCTCCTATGTTACTGAAAAGAGTGCGCTAATACGCATGTGCGGCAAGTGCCGCGCAAGCATTAGGCTTTCCACATAGGAAAGCATTGAATCAATACTTTCCTATGGGGAAATAGCTGACGCTGGATGTCCTCATGCAGAGCGTGAGGACGTCCAGCGTCAGTTACCAGACCTAGTACTGCAGTGCCAGGAAAACAATCCGTTTTCCTGGCACTGCAGGTCCCCTCTCCCTCCCACCCCCCATCCCCGGTTCCTGAAGAGGTGAAAACCACTTCAGGTCACTTACATGAGACCCCGCCGATGTCCCTCGGTGGTGGTTTCTTCTCGCCGCCACTCCTCCCAGTCTTTACGTCGGCGAGACTGATCCCGCTCACCGGCCGGGGTGACCTAATGCACATGCGCGGCAATGCCGCGCATCCGCATTAGAGCTCCCCATAGGAAAGCATTGAAAATGCTATTCAATGCTTTACTATGGGTAATTGAGCGACGCTGGAGGTCCTCACACAGCGTGAGGACGTCCAGCAACACTTTAGCACAGGTTTTCTGTGCTATAGAGCAGGAAGTGCCCTCTAGTGGCTGTCTAGTAGACAGCCACTAGAGGTGGAGTTAACCCTGCAAGGTAATTATTGCAGTTTATACTTTACAGCACTAAGTGCAATAGGGACACTGTAACCAGACCACTTCAATGAGCTGAAGTGGTCTGGGTTTCTATAGTGTCTCTTTAAGTCTTCCCCACAGGAAGGCATTGAATTAATGTTTTCCTGTGGGAGATGTGTAAACACTGGATGTCCTCATGCACAGCTGTCCTCAAGTGGTCTGGGTGCCTATAATGTCCCTTTAAGAAGTGATTTTAGTTTCAAGACCCCCCCCACTGAAGACTTTTATGTTTGATGTTATCACACATAGTATAATGATGTGGAACACATCGCACGCACGGCAAAAGTTGCACATGTGCTATATATCCTACTTCTCTATGAGAAGAACTGGATGGGACACAATTATTCAGAACAGATTACTTCAACTGATGCAAATGCAGCTGCAGAGAGTATGCTGTCCTTACACTGGAACTAAAGGCAACTTTCACAGTGGAATTTAAACTAAGAAAGGAATACTGTAGCATTGCATATTTACTTTCCTGCTAGCTAGAGTACTCTATATAAAATGTATCGATGGCATGCATCTGCAAATAAATATCTATGCATATAGTGCTTAAAATAACCAGTAAACCTGAAAACAAGTCATTGCTTGTATTAACTGGTAAATAAATAAATTGTACCCTTTATTACTGTGACAATAACATCATATTCATTCTCTAATAAACCACATATAGATGAATGGCTAGTTTGACACAGCCCATTAATAATGGCTCCCAGTAACTGTAATAAGTCTATTATTAATTACCTTTGATGCCAGCCATGGTTATCCCAGCTCTGCTTCAGGAGACTATCCTGTGAATACTCACTGTCTCTCAATAAATATTATTATTATATATGAAATATATGTTCAGAAATCAGGGGGTCAGTGCCTGTATGTTCTTTATTAATGCAGAAGATAAATGATGTGGATTTCTGTCTTCTCTTTACGGCTGGGATCACTTTCCTGTACAATGGGAGATGAACAAGGCAGCTGACTGCCCGGCTGACCAGACCTCGAATGACAACAAAGGAACTACTTCCGCCGGAAATGCTCTACCACTGAGGCTTTAGATGGAATGTTTTGTTTTGGGTTTTTTTTACGAACGAAACTTTATTTAATAATCGTATGTTAACATGGATGACAGCGTCCTGTATGCCACGCCCACTTGTCACTGAACAGCCAATAGGAATGTGACAGGTTTGGATGCGGAAGTCAACAAGCTCCCTGCTGACTGCTGCTGATGTAACCTAGTGTAAGGAGCTCGGGCAGCCGTGTGCGGGTATAAAGCGGATAGAGTGCGAGCCCTGCGGGTTAGAGGCTCACTGAGTGACAGACTAATTGTAAGAGACACAAAAGAGCATCAAGACATCTACCTGTTGAGAAGATGGCAGCAGCTGGCATGTGTCTGGCTTTGGCCCTCCTCTCCACCATGCAACTGGCTCAGGTTCACTGCTGGAACCAGCAAGGTGGGTATAGAGACATGGCAGGGAGGTGGTAACACATGGTGGGTATAAACATATGGTAGGGAGGTGGTGGTAACACAAGGTGGTTATGGAGACATGTCAGTGAGATGGGAACACAAGGTGGGTATGGAGACATGGTAGGGAGGTGGTGGTGACACCAGGTGGGTATGGAGACATGGTAGTGAGGTGGTGGTGACACCAGGTGGGTATGGAGACATGGTAGGGAGGTAGTGGTGACACCAGGTGGGTATGGAGACATGGTAGGGAGGTAGTGGTGACACCAGGTGGGTATGGAGACATGGTAGGGAGGTAGTGGTGACACCAGGTGGGTATGGAGACATGGTAGAGAGGTAGTGGTGACACCAGGTGGGTATGGAGACATGGTAGAGAGGTAGTGGTGACACCAGGTGGGTATGGAGGTAACATGTGGTGGGTATGGACATGGCAGGGAGGTGGGGGTAGTAACACAAGGTGGTTATGGAGGCATGGAAGGTAGGTGGTGGTAACACAAGGTGGGTCAGGAGACATGTCAGTGAGATGGTAACACATGGTGGGTATGGCGACATGGTAGGGAGGTAGTGGTGAAACCAGGTGGGTATGGAGACATGGCAGGGAGGAGGTGGAGGTAACATGTGGTGGGTATGGACATGGATGGCAGGGAGGTGGGGGTAGTAACACAAGGTAGTTATGGAGACATGGAAGGTGGGTGGTGGTAACACAAGGTGGGTCAGGAGACCTGTCAGTGAGATGGGAACAAAAGGTGGGTCAGGAGACCTGTCAGTGAGATGGTAACACATGGCGGGTATGGAGACATGGTAGGGAGGTGGTGGTGACACCAGGTGGGCATGGAGACATGGTAGGGAGGTGGTGGTGACACCAGGTGGGTATGGAGACATGGCAGGGAGGTGGTGGAGGTAACATGTGGTGGGTATGGACATGGCAGGGAGGTGGGGGTAGTAACACAAGGTGGTTATGGAGACATGGAAGGTAGGTGGTGGTAACACAAGGTGGGTCAGGAGACATGTCAGTGAGATGGTAACACATGGTGGGTATGGAGACATGGTAGGGAGGTGGTGGTGACACCAGGTGGGTATGGAGACATGGCAGAAAGGAGGTGGTGGAAACAACAAAATTGGCATGGAGACATGGCCGGGTGGAGGTGGTGGTAACACAAGATTGGCATGGGGACATGTCAGGTAGGTGGTGGTAACACATGATTGGCACGGGGACATGGCAGGGAGGTGGTAACACAAGATAGGCGTGGGGACTTGGTAGGGAGATGGTGGTAACAGAAGGTGGGTATGGACATATGGTAGGAAGATGGTAACAGAAGGTGGGTATGGACATATGGTAGGGAGATGGTAACAGAAGGTGGGTATGGACATATGGTAGGGAGATGGTGGTAACAGAAGGTGGGTATGGACATATGGTAGGGAGATGGTAACAGAAGGTGGGTATGGACATATGGTAGGGAGATGGTAACAGAAGGTGGGTATGGACATATGGTAGGGAGATGGTAACAGAAGGTGGGTATGGACATATGGTAGGGAGATGGTGGTAACAGAAGGTGGGTATGGACATATGGTAGGGAGATGGTGGTAACAGAAGGTGGGTATGGACATATGGTAGGGAGATGGTGGTAACAGAAGGTGGGTATGAACATATGGTAGGGAGATGGTGGTAACAGAAGGTGGGTATGGACATATGGTAGGGAGATGGTGGTAACAGAAGGTGGGTATGGACATATGGTAGGGAGATGGTGGTAACAGAAGGTGGGTATGGACATATGATAGGGAGATGGTGGTAACCGAAGGTGGGTATGGACATATGATAGGGAGATGGTGGTAACCGAAGGTGGGTATGGACATATGGCAGGGAGGTGGTGGTAACACACGATTGGCACGGGGACATGGCAGGTAGGTGGTGGTAACACCAGATGGGCATGGAGACATGGCAGGGAGGTGGTAACACAAGTTAGGCATGGGGACCTGGTAGGGAGATGGTGGTAACAGAAGGTGGGCATGGACATATGGCAGGGAGGTGGTGGTAACACAAGCTGAGTATGGAGACATGGCAAGGAGGTGGTGCACACACAAGGTGAGTATGGAGCCATGGCAGGAAGGTAATGGTGGTAACACAAGCTGGGTATGAAGGCACCTGTCATATACTGTCATGGTGGCTCTTTATAGGAAATTGCTTGGCAGACTGCAAACAAATGTATAGGTTTAATATATAGTTTTAATAATTGCTTTTTAACTTAACTTTGTCTTGCTTAACTGCCAAACTTTCCAATATTTCGAATGGACAAAGAGGGATGCTTTAATTTTCAGGGTGTTATCAGGGGCAGGCCTGTTCTGATAAATTGTAGATGACTTACTGTAACCAATTTTTATGAACTATAATATAATTTAGGAGAAGAAAAGCTTATCGTTTTTACACAGACCGATTTCTAAACACATTCATGTCGTTTAAAGATGTGACTGTGAGTATTATTGCTCTGGAGCTCTGTTATACTCTTACACACATAAATAATATGGAGCTTCGGGGGCGGGGGGAGGACATTATGATAGAAATTAGTGACAGAGGGACACTTGGGAGGTATGTTCACAAATATGTTCTTGGCATAGTAGCAAAAGCTACTGTGTCCCCAGTAGTGTAAACATATTAAAGGACCACTCTAGTGCCAGGAAAGCATACTCGTTTTCCTGGCACTAGAGTGCCCTGAGGGTGCCCCCACCCTCAGGGACCCCCTCCCGCCCGGCTCTGGAAAGGGGAAAAGGGTTAAAACTTACCTTTTTCCAGCGCTGGGCGGGGAGCTCTCCTCCTCCTCTCCGCCTCCGTTCCTCCCCGTCGGCTGAATGCGCACGCGCGGCAAGAGCTGCGCGCGCATTCAGCCGGTCACATAGGAAAGCATTCATAATGCTTTCCTATGGACGCTTGCGTGCTCTCACTGTGATTTTCACAGTGAGAATCACGCAAGCGCCTCTAGCGGCTGTCAGTGAGACAGCCACTAGAGGAAATAGGGGAAGGCTTAACTAATTGATAAACATAGCAGTTTCTCTGAAACTGCTATGTTTATAAAAAAATTAGTTAACCCTAGCTGGACCTGGCACCCAGACCACTTCATTAAGCTGAAGTGGTCTGGGTGCCTAGAGTGGTCCTTTAAGGATCACTCTTATGTAACAGATCCTTTAGCTTTGGCATACAACAGTATTTCCACACCACATGTTCATTTATCTTCACGACAGTCTAATGAAACTAATTTCTGTCACATATAAATATAATGAAATAACATAATAATGTAATGTAATATTGTATGAAAAGATTGATAAATAGCCTAGAACTGGCCAAGGCGATCATTTGTAGAGACTCAGAAATGTTTAGAGAGAGGTATGATGTTTTATAGATGTATAATCTGTGCTATAAACCTTTTAAGCTTCATTGGTTATATACTATCACTTTAGGAGCAATGTATGTTTCATTGCAGACCGAGTGCTGCTGAGAGATATTCAAGCGATCACTTTGTATTCAGAACGATACACAAATAGTCGCCGCACGTCCCCTGTACCACAGCTGAAATGCACTGGTGGCAGTGCTGGCTGCAAGGTGATGCCACAGGTGGTACAGTGTCATAACAGAGGTTGGGATGGCATTGACGTTCAGGTAACTTTTTTCTTTTTTGTCGATTTTTGTACTATTTAAGATTGGATATATCTAGTGCAGGCATAGGCAACCTTTGGCACTGCAGATGTTTTGGATTCCCACGATGCTTTGCCAGCATTATGTGTGTAAGAGCATTATGGGGGATGTAGTCCACAACATCTGGAGTGCCGAAGGTTGCCTATCCCTGATCTAGGGTATATATTGATAAGAAGTGAGGGCACAATAATCTATTGGCCTGACAGAATTCCATTTTCAAGATAACATATTTTGCATGAATTATTATTTTGTATATTGCTGTCAGTATTCAATCACTTGTGAATTTCACATGGCATTAAAGAGACACTCTGTACCAGGCTGTCAGTCCGACAACTGGTCCTGTTACTTCCTGGTTTGGTTAGCTTAGTGGATATAATTTCAAGAGGCAGCAATTGCTCAGTGCACCTTCTTTGCAAAGACTTCTCATTGAGCTGCATTGTGAAGTTGGTAATTAGATTGCTAAAGAAAATCTGGGCTTGGTTAGAAATAGAGGAATTGCAAAGGCAGCAGACAAGAGAACTGCAGCTTTTGCAAGCTGTTTTTAGATTTAATTTCAATGAAAAAATGCATAATTAAATACGTGTTTTAGTTGGATTATATCTACTAAACCGTTTTTTAAAAATTATTTTAGTTTTTTTGGGGCAGTGGAGTGTCCCTTTAACTCTAGACTATATTGATATAATCTCTCTCATTAATTAGACTAGAATGCAGTCTGTAGCTTATTTATATGCAGGATCAGTCAGGGCCAGACTGGGACAAAAATTTAGCCTGGGCAATTAAAGGCAGAGCGGCCCACTATGAGGGGCAGAGCCATAAAGGAGGTGTGTTTATGTTTGTGTGATGCCCCTCCAGAGCATCCAGTGCTTTGTGGTGAAGTAAATTTTCTGGTTTTGTTTTTGTTCAACATAAACATGTGCCGTATTTGCTAGTGATTTGTCTCAATAATTTGGTGTCCTCAATAGTGGGATACCAGAGAACAAATGTGGAACAGGACTGTTAATGTGTGTATGCTCCCTGTGGTGTATGGTCCCTGTGGTGTTGTATGTGTTTGGAGGATGCTTGTGTATATAGGGGACTATTTGCATTTGTAGTTTGTGTGTAAAAGGGTTAGTTTGTGGCGTACTGTGCGTGGCTAGGGGCTGTAGTGTGTGTTTTTATAGTACCTGTTGAGTATGTGGGACTAGGTGGTGTAGTGTACGCATGTGAGGGCTGTACTGTGTGTATCTAGGAGACGCAGGGGGTTGCATTGTGTGTATCCTAGGATCTTTAGTGGTTGTATGCATATAGGGGTTCTAGTGTGTGTGTGTGTGTGTGTAGGTGCGGCAATGAATGTATGTATAGGGGGTGTAAATTGTGTGTGTGTATAGGGGTATAAAATGTGTATTTATAGGGAAAATAAAGTACTGTGTGTGTATAGTGTGTGTGTGTGTGTGTGTGTGAATGCATAGGGGGTGTGTGTGTGTGTGTGTGTGTACACAAGGGGTATAGAGTGTGTGAGTGTAGGGGGTGTTGTAGTGTGTCTTTATAGGGGTATAGTTTGTGAATGCAAGGAGTGTACTGTATATTTAGGAGGTATAGAGTTTGTGTACTGTGTGTGCGAGTGCAGGGGGTGTACTGTGTGTGTATATAAGTGGGTATAGCAGGGCCGGACTGGGGGGACGACGACTAATGGGACACAAGGAGAGCTGGGGACGACGACTAATGGGACACAGGGAGAGCTGGGGGGACGACTAATGGGACACAGGGAGAGCTGTGGGGACGACTAATGAGACACAGGGAGAGCTGGAGGGAACTAATGGGGCTGGGGGGACTAATGGAACACAGGGAGTGCTGGGGGGGAACTAATGGGAGAGCTGGGGTGGGGGGAATCTAATGGGAGACATGGAGGGCTGGCACGGGGGTATAGGGACACATGGAGGGCTAGGTGGGGGTATAGGGACACATGGAGGGCTGGAGGCTATATGGACGGAGGGAGGGCTAATAGGACACATGGAGGGTTGGGGCTAATGGGGCACATGTGGGGGCTACTGAGACACATGGAAGACTGGGGAGGATGGAATGAGACACATGGAGGGGCTGGGGAGTAAAAAGACACAGAGGCGTGTGGGGAGAAAGAGACGGAGGGGTTGGGAAAGGGAGGGGAACAAGAGACACACAGAGGGGCTGGAAAAGGGGAGAATGAGACACACAGAGGAGCTGTGGGGAAAGATACACATAAAGGTACTGGAAAGAGACTCACAGAAGGGCTGAGGAAAGGGAGAAAGAAACAGAGGGGCTGGGGCTAAGACACATGAAAGGGGCTTGGGGGAGAAAGATACAAACAAAATGCATCTTCTCTTGCTGTCTCCTGCTCTCCCTGTAACTCAGAGTCGACCAGTGAGAGAAATACGTCGTATTAAAGGGACACTATAGTCACCAGAACTACTACAGTTTAATGTAGTGGTTCTGGTTTCTGTAGCCTGTCCCTGTAGGCTGAGCACTGTAAATGCTACCTTTTCAGAGAAAAGACAATGTCTACATTGCTGCCTAGGCACATCTCAAGTGACAGTCACTCAGACGGCCACTAGAAATGCTTCCTAGTCCAGTGCTGCACACTCGGCATGGAGGCGCTGATCACTCCCCATAGAGATGCACTGATGCAATGCATCTCTATGAGCAGATGATTGGTGCGGTGAAGCGCAGCATATTGCCAAACATGCGCAATAGCCCCCCAATGCTTTCCTATGGGAATTGAATTGGCATAGACTGAAATATATCCAGTTGTAAGCCAAAGTGAAGAGTACACTTTTATTACTTAAAAAAACACACACAAAAACACAAGATAACATAATTGTTTTTACTGCTGTGCAATAGCATACATTCACAATTTCAGACCAAATGACCAGACTTTTCTTAATATATCAAGAAAATGGACTGAAACATTGATTATATGCAAATGCATACTGTGTGTATTTAAGGGGGTGTATATAATGGGGTGTACTGTGTGTATATAAGGGGATGTAGTGGATGTATATAACAGTGTATATAAAGGGGGTGTAGTATGTGTATAGGGGGTAGGATAGTGGCTTCATTAAATAATAAAAAAAATTATATATTCTCTCATTTACTCCCTATTACCTTGCAGGGGAGAGGGAGCACGCAGATCCCTGGTGGTCCAGTGAGATGGGGTACGCCGCACACAGATCCCTGGCGGGCCAGCCGGCCATTTATTTGGTCTGTACTTCCGCATGGTACAGACCATTTCTGCCTCTCGCGATCGCCGGAATTTCAGAGCGGCGCTCACGAGAAGACAGGCTGCCCGGCACGCACAGAGCTTGTCCGAGTCAATTCTCCCACTCCGGCCTGCGAATCTCTCCTCCAGCCCCTGAAGGGACCATGGTCCCTGTAAGGGCCAGTGCTACCCTGCCGGACTCAGCCCATGGTCATCGATGCCCACCGTGCATTTACCTGGTTTGCTTGATGGCCAGTCCAGGCCTGGGATCAATGGAAAATAGAGAATCTGATCCCAAAGCTAAATAATTGTGTAACATTAGGATGGGAAATCATTATAGCAAATTAATTGACCAGGAGGTTTATTGTTGGGTTTCTATAGTCTTCAAGTATGGCCTGGCCCACAGATGTTAGTTGGTATTATTAGAAGAATGACAGACAGAATAAATTCTACTTGAAATCAAACCTGAATGCCAAATTGTAATACTTAGAGCTGAAAAGTTTAAATTGCCTACTCTCTTTGTTTCCCCATACCTTGTTTAGACTAAAATGCTCAAAATTTTGTCTGAAAGTTAAGAATCTTTCTTATTACTATTATTCTTTATTTTTAAATTTCTAGTCTTCTGATCTTTATTGACAATTATAGCTATGATATCATAATAAATGTGTTACTAATGTTTTGCTTGCATAGTAAACGTTATTTGCTGTTTGTTTTTAACTCAATGTTTATTGTAAATTGTAAGAGATCACATAAAAATCTGCATATATTACTGGTACAAATGTGAAAAAGAGAGCGATTGCTTTGTGTACCTGTAGCAGCCCGAACTTCCTCCTGGTCGTAGATGAGAATAAATAAGAGAATGGCAGGAAGCAGCGCTTGCAATTGAAGTCCTTCGTTCCAAAGTAGCAATATGAAAAATAGAAGGGACACAACCCAAATATAGTGTATTATTTTAGGGTATCAAATATGGCAAATAAAAAAAAATTGCAATTACACTTTCCTGGAGCTCAAGATCAGCTCCAGATCTCTGCGCCTGGACTTTACAATCCCTGTCTGTGGATATGTAGATGGTCCTGGTCCTATATGAGAAGGTATGTGGTTGGTGGGAACCATAGGTTCTTTTTGGGTCTCACTGGTAACCAACAGAAATGGAAAACAAATGGTGATAACTTTTTTTGTGTTTACTGTATTACAAATATACTATGAAAAATGAAAGTCCTCTATTATAAATAACTTTTACCTTCTTACTCCCCAGAGCAGACAATGCTGTGGACGTTTGCAGGGAAAATAATCATGTTTCTTTTAACTCTTAGTGGGAATGCAAGGTAGACATGGACAACTCTTACAGATTTGGAAAAGTGGAAGTAAACTGTGAGGGTTTTGACTACCCTGAGGATCCCTATGTACTCCGTGGCTCCTGTGGTTTGGAGTACACTCTAGAGTACACTGAGGAAGGCTGGAAGAGATCTAATGATGGTAGTTACAGTGCTGGTGGACACGGATCTGGGTTTTTCCAAGGGCATTCGAAAAGCTGGAATTCTCCCTCGTCTAGTGATGGCAGCAGTGCCATCGTCGTTGTTGTGATTTTGGTGCTGGCTTATGGAGTGTATAAATTATTCCTTAGTGGGCCTGCAATTCCGCAACAGCCTCAGCCTGATGAGTATGGATATGGTCACCAAACCCATGCGACAGCCCCTCCACCTCCTGGCTACAGCCCCCCTCCTCCAGGATTCAAGTCTGACTTCACAGGTTTGCAAAGCCCTTCTTTTTTTAACTCCTATTTGCTTTTAGTATTATAACAATTGTACAAAGGAGATGCATCCTGAATTACCTCACTGAGAGGAAGTGGTATGATATATACCCTGCGAGCTTTGGAGTGCAAAAGTAGTGAGGAAACCGATCTCTTTATATATCTCTATACATGAAGAAAGAAACCAAGATCAAACCATTTATTTCTAAATGTGAGACTATATTAAACAACTAACACATAGACTGAAAACCTTTAAGACATGACTTCACAATTTTCAGAATTGAATAAATCTATAGCACCAATTATTATAGAATATGTAGTGTAGAGTTATGCTGATTAGTATAGCTTAAAGGGACACTGTAGTCACCCAGACCACTTCAGCTAAGTGAAGTAATGTTTACATTGCAGCACTAAGTCTGCCCTCTGTGGCTGTCTACCAGAGAGCCACTGGGGACGTTTCCAGAATTGTAACGGATTTTGGTCTGTTATCTGACGCTAGACGTCCTCACATTCTGCATGAGGACCTCAAGCGTCAGATTTTTTTTCCCCATAGAAAAGCATTTAGAATGCGCATTAGACCCCGCTCGAAGTGGGACAGAGGGGACGGGGCTTTGACCCAGCGCCGAGGGACATTGGCACTGGGATAAGGTAAGTGAATAAAGAGTTTTTAACTCTTTATTTACCGGGGAGGCAGAGGCATCGGTAGATGCAACACATATTTATATTTTTATATGTAGATTATTTATTTATTTATTTATTTATTTATATAGCGCCAACAAATTATGTAGCACTTTACAATGGGTGGACTAACAAACATGTAATTGTAACCAGACAAGTTTGATGCACAGGAACAGAGGGGTTGAGGGCCCTGCTCACTGAGCTTACATGCTAGAGGGAGTGGGGTAATGTGGCACAAAAGGTAAGGATAGTATTAGAGAAGTAGATTGGTAGAATGGTATTCAAGGAAGACTTGGTGAGGGTTTTTTTTTTAAGCCATTAACAGTTGAATTGATGTGCTTCTGTGAAAAAGTGAGTTTTTAAATGATTTTTTTTTTTTTTTTTTTTTTTTTTTTAAGGAGTGGAGACTAAAAATATATAAGATCTGTATATGTAATGCACTGATTTAGCTCTTAAATAAAAAAAAGAATAAATTCACTTTATTTAAAAATGTTGAGTATGACTTCCATTATCATCTATACTTATAATTATTAGTTATATAATTATCTGCTTAGGAAATTACATTTTATTTATTTTAGCGCGACCATCAGAAAACCAGGCAAAATCAACAGAATATTGCTGAATGTGTTCAGTCTCTGAGAGAAAAAAAATCACATCTCTAGGGCCAGCTTCCAGAGAATAGATTGTGGGAGCAATGACCCACCAAGCTTACACCCTATTTCAATTGCAACACTAGTCAGATCAGCCTAGAGAACACCAAAATAGAATTGGGAATAATAAATGTGATACTATACCGATCCTCTGGGAATGGGGGCACCTCACTGCATTGAACTGCAGTTTCTGCAGTATGGTGTCCAGAGTATACCAATTAGCAGTGTGTGTTATGAGGTATGAAATCTTGTTGCTTGGCACGTAGCAGAAATGACAAGGATTTATTCAGAGAAAACATTATAGAAAATGTTGGTAAAAGTTGGTTACATTAAAAATGTCTTATAGTGCATTTGGCAAGATACCAATGAATGATAAAAGAAAGTTTTGTGTATGTATTCCAGGTATTTTGATTTTCCTTTCTCCCCTCTGTGTTCTGGGTTCAGTCTTTTATAACAAGACCTTGTCCTTCTCTCCAATGGGGCAATTTGGGCCAGTACGTATTACCATATGTCCAAAGAATGGACATCCGGTACAATGTAATATTGCCACCTATATATAAATATGTATTTGAAATTCTAAACAATGACCACTTCAGGGTGCTCTAACATTATAATGCAGTGGTATGATTAATAAATCCGCTAATAGCTTGTTTACATGATGCAGGAAGTCTGATGCAATCGTTGTTTAGGGATTATCAGGCCTAGGCTAGGTTAGAACTAAGAAAGCGTTCTGTTCTCTGCAATAATCAACTCATTTTATTGTTACATTTTCCCTGCTTATAAAATTTGTAAAGCATTGCAGTATAAATTGGCTCTATATAAAAGCAAATAATAAGTTAGTATATGTATATTAAAATATAGTACTACAGATTTCAAAATCTGTTCTAATTGTTTTAATTATTATTGGTTATGATTTTTTGTTTTTTTCTACTTAAAATACTTGACAAGAACACCTAGCTCTATGTACCTAACCAGTCCTGTTGAAAAGGGGAGAAGATTTTTTTTTTTTTTTTACAATTTTTATATTTTTTATTTTAACAAAAACCAAGCATCTGGCATCAAGGAGAATAATTATGTATTTTTGCACCTTGGATACTGTCCGATTTTTGCCTGGGTGGTCTCTTTAGAAAACACAGTGTATAATATGTGTGCCTACCCTAAATGAAAGAGTAATATTAAAACTGAGCAATGTAATGGCAAAAAGACTAAATGGCTTTTTCCCAATGATGTGAAAAGAACTTGCACCTTAAAGACATTAATATTGATTGATGAGTTCCATTTTTTAACTATTTTTTTTTCTGCATTTAGGGTCTTCAGCAGGTTATGGTGGTTTAGGTGGCACTTCTACATTTGGCAGCGGTAGCACCCAAGGGCCAGGTTTTTGGACTGGCTTAGGAACTGGTGGTGTACTTGGATACTTGTTTGGCAATCGGAGGTGAGAAATTACTGAGCTTTGTACGCTTAATGAAAAACTGATTTATTTTTTTCTCCTTTTTTCACATTTGGCACTCTATTGAAGGAATTGTCCTTTAAATCCTGTGAAAAAGGGAAGAATAGTTAAGTTTACACACAAGTGTTTTTTTGCAATTTATAAAAAACAAAGTATCTGGCATGAAGCAGCAAAATATGCATCTTGCACCTTAGATGCTGCCAGACTTTTTCATTTGGCACTCTATTAAAGGGATTGTCTGGAAATTAGAGAAGATAGTTGTACATATAGTCAAGTACACAGCTATAGTCATGTATACAGGCCCGTCTTTAACACGGGGCAAACGGGGCAGCTGCCCCGGGCCCAATTACTCCTGGGGGCCCAAGGCAGCTGTCCCGTGGGCCCCGCTGCCCTAAAAAAAAAAAATGTTTCCCGGACGCTTTAGGCGGGCCCCGCACTGTAAGGAGTCCCACCGGGTGGCCCATGCACTTAGGGCCACCCAGTGGGCTTGTACTAGCAGGGGCCCGGTCGGGCGCTGTGGCCCTTTAACAGCGTGACCGGGCCCCTAGCTTTTCATCAGCACTGGGAGGAAGTGAGTGCTGAGTGTCACTTCCTCCCATAAAGAGCTGCTGTGCGGGAGAAGGACCTGCACGGGAGGGAGGAGGAGGAGGCAGTGAGGATGGGGGCTCCTCACTCACATCATCCACAGGCAGCACACTGGATCCCAGGGATGCCACCCTCCAGCAAAAGGTAGGAAACTGGAGGGTGGGCTTAAAATGTAAATGTTATATGTATGTCAGTTTGTCTGTCCGTGTATCTGTGTATGTGTCTGTGTGTGTCTGTGTCTGTGTGTGTCAGTATATCTGATAGTGTATGTGTCTGTGTTTCAGTATGTCTGATAGTGTATGTGTCCGTATGTGTCAGTACAGTATGCCTGTCTGACAGTGTATGTCTCTGTGTGTGTATGTCAGTATGTCTGCCAGTGTATTTGTCTGTGTGTGTCAGTATGTCTGCCAGTGTATGTTCGCCCACTGCGTTGGGGTGGAGGCATGATTGCATGCCAGGGAGTGGGTCCAGGGGGCCCAAGCAAATGCTTTCCCAGGGCCCAATCAATATTAAAGACGACCCTGCATGTATACAGCTTGTGGTTCAGTCTGATATCTAGAGTGTGTGCTTTAGTTACTAACCACCTCAAATTGATACAACGCATGGCTTTAGTGTCATGGGGTTGGCTGTGTGTGTGCGCGCGCGCTCATCCATTCGCATCTCTTTTAGGCAGTAATATATTAGTTTTTCTGTGATAAGTGATAGCAAACTTGCAGAATTTGTGTTGAAACCTGCATTTCAGCCCCACCACCCCCATGCCCTTCACTTGTACACAAAGTGTAGGTTTGAAAGATGCGATAAACTCAAATTTTACAGATTTAGTTGAACAAGACAAAACAATCCCTGTCCTCTCCCTTCTATGTCTGCCTAAAATCTGAGCTCTATGTATTTTATTTGTTTCAAACCCTGCACATTGTGTCAATGTGAATGTGGGCCTGACTAACAGATTCCTAAGCTCTCTACAAAGTGCTGATTCACTGATCTGCACATTAACCCGTGCAATCTTTCTACCGGGCTGTGCCACATGACTGAGACATGACATGACTGATGAGCAGCAGAACTAAGGGATTGCCTGGTCTATGCAGTCAGAATCCCTAAACCAATTTTCATTCCATTGCCACAGAATTATATCCTGTGAAATGACTGACACGGAGGAGTGTCATGGTTACTAGACTTTGACCAAGATCTATGCATTTGCTGGCTATTCTGTTAGCACAATGAATTGTTGAAATTAGAAGATAGAACAGTGCTCTCTATAAGTCCTAAAGGTAAAAAAACAAGACTGAAGGGAAAGTTGTTGTGGTTTAAATTCAGCAGACAGCAATGTTTTCTCTCAGGTATGAAGACAAGGAATGGACACAGCAGAAATACAAGCTTGGAGGGCAGTACTCCGTCACACAAGTGTATGACAAAATACTGCTCCTAAATTTAATGGGGAAAACACAGATCTTATAACAATTCTCCACACATCCAAAAGGGGTTGTCTTTACATAATACAGTCATGTCCTGTCAATTGCATATTCAAAGAACTTAAAGCACATTTGGCATTAGCTGGTCAAAAGGTGTTACTTGATTACACAAACACTTCCCAATAGTCACAAAGACAAGGTGTTAACAGGATATCCAGTGCAGGGGGGGGAAACAAGAAATCAGGATCAAAGGCCAGCTGTTATATAATAGAGCATCCTGACATTACTTAATCAATTGTGTCATTAATCCATTTCATTCCAATCTTTTATTCTGAAAGAATAACATATCAGTAAATTAATTAAATGTCTATTATAGCACTCAGGGAAGAAAAAAAACTTCAGAACCGTTATTTCTGAAGAAAATCTCCGGGGAGCCATGGCTATAATAAGACCGTCCCTCCCTCCTGGACGAATTAAGGTTTATTAAACAATTAGTTACATTTTAGCGCTTGGTATAAATTCTTTGCAGATCCAATAAAATGATTGTCTGTTTCCCATGATGAAGAAGATAAAGCCTGCTTAGAGTGAAATATATTAATAACATATTTTACTATCACTGTTCTTTGGGATCAAATAATATTAATCAGCGCATAACCAAGTCCCATGGAAAGAAGAATAATTAGGGTGCACCGAGCACTATTGTTCATTCTGGATCAGTCTGAGGTTGATTATTCTTTGCTTGGAATATCCAGAGTGCTTGATGGGACATCTTTCTAATCAGCTTTCACGAATCCACATCTGGTTCTCCTCGGTCAGAACAGCTCTTCTGGTGATGGCAACAACGGTTGTTGAAGGATTTGAAGAGGGATTTCACCAAGACTTGGTCTCCAGGCCTGAAAGGATGTGTGGTTGTACCTGAAGGATGAGGAAGAGATAGAGACAAATCACCATAGATGCCATTCAATTCGTCTACAAGGTTCAATACATATAACACAACATTTAGGTCTCCACTCACCATCGGAGCACCTTTAGACTTACACCATGAAGTTGGAAAAGGTCTCCCCATTAAAATTTCAAAGGGTGAATAACCCGTAGTGGAACTAGGGGTCATTCTGATTTCAGCTAAAACTGCTGGCAAATTGTCTGGCCAATTACGTGTGCTACCCAAGCCTCCTTTTGTCAATTTCTCCTTTATCGTTCAATTCATTATTTCTACTTGCCCTGATGACTGAGGGTGATAGGGTATATGAAATTTCCAATCTATACATTTTACAAACCTGCTGTGTAACTGCTGAAGTGGAAGAAGTTCCTTTATCATTATTAATCATAACAGCCAAAACGTGTCTACAATACAAGTAAATACTTGAGTCCACTTTTGCCATTTTCATATGCATGAAGTTAATTTGTAAATGTAACATTGGGCCTTCCACTGGAGGAAGGTGGTCATGTTTACTAAACTGTGGTTTGGTAGTATTAACTCTTGCACATGTTAAGCACCTGGATAAAATATTGGTAACTGTATGATCTTACCTGTTAATTACAAATCGTTATTTTAGCATAGCCAATACCCCTCTTCGTCCGACATGTCCATAGCCATGGAACTGTCGGACGAGTAACACAGAAGAAGCTTGAGGGATCTAGCTAAGGATCTAGGTAACAGTATGGCCCTCAATAATCCATCAATTAATGCAAAATGAGAAACAGTTCAACCATCAGCTGCAACAAAACCTCTAGCCTGCCAAATGACACCAAAATCATGAACCACTCCAAAGGCACATCTCGAATCAATATAAATAGTCACATCTTGATTTTTAAAAGCAATACAAGGTTGTGTAAGAGCAATCAACTCCATCTGGGAACTAGTACACCATGACTCTTATAACCCTCATCCACCACTAAAACACTAACAACATGCTTATTCCCTGCACCAACATCCACAGACTTTTTAGTCACTTTCTCATCTTTCATACCAACATCAACACTTCCTGCAGTGCATCTCACCATTGCAGAAGGACTCACAACCATCTGTCCAACATGCCTTTTCCTTCTACCAATTGCCATTAAAATTTCATCCGTATCAATATTCCAAAAAATCTTTATTTATTTTTTTATTTTTTTTTATCTAAACTGTGATATAATGGTACAACAGAAGGCATATAAGCAGGAGGTGCTGCAGAAGCCTGAACATACTTTGCAGTCTGATCAGGAACAACCCATAACTGAGCACACTTTAACCATCCTGTAGCTGCATTATGCATATACTTCTTATCCCATTTTGGATCTCCACCTGGACCCCACTTTTTAAAACCTTTAATACACATACCTTTCAGCATTTGCAAATGAAAATCACTAAAAGAACCCTCTCTTGACCATGGATTACAAATCATTTTATCACAATTCTCTGACCATACAACTAAATTTGTACAAAATGGCTCAGCATAGTAATCTCCAATAGTTTCTTGAACAAACTGGCATGGAGTTTGGCCTAATCGAGGACCCTGAGACTTGACTTGAGGAGTACGTGACGCAGCACTATTAGGGACATCTTTAGATGATTTAAATTTTACAGAATTTTGTTGGGAATTTTTTTTACCATTACTGGAGCCCATTTCCAACTTCACACAGATAACACTTTACAATATATAACACTTTATATATGAACAATGCACACTTTTTAAACAATACAACTATACATGCAGCGCTGCAATAAACAAAATAAAATTTATTCTACTGTGTCCAAACCGTGCATCCAATATAGTGACTAACTCTGGTCACTCAGTGGGACTGCTATACCCACTATATACAACTTACCGGTAAGATGGGACTCTAACCCATAAAATATCCATTTTTTTTCTCTTATACAACTTTACATGGGACTTTAACCCAAACTTAATAACAACAACTTTACATGGGACTCTAACCCAAACTTAATAACAACTTATTATGGGACTCTAACCCATAACATAAAGTATGCTGTAAAAATACAATATTATGTAAAATATTATAATGCACAGCTACTTGGGGACTCAAACCCTTTTAACTTCTGAGAGTACAACAAAAACAAAAAAACATTACTTTTCTGCAACCACAAAAAAATTGTTCAGAGAATCCAAACAGGGTAAAGAACACAAAAATAAAACAGAAAATGTCCTTACCCGATCTGGACTCCCCTCACTTCTGACACCATACTGTTGTGGTTTAAATTCAGCAGACAGCAATGTTTTCTCTCAGGTATGAAGACAAGGAATGGACACAGCAGAAATACAAGCTTGGAGAGCAGTACTCCGTCACACAAGTGTATGACAAAATACTGCTCCTAAATTTAATGGGGAAAACACAGATCTTATAACAATTCTCCACACATCCAAAAGGGGTTGTCTTTACATAATACAGTCATGTCCTGTCAATTGCATATTCAAAGAACTTAAAGCACATTTGGCATTAGCTGGTCAAAAGGTGTTACTTGATTACACAAACACTTCCCAATAGTCACAAAGACAAGGTGTTAACAGGATATCCAGTGCAGGGGGGGGGAACAAGAAATCAGGATCAAAGGCCAGCTGTTATAATAGAGCATCCTGACATTACTTAATCAATTGTGTCATTAATCCATTTCAAAAGTCTAAATCCACAGTCTCCTGGGACAAAATGTATTAAAAATGGAAAAAATACTAATTTTGAGAGAAGATCCCAGATTAAAGAGCATGGAATCAAGCCTCAAAACTGATTACCCACATATGGGATCCATACAAATGGTATGAAACATAATTTTTTTTTTTAATAAAAATAAATCTTTATTAGAGAAAACAAATACGCAAATAATAAGTGAAACACTCAGTGACTATCTCCTAAGTTGCCTGCCAGCTTCCTTACATAGGGGTAAATACAACAAAGTTTGATACCACCTGTATAACCCTATAAATTCAAGTCAGTGGTTACAATCTAGTAGAGAAATGGGAGCTAACTTTGTTTGAAAACAATTGATACAAGTTATCTGGAATGTAGTCATTGTATTGCAAAGAAGCCTTATATAAATACTTTCAGAATACAGCTTGAGTAGAGATATGAAGGAAATGTTTAAAGGATCACTATAGTGTCAGGAAAACAAAGCGGTTTTCCTGACACTATAGTGCACTGAAGGGGTTTAAACCCCTTCAGTTACTTACCTTATTCCAGCGCCGTGCTCCCTGTGCACTGTTGACCTCTCCTCCCCCGCCGACGTCAGCGGAGTCAAATGCGCATGCGCGGCATGTGCCGCGCGTGCATTCAAGCTGTCAATAGGAAAGCATTTCTCAATGCTTTCCTATGGACGCTCTGTGCGATGGAGGCATAATATGCCTCCAGTGTCGCAGATGCGCCTCTAGTGGCTGTCCGGATACAGCCACTAGAGGCTGG